>NC_060130.1:228352008-228975289 GCF_021461395.2 Schistocerca americana
TCTGTGGGCTGAACACCACAGCAACAACACATTTAAGTATTTCAACCTTTATTTCGTCACCTTACGTTTCGGTGTCATAATCAACGAGTATCCGTGCAGGTGACTTTTATTCACTGACTGATTTCCCTTAGGATATTGGATTTTTGACTAGTCTTAACGCAAGACCATGCTTTCGGATTCATTTAACGCTTCTCGCAAATTGGCCTTGTACTTGATTTAATAGTAAATGTTGGTCTGGCTTGCTACTAGTTGATTTAACCCTTTTCCCTCATGAGTAGGCTGTTTAACTAACAGGCCGAGATAGTTATCAAAAACTGTGTCATAAGAATATTGGTGCCTACCACCATTTCTAAAAGTATACGTCTCCCAGTCTACACCTAGCAAACTGAAGTCTCCCTCTATGACTGTAGTCTGCTCAGAGAATGTATGCCTGATATTTTCCAGTTTTCCTCTGAATTATTACGCTACTTCATTACTTGATATGGAGGACTGCTAGAAATATCTGATTACCACTTTTAACGCTTATCTCTTTCCAGTTTATGTCACATTGACTCTAAATTTATTTCGTCCAACAAGAGTCTTTTACGGTAATTAGTATATAGATTCCATTGTCGTAAACTGACGACATTATCATATCAAAAGAATAGAGTATGGTACATTTTACATGAAGAACTAAGTACAAGAAGCGATGTCCCGATCACTGTCGCGTTTGTTGAAGGTAGATCAAAAACAAATTCAGAAACAAATTTCCCAAAAATGATTGACGGTTTTTAAATGAATCCTGCATATGTTTTGTACCAATCCGTCACCGTGAATGAGACGTAGGGACATTATGTTGCATAAGAAACAAAACACTGAAAGCAGTGGTTGGAAGCCTATATTCTATTACCTAAAATAGTAAAGTCGATTGAATCTCTCGGGAAGGTTATGACTGCTGTTTTCTGGAATGCAAAAGTGACTTATTATTGATTACCTTGTAAGTGGTTAAACAGTAACTGATGAATTCTCAGAAAGCATTCTCGGTCAACTTCATGAAATGCTTGAGAAGAGACTTGTTTTGCGATAGAAAAATCTTCCATGAGAACAAGTCACATTTCCACAAAGATTCTCTGTTGACAAGATTTTACCCATTGTGATTTCTACGTATTATCCTATCAAAAGAAATTTGCACATAGAAGACGTTTTGAAGCAATTGTGATGGATATTTAACAAATGTTACGGAGTCACACTTCTGGGATGCTAACTACTCATCGAAAAAGCATTAGATGAAGTGCTTTGATCTGAAAGAGGACTAAGGAATAATTAAATGGCTTAATGGTCTAAATGGCCCTTTACTGCCGAACAACAGCCGATGAGACCGTGTGCAATAAAGTGCGGTGGTTTTCAAACCAATTTTCAATTTGACGACTACTTTAAGTACTCTGAAGCATGAAACCACGTTCTTTGGTTGGTTTTGATAGCGTAACGCCACTCGAATTCCACGTTTCCTTATCGCAGTATGTGATAGACAGAGTCTTATCAGCTTAGGCAATCGGGGCAATTCCTTTGTCTTCCTGTTAACCGATGCTGCAGAGTTAGATCATATACAGTATGTTCACCAAAGAAAAGCCAACACAGGTTGTTAGAAGCCCTGATGGTTCTCGTTAAGGCTTTGATGACAACTACTCACGCGGTATTAAACGAAGCGCATAGAGTCTGTTGGAAATGAATGGGCTAATGTACGGTTTAGTTGTTGATATGGGCCGGCCGAAGTGGCCGTGCGGTTAAAGGCGCTGCAGTCTGGAACCGCAAGACCGCTACGGTCGCAGGTTCGAATCCTGCCTCGGGCATGGATGTTTGTGATGTCTTTAGGTTAGTTAGGTTTAACTAATTCTAAGTTCTAGGGGACTAATGACCTCAGCAGTTGAGTCCCATAGTGCTCAGAGCCATTTGAACCATTTGTTGATATGGGACTGTACATGAATGGTAAGAAGGATCGGCTACTCTTCAGAATTTGACAGATGCACTTAATGGCGTATACTCACGAGTAATTGAATTAGAGCCAAATATCTAGTAGCATCTACCACTTCCCTTCACCCTGATGGTGGCGTTGATGCGTCATGGCATAGTCTCTACGAGACACTGAAAACATTAGGGAGTCTTCCTGATTCATTATCCAGTGTGTGTGTGTGTGTGTGTGTGTGTGTGTGTGTGTGTGTGTGTGTGTCGGGGGGGTGGGGGGAGTTAGGAATTTTCTTTTTATTTTAGATGGTGAATCACGGGCTCGAACACAATGGTGTCACCTTAGTCTCGAAACAAGGAAAGTTAATATTACAGATTTACATTGCGTCAACAGCGAGGTCATTAGAGACGTAGCACAACCTCGGATTACAGTAGGATGGGGAAGGACATCGGCCTTTTCAAAGGAACTGGCCAGGTATTTGCCTGGAGAGATTTAGGGAAATCGCAGAATACCTAATTCTGGATGGCCGGACGGGTATTTGAAACGTCGTCCTCCCGAGTACAAGTTCAGTGTGTTAAACACTGAGCCACATCGCTTAGTCGTAGCCTCGAATGTACAGCGAACAAACTTAGGATAATCTCGTTTTATAAGCGACTGGATGAGTCTGATACAAAATTTTTGTCCTTTTTAGAGAATATGAACTCCTCGAAAGACTAAAAATTGTCTGCATATTATCTTCTGCACTGAAGATCCAGGATGATGTGTTGACCCAGTTCCCGCCAAGAGAAGCAGCGAGGCTCACATATGCACAGAACCCCCACACACTACCTTACAGATAACTAGGCTCTATAGCCTCAGTTGGTATCCGACATACTACAATCTAACTTAGTCCGCAACGAAATTAACAGCTATTTGTCTGACCAAGCCGTCAAGTGGCTTCACAAACCCACTGCAGGCATGCATTATGGAGGCACTCTTGTAAGTCCTCTGCTGCCAAATCTTGTAAAATACGCGTCCGATAGTTGCGAAATGGCTTTCAAAAAATGTTCAAATGTGTGTGAAATCTTATGGGACTTAACTGCTAAGGTCAGCAATCCCTAAGCTTACACACTACTTAAACTAAATTATGCTAAGGACAAACACACACAGCCATGCCCGAGGGAGGACTCGAACCTCCGCCGGGACCAGCCGCACAGTTCATGACTGCAGCGCCCTGACCGTTCGGCTAATCCCGCGCGGCCCGAAATGACTTTCTAGTGCCACATCAACCATGTAAAAAGCGGAGAGTTACGGGATGCTGGTTAGCCATCCTAAGTCACGACCAAGATGCAACATAAGATCTTAAATGTGATAGCGCGTCGTGGGATAATAAATGTCTAAATGTCCACACAACTTCGGAGATGGAACGTTCCACTTGTCTTTCACACATTTTAGTATACGAAGACAATTTGTCTTGTCGTTAGCAGCCAAGCCTTTCACTGGAAGGAGACAAACAAATGAACCAGGTTTATGAATTCGGGATCTACTGGAAGATACATGCTTTCGGTGGACTCACCTCATCGTGACTGTTCCATTCATTTTGTCCAGTCATTACACTGCGACATTCACCAACTAAAATTTCTCCAACAGGTTCGTCAATGTCGAAGCTATTGTTAGCTTTCCGTACTGGAGTGAAGAGTGACTATTAATGAATTTGTGAATGTATTTAGCACTGAATCATTCGTCTTACATACTCCGATAAACCTAAAGATCCATCACAACAACGCAGATATCTCTTTGTCGGCAAGAATTCGTTTCGTAAACAGTACGAAATAAGATACGAATTTACTTTATTTATGTGGCGAAGTTTGGATGAAATATGACTTTGTCAGATTTATTGGGCATTGTTCAGAGTATTTCTGTCCATTGCCGAACTCGGAAAGAAAATCGGAAGGGAGCGTCGGTTCTATTGAATACATAGTCTTCGGGAACACCAACTGTCTCATAGACGACATACCCTATAGTGGATGTTATGGACTTTCATTGCTAATAGCAATACCCAATATACGGTGGTGGGCAGCGGATTCGCGAATCAGTTGAGGAGGCGCGTTTCAGCGAAATAGTCACTGTAGCATGTGTACACTGAACAGCCGCACAAACAACATAAGCTTTCTGAGAGGAAACTAAGCCTGGCTGGGGAACAGACGTTTGCCGCACGAGAAGATTCTTCGCTCTACATAATCACTGCCGCCTTATCAAATGTAGGGGATGACTATGTATCATCAGTTTTTTTTCCAGAATTCCAGGATTCCCATATTCGCTGAATATACACTACTGGCCATTAAAATTGCTACTACACCTAGAAGAAATGCAGATGATAAACGGGTATTCATTGGACAAATATATTATACTAGAACTGACATGTGATTACATTTTCACGAAATTGGGTGCATAGATCCTGAGAAATCAGTACCCAGAACAACCACCTCTGGCCGTAATAACGGCCTTCATACTCCTGGGCATTGAGTCAAACAGAGCTTGGATGGTGTGTACAGGTACAGCTGCCCATGCAGCTTCAACACGGTACCACAGTTCATCAAGAGTAGTGACTGGCGTATTGTGACGAGTCAGTTGCTCGGCCACCATTGACGAAACGTTTTCAGTTGGTGAGAGAACTGGAGAATGTGCTGGCCAGGGCAGCAGTCGAACATTTTCTGTATCCAGAAAGGCCCGTACAGGACCTGCAACATGCGGTCGTGCATTATCATGCTGAAATGTAGGGTTTCGCATGGATCGAATGAAGGGTAGAACCACGGGTCGTAACACATCTGAAATGTAACGTCCACTGTTCAAAGTGCCGTCAATGCGAACAAGAGGTGACCGAGACGTGTAACCAATGGCACCCCATACCATCACGCCGGGCGATACGCCCGTATGGTGATGACGAATACACGCTTCCAATGTGCGTTCACCGCGATGTCGCCAAACACGGATGCGACAATTATGATGCTGTAAACAGAACCGGGATTCAAACGAAAAAAAAAAAACGATTTACCATTCGTGCACCCAGGTTCGTCGTTGAGTACACCACCGCAGGCGCTCCTGTCTGTGATGCAGCGTCAAGGGTAACCGCAGCCATGGTCTCCGAGCTGATAGTCCATGCTGCTGCAAACGTCGTCTAACTGTTCGTGCAGATGGTTGTTGTCTTGCAAACGTCCCCATCTGTTGACTCAGGGATCGAGACGTTGCTGCACGATGCGTTACAGCCATGCGGATAAGATGGCTGTCATCTCGACTGCTAGTGATACGAGGCCGTTGGGATCCAGCACGGCGTTCCGTATCACCCTCCTGAACCCACCGATTCCATATTCTGCTAACAGTCATTGGATCTCGACCAACGCGAGCAGCAATGTCGCGATACGATAAACCACAATCGCGATAGGCTACAATCCGACCTTTATCGAAGTCGGAAACGTGATGTTACGCATTTCTCCTCCTTACACGAGGCATCAGAACAACGTTTCACCAGGCAACGCCGGTCAACTGCTGTTTGTGTATGAGAAATCGGTTGGAAACTTTCCTCATGTCAGCACGTTGTAGGTGTCACCACCAGAGCCAACCTTTTGTGAATGCTCTGAATAGCTAATCATTTGCATATCACAGCATCTTCTTCCTGTCGGTTAAATTTCGCGTTTGTAGCACGTCATCTTCGTGGTGTAGCAATTTTAATGGCCAGTAGCGTATATTTTAGTGCTTCCTCGCAACAGGAAGTATATCAAATTGATTGCCATTTCCAATCGTAGTCCAATGAAGCGTTGTTAATCTCACAGTACTTAACGCGAGGCCTGCGAGAAAGACAGGCCGCGGCGCGTACGTCACGAAGGTAGTCTCGCGCTCGCTCGCTCAAATCAGCAGACAAACTGCGTTTCTACACCTGTTAATTCGTAACTAGGCGTGTCCGTAGAAACGAAAACTGAATCTTCTGCTGGAATCCGCTATTATGGAATCTTACTGTTATTAGTCCTATAATGATGGGAAGTCCATGGCCCTACTTATAATTTGTTACGGCTGTATTGGCGTAAAATAAAATAAAATCCTGCTAAAATTATTATCAATTGCATAAGGCACCATTTCCAGCATGTAATAAGTACTGTCAAGCATATGAGACTAAATGCTTTAAACACGCCGTTATACCATTTATATCGAGTATTGATCTTACATTAAATTTTGCTGTAGTACTGTTAATCAGTGAGACTTCATAATAGCAGATTCCAGTGGAAGATGTAATTCTCGTTAGTACTTACACGCCCAGCTGCGACTTAACAGGTTTAGAAACGCATTTTGTCTGCTGAGCTGGGCGAGCGAGCGAGTTCAGGATTACCTTCGTGACGTACGCGCCGCGGCCTGTCTTTCTCGTGGGCCTTGACTTAAGGCCATAAATAGGGTAAAACTACTTTAAGCAATCCAATCAAACAATGATACCGGTTTCTTTATGTCATTGTTAATGTTATCTGATATTGCCGCGTAAGTTTACTTGTAACTAGTACGTGATGATTTTTAGGAAATTTCTAAAATTCTTGGTGCAGTTCGTTGGAATTGTAACCGAGAATGACGTTTTACCAGGTAACAAGAAGGTGAAGGTATCCTTAATACGACGCGTAGATTGAAGGCCACAGTGCCTTACTGGACGTCGTTCTGTTGGAGATAACATACCCTTGTCTTTGTCAGGTCAGGTCAGCTTGCAGCCAGTTACATGGAACGTAGAGCTTAACGCAGACTCCAGGCCACTAACAAGGCGTTTTACCTGTGAAAATCATTGCCAGAATCAAAAGAAGCCCTAAGTGACAATAAAATAAAATTTGACCGATCGGGTTCGAACTCAAACCTTTGGGTTTGTAATACGACAGTGAGCTATTCAGCCACCAATCCACAGTCACTTCCACTCAACTTCATTACTGATGTCGATCATGGGTACTGCCCATAATGCAGATCCTTCACTGCCAAGTTCTGCACTCTCTAGTGCTTCCGACTTTTCGTAAGCCATTTCGTAGCTGTGTACGATTTGTTTATTTGATTGGAATCCCGTAACAGCACCAGCTGCAGCTTTCTTTACGATCACCACGACCAGGTTTGGCAACCAAGGTGTTTCTCGAGAGTCTAGCGTAGTGAGAATACACGTAAAGACTTGCCGGCCAAAACTGGTCGTGGTGATCGAAAATGAGAATGCAACTGCTGCCGTTACGTGATTCCAAGTAATTAACTGCTGCTGTTATGTGATTCCAAGTAATTACTACAGTTGCGGACCTTGCACAATCATATTCTACTTGCTGGACAAGGAATTTATTAATTTATCTTCTTCTTCCTCAGCCCTCTTCCCAGTCATCATTGTTTCTATTGCATTTTTTTGTGCAGCCTCTACTCATCCAGTGCCCTAGCCAGTTTCTTCCCGTCCTCTTCATTTTATCGAAATATTTGTTTATTGTTATTCGCCCTGTATAGCATAACCCCAATCCTTATTTATCCGTCGATTTTACACCTTCAATCTTCTCCGACTACACATCTCAAAAGCCTGTAAGCATTTCCCCTCTTTTCGCCATAATGTCCATGTTTGGGCACCATTTAGGGTAACACCTATCTTTTCGATAAGACTGGTTCAAATGGCTCTGAGCACTATGGGACTTAAAAGCTCAGGTCATCAGTCCCCAATAACTTAGAACTACTTAAACCTAACCAACCTAATGACATCACACACATCCATGGCCGAGGCAGGGTTCAAACCTGCGACCGCAGCGGTCTCGCGGTTCCAGACTGAAGCGCCTAGAACCGGTCGACCACACCGGCCGGCGATAAGACTGAAAAATCCGTTCCAATTTTAAATTTACAACTGACACGGGTTTGTGAATCTTATCAATATGGTCCTCAGTTGTGGTTGTTTGCCGAATCAGACTTTATGTTAGTAATCTTTTCCTTAATCGTTTAACGGACAATATGAAATACTCTTCATTCGGCAAAAATTTAATTTTTAAATAGCTATCCTCGGTTTTATTTCTCAATTACATGTCATGTTACTGGTTATTTTGCATCCTTGTTACCTGAAGTTATAACTTGTTCTATTAAGCCATCACAAACTTTCACTTTCAGTCTTGCTTGGTCACCTTCTGAAAACGATATGCCCAAGTCTTTTTCACATTTTTACTTACATATTCCTCACAACTGGTGTTAATTTCTTTTAACATATTGGTAACTGCCTTTTCAGTTTTACTTAGTAATACCATACTGAATAGTTATTACTAATAAAGATAAAGCATCTGTAGACGTCTGCTTTGAACAGCTAGTAAGTCTGTGTTCTTAATACATGATTAAAATGCGCACTGGAGAAGATATTAATTTCTTCGTTTCGGACATGAGCGAATTCGTGTCTTTTCTACCTGAAAATAGAACTCAAAAAAAAAGAAGAAAAAGGAAGATTAGGGTCAATGTTCCGCTGACAGCGAGGTCATTAAATAGAGAGGACGAGCTTTCATTGAACAGGATGGAGAAAGAGTTGGGTCGTATCTTTTTTCAAAGGAACCGTACCGATAGTCGCTTTAAGCGATTTAGGGAAACAACGCACAATTCTGAGAAATAAACATCCCTCCTAACGATAGCGGCGCCTGTACCTTAACCACCGCATCTTCTCCCACAGAGACCGGAGTATAAGTATTGTACTGCTAAGCTTATAGAAAATAATGAATTTGATTCTTCCAGAGTATATACCGTGTTGCCTGGTAGGATGTTCCAGATAACCTCTGATAAACAATACAGAATAATCCTAACTGAAATGCTACCTGCGTGCACAGGAATGAGAGGCCAGTAGGGCTTCCCGTCGATTATTTCACGAATTCTTCTTTGTGTACCTCAAATAGATATTATTGACCACTTTTTAATTGAAAAATAGGCTTTGTAGTCATTCATATGAACAATAAAGCACTCTGTTGACAAATAGGAAATGAAACACATATCGCAACTAAATAATGCGTCATTCCTGCAGATGTTGTTGAAATTTAAGAGCAGGCGCTTTGCAGAGAAAGTGTCTGATAGTAACATCGATTTCAGCGGCTCGTACACCATGCGGGCTTGTTATTCCTACTTAAAGAAGCATCAAAAGTGCTGTCCCCGCACGTGGCACCTTCTCACACCACTGCTGCGCTTCAATTCCGTTAGATGACATGCACAATACTGTGCAGAGCCCATCAATGTAATCAGCGGCAGAACTATTTCAGCGTCGGCGTGCCCATCTATAAATCGTAAGAGTGATGCTCTGTGGAAAAAGAACACTATATAATTTACCAAACGATGCGAATTGAGAGTCAGATTCTCGAAAATCAGAGTCTCCCTCCTCTATTCTACTCTGAGTTAGTACATCGTCAGTGTCGACAGGACGATTATCTCTGTCTTTCCGTTTTGTATTGTTATTGTGCTACTCGTTCCTTCGCTCCGCCCCGTGTCCCCCCCCCCCCTCCCCCCATTACGCATTGTAGTGTCTCGTTCCCAACACAAGTGCCATATACGTAGTACTAAATGCGGAGAATACTGTCTCATTATTTGTTCCCGAGTCGCCGAATATTCGTACTTGTTTTTATCGTTTCGCAATGCGTATTTCCGCGCCATGAAAGGAGAGCCAATCCGCCATTCCCTTGGTGAGGAGCCGGCCGAAGTGGCCGTGCGGTTAAAGGCGCTGCAGTCTGGAACCGCAAGACCGCTACGGTCGCAGGTTCGAATCCTGCCTCGGGCATGGATATTTGTGATGTCCTTAGGTTAGTTAGGTTTAACTAGTTCTAAGTTCTAGGGGACTAATGACCTCAGCAGTTGAGTCCCATAGTGCTCAGAGCCATTTTTGAACCTTGGTGAGGAAACAAAAATGTGCACAGATCACTAGCAGAATGATAGACCTGATAGTATTAGAAAAGAAGGAAGCCCAGGGTTTAAGGTTCCGTCCACAACGACGTGGAACACCAGCTGGGATTGTGCAAGGGCGAGCAAGGAAGTCGTCCGAGTCTTGTTCAATGAAACTGCCATCAGTTTCGGGGAACCATGAAAAACCTAAACCAGGAAGTCTGCACAGAGATTTGAACACCAGTCCTCCCGAATGCAAGTCCAATGTGCTCACTGCCCGCGAGAAAACAACCATGTCGAAACGAACCTCGTATTACTCACCTGAGACGGAAGGATGCTTTCTACATCTACATACCGTACGATGTGTGGCGGAGGGTAGCCTTTACCACAACTAGTCGTTTTCTTTCCCGTTCCACTCGCAGACAGAGCTAGGGAAAAAAGACTATCTACACACATCAAAAAAAGCTTTGCATCGCCCCAGATCCCAGAACTCCTGAAGATAGACGTTGACTGTGGGTATTGTATCACAGACACAGTCCCTTTGACTGTTCAGAGATGTCACTAAACCCGCCCAAAAATGTAAACAACCGTGCATGAGCAGCGCCTATTAGACGGAGAGGGTTCGACAGCCGATCAGTTCCAATCATTCCACCAGGAAGGAGGTCCACGGCTCGTGTTGTCTGTAATTCAACCATGCCTAGACGGTCGATACCGCGGTTCGATCGCGTCCTCATTGTTACTTTGTGCCAGGAAGGGCTCTCAACAAGGGAAGTGACCAGGCGCCTCGGAGTGAACCAAAGCGATGTTGTTTGGACATGGAGGAGATCAGAGAGACAGGGTCGATGACATGCCTCGCTGAGGCTGCCCAAGGGCTATTACTGCAGTGGATGACCGCTACCTACGTATTATGGCTCGGAAAAACCCTGACATCAACGCCACCATGTTGAATAATGCTACAACTCAAACTGTGCGAAGTAGACTGCATGATGCGCAACTTCACTCCCGACGTCGATGGCGAGGTCCATCTTTGCAACCAGTACACCATGCAGCGCGTTACAGATGGGCCCAGCGACATGCCAAATGGACCGCTCAGGATTGGCATCACGTTCTCTTCACCGACGAGTGTCGCATATGTCTTCAATCAGACAATCTTCGGAGACGTGTTTGGAGGCAACCCGGTCAGGCTGAACGCCTTAGACACACTGTCCAGCGGGTGCAGCAAGGTGGAGGTTCCTTGCTGTTTTGGGGTGGCATTATGTGGGGCCGACGTACGCCGCTGATGATTATGGAAGGCGCCGTAACGGCTGTACGATACGTGAATGACATTCTCCGACCGATAGTGCAACCATGTCGGCAGCATATTGTCGAGCCATTCGTCTTCATGGACGACAATTCTCGCCCCCATCGTGCACGTCTTGTGAATTACTTCCTTCAGGATAACGACATCACTAGATTAGAGTGGCCAGCATGTTTTCCAGACGTGAACCCTATCGAACATGCCTGGGATAGATTGAAAAGGGCTGTTTATGGAGACGTGACCCACCGACCACTCTCAGGGATCTACGCCGAATCGCCGTTGATGAGTGGGAAAATCTGGACCAACAGTGCCTTGATGAACTTGTGGATAGTATGCCACGACGAATACAGGCATTCATCAATGCAAGAGGACGTGCTACTGGCTATTAGAGGTACCGGTGTGTACAGCAATCTGGACCACCACCTTTGAAGGTCTCGCTGTATACAACATTCAATGTGTGGTTTTCATGAGCAATGAAAAGGACGGATTGCGCAGCCGCTCCCGCCGGAGGTTCGAGTCCTCTCTCGGGCATGTGGCATGTGTGTGTGTGTGTGTGTGTGTGTGTGTATGTGTGTGTATGTGTGTGTGTGTGTGTTTTGATCTTAACATATGTTAGTTTAAGTAGTGTGTAAGTCTAGGGAACGATGACCTCAGCAGTTTGATCCCTTAGGAATTCACACACAGGTGAACAGGGAGTGAGCTTCAAATGCCGGTTCTGTAAACTTTCTCAGAAGTGTTCTTCGAAATAAGTCTTCTTCCCTCCAGGGATTCCCACTTGAGCTCCCGAAGCATATCCGTAACACTTGCATACTGATCGAGCCTACATGTAACAAGTCTAGCAACTCACATCCGATTTACGTCGATGTCTTCTTTTATTACGACTTGGAACGGGTCCCAAACACTGGAGCAGTACTCAAGAGTAGGTTGCACTAGCGTCCTATACGCGATTTTGACCTATTAATAACCGTACCTAATGACATGGCAAAGGTCGCCCAGTATACCAAAACAAACAACAATGGAAGACACAAACGCCGCCAATTGCGCGATGCGTCAGACGAAGATGAATATCGATGCTCTATCGATTGCGCTCTCTTGACTAAGGTTTTCGACAATTCTCTACAGTCATTTGCGAAATTACTAAAGTTACTTCGTCGTCCCACCTTATATAGCCATTTCTCGATCAATTAGAGTGAAACAGCAAGGCAGTGTTGTACTGTACGAGATGACTGCACTATTTTTTCAGCATCGAGATGAAGTAGTGGATAGGCCACTTCAAATCTGTATGTACCTAGCTACACCCAAGCCTGCTTAGTCTTCTACGAGACACGAATATAAGTTCTTATGTTGTTTACGTTTCACTATACCCTATAACTTCATTTTCATCACAGTCTGTGCAGAGCGCCATTTCTGATGATCATTATATCTTCTTCAATTCTCTAGTCATAGGCCTACTTTAAGGACCGTTAACACCGGTTTTCATAATTTATGTGCAATTTGTATACGACAAGTAATATTCTGTCACATACCATTTTATCCATGGAAATGTCTCGCTTTCTTGAGGTTCATTCTACATCAAAATTCAATTGTCTAAAGACTGATGTATGACCAGTCACATGCATTTCGGAATTACATTAACATTAATCGTTCATATATGAATAAAAATATGGCTTAATGATGTAACATTTTCGTTTAAAACTGCAGAGTATTTCATCCTTTTGTGACTATAGTTTTCCAATCGAAGATTCGTGAGACTTTGTCCTACTGTGATTACTAGAATTATACCGAAATAACCTATGGAGGAATTCATTATAGCAAACTCTTTTAATACATGAAGATCTGTTGAACTGTGTTATCAACTATATTCTGTTTGGGAACTAAAACAGCATTGGATTATGAGCACACCTCTGGCTTAAAACATCTCTTCAAGTGAAGGTATTTCTTTATTTGAAGGTACATAGCTATTAGAGTTCTGTTTTCCGTGTTTGCGTGCACAGACTTAATATATTATCTTAATTAATTGTCGATTACCTCTGCATAAGCAATGATGTTATTCTTGAAGAGTACCACAAAACAAAATCACTGATCAATGTCAGATAGTTAATAAAAATGCGCTTACTGTTTCTCCATATTCCATTCAGAGTTGTAAAATAAAAATCAAGTGTTGCATCAAATTTTAAATTGCTCCGTTGTCAAGTTGCATTTTGTGTGACTATTTTTGTATTCTTTATTTCGGCCTGGAGCTCGTGTCACATATTAGTTCACTTGTACATCCTTAGATCCTCTTTCAAGTTTCTGAAGCGTTCTTCTCAATGATACCTCCGTTATTCAGCGTTACATATCTGTGTTTTCTGAAACACCGTATAGTGAGCGAGCATCAAATAATTGTCATCTTCCCTACTTATAATCTGGACTGAGTTACCAAATAGTTTTCGAGATAAAACGTTGTGTAGCTGCGTAGGGTGTAATCTGATACGATCAAAACCAGTCCCATACTCACAGAGGCAGCGAGGGCTGGGTACAGTCGTGCGATCCGCTGTTGATATATTCGGCAAGGTTCCAGTAAAGGTGATTTATTGATGCCATTCTCCGACGTTTTATGATGTAATAAGTGTATCTGCAAACCGATCAGTGTTTCTGCAGTGCGATGTTCTGCTGTTTGTTGTTGTGGATGAGCAAGGAAAGAAGGAATAGAAGACAGTGGAAGCAGTGTCAGCAATGAGTGTATCCTCCTTGAATAGCACCGAGGGATCAGCCGAGATTAATGTCCTCTTTCAACGGATAGATCGCCATCAGAAGCGTTACATGCTCTCACTTTGTGGAACGCTGCAGAGAGGGTTAGGGCTATAACTCAGGGTATCGGCGTAAGGTCAGAGATAGACAGCTTTACGCCTACACTTCTTCTCCCGCCAGAGGCCAAAAAAAAACAACGATGAAAACTGCAATCTCCACAAGGAGCAGGATCTTCTTCTCAAGTGTCACCGCGTTATAGTACGTTAAGAACGGATAATGAATCACTTGGTGATTCGAACGTGATGGGAAGTAAAGTATGATGAGTTTAATAAAGATTATAATAGGTTAGAGGGGGAGGATGTACAAGGGCTGTTGCCTCGGTCTCACGAACGATTGCGCGTGTGCGAAGACTCATACCTGCCGTAGTTAAAGCATATCGAGATTCTTGTCAATATGGGGACACGGCGAACCATGACCTTAAATATTCAGAGGAGAGAATGACCAATAGTTTAGGCGAATGACTGGTTTGGACATTTGTATGTGTCAACAACTACACCCCTGTGAAGCAGTTTATCAGCAAATACGATTGAGCTCAGTTCGCCAACATATTCTTCATAACAATGTACATTTCTTATTTATGTATTAAAGCGGATTACCAGTGCATTACCTGTCCTTCAAGGTTACGCCGGAGAAAATAATTTGTGTGATGCAACGAGCATACTAATTTGGCTGTTGAACTCTGGCGAAATCTCCATCAGTCTTTTACACACATTACCATGGCGTCTTCCGATGCAACAATCCACCTTACCATCGCACACAACACTTCGAGGAATGTGAGAAGCACCATCACCGAGTTTCATCACCTTGACTGCTCCTCAGACTCATCATGTCTATCATACTGAACACTTGAGGGTCTTTACAGAACGACACAACCAGATGCTATATACATCCCAAACTTATGTATCAACAGTGGAGGCCACTTTGCACGTAAAGTGCCTGATTATGCTCAGTCCACGATGAGTACAGTATCAAAAATAGCTTGTAGCGATATCAATAAAAATTAGCCATTTTTTGAAGTAACAGTAACTGCTAGTACATTTTGCACTCTCCCGAATTTGCATCGATTTGTCTATTTGTGTGCAACGTTATCGTGCTGTGTTTAATGTTTTCCGTTGGATATGCAGTTGGTATTTGTTGCAACAGCAGCTACAGACCCAACAGATTTGGCATTAATCTGGAAATTTCATCAAGGTTGCTCCCATACGTGATCTAATGGTGACAGCTTTGGGAACATAATGGGAGAAGGAAGTGAGTTCAAAAAGCTAAGACTTTCTTTAGAAATTCGCACCGTTTGTGGGCTGGCATTACGTATTTGTAGGATTTCCGTTCGGAGCCACTCCATGATGGAAGCACATAAAGTCTCGTGTATCCTCAACCTACCGTTATCCCATAAAGTCTCCTCTTATCTCTAGAGGAGTTTTGGAATTGTAAAGGATTGTTGCTTATAGCGTCGCGGCCCCAGTTCTGGATGTTGGTGTTGAACCTGCGTCTTCAGGTGCTGCGATTTTATGAGCCGAGATAAAATCATAACACTAACTACGAAGTGCAAGCGATGCTCTTCCATCCACGCCACTCCTCGAGATAATCAACGACACCGATGTCGAGGTGCCGAGGACAGGCGGCGTAAGGTATTTCACGAACGTAGGCTGCATTCTGCGAGGTGTCTCGCAACAGTGCGGGTGGGTACCGAGGTCTCCAGAAGTCCTTTCTGCTTGTTGGGCGCTGACAACGACTCAGTTGCTGTGATCGTCCCTTTCTAGCGACACAATGTAGAATCGTGTAGACTCACCGCAGTCAGTATTTGACGTGAAGCGACTCAGCAGACTATGAGTGTACGGTAATGCAAATGCTGTATATTTTAGCCGTCTCCCCCTTTGTGTTCCTGTTATTTCTTTTTCTTAATTGAGCATCTTTCCCTTTCTCTCTTACCTTTTTTAGTTTTCTGTGGTTTGCCGGTTCCACCTGTGGACTCACGAATCGTGTCAGATTTGTTGTCGACAGCAGTTACAGTCAGCTCGGAATGTCACCTGTTGTCAGCCAGGCTGTAAACAAATCCACGTTACCTAGCCTGGAATTTCTCGCCATTTTCGAGACTCGTAGTTCTCATGCTACTTTATTCTACGAAAACTGGCTGAATAATTTCGAAATTAGTATATGTAAAAATGCAAAAGCCTTTAGCAAAATGTTATTTTGGGTGATCACGATCCACAAGACCCCCTCCTCCTCTGAAACCGCGTCTGATTGTGCCCAACACCAGGCGATGTGACGGAGTTGCTAGCACGCTGGACTCGCATTCAGGGGGACAACAGTACAAATCCCCGTCCAGCCACGCAGATTTTGGTTTCCCTTGATTTCCCTAAATCGCTCCGGGCAAATACCGGATGGTCCCTATGAAAAGGGTACAGCCAATTTCCTTCCCCACCCTTTCGTAATCCGAGCTTCTGATCCTTCTCTAATAACAACGCTGTCGACCGCACTTTAAATTTTAATGTTCCTTTCTCCTTTTTTCAGTTTCGTTACAACGTCTCACGTCTCATGTGGCAGAACATGCATACTGCCTCGCGCAGACCATACTTACAAACTCAGATAATTATTAACACCATCGTATAGACTTCACTGACAAGGGAACCTCCCCATCGCACCCCCCAGATTTAGTTATAAGTTGGCACAGTGGATAGACCTTGAAAAACTGAACACAGATCAATCGAGAAAACAGGAAGAAGTTGTGTGGAACTATGAAAAAAAAGCAAAATATACAAACTGAGTAGTCCATGTGCAACATAAGCAACATCAAGGATAATTTTAGCGCAGGAGCGCAGTGGTCCCGTGGCTAGTGAGAGCACCTGCGGAACGAGAGGTCCTTGGTTCAAGTCTTCCCTCAAGTGAAAATTTTAATTCTTTATTTTCGTGAAGTTATTATCTGTCCGTTCGTTCATTGACGTCTCTGTTCACTGTAATAAGTTTAGTGTCTGTGTTTTCGCGACCGCACCGCAAAACCGTGCGATTAGTAGACGAAAGGACGTGCCTCTCCAATGGGAACCGAAAACATTTGATCGCAAGGTCATAGGTCAAACGATTCCACCACAGGAAAACACGTCTGATATGTTCTATACGACACTGGTGACGGCATGTGCTTCACATGACAGGAATATGTTGTCGACCCACGTAACTTGTACACTTGGCGAATGGGTAAAAAGATTCTTCTACCTTGCCCGATTTAGGTTTTCTTGTGGATGTGATAATCACTCCCAAAAAGTGATGAAAACATAAGAGTTTGTCACATAAACTGCAACAAATGAATGCAACAGTTTCAAAGTCGCAGTTTTCCCTGTGCTCTGTCAAAACATATGTTTTTAACGTTTTCAAATTTTTCCGTGTGTAGACCGTCAAATCCTGCATATGTGCAAACAAATCTGAACATGTCCTGGAATTCTGGAGAGCGAAGTTGATTATGTGTGAGTGCCTGAACTTTGATAATTATCTGAAAACAGAAAATTAAACTTTTTACTCGAGGGTAGACTTGAACCAAGTACCTCTTGTTCCGCAGGTGCTCACGCTAACCACGGGACCACGGCGCTCCTAAGCTCAGATTATCCTTGATGTTGCCTATCTTCCGCATGGACTACTCAGTTTGTATATTTTGCTTTTTTTTTTCATAGTTCCACACAACTTCTTCCTGTTTTCTCGATTGATCTGTGTTCAGTTTTTCAAGGCCTATCCACTATGCCAACTTATAACTAAATCTGAGGGGGGTGCGATGGGGAGGTTCCCTTGTGAGAAGTACCGACTGCTCACTGACCTTCCCTCCACAACAACACAAGACACACACAGCATCGTCCTACAGTCGGTCCAGTTACTAACGTTGCCCTCAAGTGTCGGCCCTGAGTGACTATGTACAATCTACATCTACATCTACACAGTTACTTCGCAAGCCACCCTTCGGTGCGTGACGGAGGGTACCCTGTACCACTACTAGTCATTTCCCTCTCTGTTCCACTCGCATAGAGAGCGAGGGAAAAGAACCCGCCAGGGTAGCAGAGAGCGCTAATGCGCTGCTTCCTGGACTCGGGTAGGCGCGCCGGCCCCGGATCGAATCCGCCCGGCGGATTAACGACGACGGCCGGTGTGCCGGCCGGCCTGGATGTGGTTTTTAGGCGGTTTTCCACACCCTACTAGGTGAATACCGGGCTGGTCCCCACGTCCCGCCTCAGTCACACGACTTGCAGACATTTGCAACACATTCACACTGTATTACAATTTACACTTGACGTAGACAGCTGGAGAACACTAATTCCGTCCCAGGGGGTATGGGGTGGTGGCAGGAAGGGCTTCCGGCCACCCCTTATAATTAACCTTGCCAAATCCGTACTTAACTCTGCCGAACCTGCGCACTATGCGGGATACAGGTTGTAGCAAAAGAAAGACGAAAGAAGAAAGAGAGTGAGGGAAAAGCGACTGTCTATATGCCTCCGTATGAGCCCTAATTTCTCGTATCCTATCTTCGTGGCCCGTAAGCGCAATGTATGTTGGCGGCAGTGGGATCATTCGGCAGTCAGCTACAAACGCCGGTTCTCTAAATTTTCTTAATAGTATTTCTCGAAAAGAACGTCGCCTTCCCTCCAGGGATTCCAATTTGAGTTTCCGAAGCATCACCATAACATTTACGTGTTGTTCGAACCGGTCGGTAACAAATCTAGTAGCCTGTCTCTGAATTGCTTCGATGTCTTCCTTCAATCTGACCTGGTACGGATCCCGAACACTCGAGCAGTATTCAAGAATAGGTCACACCAGCGTCCTATATGCGGTCTCCTTTACAGGTGAACCACTATTTCCTAAAATGGCCCGAATAAACCGAAGTCGCGCACTCGCCTTCCCTATCACAGTCCTCACATGGTTGTTCCATTTCATATCGCTTTGCAGCGGTACGCTCAGATGTTTAAAGAACTTGACTGTGTCAATCAGGACACTAGTAATACTGTAGCCGAACATTACAGGTTTGTACTTCCTACTCATCCTCCTTAACTTACATTTTTCCACATTTTTCCAACTAGAAATTTTGTCTAAATCGTCTTATATCTTCCTACAGTCATTCGTCTTGGACATCTTACCGTACACCACAGCATCATCAGCAAACAATTGCAGATTGCTGCCAGCCTTGTCCGCCAAATCTTTTATGTGTATACAGAACAGCAGCGGTCTATCACACTTCCCTGAGGCATTCCTGACGATACCCTTGTCTCTGATGAACACTCGCCATCGAGGACAACATACTGGGTTCTATTATTTAAGAAGTCTTCGAGCCACTCACATATCTGTGAATTTATTCCATATGCTCATACCTTCTTTAACAGCCTGCAATGAGGCACCGTGTCAAACGCCTTCCGTAAATCTAGAAATGTGGCATCTGCCTGTTGCCCTTCATCCAATGTCGCAGTATATCATGTGAGAAAAGGGCAAGCTGAGTTTCGCACGAGCGACGCTTTCTAAAACCATGCTGATTCGTGGACACAAGCTTCTCAGTCTCAAGAAAGTTTATTATATTCGAACCGATAATATGTTCAAGGATTCTGCAGCTTTCATTTATACTGACAGCTGAAAGGTATCGTGTTGTATTGCCAAGAATGCCTAAAACTACCACTACTCTTGAGCAGCTATTAATAATCAATTGTGAAGATGAACTATTTGCATTGCGTATTATGTGCATATCACATTACTGTAATATTGATTATATAAATTATCAATAATTACTTTTTCTCGATTAGCAGCATTAATGCGGTGGTTACAGGTTCCTCACACAGTCCGCCCACTAGACACATATGTTGTGCTTTATCGCGTACATCGCTGGTGATAAAGTGAGACATACACGTGACAAATACTAAATGTCTCAAGGAAATGCCTTCTCCAAGCTGTAGATAGTACCTGCCGTAGTGCAGAAATAGCTTCATTGCTTGTTTCGAAACAGATAAATGAATTAAATGAGAGCACTACACAGCAGTAACTTCATAAAGGCTTCTGTAGTGCTGTACACAGTTTTATTATTTTTATTGTTATTAGAGCGGTTAGACACAAAGCATTAACAGCCTGAAGTCGTCCAATTTCTGCCATTTCACAAGTAAGGAGTGCAGCAATGAAGTAACTTACGAACATTAAGTATAGTGCACACATCTGAACTTGTTTGATTTTAAATGGGGTTGCAGTATGCAGGTCAAGCAAGTGACGCAGCCGATAGAAGTAATGCAGGGGAAGCATGTTTCGTAACAAGTGTGTACCCTCACTGTGGAAAGTTAGCCTTCTTTTCCGAGAAGGAGTTGTGGGTAGCACTTGCGATACACCAAGAATTCCTTCGTCATTCATTCTAACTCTCTCTCTCTCTCTCTCTCTCTCTCTCTCTCTCTCTCTCTCACACACACACACACACGCACACACACACACACAAAATATCATTCGTCTTTCATCATTTCAAAAATAAAAGTGTTCCAAGAAAAGTCTTTCATTCTACAGTTTAGTTAGGTGCTAAAGTTGGTAATTATGTGGGAGAGGGGAGCAACAGATGGTAGGGGGATGGAGGGGGGAGGGCGGGGTAGTAACTAACGTCTGAGTGTACTCAAGGGTAATGGTCTAAGAAAGACTGGGAACCATAGGCCTATGGGCAGCTAAATTCCATTCAAATACTCCCAAAGTAAGCTCCGGGTTTCTTACGAAATCACTGACATATTTTTATACAAATTGCTCCAGTCTGCTCTGACCTGTTGCAGTAACAGTCGTACCATATTCCAAGTGAAAGACAGTCTCTTCTGTAATATTTATTAATTAATAATGCGTTTTGCGCTCTTATCGCATCATCACATTAACTGCGAGTATTTCGTGTCGTTCCTGCATCGTCTTTTTAGAATCGTATTGACCAACTAGGATCACGTTAACAACTTCAGTTCCTCTTCTTCCTTTGTTGTTTCTTATTTTACCAGTATTCCCTCATTTTCTCCCCATGAAATCTCTTCCTTCCTTCTGTCCATGTTGTTTCCGATTTTTTATTTCTTCTGCTTTGAAAGCCTTCCAAATTTAGTATTTTGTTTTTAAAACGGTTTCTTTCTGCTATTTCTGATTCTTTGATGTTGTTTCTTTCAAGATCTTTTCTTACTTCTGTAATCCATGCTATTGTCGATTTCTTCTTCCAGAAATATAGGAGTATTTGTTTTGTTAGTCTATTTCCATCCATTCGGTAGAGGTGTCCAAAAAAGGTTAATCTTCGTTTGGGCATTACTTCAGATATTTTCTCTATATTTTTGTAGATCTCCTCATTACTTCTTATTTTCCAATCATCTGCAGTTTTCATTGCACCCATTATTTTTCTAATAATCCTTTTTTCCAGGACCTCTAGTTTGTCCATCTTATAGTTCATCGTTACGCATTCAGATCCATATAAACATTCTAGTTGTGCCACTGTGGTGTAGTGTTTTAGTTTTGTTTTTCTAGATATACATTTCTTGTTGTAAATATTTTTGGTCAAACCATATGCTCTTTCCATTTTGTTAATTCTTACATCTATTGCAGATTTTTCTAGTCCATTCTGCTGCATAGTTTCTCCAAGATATTTAAATTTATTTACTCGTTCTATTTTACCTATTTGTGTTTCTATGTATTTTGGTGCATTTTTATATTTGTCATGAATTTTGTTTTTTCAACAGAAATTTTGAGACTAGTTCTGTTTGCTAATTTTTCCAGAATGTTTATTTGAGTAACTACTTTTGTCAGGTTTTCTGAAAGTATTGCGAAATCATCCGCAAAAGCCAAGCAGTTTACCTTAATTCCATTTGTTTTCCTTCCCAGAGTTATTGGTTCAATTTTGCGATTTTTTAGCTCCGAATTCCAGATCCTTACAATTTTTTCTAGAACACAGTTAAACAGTAAAGGTAATAAACCATCACCTTGTCTAACACCAGTTTTTATTTCAAAAGGCTGAGTTACTTCTCCCATAAATTTGACTTTAGATACTGTACCTGTTAGTGTTTCACGAATTATGTTTGCTAGTTTTGATTTAACTCCCAATTCTCTAAGGACCTTATCTATCGTTTCTCTGTCTATACAATCAAATGCTTTCTTTTTATCGTTTCAGGATTTTTATTTTTAATTGACAATTGCGTTTTTCGCTTTAACCGTTTTTTTCCATGGATTTAATATTGACTAAGGACATTGCCGCCATTGGTTTTAACTCTGACTTTTTAAGGCATGTTTGGATCCTCGCACAGTTAGCTTATTCTGCCACTTAATTGTTTAGATAGGTACGCGAATAAAAACTTTTGTGACATAATTACTTTGTTGTGTTTTGCAGTTAATCTGCCGATGCACTAAGAGCGCGAAATGCGTTATTAATCATGAAACATTGCAACAGAGCTTGCCAAAATCTTGAAAAATATACATTATTGGCATAAACTGTTCGTTACAAGCCCATCAACAAAATCCGTGATTTAACTACAACTCCAAGCATCTCTCTCTGCTATCAGAGACAATCATGATACAAGGATAACTGTCAAAGGGGTTACATTGATATTGAAATATAAACTGCGACATTCATTCGTGTATGTTTAAAACTGAATTTCGTGTTATTACAAAGATGATTTGTATTAATATTTATAATTAATATTTTGATCAACACTGTTTGAATTAAAAGTAAGAAAACCTGGATGACTAGCTTTTTTAGAATGTTTCGTACAGAGCTGTGCTGGACGTCTTCAGAGGTGCTCCGGGTTCCGCTGAGACTTCTCGACACTGTCGGCTGCTCTGATCAAAACGTCCGGAACGGAAAACATTCATGGACGACACCGTACAACCCGGAAGATTTACGAGCAGCTGTTCATTGGGTTGCCTGTACGCAGGTGCAAACCAATTCGATGCGAGCGTACAGAGTGAATGGTTTGTCTACATATTCTCATGCGTCTCCCCCGTAATGGTGCTCACTGCAGCTACGCCACGGCGCATATTACTAATCGACGCCTATAGATATGCTCTACCCACAGATACGTGTCACTTTTCTGTATATCTTGTAGTGTTCGCGCAGTCGTCTTCTGAAGCCCTGGAGGTGCTTATAAATAACCCTCTACTTAATTTAATAGGCTACAACTCCATAATTTAACAGTGAGCATGTCTGTTGGCTAGACGAAGGACTTGATACTGCCAAGGAATGTACCTTGGTGGGAGGACTGGAATGGGATCCATTGAGCTTCTTGAGGACAACTGAAGAGCTGCCAGGAAGTGTATTAACGATGCCGATTTAAAGGCCAGTACCAACAGTTGAGAGAACACGTTCCTCTAATACTGTCATCCTACAGACAAAGTGGCTATTTTTTGCTACACGCATCCAGAACAATACAGGGTGGAACGATCACAAAAATATATTTTTAGGAAAGCTAGAGATTCCTCGGAAGAATCCAAAGGCAATATAGCTTAAAAAACCACCGTATGTCGACCTGGGGGCCGTCCTGGAGAAAAGTTCTCTTTCTCCTACTGGCACCTCCAGGGCCCGAATCTAGCGCACAGTCTGCTAGCCCACCACAGCCACAAAACTGATATCTACGAAAAATTAAATTAACAATGCAGGAAAACTATGTGCTTGTTATTGATTTGAAGAACTGAAGTACTGTGTGTTGGGGCGAGAGTATTTTGATTAAATCAGAGGTTTTAATAGCGTGGGCAATAAATTACGCCCGTGAGCTCCGTATATAGAATCTATGGGAGCTCGACAACTTTTATTTTTGTCTGTGCCGCTTAGATTATGCTGGCAGTAATATTGTGAATTTTAGTGTTTTATGTAACCAACATTGTGTTCCAAATTGTTTTCCACGTTAAAAGTTATTTCTCTTTATTTTCTTAGCGAATCTTCTTGCGTGCATTTTCTTATTAGTACCATACTGGTGTCACCAAAGTCGTTTTCCGTTAGAAAGGAAGATATTTGTCTAACACGACATCGACATGGTGGTCATTAGCTACGAAGCACTAGCTCAGAGCCCTTAGCCTCGCTCTTAACGAGTGCGAGTCCAGTGACCACTGCCCGTTTATAGCTCTCCAGTACGAGCGCTGGTAAGCCCTTGGCTGTAGCGTTACGATGTAACACCTAGTAAAGCCTACAGGGGCAAACTTTCTCACAGCTCGATTGAACAGGACGCCGTAAAATAAGTTACTTTCGGTCAGTTTTCCAGGAGGTTGATTGGCTGGTTGATTTGGAGGAGGGGACCAGACAGAGAGGTCATCGGTCTCATCGGAGTAGGAAAGAATGGGGAAGGAAGTCGGCCGTGGCCTCTCAGAGGAACCATCCCGGCATTTTCCTGAGGCGACCGCTACGGTCGCAGGTTCGAATCCTGCCTCGGGCATGGATGTGTGTGCTGTCCTTAGGTTAGTTAGGTTTAAGTAGTTCTAAGTTCTAGGGGACTGAAGACCTCAGAGGTTAAGTCCCATAGCGCTCAGAGCCATTTTTTGTAATTTACATCTCCATTTGGAGCTTAGCCCGGATCACTCTTTTCCGATCTGTACCGACACTGGCTGCAAACGAATTCGCATTGGGACAGAGTCACAACTTCTTTTAACTCCCAGTTCACTCTCAAATGCGAGAAGGTCTGCTAAATGTTATCGTGATTGGACTCGCGGTAAAGTTTAAGGTATACAGCTGCCAAGTGTGTCCTGCCGGGGCAGTGACCGCTCCATGTTACGGACAACGGTAGAGGAATTTGACATCCCATCGAAATATATCCGACGAATTGCAGCGTCTTACTCTCAGTCAATTTGTCAAGTACGGTTCGCCAACCAACTATCACCGCCCTCCAGTAGTCGACTCTGACTCAGACAAGGCGATGCATTGGGGTCAAAACTATTCAACTTACCCTTCTAAAAAGTAAGCCGCGTCTCTGGTCGAATCAGAAAAATTTAGATGGTGGAAACAGACACAATCCTGGCATTTGCTAACTATGTTGTGATTGTTGGTGACAATCTGGAGTAAATACTCGCTGATTGTTCACAATTTCTCCACAGTTAAGAAAACTGGGCAGGTGGTGAATGATGACAAAACAAAATATTTCGTTGTATCGCACCGTCAAGCTCACCTTCCTTCCATTGTTGACGGGCACACCTTTGAACGAGTTCATAATGAGTACTAAAAGTGAAGTGATGAAAGAAGTGCGTCAACGAATAATGAACGCTAATCGAATGTTCTTTAGTCTGGACAGTTAATTCAAGTCATGACTGTTATCGCAAAAGAGTAATATCCAGCTGTACACAACACTAGTACGATCGGTACTTGTATATAGTTGTGAAACATGGGCGGCATCAGCAACAACTAAAGTATCAATCTGTGCCTTGAGATGGAGGTGCTTCGAAAGCTGTAACGATCCGTCTACAATACCATGGAAGATAAATGGGGACGAAAAAGGAAAGAAGACCTGTACTAGCTGTTTGAAGAGCCACATATTGGCCGAATATTAGGGCAGAAGAGTCTCTTGTAGCAACGTGATTGGTACTGGGGGTTGGACAAAATTATGGAAACGCGAAAAACACGGCACATTACGATGCCTAATGTGGTGCTGAATTCAAAACAGCTTCCAGTCGTCTCGTAATGGGTAAATACAGTACTTTTAAGGTTTTCCAGAGAATCTTACCCCATTCCTCCTGCAAAATAGTGGCGCGTTTATTAAACGATGATGTAGGTGGATAGCGGTCATGCTCCCTTCTCTCCAAAGTAGACCACAAAGACTCATTAATATTGAGATCTGGGGACTGTGCTGGTCACGGGGGATACGAACAATCCAGTCTTGTTTTCACAAAACCAGTCCTGGGCGATGCGAGCTGTGTGAGTACGAGCCCTATCGTCTTGTAACACAGGATCGCCACAGGGGAACAAATATCGTAGCATGGTATGGACCAGCCAAAATGGTCACTTAATTCCTCGGCAGTATTGCGACCTTGCAGAGTAACCATGGGGGCCATGGAATATCACGCTATGGCTGCTCAAATCATCGACAAACCCCCGTCAAGTTTCACTCTTGGACAGAATTTGGAAACAGTGTGAAACAAGTCATCCGACCATATGATTTTCTTCCACTGCTCCATAGTCCAGATTTATGGCTTCGGCACCACGTTTTACTGTTACGGTCATTTGCATAACTGATGACGAGACACAGGAAAATTTCGCGAAAACAATAAGGCGAAAAATAACGTGAAACCAGCTGTTTATAACAAAATAACACAAAATCGGCGATTTTACGAAAAATCGTGAAATTTGTCATTTTCGCGTATAAAAAATGCTCTTAATCAGAGGAAGAAAGTTTATCAGTATTCGTAATTGATAGTTGTAGAATTTTGAAATTGCATTGTGCTTTCTTTTTCCCTCAAAGCTGAGGTTCGTGTAGCATCTTAAAGGACAGTTAATTTACAGTGTAACGAACTATGATATGACGTCAGAAACAGCACCGAAATTGGCAAAAAACGGCAAAAAATAGCACAGAAACTAGCAAAAAACACATAAATTAGCAAAAAGTGGCACAGAAATTAGCATAAAACGAATGTGGCAACAAACACACTGAAAGTGGAAAAAAATTACAGCGACTTTGGGAAACAACTGAAATTGTGAAAAGAAACACTGAATCTGGCAAAAAAAGTAAGATCGAATCTGGCAAAAAAAGGATTTACGAATCTAGCAAAAAAAAGTAACACCGAATCTGGCAAAATGTGACATCGAATTTGGCAAAAGAGCAGCACCGGAAAATAACAACAAAACTGACATAAAGTAACACCGAAATTGGCACAAAATAGCACCGCAACTTGCACAAAAAGCACCAAAATTGGAAAAAAGTGCCAACAAAATTAGATAAAATACCACCTAGATTTTAAAATAGCAAAAAGATAAAATCGAAATTACCAAAAAACAGTGAAACTGACAAAAGAAACTAATTTGGCTGCAAAAAAGCAGTGAATTTGGCAAGAGACAGCACCGAAAATGGCAAAAAATAACACTGAATTTTGACGTAAAATAAAACTTTTTTTCCTGTTCCTACTAATGACTGGTTTTGGACTCTACCACGCCCTGCTGTTCCCAGCTTATGGAGCTCCCTTCGTGTGGTTTTGCTGCTGAAAGTTGGTAGGTGCTCTAGAACTATTTGAATGTTCTGATAGTACGGTTGTAGGAAAAATAGTGTCGAGCGCGTTACCCACAAACTGCCGCTTCAAGGACTTCAAATATCAGCTTGTCCATAAGGACAAAATACTTTCAGAAATTTCGTATTTCTAGAGTATAAAATACGAGGAAACTTTTTGGGATGTGATATGTGTAGCATTATGAAAAGTCAAAGTGACAGTGGTCTGCACCCATTTGTTGCTTTCCGCGCAATAGAACAGCAATAACCCAATTGAAGCACCTCGGTCGAAGAAAAAGAGCACGTGGAATTTAAAAACAGCACCTGTTGTCTTACTCAGCACCATCTGTTCCTTAGCTGAGGTGTTACAAAAGCTTCGCTCGCCAAGTCTGCATGCCATTGCGTAAGCACTGACGCATACGCGAATTTCCCAAGCACGCAAGTGTAGAAGCGCAAACGTCTCATCCTGGTTCGGTAGAAAGGATATGAAGCGGCAGTTACTGGGTAATTATAGCATATTGTTAACTTTTTACTTCAGTTGCATTTTACCCTGACTATCACTGTGATAAATGAATGAATACAACCATTGCAGTCTGTCTGCAAGAAATATTGTTTCACTAGACACGAGAAAAGTTATTAACTACTTGATTTTGTTATGTGATTACACGTGACTAATTGTGCCAGCGTCGAACCTGACTTATATGCTGCTTTCGAACGTGAGAGCTGATAATACATTTGAAAATGTTTGGATTATTGTTCTCTGCGCTTCACTACCCGTAGATTTGTAAACAAACATTCAGTACATCTACTCAGGGGCGATTCTAGAAGTCGGTCAAGGCGTGGTGGGGGGGGGGGGGGGGGGGGGGGGAGGGGCTAATGGGAGGGGGGAGAGGTTTTTGGGGAATGGAATATCGCTTAACAAAAGGAGAGTTTGGTAAAATTTTGTGTTGCTTAAAGTAGTTTTTGGTAACTGTTTTGGAGTTCAGGGCAAAAAATGTGTTTTAATAAATAATAAGACGCCTATTTTTAGTAAAATGATATTTATTGGTTTAAATAGTAAGCTATTTTCTACTCTTATTCTTTTGTTAAAATGTGTTTGAAATACATTATAAGCTATATTGCTACACACTTATTTTAAAAAATGATTGAATCTGTTGGAGTAATGTATTCGCTGATTTCTGAAGTCATTTTATCCAGTGTAATTATGATACTCCATGGGGGGGGGGGGGGCTATAGCCCTCATAGCCCGCCCCCCTTGCCACCGGCCTTGCTTCTACTAGTATGTGTGGTAAAGTATTCTACATCTACATATATACTCTTCTGTTCCATTGGGAAATAGAGTGAGAAAAAAGGACTGTCTAAAAGCCTCCTAACGGGCCCTAGCTTCTCGCATCTTATCTCCGTGGTCCTTACGTGAAATGTACGTCGGCGAGAAGCGAAACTGGCGTTCTACGGGTTTAGAGCGTGCAATGTTAGATCCCTTAACCAGGCAGGTAGGTTAAAAAATTTAAAAAGGGAAATGGGTAAGTTGAAGTTAGATATAGTGGGAATTAGTTAAGTTCGCTGGCAGGAGGGATAGGACTTGAGGTCAGGTGAAAAACAGGATTATAAACACAAAATCAGACACGGGTAATGCAGGAGTAGGTTTAATAATGAAAAAGAAAATAGGAATTCGGGTAAGTTACTATGAACAGCATAGTGAATGCATTATCGTAAGCAAGATAGACACTAAACCAATATCCACTACAGTAGTAAAAGTTTATATGCCAACTAGCTCCACAGATGACGAAAAGATTGTAGGCATCTATTACGAGATAACAGAAAATATTCAGGTAGTTAAGAAAGACGAAAGTTTATTTGTGATGGGGGACTGGAATTCGATAGCAGGAAAAGGAAGAGAAGAAAAAATAGTACGTGAACGTGGACTGGGAGAAAGGAATGAAAGAGCAAGCTGCCTGGTAGAATCTTGCAGAAAGCATTATTCAACCATCGCGAACACTTGGTTTAAGAAACATGAAAGAAGGGTGTATACGTAGAAGAGACCTGGAGACACCTGAAGGATTCAGACTGGTTATATAAAGGTAAGACAGGGATTTCGGAAACAGATTTTAAATTGTAAGACATTTCCAGGGGCAGATGTGGACTCTAACCACAATTTATTGGTTATGAACTGTAGATTAAAACTAAAGAAATTGTAAATATGTTGGAAATTAAGACTATGAGATCTGGATAAATTGAAAGGACGAGAGATTGTTGAGAGTTTCAGAGGGAGCATTAGGCATCGCTTGACTAGAACAAGAGAAAGTAATACAGTAGAAGACGAATGGCTAGTTTTGAGAGCTGAAATAATGAAGGCAGCAAAGGATCATAGAGGTAAAAAGACAAGGCGTAGTAGAAATCCTTGCATAGTAGAGGCGATACTGAATTTAATTGATGAAGGAAGAAAATTTAAAAATGTAACAAATGTTAGAAGCATATTTCACTGGAGGAAAGATAGATACCGCCTACAGGAAATTTAAAGAGACATGTGGAGAAAAGAGAAGGAGATGCATGACTATCAAGAGCTCAGATGGAGAACCAGTCCTTAACAAAGAAGGGAAAGCTGAAAGGTGGAAGGCGTTTGTAGAATGCCTATGCAAGGGAGGTGAATTTGAAGGCAGTATTATAGAGAAGAAAGGGAGATACGATACTGCGAGAACAATTTGAGAGAGCACTGAAAGACCTACTTCGAATCTAGGCCCCAGAAGTAGACGACAGTCCGTCAGAACTACTGGAGGCCTTAGGAGGGCCAGCCATGACAAAATTCTTCCATCTGGTGTGCAAGATGTATGAGACATGCGAAATACTCTCAGACCTCAAGAAGAATATAGCAATTCCAACGGCCAACGAAAGCAGGTGCTGACAGGTGTGAATATTACCGTACTGTCAGTTTAATAAGTCATGTTTGCAAAATAGTAAGCGGAATTCCTTACAGCAAAATGGAAAAACTGGTAGAAGCCGACCTCGGGGAAAATCAGATCGGATTCCGGAGAAATGTAGGACGACGCGAGGCAATACTGACCTTGCGACTTCTCCTGGAAGATGGGCTAAGGAGAGGCAAACCTACGTGTATAGCGTTTGTAGACTCGGAGAAAGCTTTTGACGGTGTTGACTGGAATATTCTCTTTAAAATTCTGAAGGCAGCAGGGGTGAAATACAGGGACCGAAAGACTATTTACAACTGGTGCAGAAACTAGACGGCAGTTGTAACAACCCAGGGGCATGAAAGAGAAGCAGAGGTTGAGAAGAATGTGAAACAGGGTTGTTGCCAATCCCCAATGTACATTGAGCAAACAGTAAAGAAAACCAAAGAAAACTTTGGAGAAGGAATTAAAGTCCAGGGAGAAGAAATAAAAACTTTGAGGTTTGACGATCACATTGTAATTCTGCCAGGGACAGAAAAAGACCTGGAAGATGAGTTGAACGGAATGGACAGCGTCTTGGAAGGAGGGTACAAGATTATCATCAACAAAAGCATTAGAAGAATATTCGAATTAAATCAAGCGATGCTGAGGAAATCAGATTAGAAACGAGACACTAAAAGTAGTACATGAGTTTTGCTATTTGGCAGCAAAATAACTGATGAAGGCCGAAGTAGAGAAGATGTAAAATTTAGACTGGTAATGGCAAGAAAATTGTTTCTGAAAAAGAGAAACTTGTTAACATCGAATATAGATTTAAGTGTTAGGAAGTCTTTTCTCAAAGTATTTGTCTATAGTGTGAACATGCATGGAAGTGAAACACGAACGGTAAACAGCTTAGAGAAGCTTTCGAAATGTGGTGTTACAGAAGAGTTAGATGGGTAGATCGCGCAGCTAATGTGGAAGTACTGAGCAGAATTGGGGATATAAGAAATTTGTGGCACAACTTGAATAAAAAAAAAAGGAATCGTTTCGTAGGACACTTTTTGAGACACCAAGGTTCAAAATGGTTCAAATGGCTCTGAGCACTATTGGACTTAACATCTGTGGTCATCAGTCCCCTAAAACTTAGAACTACTTAAACCTAACTAACCTAAGGACATCACACACATCCATGCCCGAGGCAGGATTCGAACCTGCGACCGTAGCAGTCACGCGGTTCCGGACTGAGCGCCTGAACCGCTAGACCACCGCGGCCGGCGAGACACCAAAGGACCACAAGTTTAGTACTGCAGGGAAGTGAGGGGATAGAAATCGTACAGGAAGACCAAAAGATGAATACAGTAAGTAGATTCAGAAGGACGTAGGTTGCTTTAGTTATTCGGAGATGAAGAGGCTTGCGCAGGATCGAGTAGCGTGGAGAGCTGCAGCAAACCAGTCGTTGGACTTGAGACACTAGAGACCACAATAACAACAACAACAACGACAACGTTGGCGGCAGTAGAATCGATCTGAAGTCGGCCTCAAATGCCGGTTCCCTAAAATTCTGCAGACCTACCTCGCGAAAAGAACGTCGGCTTTCCTCCAGGGACTCCCATTTTAGTTTACGAAACATTAAACAACAAATTAAAGGAAAATCAGAAGTTATATTTCCTTCGTAACTACTGTACTTCGTTGCTATTTGTTTAGAAATGTTCTCCATCTTCAGGAGTACAGAAGTCTAACGCATAATCTAGGACACTTACAATAATGAGAGAGACATAAAATTTGCTAAGTGTTGGGAAAAAATATAATTTCCTTTGTTGCACAAATGAACAAAAACCACGTTATATCTGTAACTTCGACATTTGTTTGGATAATAACCAAGATACGAAATGAGAGAAGTATGAAAACACAGTTTCAGACAAAGAATCTATAAGAAGAGACCAAAACGTTTTTGAGGGCGTTGCTGCAGCGTTATACAACGGAGCACGACTCTCGATACGAGTATATGAGTACCGACATGTAGGCAAGGGATTAGTGTGGTATTCGTGTCTTTCCGACGGGCGTGCCGTAAATGCAGAAATGTGAACTGTGACGACGTTATTACCAAATGCGTCCAAACAGGATTAACTTGCTGGTATTCTTTTCTTGGCTGCCGAAGGACAAATACTTGTAGATATCCATCGGAGAGTGAAAATTGTGGACGGGACAGCATGTCCGTCAGGGAAAACTGCGACAAGGGGTGATGCTGCTTCATGATAACGCACCTCCCCATATCGCCGCGCGGAATTAGCTGAGCGGTCTTAGGCGCTGCAGTCATGGACTGTGCGGCTGGTCCCGGCGGAGGTTCGAGTCCTCCCTCGGGCGTGGGTGTATGTGTTTGTCCTTAGGATAATTTAGGTTAAGTAGTGTGTAAGCTTATGGACTGATGACCTTAGCAGTTAAGTTCCATAAGATTTCACACACATTTGAACATTTTTGAACCTCCTCATATCGCAAATATCGTAATGCAGAAGTTAACACCAACTAAAGTGTGAGACAGTCGTGCACCCACCTTCAAGTTCTTATCACTTCTTCGGTCCCTCAGAAAGGCCATGACGGGTCTACTATTCCTGCTGGACGAGGATGTGCAGCAGGCAGTCACGGACTTCCTTATGCAGCAGGACACGATGCTTTATCAAACGGGTATCTTCAATCTGGTGCGTCGGTGGGATGTTGCCTCAATGCTCACGGCGATTTTGCCTGATTGGCATACCCATTCTTGACTGCATGGCCTTGGAACGTTCAAAAATGGTTCAAAGGGCTCTGAGCACTATGGGACTCAACTGCTGTGGTCGTAAGTCCCCTAGAACTTAGAACTACTTAAACCTAACTAACCTAAGGACATCACACACATCCATGCCCGAGGCAGGATTCGAACCTGCGACCGTAGCGGTCGTGCGGTTCCAGACTGTAGCGCCTTTAACCGCTCGGCCACTTTGGCCGGCCCTTGGAACGGAAACTCTTTGATCGCCCCTGATATTTTCAAAGGTACAACGTATCTGAAATGAACAAAATAGAAGTGTTTGTTTGGTATAGTGCAAAACTAAGTCCAATTACCCCGTGCAGATACAGGCTGTCCCAGGAGGAATGATCATTACTCACAGATATGACAGAAACGATCATTTGAGCCAAATAAAAAATGGCTCTGAGCACTATGGGACTTAATTTCTGAGGCCATCAGTCCCCTAGAACTTAGAACTACTTAAACCTAAGGACATCACACACATCCATGCCCGATGCAGGATTCGAACCTGCGACCGTAGCGGTCGCGGGGTTCCAGACTGAAGTGCCTAGAACCGCTCGGCCATGAGGCAAATAGAGCACATGTAATGTACATTGTTATTTATTTCCTTTGTTATTCAATTTAATGTCAGGTTTACATGTGAACGTATGTACAACAGTTAGTAAATTTTGCAACATCCGCATTACAGCTGTTGCTCAGTTCACAATAAATGTTCCAATAATCCACCATCAACTTCAGCGCTTACTCTCGGGAGAACATGTCTTGTTTGTCTGAGTGCCTCTGCACGTTCCCTGTTGAGGGCAACAGTGTCGATGATGCGACCAATAAGTTCATCTCGTGTATTCACTTTTCATTTGCACAAATGGTTTAAATGGCTCTGAGCACTATGGGACTTAACATCTGAGGTCATCAGTCCCCTAGAACTTAGAACTACTTAAACCTAACTAACCTAAGGACATCACACACATCCATGCCCGAGGCAGGATTCGAACTTGCGACCGTAGCGGTCGCGCGGTTCCAGACTGACGCGCCTAGAACCGCTCGGCCACTACGGCCGGCTCATTTGCACATCTCAGACTCGATCCAGCACCATAAACAAAAGTCTGATAGTGTAAGGTCTGGCGATCTTGGTGGCCAGTTAATTGTACTACCACGACCAACCCAGCGATTAAGGTAATTGCTGTTGAGATGTTCCCTTATATGTCGGGTAAAATGTTGAGTGGCTCCGTCATGGTGGATTTCTATATCGGAAGCTTTTTATTTCAAAAGAGCATTCTAGTCATATCCCTGAAGATTGACCATTCCTTCTGGGACACCCTGTGTACACAGATGAGTCAAAACATTATAACCACCTGCCTAATAGCTTGTTTGTCCGTCTCTGGAACGAAACACATAACTGATTCTGCGAATCAGGGATCCGACAGTTTGTTAGTAGGTTTTTGGAGGTATGTAGCACTAGAAGTCTACGCACAGGTCATGTATTTCTCGCAAATAATGGGCTGGTAATTTGAGTATATGGTGATGGCGCACGGTAGCGATCGATAGGCTGTATCTCAGGCGAATTTGGTCGCCGAGACATCAACGTGAGCTCACTATAATGCTCCTCAAACCACTCTAGCACGATTCTGGCACCGAGACATGGACAATTAATTATACTGTTGCAAGATGACATCGCCGTCGGTGAAGACATCAAGCATGAAGGGATGCAGATGGTCCGCAGCTGACATGGTATCTTCGATTACCGCCACAGGTCCCATGCAAGCGCAGGACAATGTATATCGTAGCATAAACTGCTCCCACCAGCCTGGGTCCGTGGCGCGCTGCACGTTTCAAGCCGCAGTTCACCTCGATGACGGCGTTTGTGGACACGACCATAGACTTAGTGTAGCAAAAACGTGATTCATCCGAAGAGAAGACAGTTTCCATTAGTCGACGGTCGAATCCCGATGGTCTTCTGCCCATTGCAGTCGTAACTGACGATGTCGTTGAGTCAACATGTGAACATAGGGGTGGTTTGCCGTGGAGCTCCATGTTCAACAATATACGATGAACAGTGTGCTCCGAAACAATTGTGCTTGCACCAGCATTGTGCTCTTTCGGCAGAGATGCCACAGGACACCATCTAACCTACTTTACAGAGCAGACAAGCCTCCGAATCTCACGTTCTGTGAAGAGTCGTGGACGTCCAACCATTTAGCGCCTAGTGGTAGTTTCACAGTTCTACCTCTTCCCGTAGATCCTCACGAAAGTAGCACGCGAACATTCGACCAGCTTCGCCGTTTTTGACGTACTCGTTCACAGGCTCTGTGTAATAATAATCTGCTCTTTGTGACAGTCGCTTATCTCAATGTATTTCCCCATTTGAAGCCCATATGTTCGCTAGGGTGATCCGCCGTCCATGTCTGATCCGCTTATATACTTTTGTTACCGCGTCGCGTGCCCACAAAGCCACGAGGCGCAGTGGGCAGTGCTCATAATGTTTTGGCTTAACAGGGTACTGACGCTGTTAATCATGGTATCTAAAAGATCCATGTGAAGTAAATGCCGTTCTTCCTGCAAAAACGATCTCAGTCCAGCTACCATCTGAGGAAGACAACTGCAAGCAACATCAGAACACTCCCACATATCATCCCAAATATTCCATCTCAGATTGTGGTCGAAATCACATCTACAGGTAATGTCAGCCTGCTCGGAGGCACGGAACTGCGACCAGATATTTAGACCACTCATAATATGAGTGGAAATTTGAAATTTACGATGTGAATCCATGTTGTTGTTGTTGTTGGTCCTGCTGGTGGTGGTGGTGAGGTAGTGGTGATGGTGGAGTTGTGATGTATGTGTGTCGTCTGAAAACAAAGAACGAAACTAAAAAACTATAATTACTCTTCTGGTACTCAGTTGATTGTAATTTTGCTTTCATTGTCTGACAATTATCTATGGAGCTACCGAGCCACACACGCTCAAACTGCTTCGTATTTCCGTACTGAAACAGTTCAGCCTGAAAAAGTATCGTATGAAGAAGGGATAGTGGATTTATGGATACAGTGATGTAGCAAAATGAACAGGAAAGTTCAAAAATGGTTCAAATGGCTCTGAGCACTATGAGACTTAACTTCTGAGGTCATCAGTCTCCTAGAACTTAGAACTACTTAAACCTGACTAACCTAAGGACATCACACACATCCATGCCCGAGGCAGGATTCGAACCTGCGACCGTAGCGGTCGCGCGGTTCCAGACTGTAGCGCCTAGAACCTCTCGGTCACTCCGGCCGGCAATAGGATAGTGTTTAAGAGAAATAAGAACGTGATTGTACCGTTAAACTAGAATATTGTTACTGATTGCATTTTTAATAGAAAAGATTGTAATGAACCACCCACGAATAAAGAGGAAAACAGACGTGGATATTGATATTTGAAGTTAGAAGGAAGGAGGTTAGAGTCGACAGCGAGGTTAAATGAACGCAGCATTAGCTCCTTTCGTGAATGGGGAAGAAAGTGTTCATGGGCTGTTCAGGGAAATCTATGTGGCCCAAAGCGATGTAGTGGAACCATCGGAAACCTACAGCTTTCTCGTCTGTGTAGGAACACGTACAGTATGATAACTGAAATCGCAGTTGTGAAGCTGGTAAGGCATATACTGGTTAATGTACGTTAGTATCAAAGCAGGGATGTATTAATTAAAAAGAGATTGGACGAATACCATAACAAGAAATAGAGCCATCACCCAGTAGGTTAGTATCAAACCGACAGTACTGATCTAGCCTTCCTCCTTCCAAAGAACTATCTCACTCAACCGATCGTAGGGGGACTTAAAGTTTTACGTAAAAATTTAACCACGGTGCAACTTTTAAAATTAACTAACCACACGTCCCGGCTGTCATGCCATCCTCTGCCAGTGACGTCATTTGGATACAGTTTCTTCACTCGTTGCCAGCTTTTCGAACCTTGGAGCCAGTGTTTCCAGCGAGTAACTATTCAACTGACCTCACGTTGCATCACACCACCTACCGAAAAACCCAGGAGATAATCGGAATCCAACCTGGATCCTCCAACGGCTAAACTACAGAGGCGGACACGGTGTAATTTCAGTTATTGTTTTTTTTTATGAAAAAAAATTCCTGTTATCAATTGCAGATCAACCTGCAACCCTTTGAATTAGTCTCCGCTTTGGATTTGCAGTCCAACAATTTTCCGCAGCCAGTTACATATACTGGACAGAAATATATACATCAGTAAGTCCAATATAACGATCTTTCTCTGCGACTGTTGTCAGTTTCAGGCGTGGATCCCAAGTGGCGGAGGAGCGTTGTTCTTGGACACGACTCGCCCCTCCCCAAAGAACGTTTTACTAAAGACGATTATATTTTTACTTATATCAACTTCGAAGTTTCTTAGATAATTTTCAGAAAATGAAGTATCACGGAAGCAGTATAAAAATGTCAAGCAGGTTTAGAGAATTACAAGCTATGTTTAAGACTGGGCAATTTTCATCTGATCGCTTGAAGCCACTGACTAATCCACCTGGGTGTGCTTGTGCGCTGACCGGCTGCAGACAGCATCGTAGGCTGTCCACAGCAAAGCCGAAACGATTCTGTAGTCCACTGGTAGAATCTTTAAACCGCAAGGAATTGATAAAGGCAAGACAGAAAGGGAAAGGCCGTCCACAAACGAAAGAAATAACAGAAAGACTGACTTTCCTGGAAACGGTATTCCTCTCATTTACGTGACCGCATATTCATAGTCTATAGACCAGTGTTCACGGTCGTGAAATACTGATAACTGCGAGTGCGCACTTACATTTTCTATCGTATCAATTGTTATTCTTGTAAGTTATGCTAAAGCAAAGTATTAGGCATTAATGTAAGGAAGTTACTATTATTATTATTATTATTATATCGAAGCACTTTATCTCCGCCTTGGAGGAAGGCGGAAGAGGGAAGATTAGTGTAATACTACTGAAAAAGTATGTCCTTTGTGTACGTATTCAGCAGTCAGTTTTGTGAGCACCTGGTCCATCTCGATACGTGTTTCTTTGCTTTTTCCCAACAACTCACAATAGGAGTTGTCAGGTATGGAGCTGACCACTGTCATCTCGTACTTGTCAGAGCAAAGGCCTGAGAGGAATATTGACCAAATGAAGGTAGCCGGCTGGACCGTGTTAGCCGTGACGCGCAAGAAACGCGTGGGAGTGGGAGTAGCGCCGCGGAACGGCGAATCTCACCGCCAGTGAAAGTTGCGCTGCGGCCACCGCCTGCCGCTCTTGCCACATTCTGAAGAGCAAGCGCCGTTCACGGCCCTGCGAGGACCAACTATACCAAAGGCCTTCCCAAAAGGCGCCTATATACGTCAACTTGTGTCTCTGTTGACTAGTCGCGCATAGGGAGATGTCTGACTCGCGGTTTGACAGTATCATCTAGCGGGCTGGCTCAGTTGTAATTCGGGAGGATGGCGGTTCAAAGCCCTGCTCGAATATCAAGACTTAGCTATCATATTATTTACCTAAATCTCTTAAAGAAAATGCGGGAATGGTTCCTTTGAAAGAGCCCTCCCGATTTCCTTCCCCAATTATACCTTGTGCTCCGTCTGTAATGACTTCCTCGACGACTGGACTTAAACGCCTAGTCTTTCACATGTTCACCGTCTCTGGCCATCTGAGAGTCCAGAGCAACCGCCTCGTAAGTTGCACTCTGTCAATGCTCCTCTTAGTATGTACTATACATCCCTCCATTACTTAGTTTCTGATCCAAAACAGGCGACACAAATCCTACAGACTTGTCCCCTCCACTTGTGAGGGTGTCTGTTTCTTCTTTTACTAAAACAGAAATAAGGCTGTCTCTGGTTTTTCAAGGTTAAATCTTAAATATTTACAGTTTATTTTATAAAACATCTTCTGTACTTTCTACTGTGTTTGGAACTCGACAAGTGACTTCGAACCGTGGGCTCGCATTCCGGAAGAGTGGGATTCGAATATTATTCCAGTCAACCGTATTTATGTTTTGCATGTTTTCTCTAAAGTGACATAAGGCTCGACGTTTTCTGAGACTTCTGTCCCTCGACCGCATCGGTGGTGGAATAACCTAAAGATTTCGGTGGAATAACCTAAAGATTTTACGTTAATATCCTCTTATAGAAACTTTCGAAATGTGGTGCTACAGAAGAATGCTGAAGATTAGATGGGTAGATCACATAACTAATGAGGAGGTATTTAATAGAAATGGGGAGAAGAGGAGTTTGTGGCACAACTTAACTAGAAGAAGGGATCGGTTGGTAGGACATGTTCTGAGGCATCAAGGGATCACCAGTTTAGTATTGGAGGGCAGCGTGGAGGGTAAAAATCGTAGAGGGAGACCAAGACATGAATACACTAAGCAAATTCAGAAGGATGTAGGCTGCAGTAGGTGCTGGGAGATGAAGCAACTTGCACAGGATAGAGTAGCATGGAGAGCTGCATCAAACCAGTCTCTGGACTGATGACCACAACAACAACATTCTCTTATTAAAATCACGCTTGTTAATTTAGAACAGTTGCTACTTCTAAGTTAGTCTTACGTTTCAGAGCCTCCACAGTAAAATGTAAACCTGAACAAAGGAACGTATTTGATAAAGAATATATCGATATAATCACCATATATAACTTCATCTTTACGTATATTAGAAATCAGTGTGAACTTTATGATATAATAACTGTAAAATGAACTGGTTATCAATATGTGCTTTGTGACATAACGTTGCATTGTCTGATCTGTTTGACAGCCTAGGTATCAGGTCTAAAAATGTATGAGCAGAAATAAAATTAAACAAAGAAGCAGTTTCCTAAATAACGTGAAGCGGATGTCGTGAAGTTCCTTTGTAAAGGCCGCTTCTTTGTTGTTTTCTGACACTGATGACATCGTCGTCGGCCGGTTAAAAAGCCCTAATCTTCCTTTCCTCACCTGGCGCGTTAGTAAACGAAGTGTTTCTGTTTTATTTAAGATGTTCGAGACTGTATGAAGCGAAGTCATTTATGCCTGTTAGTAAAGGAGTTAATCGTGAAACTGGAGAGCTGTTCAGGCTTTTTGCGGAGCATTTGTCTTTTATATGTGCCAAGTTACAAACAGAACCTGTGTTCCTAATCAATACACGGCGAATTTTGTGATGGTTCCTTCAATAATGCTATCATCCACCATAGAACTGCTGATTCGTCTCTAATAACGTCACTGAAGGCGAACCGTTGAACTGTAAACTGCTATCGAATCCACAAGTGTTATAGTGACGCTAGAAACCGCTGGGTTAGCGCTAGGGACTAGTCAGAGTCAATCCATATCCTGAAATAGCGAGTCACGTTTCTACTCTACACCAAGCGGTTAGCGTGTCTGACTGACACACTGAAGACCCAGGTTGGGTCCCCAGCAGTGTCGAAGATCGTTGCTGCAATTTTGGTGACGAAGGCGACGTTTAACGACTGAAGTAGTGATGTGCTACCACATTCCATTCCATGTTGTCAGTGACATATTAGAAGATGAAATCAGTATCCGTGAGGGCAGGAGTCTTAAGGTTTAAAGTAACATCGTGAACGAGGTCACAGCATAAGTGATAATGAAATCAGTGGAAACTTAAATAGAGATAAGACCTCGACGCCTTCTCCCCTACCCGGCTGGTAGGCCAGCGTCTTAATCACTACGTTACTGTGCTTGATACCTGGGGTCGGTCGACGTCGTGTGGTCCCCTGTGGATCGGGGCATAGTTAGCAGAATGACCGGACGGTTCTTTCAACAACCAAGATATTGTTTCATGCCTGATGACACTGTACATGTACGAGAGATCAATACTCAACGGAAAAGTATGTGACGAGTGTATTGCAGTATGGCCAAGGAACGCCTCGGGATATGTAAGGCGCAGTCAAATGAAAACGAAACACATTGGAAAAAGTAAGTAAACTGTTTATTGTTTCAAATTTAATCACCATAACGGTTAATAAATTTATCCCACTGTGAGGCAAGACGGTCAATATTTTTATGAAAAAATGTTTACGGTTGTGTATGGAACCACAATTATATCCAGGCGTGCACTTGTTCGTCCGAAGAAAACCGACGGCCACGAATGTCTTTCAAATATGTTCAAATGTGTGTGAAATCTTATGGGACTTAACTGCTAAGGTCATCAGTCCCTAAGCTTACACACTACTTAACCTAAATTATCCTAAGGACAAACACACACAGCCGGCCAGTGTGGCCGAGCGGTTCTAGGCGCTTCAGTCAGGAACCGCGCGACCGCTACGGTCGCAGGTTCGAATCCTGCCTCTGGCATGGATGTGTGTGATGTCCTTAGGTTAGTTAGGTTTAATTAGTTCTAAGTTCTAGGGGACTGATGACCTCAGATGTAAAGTCCCATAGTGCTCAGAGCCATTTGAACCATTTGAACAAACACACACACCCTTGCCCGAGGGAGGACTCGAACCTCCGCCGGGACCAGCCGCACAGTCCATGACTGCAGCGCAACAGACCGCTCGGCTAATCCCGCACGGCCGAATGTCTTTCTTCAGGGACTCAAAAATTTGTAAGTCGCGAGGGGTGAGATCGGGGCCGTATTGAGGATGTGTAACGGCTTCGCAGCGAGACTTCTGCATCGAAGTCGAAACGACCTTGGCAACATGTGGCCTCGCCTATCCTTCATACATTCTCGATCCCTCCCGATGTGACTTCCATATTTTCGGAATCCTGAAGAAAGACAGTGTGAGTAATTTCCGCTCTCAGATTTTTCCTTCGTCAGCAAGTTTATTTAGGAGTAGTAATTTGATTCTTTGCTTTGGGCAGGGATGATTTTTGTATCCATATTTTCAAGGAAACCGCCGGCAGCGGTGGTCTAGCGCTTCTAGGCGCTTAGTCCGGAACCGCGCGACTGCTACGGTCGCAGGTTCGAATCCTGCCTCGGGTATGGATGTGTGTGATGTCCTTAGGTTAGTTAGGTTTAAGTAGTTCTAAGTTCTAGGGGACTGATGACCACAGATGTTAAGTCCCATAGTGCTCAGAGCCATTTTTCAAGGAAACCATGCAAAAGTCTTCTAAGAAACTGTAAATATCCCTGCTTGTAATCCTATGGGCTTTGGTGATTTATTCTATTATAGCGGAATCCTGATTCTCTTGCGTGATATTCCAGCATTTCAGTTGACCCTGTCACACGTTTCCGTGAAGTGGGGATCTTCCCTGTAGAACCACCTAGATTGTCTTCCGAAAGCGAAGATAACAATGAATCGGCCAACCTAAATACTTTCTCAGCTATGTTTTCTCCTCACCGAAGTGGTTGCTGGGTTGTGGTATAATCTAACTGAACTATTCATTATTTCTGTCAATTTGCTGCACACCACATGTCTCTATCAAGAAGTAGCAGTGTTCAGCAGTTGCATCATCTGTGGTGGATAATAATGCCTCCAGAGTAGGAGATATGTGGAAATTAAGTTCCCCAGTACAAGTACACAAAACTTAACAGAACAGTATATTTCATTGTAAACTGAAGCACAGACCTTGCTCTTTGTTTCAGTGCAATTGCCTCCACGTTGGGCTCTTGATACTCATATTCTATATTCCCAAGTCGGTGTCGAAGAGAGACACCAGATGTGATGGAAACTAGCAGCGACCGGAAAATTTGTAAAAAATGCAGAAACAGATTTATCATGATGAAGCATCGGTTTTCTTTCATATTCTTTTTCACTGCGGGGACCAGTTCACCTGTTATCGAATATGGCTGCCTATTATATAAGACATAATGCTCACCTCCTCATCCCCTTCTTTAACCGTCGCATCCAGGTCCATAGCATTGCACCTTTACTTATTTCGTGTACTCTAAACCATGTGGCTCTATGGACTCACTGGTAAGGGCTGTGGAATATGTCATTACGTTTGACCTACTGTAGCGTCTAAAACATATAATTACAAAAGTTCTGACACCGAAGATATACATTTCATAAAAATAAGAAAGAAAACCAGCAATATTTTTTCCAGAACACGTAGACAGTAAATAGTGCGAAGGGTTACCTCTAGTTGCGGCACATGCCTGCTGTGAGGTGGTTCAAGAGCTCTCTTATCAATCTATACCGTTTCTGAGAATAAGATATATGACGGCATGGAGAATCATTATTGATTGGCTGGAAACAGTCTTTCTCATGCATTCCAGGCAATTCTTAAAGATTCAAATCTAGATGTAATACTGGCTGATGAATCCATACACTAGATATCTTCATCCACCAGAAATTCATTCACCAGAGCAGCTAGACGTGGACGCGAAGTGTGAACCAACTGCACTCCGAACGGCTCTGAACCTCTGAGCGTTAATAGTATTCCTCTGGCCACCAATTTACGGCCATCCATCTTGATGCCTGTCCACTCCTAGACCCTACCAGCACCAAACTGGTCACTTTACACGATTTCTCATGCCTTTCCCTTTAGAGTCTCGACGGTTTTGGATGAGACATTTTGTGAACTGAGAGGGAATTCGGATGTGTGATAACTACATCCCTCATTTGGTCCAGTGTCAACGCTGCTGCCTCCGTACAGAACAACTGTTCTGTGCCTCCGACAGCAAATTTAGTAGGATAACGTCATCTTCTGAGGCAACTGTTCGCTTTGAAGGCTACTGTCTTGCGTACATCGTAGACGTATTGCGGTATTTCACACTCTCTATCAGCGCATTCATGGAGTGGTTGCTCTTGGTCGACGTTGTACTGGCGTTGCACGAAAATTTCTTGCTTTATTGAAATCGTCGCTGAAGCTTTGAAAAGATCTTTGATGGTGTATTCAATGCTACTGAGACTACTGGCTGCGTCTGACCTGCTTCAAGATGTCTAAGTATACTACCCTACAAAACATTGTCTAGATGGCCTCTTTGTGACATCATCAACAGACTGCACTCTGCTCACGAGCAAGCTCGACTCACAAGGAAACATCACAGCATTCTGTCTTCATAGGAAATTAGTACTTTCTGCTTCGAGTTTGTGTTTGTGTGTGTGTGTGTGTGTGTGTGTGTGTGTGTGTGTGAGAGAGAGAGAGAGAGAGAGAGAGAGAATGAGTGTGTGTGTGTGTGTGTGTGTGTGGGGGGGGGGGGGGGGGGGCGCAATTTGGGGATCACTGCTTCGAACAGGCAACGCTAATCAATAATGAAAAGCATTCTACTAAGCCGATAATGTCTTACACGGAAACGTCACCAACTTCACTTCATATTTTAAGGAGAAAAAAGCTTACCTGCAAAAGTTCAGCCCAAGTAATCGATCCCGCGAGAAGATGTGGGCTATAATTCCGATAATACGCAGTTGTCTCCTTCTGAAAGTACAGATTTTAAACTTTCGCGCGCATCAGTTCTTTGTCACTGGCTCCGTCCCACTGCAGCCGCCAATGCCCGAGAACAAAGTACGTTAAATTTCAACCTCACGCATATATACGTTTAGTATTATTTTAATAATATTCTCATATTGATATTCCGCAGCTATATATACGACTCAAAATCAAAATGAATAAACGTAAGAAACTGAATAATTACTGTATTATAAAATTAAGCTAATGATTGTCGATTTGCAACTGTCTTGCGTTGAAAATAAAACGGCAGAACTAAAATTTCTTTCAGAAGCAGAGCTAGATGCTTGTATGCACAATATTTTTCTGGCGATCTTCTCCAGTAGGAAGCCACATTTTCTTCCACTTTCCAGTTTTGGTTTAAATACCTCTCCAACTCATCTACTGGAGTAAGACTATCATCAACATCTCCCGAAAAGTAAATTTCTTGACTTTCCCTGGTAGTGGAGTTTTTGTGGAATTTGATGAAAGAACTGCCTCTTCGTGGCTTTTACATGCCTCTTTCATCACAATGTTTTTTACCTGATTGGAAAAATACGGAAGCTGTTTAAAAGATCGTTTTACAAACGTGCACCAATGTGAGATGAAAGTTTATTGGAAATGAAAACAAGTGTTCTGTTGCTGAAGGTGTTTGAACTATTTCATTCAATTTCAGGACCTCGACAAGGTCGCTCACAAATTCGATCGGGCGATCTGATAAAGAATTCTCATATATTCCCCTATCGACTATTCTTTAGGCGAGGGAACATCCACTCTAAAAGGCCTATACTCGATTGTGTGACTGACCATAGTTTTGACTGAGAGTCGTCAGTTCCCCTTGGAACTGGCCACTGGGGAGCTACTAACGTAAAAATGAATGGACTGTACGTCTTACCTCTGCCATGACTTTATACCTCTTCTCTTCAGATATCGTTTTCAAATGACGAAATGGTAGTCAGAGAAAAGCTGCTACCTCATGGCACCTCTGGACAATTTACTGTTCCGTTAAGAATAATTTGAGGCGTTTACGCAAAAGTTCTATTTCAGAGTTTCCTGTATGTCCTGGGGTGCGTGACTCAAATGCTGTAATAGTATCGTTTTCCATGGCAACAGAAGGTGCAGTGTAGATGATTTCTTCAGTTCTCGTTCCTTGCACGCCTCCTTGAAGGGCTGCAAAAACCCTCATGTTTTAAAAATTATTAAATAAACGACATCGTATCAGCATGATATCAACTGCTTCAGTTAGAGTTGCTTCTCCCTTCTCAGTGAGCTTTTCTCGCAGAGGCGAATATTGGCTTTCTATCGATTCTAACATTGTCAACAGCGTATTCCAGTGTGTATCGTTCGACTGTTCCAGTTATCTATTAATAGCATTAAGAAGGCCACTTTTCTTAGCGTAAATGACGAGTTCTTCCACCGCAGCAAAAAGACTGTGAACTTATGGACAAATGACGCACATATACTGCGCATTAAATGCATTTCGTGGCATTGAATTTAGCATATGGCAGGAACAATTCAACAGTGAACAATCGCGCAGCGCAGCGACAATTTTGGCACTTTGATCAGTCGTTTTATGCATGTCTTTCCAAGCAGAGTCGTGGATGCCAAGAGACATAAATCGTCTCATCAGTTCTCTTCGAATGTTATCTTCCATTTTTGGTTCATCTGGAAACTGGGCTGTAAACAAAACACGAGATCTGAGAGTGCAGTCAAAATGGTTCAAATGGCTCTGAGCACTATGGGACTTAACTGCTGTGGTCATCAGTCCCGTAGAACTTAGAACTACTTAAACCTAACTAACCTAAGGACATCACACACATCCATGCCCGAGGCAGGATTCGAACCTGCGACCGTAGCGGTCACGCGGTTCCAGACTGTAGCGCCTAGAACCGCACGGCCACTCCGGCCGGCGAGAGTGCAGTCAACAAAATAGGAGACAGTATACAGGGTGTTACAAAAAGGTACGGCCAAACTTTCGGGAACCATTCCTCACACACAACGAAAGAAAATATGTTATGTGGACATGTGTCCGGAAACGCTTACTTTCCATGTTAGAGCTCATTTTATTACTTCTCTTCAAATCGCATTAATCATGGAATGGAAACACACAGCAACAGAACGTACCAGCGTGACTTCAAACACTTTGTTACACGAAATGTTCAAAATGTCCTCCGTTAGATACGTGCATCCACCATCCGTCGCATGGAATCCCTGATGCGCTGATGCAGCCCTGGAGAATGGCGTATTGTATCACAGCCGTCCACAATACGAGCACGAAGAGTATCTGCATTTGGTACCGGGGTTGAGTAGACAAGAGCTTTCAAATGCCCCCATAAATGAAAGTGAAGAGGGTTGATGTCAGGAGAGCGTGGAGGCCATGGAATTGGTCCGCCTCTACCAATCCATCGGTCACCGAATCTGTTGTTGAGAAGCGTACGAACACTTCGACTGAAATGTGCAGGAGCTCCATCGTGCATGAACCACATGTTGTGTCGTACTTGTAAAGGCACATGTTCTAGCAGCACAGGTAGAGTATCCCGTATGAAATCATGATAACGTGCTCCATTGAGCGTAGGTGGAACATGGGGCCCAATCAAGTCATCACCAACAATGCCTGCCCACACGTTCACAGAAAATCTATGCTGATGACGTGATTGCACAATTGCGTGCGGATTCTCGTCAGCCCACACATGTTGATTGTGAAAATTTACAGTTTGATCACGTTGGAATGAAGCCTCATCCGTAAAGAGAACATTTGCACTGAAATGAGGATTGACACATTGTTGGATGAACCATTCGCAGAAGTGTACCCGTGGAGGCCAATCAGCTGCTGATAGTGCCTGCACACGCTGTACATGGTACGGAAACAACTGGTTCTCCCGTAGCACTCTCCATACAGTGACGTGGTCAACGTTACCTTGTACAGCAGCAACTTCTCTGACGCTGAGATTAGGGTTATCGTCAACTGCACGAAGGACTGCCTCGTCCATTGCAGGTGTCCTCGTCGTTCTAGGTCTTCCCCAGTCGCGAGTCATAGGCTGGAATGTGCCGTGCTCCCTAAGACGCCGATCAATTGCTTCGAACGTTTTCCTGTCGGGACACCTTCGTTCTGGAAATCTGTCTCGATACAAACGTACCGCGCCACGGCTGTTGCCCCGTGCTAATCCATACATCAAATGGGCATCTGCCAACTCCGCATTTATAAACATTGCACTGACTGCAAAACCACCTTCGTGAAGAACACTAACCTGTTGATGCTACGTACTGATGTGCTTGATGCTAGTACTGTAGAGCAATGAGTCACAAGTCAACACAAGCACCGAAATCAACATTACCTTCCTTCAATTGGGCCAACTGGCGGTGAATCGAGGAAGTACAGTACATACTGACGAAACTAAAATGAGCTCTAACATGGAAATTAAGCGTTTCCGGACACATGTCCACATAACATCTTTTCTTTCTTTGTGTGTGAGGAATGTTTCCTCAAAGTTTGGCCGTACCTTTTTGTAACACCCTGTATGTCAGATAATGGTTTCCTCTTGCGCTGCATGTCCACATGTCTGTAGCGGTTGTGCATTTGTCTTTTGTTTTGTGAGCAGTTACTTCAGGCATAATTATATCTGCTTGGCTTTTAGCACTTTCCGCCATGTGCCGCCACACGGTTGTGGGATGATGAATCATGGCTTCTGCGGATACTTTTCAGTAAGTCGCTTCGACTAACGTCTGAACAACATCCAAGAAAACGTTCATCTCCTATTGTTCCATAGCACCTTAGGTCTACATCTACATCCGTACTGCGCAAGCCACCTGACGCTGTGTGGTGGAGGGTACTTTGAGTACCTCTATCGGTTCTCCCTTCTATTCCAGTCTGGTATTGTTCGTGGAAAGAAAGATTGTCGGTATGCCTCTGTGTGGGCTCTAATCTCTCTGATTTTATCCTCATGGTCTCTTCGGGACCTGTACGTAGGAGGGAGCAATATACCGCTTGACTCCTCGGAGAAAGTATGTACTCGAAACTTCAACAAAAGCCCGTACCGAGCTACTGAGCGTCTCTCTTGCAGAGTCTTCCACTGGAGTTTATCAATCATCTCCGAAACCCTTTCGCGATTACTAAATGATCCTGTAACGAAGCGCGATGCTCTCCGTTGGATCTTCTCTATCTCGTCTATCAATCCTATCAGGTACGGATCCCACACTGGTGAGCAATATTCAAGCAGTGGGCGAACAAGTGTACTGTAACCTACTTCCTTTGTTTTCGGATTGCATTTCCTTAGGATTCTTCCAATGAATCTCTCTGGCATCTGCTTTACCGACGATTAAATTTATATGGCCATTCCATTTTAAATCACTCCTAATGCCTACTCCCAGATAATTTATGGAATTAACTGCTTCAAGTTGCTGACCTGCTATATTGTAGCTAAATGATAAAGGATCTTTCGTTCTGTGTATTCGCAGCACATTACACTTGTCTACATTGAGATTCAATTGACATTCCCTGCACCATGCGTCAATTCGTTGCAAATCCTCCTGCATTTCAGTACAATTTTCCATTGTTACAACCTCTCGATTTACTACAGGATCATCCGCAAAAAGCCTCAGTGAACTTCCGATGTTATCCACAAGGTCATTTATGTATATTGTGAATAGCAACGGTCCTACGACACTCCCCTGCGGCACACCTGAAATCACTCTTACTTCGGAAGACTTCTCTCCATTGAGAATAACATGCTGCGTTCTGTTATCTAGGAACTCTTCAATCCAATCACACAATTGGTCTGATAGTCCATATGCTTTTACTTTGTTCATTAAACGACAGTGGGGAACTGTATCAAACGCCTTGCGGAAGTCAAGAAACACGGCATCTATCTGTGAACCCGTGTCTATGGCCCTCTGAGTCTCGTGGACGAATAGCGCGAGCTGGGTTTCACACGACCGTCATTTTCGAAACCCATGCTGATTCTTACAGAGTAGATTTCTAGTCTCCAGAAAAGACATTATACTCGAACATAATACGTGTTCCAAAATTCTACAATTGATCGACGTTAGAGAGATAGGTCTCTAGTTCTGCACATCTGTTTGACGTCCCTTCTTGAAAACGGGGATGACCTGTGCCCTTTTCCAATCTTTTGGAACGCTACGCTCTTCTAGAAACCTACGGTACAAGGCTGCAAGAAGGGGTCAAGTTACTTCGCGTACTCTGTGTAAAATCGAACTGGTATCCCATCAGGTCCAGCGGCCTTTCCCCTTTTGAGCGATTTTAATTGTTTTTCTATCCCTCTGTCATCTATTTCGATATCTACGCGCGCGTTTGTCGGCAATTGTCTCCTGAGCAGGTTCATGAAGGCGCTTCTCTTCCACACGAGACCCTTGTTTACTAAACACAAATTGATAGCGAGAAATGTGGTGTCACTTGATCCTTTAGCATAAGCGTAAATTTCACTGGACAGCGAACAGCAAACAAAATTAACGTTTTTCCCATCGCCATCCACTATAGGCTTAAATACCATTCAAACTGAACTTTTAAGATTCGTTTCAGGCTGTGTGGTTCTCTACATACCACAGATTAGTTTTGCTTTTACGTCCCTTTTTCTTGACATGCACACCTTCTTCCGCATACCTCATATAGTTTCCGCGTCCATTTTCTGTGTTAAGAAAAAATGGAGAAGTCGCACCACTCCACTTAGCAAGCACTCGCCGCTCGTAGATCGTACTCGCAAAGGCTGTCGGTGCTGCCACCAACCCACAGACGACATCACATCAGAGCTTGCGCACGGCACTGGCCTGCCCCTTCAGTGACGTCACGGGCTCGCTCAGTGCAGAGTAGTGCGGCCGCAGCCGACGACTCTGCTGAGTGTGCCCGTAGCTAACACCGACTCAAAGGAAGGCCTCGGCGCTTGTTGGTGACGTCACGTCAGCTAGGCACGGCGAACGCGAGGTCTGTTGCAGGCAGAAACGCCTGGGCGTGCTTATCACTATAAAACTGTCATTTTTGGACAAACTGTTTGGTATTGTTTTGGATTCTGCAGTTTTATTTAGATGAAACATTTTCTTACTATCGTAAAGCTACAAATGAAGATCATAGTTCTGTATTACTGAATCCTGTCGAAACAAACGTAGACCAATATGAGAAGATGCTTTGCCCCATTGCAAGCTTCGGAAATTTTACATTCAAGAAACTATATTTACTTGAGCCATTTTGCTATCGAAACTTACCCCGACCCCCTTACAACGAACTCGTTTCTTTTATTTATTTATTTATTTTCGTTTGACATCGTCACTGGAAATATGAACTAATTTACATATGTAAATGTCCAACTGTTGCCAGTCATTAGATTACAGTAGTTTTCAACGAAAGGAATTCTAAACAGGAAACAAAATAGCTTCATACATCGACAATACTGCTGAGCTTAAACTTTTTTAAACATTCACATTAGAAAAGATAAATATTCCCCTCTTGCAACTGAAAGGAGAAAGTTTACAAGATAAAAAAAAAATTTATTTGATAAAACAAGTATCTCTCTTTTGCCCCTTCTTCTGTCCCACACCCCCTCCCCCAACGTGTACAATCGCAAGGTATTTCATTAACATTCAGTGTTCCTCACCGCATAGTCAACCAAGATACCTAAAGAAGAGCACCAATATGTTCGCAGTTTCTTGTAAAAGCAACCCAGTACAGACGTAGCTTCCTCAGATTTACAAATAAGTTAAGAAGCACGAATTCTGTTGCTGCTGGACCATGAAGTAGTTTTTGTATGTCAATCCTGAAAACAGGTGGAAATTTAAGTTCAGAAGTACACTATTTGTTAAGAAGTGTAATGAATTACACAATTAATTGATTGCAGAAATCTCTCAGAACAATGTGTGTTGGTCAACTACCGCCAATAGTTTCGCATTTTCCTGTGTCAGAGAGGGAGACACCACCATTATGAGTTTGCCTGCAACAGACCTGGCGTTCGCCGTGCCTAGCTGACGTGACGTCACGAACAAGCGCCGAGGCCTTCCTGTCGGTTAAATTTCGCGTCTGTAGCACGTAATCTTCGTGGTGTAGCAATTTTAATGGCCAGTAGTGTACTTCCGTGATTAGCTCCGTAAGTTTTCAGTGGATGTTATCAAAATACAGAAACGGATTTATGCACTATAATTTGTTGAATGCTATACGAGTGTTGTGAAACTATTCGTTCAAATTAAAACAGGAGGTAGAGAACGTCAAAACAAATATATGGCCTCCGAAGTGAGCTTGTAATGTTAGGAAACATTTGTTAGTGGGACTGACTGGGAATGTGTACTGACGTTCAAAACTGATCTGTGTGTGGATGTCTGGCTCGCGAGGTTTGCTTGGAAACACGTCGATTCATTAGCAAGCATCATCGGCTTGTGACAACAACGGCAACTTTCTTGTAAATAAACCGATTCAGCCGAAATGATTTCCGCCTTGTTACAACAACGGTGACCGTGGAGTGGTAAGGATATGTGAATGGCAATGGACGAGCTACAGTGAAAGAACATCGATAGCGCTTTCCCAATAGACAGGTTTGACAATACCAAACTCTTTCGGGCGTCTGCATCGCCTGCTACGTGAAACACACACTTCCCGTGCAGGTATTCATGATACAGGCCGGAATCGAACAGTGCGAACTCCCGAAATGGATGACGAGATTCTGAGACATGTTGAAGACACTCAATCTACAAGTACACGACATATTGCACGCATCCTTTGCGTCAGACACAGTCTTGTGTGGAATGTGTTCATTCTTTCCATCTTCAGCGCGTGGCAGCAATAGCGCCTGTAGATTTTCCCCAGTGCGTGCAGTTCGCACAATGGTTTTTACGACAGACCGCCCTGCACGCCATTTCCGGCCGAGATCCTGAACACCGACAAATCTTTGTTGACTCGTGAAGGCTGTTTCAATATCCACAATACGCATGTCTGGTCATGTTTGAATACACTAGATTCTCGACCTCGTGCTCATCAGCAGCGATTCGGTGTTAATGTATGGGCTGGCATTCTCGGCGGATAGGCTGATTGGACCATACATTCCTCAATGACACTCTAACGAAGGAAGATGTCGCATCTTCGTACATCATCATGTGTCGCCAGAACTGCTTGAGGATGTATCTCTGATTATTAGACAAGGGATGTACTTCCAGCACGATGTTGCGCCAGCCCATTCCAGCATTGGTGTGAGCAATCATCCGAGAGCCGCCTTCGGGAATCGATGAAAGGTCGGTGGTGGCCCTGTGGCCTGGCCACCCAAGTCGTGTGACCTCACGTGTCTGGATTTCTACTTGTGGAGACATCTCAAACAGCTAGTTTATGAAACTGTTGTCCAGACAGAAGAAGACCTCGTCGCTAGAATCGCCGTCGCTGCATGTACCATTGCGGACATACTAGGAATCTTCGAACGGACACGACAGTCAGTGGTCCGACGTTGTACTGCGTGCATGCAAGCTAATGGCCGTGCAGTCGAGGAGTTCCTGTGAATGCCACTGCTGTAATTAGCGTGCTAAACCACCTTCTGTGTAAATCGTCCCTGGCATCAGAAATTGCCACCAGGAACCATATGTACCATAATAAATACAGGGCTATTACAAATGATTGAAGCGATTTCATAAATTCACTGTAGCTCCATTCATTGACATATGGTCACGACACACTACAGTTACGTAGAAAAACTCATAAAGTTTTGTTCGGCTGAAGCCGCACTTCAGGTTTCTGCCGCCAGAGCGCTTGGGAGTGCAGGGAGACAAAATGGCGACAGGAGTCCAGAAAGCGTATGTCGTGCTTGAAATGCACTCACATCAGTCAGTCATAACAGTGCAACGACACTTCAGGACGAAGTTCAACAAAGATCCACCAACTGCTAGCTCCATTCGGCGATAGTATGTGCAGTTTAAAGCTTCTGGATGCCTCTGTAAGGGGAAATCAACGGGTCGGCCTGCAGTGAGCGAAGAAACGGTTGAACGCGTGCGGGCAAGTTTCACGCGTAGCCTGCGGAAGTCGACGAATAAAGCAAGCAGGGAGCTAAACGTACCACAGCCGACGGTTTGGAAAATCTTACGGAAAAGGCTAAAGCAGAAGCCTTACCGTTTACAATTGCTACAAGCCCTGACCCCCGATGACAAAGTCAAACGCTTTGAATTTTCGGCGCGGTTGCAAGAGCTCATGGAAGAGGATGCAATTCATGTCATGGCCTCCACGCTCTCCCGACTTAACCACATGCAATTTCTTTCTGTGGGGTTATGTGAAAGATTCAGTGTTTAAACCTCCTCTACCAAGAAACGTGCCAGAACTGCAAGCTCGCATCAACGATGCTTTCGAACTCATTGATGGGGACATGCTGCGCCGAGTGTGGGAGGAACTTGATTATCGGCTTGATGTCTGCCGAATCACTAAAGGGGCACATATCGAACATTTGTGAATGCCTAAAAAAACTTTTTGAGTTTTTGTATGTGTGTGCGAAGCATTGTGAAAATATCTCAAATAATAAATTTATTGTAGAGCTGTGAAATCGCTTCAATCATTTGTAATAACCCTGTATATTTGTTTTGATGTTCTCTACCGCTTGTATTAATTTGAACAAATAGTTTCGGAACACACTTATGTTTTGTGGTGTCAACTGAACGTGACTCTCCCAGGACTTATGCCCATTCAGTAATATATCGAGTAACAGGCATAACATACAAAGTTCTAGTTTGCGAGACATGTTCTGCGGCCTCAAATACGCCTGTCGGTGGGTATTTGTTGACTGAGGACGAATGAAATTGAATTTGCAGTAATAAAACTCTAATGTCGACACCCCATTCTGATACTGTGAAGACCATTTATTATTATTATTATTATTATTATTATTATTAGTAGTAGTAGTAGTAGTAGTAGTAGTAGTAGTAGTAGTGGTGGTGGTAGTAGTAGTATTATTATGACATGATCTAAAAGTTCATATCAGTACTGGCTAAGCAGACGATCTATTAGATGTCAACTGATTACCAATAAGTCTTGTACAACATTTTGGAGGTTGAGAGGAGTCCATATGGATTAGCAGCTACTACACACACTTTACGATGAACGTGAAGACCATTGTTGGCAGAATGACACACAAATTCTAGTTGGCGAGGTCGACATTTTTCTCAGCGTCATTTTCAAAGGTTCCAGGAAGAATTTAAAAACTGGAGCCTGTTTTTGAATGAAAAAGAGTCGTTGAATGTGGTCGCAGTACTAGGCACTGCATTTCGTTTGCATTTGCATGGAGGAAGTTAGTGTGAATTAAAGTAGATGGTGTGTCACGTGTTCTTCACCCAATTTTTGGAGCGCAGTCAGTGCAGCATGTGTATCGAATATTGTTGGTGTGACCGTGTACTGACAGTACCAGTCTCTTAATATACGCACAGTGTAGCTTGGCACTCCGTGTGCAGCCCACGAGAAGTGTTCTGGGAAAGACATTAAGAGATTCTGCCTACTCTACCGTTCCCAACATCACTGCATGAAATGTCGCGTTCCATTGCACGAATAGCAGACGATTTGGTGGCTAGGTGTAATTAAAGAAGAGTTGTCGTGCAGGAAGACCAATCTTTCCTGCCTGGGATCGTCGAACATTGAAGAGAATTACCACAGAGCTTCCTAGAATCTGAGGATCTTAGTACATCAGAACTGGGGATGGACAAAAATGTGGTCGTGTATGGTTTTCGGGGGGAACCTTATGTCATTCTTCCTGCAAAATAGTGGCAAGTTCAGGTAGTGATTATGGAGGTGGATAGAGATAACGCATCCTCTCTCCAAAGTAGGCCACAAAGGCTCAATAATATTGAGATCTGGTGACTTTGATGGCCCGGGGAGACGTGACAACTCATCCTCGTGTTGAAAAAACCAGTCCTGTTCCATGTGAGCTGTGTCAACTGGGGCCGTGTCGCCTTGGAACACGGTATCACCATTGGGAAACGAAGATTGCAACATGGGATGAACCTTATCATCCAAAATGGTCACACAACCCTTAGCAGTAATTTGGCCTTGCAGAGTAATCGTAGCGGCCCATAGAATACCACGATATGGTTGCCCAAATTATCACTGAAACCCTGCGGTGTTTAACTATTCGGACATACACTCGGCCAGAAGTTGGGAACAATGTGAAACAAGACTCATCTGACCAAATGACTTCCTTCCATTGTTCAACAGTCCAGATTTTAAGGCGTCGGCACCACGTTTTCCTGCTACGGGCATTTGCATCACTGATGAGTGGTTTTGGAATTCCAGCTCTCCCTGCAATTCCCAGCTTATTGAGCTCCCTTCGTGTTGTTTTGGTACTGATAGGGTTCGCGAATGCGACATTCAGTTCTGCAGTGACTTTTGCAGCTGTCGTCCTTTTACTTTTCGTCCCAGTCCTCTTCAGTGATCGTCTATTCCGATCACTCAGGGCACACTTTCTTCCGCGATGTGAATTAGCAGATAACGTTTCATCGCTTTCCCTGCAGGCGCAGAATAAATCTTCGATATGGTGCCACTTTAAATACGAAACACTTCGGCTCCCTTGGTTACGGAAGCACCCACCATACCAGCACGAACAATATTCCCGCGTTCGAATTCACTTGTGTCGGACATCATACACTCATACCTACGAAGAACACTGTTTGACCACGACTGACACTCGAAACGTATTGGAGACATTACACAGGTGCCGTTCGTGGTCAGATATAATGGCGCAGCATGCAGACATGGCTGGCATCTGCATTTATGTTCAAGCACGCATTTCTCGCAGTGTTTCTATGTTTTTGTCCAATCCCAGTATCTCAACCAGGCCATTTCTGCCATCACAACCTGATGAGAGGTGTGCAGACTGAACACCATCAACAAAGTGTCTATGTCATAATTACCAAGAATGCGTTAGCACAGTCCAAACAGCGCCGGGAGAATGTACAGGGTGATCAAAAAGTCAGTATAAATTTGAAAACTTAATAAACCACGGAATAATGTAGATAGAGAGGTACAAATTGACACACATGCTTGGAATGACATGGCGTTTTATTAGAATAAAAAAAAAAGCAAAGTTCACAAAATGTCCGACAGATGGCGCTGGACAGCAAAACTGCTACCGTGACGGGTGAGAGGTACGCCGATATGTTACAGAATCGCATCATCCCCAGCCTGGCTGATAAACGCCTGCTGGAACGTACGATGTTTATGCAGAATGGCGCTCCACCCCATATTGCTAGACGCGTGAAAGATCTCTAGCGCGCGTCGTTTGGTAATGATCGTGTGCTCAGCCGCCACTTTCGTCGTGCTTGGCCTCCCAGGTCCCCAGACCTCAGTCCGTGCGATTATTGGCTTTGGGGTTACCTGAAGTCGCAAGTGTATCGTGATGGACCGACATCTCTAGGGATGCTGAAAGACAACTTCCGACGCCAATGCCTCATCATAACTCCGGACATGCTTTACAGTGCTGTTCAAAACATTATTCCTCGACTACAGCTATTGTTGAGGAATGATGGTGGACACATTGAGCATTTCCTGTAAAGAACATCATCTTTGCTTTGTCTTACTTTGTTATGCTAATTATTGCTATTCTGATCAGATGAAGCGCCATCTGTAGGACATTTTTGAACTTTTCTATATTTTTTGGTTCTAATAAAGCACCATGTGATTCCAACCATGTGTCTCAATTTGTACCTCTCTATCTACACTATACCGTGATTTATTCAGTTTTCAAATTTATACTGACTTTTTGATCACTTGGTACTATGGACCAGTGGGTGCTGAAACAGAGCAGTCTGTAGCGATGAGTTGTCTTTCCCTTTTGCCATCAACAGGTCAGCTTAATATCCGTCAGACACCAAAAGAAGCTTGTAGCTTGTGTGTATTGTAATGTCTAATTATTGCCTTTGAACTTGGAGATGGCTCTGTGATGTAGTGATCCTAGAATTTATTTCTTTCCGACAGATATTTTAATAGTCTGTTGAGCGACAGTTAACGGCACAGGATTATCTAGACTTTTCAGGGAACAAATTACATCCCATGGAACAGATGCTGTTCGCGGAAATTGTGATGATATTTCTAAAAGATAGTAACCCAGATTTTTCTGCTGGTTCTGTTCGAGCGTCATTGTACCAACATAGAGACCAACTTCGACATCCTCCTTGTGCCACTCAATCACTTAGCTTGAGCATCATTTTTGCTCTGAAATAATTGTAGAGCAGAGAATGTAGTGCTGGTACCGTCTTCCATCATCACAGGCAAAACTGTGTCACAGTGCATGAAGAATTGTGCAGTAGAAAAAAATCGAGGAATGTATACTTAAATTACGCAGCGAATTGAAGTCGTACAGCGGGATAAATGTGAACATCGCAATGATGGGTTTCGACAGTTTCCCTTGCTTTGACAATCAAACGTACTCATCTTAACATTTGTAAACAAGTACATAGAGATAATGATTTATACAAAGATCGAGGCACTCCTCAGTATACAGTAAGAAGCCTCTTCTTAAAGAACCACGTGCGAGGTTTAAGGGGCAAAGGAAACATTATAAGCTGACTATCGAAACTTTCGTCTAGATAATATACTATAAATAGAGGTAATGTGCTAAGAATACCACAAATCATAATTTAATTTCAAATATAACGAAAATCGAACGTAGATGCTTCACATTACAATAATTTTAAAACCACAGTCTCACACTGTGTAAAGATTTGATATGAAATATTGCGTTCCACATGACTAGTTAAATAAAGTTAAGGTCTTCATAAAAAATTTGTTGGTTGGTATGTGTAAGGGGGACTAAACAGCGAAGGTCATCAGTCCCATAAAAAATTTCATTATTATTTCGCGTATATTGCTGTAATGTTCTAAGCAATAGCATGCATTTTCGAAGGTTGTTATGCGTTTGTTGTGACGGGCTGTGCTTCGAAGACAAAACAAAGTGTATGCAGTTCTTTGCACCTCAAAATACGAAACAACGGCTGGGTTGGCCATTTTCTCTGCCTGGGGACTGGGTGTCTGTGTTGTCCTTACCATTTCATGATCAGCATCATCTTTCGTGACAGTGGCTAAGTTGGACTGGGTAAAAATTTGGACTTTGTACGGGCGCTGACGATCGCGAAGTTGAGCGCTCCACAAACGAAGCATCATCATCATCAAACACGAAACAAGAGTATGATGATGAATGACACGTGTTTCAGACGTATTACCTCCTTGACTAGGGAAAGTGAGAACTAGAACGTGACGCCCCGTTATCACTAAAGTCATTAGAGACGGAGAGCACCATCTCATCTGGAAAGGATCGCCGTGTTGAGGAGCAGTTGCAATTAGGAAGACATAGAAAAATTACACTGATGAAACAAAACATTCTGACCACCTGCTTAATAGCTTGTTTGTCCGTCGTTGGTACGAAATGCATCACTGATCAGGTGTATCAGCGATCCGACAGTTTGTTGGTAGATTTGTGGAAGTATGTGGCATTAGATGTCTATGCACAGGTCATCTAATTCGCGTAAATAACGGGCCGCTGATTTGAGTACGCGGTGATGGCGTCCAATAGCGACCCAGATGGGTTCCATAGGATTTACATCAGGCGAATTTGGTCGCCGAGACATCAACGTAAGCTCACTATAATGCTCCTCAAACCACTGTAGTACGGTTCTGGCTCCGAAACACGGACAGATATACTGCTGCAAGATGGCATCGCTGTCGGGGAAGACATCAAGAATAAAGGGATGCAGGTGGTTCGCATGTGTCAGCGTGTCTGCGATTCCTACAACAGGTCCCATGCGAGCGCAGGAGAACGTCTCCCACAGCATACTACTGCTCCCATCGGCCTGCGTCCGTGGCGCACTGCACGTTTCGAACCGCCACTCACATCGATGACGGCGGTCGTTAAGATGACCGTCGATCTAGTGTAGTAAAAATGTGATTCACACAAAGAGACGACACGTTTCCTTCCATTGATCGACGGTCGAATCCTGGTGGTCCTGTGCCCACTGCAGTAGTAACCGGCGATGTCGCTGGGTAAACATGTGAACACGTAGGGGTGGTCTGCTGCAGGGCTCCATGATCAACAATGTACGATGAACGGTGTGCCCCGAAACTCTTGTGCATGTACCAGCATTGTGCTCTTTCGGAAGAGATGCCACAGATCACAATCTATCCTACTTTACAGAGCAGACAAGCCTCCGAACCCCAAGTTCTGTGAAGAGTCGTGGACGTCCAAGCATTTAGCGCCTAGTGGTAATTTCACCGTCCTTCTACCTCTTTCCGTAGATGCTCACGACAGTAGCTCGTGGACAGTCGGCCAGCTTCGCGGTTTTCGAGGTATTCGTTCACAGGCTCTGCCTAATAATAATCTGCCCTTTGTCATAGTCACTTGTTGTTGTTATGGTCTTCAGTCCAGAGACTGGTTTGATGCAGCTCTGCATGCTGCTCTATACTGTGCAATCTCCCAGTACCTACTGCAACATACTTCCTTCTGAATCTGCTTAGTGTATTCGTCTCTTGGTCTCCCTCTACGATTTTTACCCTCCAGGCTGCCCTCCAATACTAAATTGGTGATCCCTTGATGCCTCAGAAGATGTCCTACCAACCGATCCCTTCTTCTAGTCAAATTGTGCCACAAATTTCTCTTCTCCTCAATTCTAGTCAATACCTCCTCATTAATTATGTGATCTACCCATTTAATCTTCAGCATTCATCTGTAGCACCACATTTCGATGGCTTCTATTCTCTTCTTGTCCAAACTGTTTGGCTCTGAGCACTATGGTTCAAATGGCTCTGAGCACTATGGGACTTAACATCTGAGGTCATCAGTCCCCTAGAACTTAGAACTACTTAAACCTAACAAACCTAAGGACATCACACACATCCATGCCCGAGGCAGGATTCGAACCTGCGACCGTAGCGGCAGCGCGGTTCCGGACTGAAGCGCCTAGACCTCACGGCCACACCGGCTGGCCCAAACTGTTTATCGTCAATGTTTCACTTCCATACATGGCTACACTCCATACAAATACTTTCAGAAGCGACTTCCTGACACTTAAATCTATACTCGATGTTAACAAATTTCTATTCTTCAGAAACGCTTTCCGTGCCATTGCCAGTCTGCATTTTATATCCTCTCTACTTCGACCATCAAAATGGTTCAAATGGCTCTGAGCCCTATGTAACTTAACTTCTTTGGTCATCAGCCCCTAGAACTTAGAACTACTTAAACCTAACTAACCTAAGGACATCACACACATCCATATCCGAGGCAGGATTCGAACCTGCGGCCGTAACGGTCGCGCGGTTCCAGACTGTAGCTCCTAGAACCGCATGGCCACTGCGGCCGGAGCTTCGACCATCATCAGTTATTTTGCTCTCCAAGTAGCAAAATCCTTTACTACTCTAAGTGTCTCATTTCCTAATATAATTGCCGGCCGGTGTGGCCTTGCGGTTCTAGGCGCTTCAGTTTGGAACCGCGTGACCGCTACGGTCGCAGGTTCGAATCCTGCATCGGGCATGGATGTGTGTGATGTCCTTAGGTTAGTTAGGTTGAAGTAGTTCTAAGTTATAGGGGACTGATGACCACAGATGTTAAGTCCCCTAGTGCTCAGAGCCATTTGAACCATTTTTTTGAACCTAATATAATTCCCTCAGCATCGCCAGACTTAATTCGACTACATTCCATCATCCTCGTTTTGCTTTTGTTTATGTTCATCTCATATCCTCTTTTCAAGACACTTATGTCAATGGATTTCCTCATTTTCAGCCCACATGTTCGCTGGAGTGACCCCCGTGAGTGTCTGCACTGCTTACATGCTTTTGTTACCACCTCCTATGCCCCGCAACGCCATCGGGCGGCACCTAACGTCTGGGTGGGCAGTGGTCATAATGTTTTGGCTTATTAGTGTAAGTCAGGGTGCCTGGACACAGATCTGAAAGCAGAACCATCCAAATAAGAATCTTCTGATTATAAGATTAAATTTTCCTGCCTTATTTTCCAAGTTCATCATTCCTTTGATTCAATAGAGGCAAAATTCGGTAAAATACTAATCCAGCGTTGTTATAGTTCCGAAAATCCAGTCAGTGTGATGTTTGCTTCTGAATCAGCCACATATCTTTGTTTTAAGCAATTTACCAACAGGTGACAGATGTATAGGTACTGTATTTCCAGCTTTATTACTCAATTCCAGCAATACTGAAACTTTCAGTTCACATGTCATGCACTGAGGTTGAGATATGCTGTTCCCGTCAATAGAGACAATATATTAATTTTTCTGCATCAGTGGACTGACATTTCTCTACTAATGACGCCAAATATCACAAATAATAAAGTCGTTTGTTTCACAGCCTTGTGCAAGATTTTTAGTGCGAAGTCACTTCGGCAGTTTGCATTTCAATGCTGTGCAAAGAGGAACGCGCTAGTCTCGCGAATCTGAGTGCACTCTATTCAAGATCTTTAAGACACAAAATGTTTGAAGTGGTAATCAACAGTAGCGTATGAAACCTCTGCTTTAAGCAACCAGAGCCGGCCGAGGTGGCCGAGCGGTTCTAGGCGCTACAGTGTGGAACCGCGCGACCGCTACGGTCGCAGGTTCGAATCCTGCCTTGGGCATGGGTGTGTGTGATGTTCTTAGGTTGGTTAGGTTTAAGTAGTTCTAAGTTCTAGGGGACTGATCACCTCAGATGTTAAGTCCCATGGTGCTCAGAGCCATAAGCAACGAGAAACGTCAATCACTACACCGCAGTGTCAATTTCAAATCCATTTGTGTCTAGTGTCCTACATATCTTTCTAGTTGTTGTTGTTGTTGTGGTCTTCAGTCCTGAGACTGGTTTGATGCAGCTCTCCATGCTACTCTATCCTGTGCAAGCTTCTTCATCTCCCAGTACCTACTGCAATCTACATCCTTATGAATCTGCTTAGTGTATTCATCTCTTGGTCTCCCTCTACGATTTTTACCCTCCACGCTGCCCTCCAATACTAAATTGGTGATCCATTGATGCCTCAGAACATGTCCTACCAACCGATCCCGTCTTCTGGTCAAGTTGTGCCACAAACTTCTCTTCTCCCCAATCCTGTTCAATACTTCCTCATTAGTTATGTGATCTACCCATCTAATCTTCAGCATTCTTCTGTAGCACCACATTTCGAATGTTTCTATTCTCTTCTTGTCCAAACTATTTATCGTCCATGTTTCACTTCCATACATGGCTACACTCCATACAAATACTTTCAGAAATGACTTCCTGACACTTAAATCTATACTCGATGTTAACAAATGTCTCTTCTTCAGAAAAGCTTTCCTTACCATTGCCAGTCTACATTTTATATCCTCTCTACTTCGACCATCATCAGTTATTTTGCTCCCCAAATAGCAAAACTCCTTTACTACTTTAAGTGTTTCATTTCCTAATCTGATTCCCTCAGCATCACCCGACTTAATTCGACTACATTCCATTATCCTCGTTTTGCTTTTGTTGATGTTCATCTTATATCCTCCTTTCAAGACACTGTCCATTCCATTCAACTGCTCTTCCAAGTCCTTTGCTGTCTCTGACAGAATTACAATGTCATCGGCGAATCTCAAAGTTTTTATTTCTTCTCCATGGATTTTAATACCTACTCCGAATTTTTCCTTTGTTTCCTTTACTGCTTGCTCAGTATACAGATTGAACAACATCGGGGAGAGGCTACAACCCTGTCTTACTCCCTTCCCAACCACTGCTTCCCTTTCATGTCCCTCGACTCTTATAACTGCCATCTGGTTTCTGTACAAATTGTAAATAGCCTTTCGCTCCCTTTAGAATTTGCCACCTTTAGAATTTGAAAGAGAGTATTCCAGTATCTTTTTAGTAGGACACCTATTTTTAAAATGAGGATTTGAAATCCTTAAGATCCACGAAATATCTTAAATAGGACTAACAACTGTGAACAAAGCTTAACCGAAATGTCATTCATATCTAAGAAAACGTTGAACAACATAAAAAGAGTAAATGCCAATAGGCATGTACTGAGGTGGCGACATAAATGCTTAAATGTTAGTAATAAGATGTACATTGCAAGTTGTGTAATTCATGGGTGCTATTACATTGTGCTAGTGTCATTAAGGTACATAAGAAGGAATTTACAGGCTGCATCGAGAGGAAACGGACATACTTGAAAAGATGACGTATGGATTTTTCTGAAGGGAAAGCAACTGATGAACATATTCCCTATTCTCAAAGGGTTCGTAGATAACTACTAGACTAGGGTAGAACTGTGCAGACGACTGTAAAATAAATGATCATTACTTGCTGTGTTTTGTTATCAGTTTTCCATAATAAGTCATGTTCAGAATGCTACCGTCAATATGAACGTATTCTGCAGCTCGTGTAGACAGCTGCTGTAGACGCCATCTCCGAATGTGAACACAATAACTGTCTACACGAGCTGCAAAATTCATTAAAGTTTGCGTTGGCATTTTTAATACGTCTTATAAAGACAAATATACAATATAACACATGCCACGGGCTGTTAATTTATAATCACGTGTATCTTTCCTATTTCTGACAAACTGAAATAATTTTATGTGGGAAACTACTGGGAACAGACATTGTTTCGTTCAGAATAGTCCATAATACCCATCTCTTAACGTATGCCCATGACTTTTGTAACGCACCATATAATTCAAGGGTAAGGTGATTGTTTACTTAGAAGTGAAACATTATGTACTACTATTTATAATATATTTTCAAGTGTATCTCGAAAATCTTTACAAAACCGCATTTTAAAGAAGCTATATTCCTTATCTGTGAATTGATTTCATTATCGCGAGACATAGACCTACAGCGTAGTCCAGCGTAACGGAAAAAGCATTTCAGCAGTAGTGGCATATGTCTTAATCATAGTCAGCCGTAACTATTAAATCATATGATTATTTCATATTAAACCTTGATGTGTGAAAGCTGTTTCAGTGAATGGGTGTAGGAGAGACAATTTTTTCGCAGTATTTCGGAGAATATAACATTAAGCAACAGGTTCCCATCCCAGTGTAAATTCAGTGTGTTAACGAAGGTGGATGAAATTAAATAGTGGGTTAGGGAGTCAGTAGGAACATCTGCACGCATAAGGCAGCCACCGTTGTGCCCAGCAGTCCCTTGCGTCAGCTCTGTCCCCACAGAAAGCGGACCCTAAGCGCCACCATTTGCGACGCTTGTTCGTTGCCGGCGTGACGCTGCAATTGCTGCAGCCCAGCTCGAACACGGGCGAGAGAAACGTAGTCACGCTTTCCGTCTCGCCGCGAATTAAATCGCTGGCCTGCCCGCACATTCCCAGCTGTCTAGTCCCCGCTCGGCGCAGACACCTCTGCCATTCTCGTTTACATAAAGCGGGCCATCGCTTCGAACCGACACTAACAGTGCTAACTAGCTGTCCTTTTCTGCACAGAACCGAAAATGACACTACTCCGAAGGCTAGATATCTATGTTCACCGTCCAAAATGTTAGCCGACCCATTAAAAGAGCACACCGGTCAATTTTGAGCGTTGTAGACGATTTACAGCTGGTACCAGTCGGTTATGTGATCTTCCATAGCTGTGGCGTAGCAGTGACATGGTGTGTCTGTGCCAGTCGGTTATACACTATGTGATCAAAAGTATCCGGACATCCCCAAAACCATACGTTTTTCATATTAGGTGCATTGTGCTGCCACCTACTGCCAGGTACTTCATATGAGCGACCTCAGTAGTGATTAGATATCGTGAGAGAGCAGAATGGGGCGCTCCGCGGAACTCACAGACTTCGAACGTGGTCAGATGATTGGGTGTCACTTGCGTCATACGACTGTACGCGAGATTTCCACACTCCTAAACAACCCTAGGTCCATTGTTTCCGATGTGATAGTGAAGTGGAATCGTGAAAGGACACGAACAGCACACAAACACAGAGACCGCTGACACTTCAAGAGGGTCGTAATGAGTAATAGGCAGACATCTATGCAGACTATCGTACAGAAATTCCAAACTGAATCAGGATCCACTTCAAGTACTATGAGAGTTAGGAGGGACGTGAGAAAACTTGGATTTCATGGTGGAGCGGCTGCTCATAAGCCACACATCACGCCGGTAAATGCCAAACGACGCCTCGGTTGGTGTAAGGAGCATAAACATTGGACGATTGAGCAGTGGAAAAACGTTGTGTAGAGTGACGAACCACGGTACACAATGTGGCGATCCGATGGCACGGTGTGGGTATGGCGAATGCCCGGTGAACGTCATCTACCAGCGTGTGTAGTGCCAACAGTAAAATTCGGAGGCGGTGGTGTTATGGTGTGGTCGTGTTTTTCATGGAGGGAGCTTGCACCCCTTATTGTTTTGCGTGGCACTATCACAGCACCTTCTTGCTTCCCACTATTCAAGAGCAATTCGGCGATGGCGATTGCATCTTTCAACACGATCGAGCACCTGTTCATAACGCACGGCCTGTGGCGCAGTGGTTACACGACAATAACATCCCTGTAGTGGGCTGGAGTGCACAGAGACCTGATCTGAATCCTATAGAACACCTTTGGGATGTTTTGGAACGCCGACTTCGTGCAAGACCTCACTGACCGACATCGATACCTCTTCTTAGTGCAGCACTCCGTGAAGAATGGGCTGGCATTCCTCAAGAAACCTTCCAGCACCTGACTGAACGTATGCCTGCGAGAGTGGAAGCTGTCATCAAGGCTAAGGGTGGGCCAACACCATACTGAATTCCAGCATTATCGATGGAGAGCGCCACGATCTTGTAAGTCATTTTCAGCCAGGTGTCCAGATACACATAGTATATGGAAGCAGTGCAGTAAGCTGGGGTTATGTGGACGCGTGACGAAACGGTAGAAAGGAGCTACCATATTTGGACGTGCCCAGTACCGCGAATAAAATTGCCGAGGTATTGTATCAATGTGAAGTGCCCAGTGTGTCTAAAAGGAACGGTGTAACACTTACAGCGATATAAGACGGAGTAGAAACACTGATCTTAAACAGACCCCAACCGACAGGGGCTGGAGACGAGTGTGACGTCTTTACAATGACAGTGGGTTTCAAATGCGACAGCAGTTGCCGCTGTTAGAGAATGCAGGTGCATCTCACCCATTTTCCGAGTGAACATTGTAAAAGAAACTACATGCAACCGTCATTTGGAAACAGTTACCCCGCAAAAGAGCGTTGCTCACAGCAACACGTTAATGTACACGTCTTCAGTGAGCGAAACAAAACAGAAACTTAATGTAGTTCATAATATTAGATGTTTCAGGAAAGCCTGCAACTGTGTCATTCATTAAAAAAATTCTAATCGATAATTTAGTAGTCAATAATAACCGAACTATATGAAAAAAACGTAAATTAATTACAAACTAAGGCGTGCACACACTTCAAAAAAAAAAATGGCTCTGAGCACTATGGGACTCAACTGCTGTGGTCATAAGTCCCCTAGAACTTAGAACTACTTAAACCTAACTAACCTAAGGACAGCACACAACACCCAGCCATCACGAGGCAGAGAAAATCCCTGACCCCGCCGGGAATCGAACCCGGGAACCCGGGCGTGGGAAGCGAGAACGCTACCGCACGACCACGAGATGCGGGCGCACACACTTCATTCAACATGTAAACGTCACTGCAGATGTTCGGATTTAGGTTGTAACATGTTTGATATGCCTGCCATCATAGGCGATGATGTGGCCCAGACGAATAGCGAAATTCTGAACGACTCGCTTAAGTGTTGGAACATCGATGCTGTCGATGACCTCCTGAATGGCTGTTTTCAGCTCAGCAATGGTTTTGGGGTTATTGCTGTACACCTTGTCTTTGATATAACCCCACAAAAAGGAATCGCATGTGTTCAGATCGGAAGAATATGGCAGCCAATCGAGGCCAATGCCAGTGGCCTCTGGATACCCCAGAGCCAGAATGCGGTCCCCCAAGTGATCCTTCAGGCCATCAAACACTCCCCTGCTTCGATGGGGTCGAGCTCCGTCTTACATGAACCACAACTTGTCTAAATCAACGTCGCTTTGGATAATGGGGTTGAAGTCATCTTTAAAAACTTTATGTACCGTTCGGTAGTTACAGTGCCATCAACGAAAATCGCACCGATTATTCCATGACTGGACATTGAACTCCATACACTCACCCGTTGAGGGTGAAGAGACTTCTCGATCTCGAAATGCGGATTCTCAATCCCCCAAATGCGTCAATTTTACTGATTGACGAACCCATCCAAATGAAAGTGGGCTTCGTCGCTAAACCAAACAACAATGCGTGTACAAATTCCCAACACGCCCCGCGACCAACCGTGTAGTTTGAACGTCCTAACGCAAACCGTTCAGAAGTTATGACGATTTTATTTCATATAGTTCAATAACTGTCACCCAGTATGTCGATAGAGTATCAACCGAAACACCGATTTAATTCATGCCATGTCCTGTCGTTCAGTACAACATACGTAAACGGTAACTAAAAGTAACACCAGAACTAAGGAGCAGAGGAAAAACGTATCTGTGAGAGTTTGTTTCGTAGATCTCGTGGGGGTGAGTTGGTAGAGCGTGAGGTCGTCGTACCATGTGTCCCGCTTTCAAGCCACACTTACGACAATTTTTTTAACTGTTTACACGTGAAACTTATATCGGAGAACATATTCCAAGCATGTAAAGAGACTTTTAGGAGCTCGTAGTAATGTTCTTTTGGCAGTCTGCTTTCGCTTCGATAGTTGAAAGTAGCAAATCTATAGCGTACATTTGTATAGATAGGTGTGGTGTTCTGTCGGACATGTGCGACAGAACACACACCACTCGTGACGAAGCAGGTAGTAAATTTTCACTTTTAAGAATAAACACACAAAAAAATCGGAACAGTAGAACATGTGTTTAAACCCAGAAGAGGTTTCCTGGAGCCACTCTGGAGTAATTCTGGACGTGTGAGGTGTCGCATTGTCGTGCTGGAATTGCCCAACTCCGTCGGAATGCACAGGGTGAATAGTGCGAGTATGGGAGTTTTTGACCCAGTTCTCACAAATGAACCATTGATCGTCATGGAGCGATGTGTACGACATGGTCTTGCAGATGTGTGTTCACTTGTTCATCATATGTGGAGATTGAGGCAGATCGCAGCCAACACCACCGGGCAGGCAGGCAACTGCGTCTGTAGAGTACGCGTTGAGTTCTGACACAGGACACCGGCCAGGCATGGCCATTATCGTAGGACATTCAGCACTATATTATAAATTTCCTCGATTAAGTCATCCAGCTCAATTTGATCTCCCTGAAGCCTGTAGAGCTGCAGTGGATACGGGTTGTTTCCTGTCGGAACTGTGTGAACTCTGGCATATGTAAGCTTTTGTACATATTACTTGGTGCCGAATGTACTGTTTCTTGTGCAGTTCTCTGTTGCGCCGCTAGTGTCTTCGATTGAGCCCTGTTAGCTTCATTATTGCCTCCTGCACTGTTTGTTAAAAATGTGATGCCATTCACTGGAATATGTATCCAGCACTGCTAAAACACGTGTTGTCTGTTGAAGCAGATGACTTGTCGAAGACATTTTCTTCTCATTTTGTGGAGCCGGCCGGAGTGGCCGAGCGGTTCTAGGCTTTTCAGTCTGGAACCACGCGACCGCTACGGTCGCAGGTTAGAATCCTGCCTCGGGCATGGATGTGTGTGACGTCCTTAGGTTAGTTAGGTTTAAGTAGTTCTAAGTTCTAGGTGACTGATGACCTCAGCTGTTAAGTCCCATAGTGCTCAGAGCCATTTGAACCATTTCTCATTTTGTGGTTTCGTATTGTCCGAATGTGTCAGACGACTAGCAGCAATATTCTCATAGCGTGCATTCGTCTGGGAAGGCGTTAAGTCTGCGCACCCCACGAAATTTACTTCTGAGCCTGCTTGCAGGTATGTTATACCTTCTAATGCCATACTGGTTAATTTTCCTCTGTCTGACGTACTCCGGGTAGTCTCTTGAATTAGACGGATGCCCGCCCGAGCAACGGACTCGAAAGACAGGTGTTTGTCACACTGGTTAATGTTGTGCGACACAGAGGAAAATGCGCAGCGTTTAAAAATATTTCGTACGGTTCAACAGAACAGCGTACTCCATGAATTTACAGGGGCAATGGTCAATGTTCAGGAATAGACAGGAACGAGCATTCGCAGCAAAAACGCCTAGTAAACATGGGTTCTAAAATGCATACCTTAAGAGCTTGTTCATCTTCTCTAATGCGAAACACATTTCTTTTAATGATCAAGTGCACATAGCTCTCAAGGTATTCATTCTAGAGTCCATGTTTACTAGACTTTCTTCCTTCGAATGATCGCTCCTGTCATATCTCTGAATATTGACCATTCCTCCTGAAACACCCTGCATACAAAGTCAAGCCGTTTCTGCGCTTTATAATTTGCAGCAAGCGCTGGCCACGGCGTTTCCCAAATCTGTTCATTTTCCATATAAACCGAACTACTGGGTATTGTCAGTGAATTACAGGCATTATTTCTTCTTTCAATTCAGTCATTGCATCTTTAGTTTTACGCAGTTGTCTCTCATGGGAAGTTAGTATATGCACTTCAAGACCCTCATTCGTGAAAACAGCGTTTGAAACCGTGTAATTACCAACTGGTGCTGTCTTTAATTCGATTTTAACGCGGTTATTGCAAGGTGACATAATTTGTGTAACGCTGTTAGTGATCTGCAGACCCAACGTATGTGTCTCCCGATCCATAAGCCACGGAACGTAATCTCCCAAAACCTTCCTCCTCTTGCGCACTTTCAATGAATGCAGTGTAAGGACCAACACTGTAATGCTCATAGAAATTTTGAACTGTGCTCGCTGCTTGTTGTAAAGCTGTCTCGGAACCCTCTGTCGTTTTCATAATTTTGTGAGTGCTACTTTGGTGATCTTCATTAGTCTTTGCTCGGTTCTGGGCTAGGGCTTTTTATGTAGCAGAGTCGACAGTTTCCATGTCTTGACTAGAGATTTTGTTTTCTTCCGTCATTTCGTTATCTTGTTGCTGATGTGCCACTCTTAGCGCGTCAGCCACCTCATTACTGATGGTGTGGAGTTATCTACCGTCTGGGCCTGAGCTGACCGTGCCGGTTCGCTATTACTGGTACCACCCTCCCCAATAATCGCCGTCATACATGGTGGCGAACAATATTTTGTAACACAAACAATGAAAAAGTAACGACTGGGTTGACTAACACAGGTAACACAAGTAAGGTTGTTTTCAAGCATACGGATACGCGGACGCAGAGCAAGAGGTAGGAGCGACTATACGCTATGAGAACCTAAGTGAGCTGACAGAAAAGTTTTGTTTCCGAAGAAGACACTCAGCGCCGGTTAACGCTCATATCATTCTTTACGATGATATTCAACAGAAACGCCCACCAGCGGCAGCAGATGGTGGAAATGTGTGACGACAGGAATCCATGATTAGGAACAGACTGACAGTGTATATTCGTCAGCGATTAAAATACATTCTATCTAGGCAAGCGTAACCGGCAAATTCATGCGTAGATTTGTCCTGGCCAGCGCCAAGTCGGATCGTGTACTTTGGAGAGCAACGTCTCTCACAGGCCGTGTGACATGTGCATATGATTGACAGCACTTCCAAATCATGATTCCAGTCATATTAATAGCATGCTGCTAGTTTGAGAAGATCCTGCATTCAGCCGTGCAACCGTTCTTTGTTTGTCTTCCAAAGGCAATCTGAAGCGCTTATTGAAAAACTCTGTACTTCTCAAACTCTTGATGACAACCGGAGCTAGATACTGGATATACAGGGTGATCAAAAAGTCAGTTTAAATTTGAAAACTTAATAAACCACGGAATAATGTAGATAGAGAGGTAAAAATTGACACACATGCTTGGAATGACATGGGGTTTTATTAGAAGAAAAAAAAAACAAAGTTCACAAAATGTCCGACAGATGGCGCTGGACAGCAAAACTGCTACCGTGACGGGTAAGAGGTACGCCGATATGTTACAGAATCTCATCATCCCCAGCCTGGCTGATAAACACCTGCTGGAACGTACGATGTTTATACAGGATGGCGCTCCACCCTATATTGCTAGACGCGTGAAAGATCTCTAGCGCGCGTCGTTTGGTGATGATCGTGTGCTCAGCAGCCACTTTCGTCATGCTTGGCCTCCCAGGTCCCCAGACCTCAGTCCGTGCGATTATTGGCTTTGGGGTTACCTGAAGTCGCAAGTGTATCGTGATGGACCGACATCTCTAGGGATGCTGAAAGACAACATCCGACGCCAATGCCTCACCATAACTCCGGACATGCTTTACAGTGCTGTTGACAACATTATTCCTCGACTACAGCTATTGTTGACGAATGATGGTGGACATATTGAGCATTTCCTGTAAAGAACATCATCTTTGCTTTGTCTTACTTTGTTGTGCTAATTATTGCTATTCTGACCAGATGAAGCCCCATCTGTCGGACATTTTTTGAACGTTTGTATTTTTTTGGTTCTAATAAAACCCCATGTCATTCCAAGCATGTGTGTCAATTTGTACCTCTGTATCTACAGTATTCCGTGATTTATTCAGTTTTCAAATTTATACTGACTTTTTGATCACCCGGTACACTAAACACCCAAGAGGGAAACGAACGCATCATCCCATATGTGAAAGAATTTTCTACCATTCACCAACAATTTAAGGGAACTGAGTGAAATATGTCAAATATCTCAGGTACCAACTAAGTTTGTTTGAGGGCGTGCTGAAAAGTAGTGCCTCCGAATTTCTTATGTGAAAGCTCTTAAAGATTTTTGAATAAAACAAACGTTATTAATATTCTACATCTTAATTATTCATGTCTGCATATTTATTTTCAACATAGTCACCCTGGCGACGAACACATTTCTCCCAAAGAGAGACCAGTTTGTTGATACCGTCGCGAGGTAGAATATTTGACGTTGTGGGCGGAGCCACTATCTGAGCTCTGCTTGCACCGCTCCATGACTATCAAAGTGAAGTCCTCGAGTGTGTTCCTTAAGTTTTGGACACAAATGAAAATCGAATGGTGCAAAGTCGGAACCGTGTGGATGGCAGCGAAGCCAAGGAATTGGATTGTTGCAAATGTCGCACAGCACGTGTGTGGCCTGGTATTATCATGCTGAAGGAGGTTTTTATTTTTTTTAATCTCATTTTGTTAGTTATAGTTCGTTGCAATTGTTCGTGGCGGACGTCCCCTGACGCCCGTTGAAGTTCGTTATTGATCCATTCTCTTAGTTTTTTTTTTTTTTTTTTTTTTTTTTTTTTATTACAGAGGGCATCTAACCCTCTGACCGAACACGCTGAGCTACCGTGCCGGCAGGAGTGGGTGATCTATGTGTGGACGAACTACAGCGTCAAAGTTACGTTAGACACCGCCATTTTACACGCTACAATTCGGAGCCCTCTAGCGGCAGAGAGCTGCAAATACGTAGACATGAAGAATAAAGATGTAGAATGTTAATAACATTTGTTTTATTTAAAAAACTTTAAGAGTTTTTACATGAAAATTCGGAGACTACTTTTCAGCAGGTCCTGGTACTTATAAGGGAACCTCCCCATCGCACCCCCCTCAGATTTAGTTATAAGTTGGCACAGGGATAGACCTTGAAAAACTGAACACAGATCAATCGAGAAAACAGGAAGAAGTTGTGTGTAACTATGAAAAAAATAAGCAAAATATACAAACTGAGTAGTCCATGCGCAAGGTAGGCAACATCAAGGAATGTGTTAGCTTACGAGCGCCGTGGGCCCGTGGTTAGCGTGAGCAGTTGTGGGTCTCTTGTGGTCTCTTGGGTGAAAATTTTAATTTTTTATTTTCAGATAATTATCAAAGTTCAGGCTCTCACACGTAATCAACCTCGCTCTCCAAAATTCCAGGACATGTTCAGATTTGCTTGGACATATACAGAATTTGACGGTCCACGCACGGAAACATTTGAAAACGTAAAAAACATATGTTTTGACAGAGCACAGGGAAAACTGTGCGACTCTGAAACTGTTGCATTCATTTGATGCAGTTTATGTGACAAACTCTTATGTTTTCATCACTTTTTTTGGAGTGATTATCACATCCACAAGAAAACCTAAATCGGGCAAGGTAGAAGAATCTTTTTAACCATTCGCCAAGTGTGCAAGTTAGGTGGGTCGACAACATATTCCTGTCATGTGACGCACATGCCGTCACCAGTGTCGTAAAGAATATATCAGACGTGTTTTCCTGTGGAGGAATCGGTTGACCTATGACCTTGCGATCAAATGTTTTCGGTTCCTATTGGAGAGGCACGTCCTTTCGTCTACTAGTCGCACGGTTTTGCGGTGCGGTCGCAAAACACAGACACTAAACTTATTACAGTGAACAGAGACGTCAATGAATGAACGGACACATCGTAACTTTGCCAAAATAAAGAAAGTAAAATTTTCACTTGAGGGAGGACTCGAACCAAGGACCTTTCGTTCCGCAGTGCCTCACTCTGACCACGAGACCACGGCGCCCAACAGCAATTATTGTCCTTTATGTTGACATATGTTATACATGGACTACTCAGTTTGTATATTTTGCTTATTTTTTCATAGTTCCACACAACTTCTTCCTGTTTTCTCGATTGATCTGTGTTCAGTTTTTCAAGGCCTATCCACTGTGTCAATTTATAACTAAATCTGAGGGGGGTGCGATGGGGAGGTTCCCTTGTTAGTACAAGAACTCTGTGCTGAATAGTAGTAGGTTCCTTCACACAGAAGATGACGCATTCCTTTTTCTCTTGGGTGTTTAATGTATATCCAGTATCACCCTGTCTGTGGCTGTCATGCAGATGTTTGCAAAATACAGAGCTTTCCAACAAGTGACACACATTCAGCCAAAGAAAGGTCTTCTCAGAATACCAACATGTTGAATGAGCTTTTCACTCTGCAGCGGAGTGTGCGCTGATATGAAACTTCCTGGCAGATTAAAACTGTGTGCCGGAGCGAGACTCGAATTCGGGACCTTTGCCTTCCGCGCGCAAGTGCTCTACCAACTGAGCCACCCAAGCGCGACTCACGCCGCATCCTCACAGCTTTACTTCCGCCAGTACCTCGTATCCTACCTTCCAAACTTTACAGAAGCTCTCCTGCGAACCTTGCAGAACTAGCACTCCTGAAAGAAAGGATATTGCGGAGACACGGCTTAGCCACAGCCTGGGGGATGTTTCCAGAATGAGATTTTCACTCTGCAGCGGAGTGTGCGCTGATATGAAACTTCCTGGCAGATTAAAACTGTGTGCCGGACCGAGACTCGAACTCGGGACCTTTGCCTTTCGCGGGCAAAGGTCCCGAGTTCGAGTCTCGGTCCGGCACACAGTTTTAATCTGCCAGGAAGTTTCATACCAACATGCTCTTAATATGTCTGGAACAAAATGCATGGAAGGCCATGAATGAGATCGCCATAATGCAGTTCAACTGTTTCATCCTCTTGAACTGTTACTGGAAGCATTTTCGGTGTGAGCGACTGGAATTTGTCACCTATATTTCGGAATGCTTCTTACTGACATTGACGTACAATTACTATCGGAGAAACTGGAGAGCTATTCTAAACAACGGAAGCCTCTGCGTGCGTAGTGGAATCTGGATATGTGAAAAAGCCGACAGATGTTGGCTGCGAGATAAGCTATCTTTAATACCGCTAATAAAAAAATCCATATGCGGTCTCGGCGTACATGAAACTGCGAGGCAGATGTACAGTTTATGGTGCTCGCAGCGCTCTTCACCAAGAAGTCACAACATATACTTCGTATTAAATATTTTTGACCTGGAATTTCTTGTTGCTAAAGTATTAAACAAACTAACACTTTTACGGTAAGAAAGTAATCAACAAAACAGAATACTTAAAAACAGTGATTTTTTCTGTTGCGTCCCTGAAACGCTCGTTTTAAGGAATCGTCATTGCATCGTTTCATTCGATGCCTGCAAAATAGGTAACTTTAATTCTGTAACAACTTTTCTGATTACTTTACTCCTACCATTCAATCCTCATTTACTTATCGCTGTACATACTATAATAAAAGACGACTGAAGTGCATTATTAATTCGGTGAACGTTTAATCTTTCTTCTATAGTAACAGTCAACTCTAACTGGTGTCACGATGTTTCATTTCAATAAATTTCTGAACTATTCTTGAAGAAACATTAATGGTCGATCAAATTTCACAATTGTCTGCCCCTTCCTTTAATTTTTGTCGTCGCCAAGTAAGGATACGTGGAAGTATCCTTTTACACATTAAGGCAAGGAGGGAATTTCTTGGCCTGGCACAGAGATGGCATTAGTAGCAATGGAACTTTAATTTTGTTACGTTGATAAATGTTGTTCGTAATGTAAATCGAGTGTTTATTTGATATGTGAAACTATTTAACTATTCGGTTCTACATATTTTGAAAGTAGTTGTGTTGTGTCTGTTTCGTTCAAATGGATCAAGTAGAATACCACACCTGCATAAAGTTCTTTGTTTTGTTAGGTTCATCGACAAAGGAAAGAGATCGAATCTCTTCACACCAAGTACGCCTCAAAACTACAAAATACTGAGAAAGTACTTAATGTGGTGTTGGAAGATCTATGATGAAGGTTGGTGCCACAAGTATAGCAAATGAAAGTAATTTCACGTGAAAGAAGTTTTTCGTAGTGAGTTAAACGGAAATAAAATCTGTGCGAGATGATTGCTTCATTTGTTGACTATAGACCAATTGCATATGGAAAACGAATTTGGCTCGAATGGCTCTGAGCAGTATGCGACTTAACTTCTGAGGTCATCAGTCGCCTAGAACTTAGAACTAATTAAACCTAACTAACCTAAGGACATCACACACATCCATGCCCGAGGCAGGATTCGAACCTGCGACCGTAGCGGTCACGCGGTTCCAGACTGAAGCGCCTTTAACCGCACGGCCACACCGGCCGGCGAAAACGAATTTCTCAGCAACGTTCGGACTGTTTAAAAATAATAAAAATGATTCTCTACGTTGATTTGTTCCTGTGGATGAGACGTTAGACACCACTTCACGCCAGGAACGTAATAGTAGTTAAAGCAGTGGATAGAAATCTCTTGTCCTGCACCAAGAAATATCAGTTCCATGAGGCGAAAATGTTGTGACCTGTGTTGCTGGGGCACAATGTGGACTCTTCGATTACCTTCAAAGGGCAAAATTATAGCTGGAGAATACTACGTAAGTCGCCTGGTCGTAATGGATTCAATAATATACGAGAAGTGGAGTGAACTGTAAAAGCAAAAAAGTAATAATATTTCAGCAGGTCAGTACGTTGCCCACTAATGTTCTTCGGTAACGAGAAAACTGAGGAATTTATGGATTTAATTGCTGTAAAATCCACCCTAAGCGCCAAATTTGACACTCACTGACCTTCCGCATTCCAGCATGTAGAAAAATTTGTGACTGGAAACGTTTTGAGTCCAATGAAGAACTTCATGGCAACAACATATGGGTGTTCTACAGAACTTGCAGAATTTCATCTCGTATTTCGTTGGGTAAAATGGTTGTCAGGTGGAATTCAAGAACATATCACAGAACAACCATTGGTCTTAACATATTATCAACACAGTTGCATATATATATAATACGTCAGTGAGTCTGAGTGCGAGGTACGTATGATATCTAGTCCTAGTGGTACCTCGAATTTCACAATCGTGTATGTATCTCTCACCGAATAAGGGGAGATTACCCCTTTGTGGACATGAAGTGTAAACTCACTTCAGTCCATCTGCAAAGAAAGGTATGTAGACAAATGAATCAACGACTTCGAAATTCACCCTAGGAGATAGTACCAAATGATTGCTCTTTTCCCCCATTTAACAGAGGCATAACGGCAGATCACCGGTATTTCCCATGACGTCAGTGGTCACTTTGGTATGTGAAGATCATCCCTGGAGATTTCTAAGGCTTAACAGAAAATATCAAGCCTTAGCGAACAAGGTGGCCCACAACGAATATTTGTATCATAAATGACATCTTGTTGTACACCATGAGCTGCACTTCAAAAGCATTTATTTGCCAGACCGGTATTCGGGTATACAGCCCATCATCAATTGTATATGCTGTGCGCGTCTAATCAAACAATGCACACGTTATACGCTACTCACGGTGGAGTATATGCCCGATTACCGGCCTGGCAAATAAATACTTTTGAAGTGGAGCTACTGGTATAACAGACGTGTTTAATAAAATACATAACAAGCTGCGGAGCACCCAGCAGATAAGATTTTCTCGAATATTTGTATTACTGCCACAAAAATAATGTAATTTTAATGTCAGGTCTTGTTGTGGCGAATTACACTCTTTGAAACATGCTTGATAACTAACAAGTCTTTGAAAGGTACTAATTCTTATTACGAAAAACACAGTCTTATAGAGAGGACAGTGTCAAGTGAATTGAGTCGACAATGCCGATAGGACCCGGAAGAGCGCAGGCGGAGAGGAATGCTCTTCACGGACTCCGCCGTTACCTCAGTAGCGAGTCTTGGAGTACAATACGTCCTGCATTACACATAGTATAGGTTTGATGTGGGCTGAGTGAAAGCTCCTGTGCTCGAGCAGGCGAGAGCGAACAGTGCTAGTCCCTAGTGAGAAAGCTATTTCAGTGTTTTCATACAGAAGAAGGGAGTGTAAAGGCAAGTGACGACAATCGTACGCTTCGAGTAGCTTCCTAACTCTGACGAGAGTCAGCGATAATTAACTAGCAAACTGTCCGTATATTATTGAGGACGTTAACTAATCCTATAACCGTAAGTAATAGAATAATGTTTGGGGCTATCAGTAACTCGTTGAATTTATCTCTTTTGCATTTCTCTTTACCTTTTGGAGATTTGTGAGTAGCGGTGTATATAACATCAATTAGTGTGTAATTAGTTGTATAAACGCATGGTTTTGAACTTCAGTAAAAGTATTGTAAGCGGTTAGTAAACTCCGATTCACTTGAGACGGTCAGAATGATATCAGAGCTGAGAAAAGTTAATATGAAAAAGTTTTTAGCCTTGTCTCGTGACTGATAACGATGATGGCGGCCCCGATGTAATTACTAAGCATGACAGCAGGGTGGAGAGATACGAATTTTGGTCTGTCACTCAAGTGCACTTCTTGTGTTACGTCATCTTGTAACATTCTGGTGGTCACAGACTATACATAGCATTGCTCCTTGGACATCAGTGGCAACAAAAAGAGACCATTTGGAAGTTGAAGAAACAATGCAGTCTCTCTCGACCCATAATTTGCAGACTCTTAATCTAGCAGAATTTCACAGCCTTATTTCCTTTAATCATTTACTGAACCTGTCCTACCTTTTCCGCCATTATCCCTATTTCGCAAGCTATACTTCAGACTTTATGCGACATGGACAAATTTTGATTTTGTTTATACGTCGGCATTATGCGTGTCATATAAGTCACTTTTCCTTTTCAGAATCCTCACCATTTTCCATAATTCCTCAAATAATATCCCGAGTCTAGAATTGACGATTTTTCATCATTTCTCCCGTAAATAATCGGTGATTAACGCTGTTACGAGCTTGTAAGTACAATATTGCCATGAGACTGTCGCCCTCATTAGTGATATAAATTTTGAAAAGTTACGACGCAGCTTATATCTCCAAGATCAGCAAATATTTGCTGTTTTATGACTGCGCGATGCATTGTCAGCTTGATGCAAAAGGACGGCAGCTGTTGTGGAATCGTGCTGAGCCGGTGTGCGCTTTGTGGATATGCTCCACACAGCATCCGTAGCACTGCCGTCTCGCTTCAGAGGAACACAATAGGCCAGCCGTCACACTCTGTAGCTGCCTCATCCAACAGCCAACTGGGGAGAAGTTGTCATATTTCTGTCCATACGTACTGAGGCAGCTGCAGATACGGCTTAATTATTTATGTTCATACCATATAACTTTAAATAGTCTGTACAGTATGCATCGGATCTGATTGTATACCCGCTAGCTTGTTCCCTCGTACCAACCACACTCCAGTTCTCACTGGAGTCGATCTACGTTTACCGGGACTTAGAGAGTTGTACCGAGCAAGACTGCGCAAGGGGTGTGGCTAGTGTCATGGACTGTGCGGCTGGACCCGGCGGAGGTTCGAGTCCTCCCTCGGACATGGGTGTGTGTGTTTGTCCTTAGGGTAATTTAGGTCAAGTAGTGTGTAAGCTTAGGGACTGATAACCTTAGCAGTTAAGTCCCATAAGATTCCAAACGCATTTGAACATTTTTTTTATGTGCTAGTGGGATAATGGGTTCTTCCTAGAGCCATCAGGTTATGACTACTGAAAGCTATTGCTCTAAATTACTACACAATACTATAACACCAAGAAGCTGCAAAGTCACAGCATATATCAGTTTACTGTTTCTGTTCAAACTCCGACTGTGCAATAGTATCACCTTCTGGAAAGACATTTGAATTTGTATGCCTGATTACAAGTATTTTACCTCTAACACTCTCCCTTCAATGCAAAAGTTGTGTCTAGAAACGATTATGTTCCAATTTTAAGTTCTGCGCTACTTTAAACTAGCATTATTAACGCGAGGCTCATAGGTAAATAATAGACTAAGAACAGTATTATGATAAGCGGACATGTCAGCTATCGCTGTAAAACAATTGATTAATCATTTTTTCAATACACACAACCTATCTCACTCACAAAGTAATTTCTATTTAGAGTATGCGGGTTGAATGGACAACATTTAGTGATCCGTTGTTTATGTTTTGGTACGCACAACATCTAGGTTATTAGTGCCCAAATTTAGTGATATAAAAAGGAATGAACGAAGCTTGGGATTTAAAAATTCATCAACTGAGATAGTGCTTCGTCTTCAACGACCTCGATTTTGGAGTACGATGAACTAATTAGTCGCGATCTGTATAAAGAACCCTTCCAGTTTCTAGCAGGAAAATTATAAAGCAAAATTGAGATGACTGGATGGAGATTTGGACTTGCTCCTCCGATACAGAGACTAATGTGATAAGCCAACGAAGTTTTACCAGTGACATTTGCTTCTGGAAAAAAATTACGTTTTTCGGGCGATAATGATTGACTCTTTTTGCACACTTAGTAATTTCTTTGACGCAATCACAAAAACATGTTATAACGTTAACCGATATTTGCCATCGTCAGAACGATTGAAAGCACTGTCAGACGATCAGCCAGTACATCTACATCTACATCCCGCAAGACACCTTACTGTGTCAAACTCATTACTTGGTGACCATCTGATACTGCTCTCACTCAATTGTTCTGATGGTGTCCAGCTACCGGTCAAAGTGTAAAACACTTTGTGTGGTTGCGTCTGAAAAAATATGAAGTATATAGCATTATTTCTAGTGTCTGAACTGTGAAACAATTTAGAATTAATTTCAGAATCCTTCCGCAATATTTTGTATGAATCGCGGAAACGTCTATAAGAGGATCAAATGGTCCAAAAGAGCTGAACAAGCGTGTCTGAGCTACTGTGTGCAGGACGATTACTAGAGGCTTCAGATTGCTCTGAAGAACACATCGAAGAAGACAAACAAATTAAGACTATACAACCTGTGGAAAATTACGTTGTACGTACTTTAAAAGTTCATACCGTTCTTCATAACAGACTGAATGTGCTATAAGAGGGGTGAAATTAACTTAGAAAAGATAAACGGCAGTAATAAGGAAAGTATAATTCATAAATGATGCAAACGACTTTTTTTTCAGTGGAAGAGATGCACGAATATTTCTGGTAGGAACCGCAAACCATTAATGAATACTACAGTAAAGGGTACCATCTCCCTCACATTTTACAGTTATTTTCTAGACATATAAGTGGACAAATTTTTATGATATTTACCTAGATTCTGTAAATTAAAGGATACTAAATTCAACGGGGACAGCATAAAATTAAAGCAAGTTGTTTTTTTAGAGATGAGGCATAGACATTCAGGAACCACCCATAAAGACCAATAAAACATTGCTAGCAGAGATAAGATACTTTGGGAAGGAAGTTTGCTGTTGATAATTACCATTTCTAAGAGGCTTCTGATAGTGAAACTAAGAGTACAATTTTGTAAAAGAAGAGATGTGATTTGATGGGATAAGCACTTGCACTTTGATGGGATAAGCACAGCACTTGCTCACAGACTTCAGAGTGAACGTTTTGAATCCATCTACAATCGCCTTAGAACTGCAATGTCCTAAGGCTTGAGCTCTTCAAAAAGGAATAAAGTAATTTCATTTCCCGTTGCAATTAAGAAGTGAAAACAAATGCACAGATCTGTCTAAAACTTGTAGGCTCTGAATTTTTGTCTGCAGGAAAAGTAGAACTACTCGACAGATGAATCTGACCAAAGTTTTGTCAAAGGCAAGTGTATTTTAAGATTAATTATACTAAACAATTAAAATATCAAGTGGATGAGTATGGATGACGCTGGTACAGTCTGTTAGAAGCATTTAAGGCGTGGCGGTAGCCACAGGTGTGAGGCGTGTAGCCTCTGGCAGTCACGTCTTGTGGTTGCACTCCAAGGCCAGATTACCCTGGGTCAAGGTCTGGCTGCTGCTCTCGGCTCCTGCTCATTGTTTGTTTTGGAAACGAACCCCACGTAATGTGACTAACAGCTGCACGAGAGCTATTCAATCTCAGTTTTTATCAATTCACAGCAGCAAATAAGAACGTACCCGACTGCTGATTAATATCCCGCTTTCCAGAACGTGTTTTCTGTGAAGCGCGCATAACGTTGTGGACGGCACATCAAACTAGGCAGGAGACCTATAGGAATACTACTGATCTAATATTTTCGGTATTTATTTACTTCACCTTTTTGTAAATGGTCACTAATTTACAGTTACGTGGTTGTGTGAGTGCTCAGTGAACAGACCTGTGTTCAGAAGAGCTTATACACGGTGGTCCATTGATCGTGACCGGACCAAAAATCTCACGAAATAAGCGTCAAACGAAAAAACTACGAAGAACGAAACTTGTCTAGGTTGAAGGGGGAAACCAGATGGCGCTATGGTTGGCCCACTAGATCGTGCTGCCATAGGTCAAATGGATATCAACAGCGTTTTTTTTAATGGAACACCCATTTCTTATTACATATTCGTGTAGTACGTAAAGAAATATGAATGTTTTAGTTGGACCACTTTTTTCGCTTTGTGATAGATGGCGCTGTAATAGTCACAATTTTAGACGAACAGTTGGTGACAGGTAGGATTTTTAAATTAAAATACAGAACGTAGGTACGTTTGAACATTTTATTTCGGTTGTTCCAATGGGATACATGTACCTTTGTGAACTTATCATTTCTGAGAACGCATGCTATTACAGCGTGATTACCTGTAAATACCACATTAATGCAATAAATGCTCAAAATGATGTCCATCAACCTCAATGCATTTTGCAATACGTGTAACGACATTCCTCTCAGCAGTGAGTAGTTCGCCTTCCGTAATGTTCACACACGCATTGACAATGCGCTGACACATGCTGTCCGGCGTTGTCGGTGGATCACAATAACAAATATCCTTCAACTTTCCCCACAGAAAGAAATCCGGGGACGTCAGATCCGGTGAACGTGCGGACCATGGTATGGTGCTTCGACGACCAATCCACCTGTCATGAAATATGCTATTCAATACCGCTTCAACCACACGCGAGCTATATGCCGAACATCCATCATGTTGGAAGTACATGGCCATTCTGCCATGCAGTGAAACACCTTGTAGTAACATCGGTAGAACATTACGTAGGAAATCAGCATACATTGCACCATTTAGATTGCCATCGATAAAATGGGGGCTAATTATCCTTCCTCCCATAATGCCGCACCATACATTAACCCGCCAAGGTCGCTGATAATCCACTTGTCGCAGCCATCGTGGATTTTCCGTTGCCCAATAGTTCATATTATGCCGGTTTACGTTACCGATGTTGGTGAATGACGCTTCGTCCCTAAATAGAACGCGTCCAAAAAATCTGTCATCAGCCCGTGATTTCTCTTGTGCCCAGTGGCAGAACTGTACACGATATTCAAAGTCGTCGCCATGCAGTTCCTGGCGCATAGAAATATGGTACGGGTGCAATCGATGTTGATATAGCATTCTCAACACCGACGTTTTTGAGATTCCCGATTCTTGCGCTATTTGTCTGCTACTGATATGCGGATTAGCTGCGACAGCAGCTAAAACACCTACTTGGGCATCATCATTTGTTGCTGGTCGTGGCTGACGTTTCACATGTGACTGAACACTTCCTGTTTCCTTAAATAACGTAACTATCCGGTGAACGGTTCGGACACTTGGATGATGTCGTCCAGGATACCGAGCAGCATACATAGCACACGCCCGTTGGGCATTTTGATCACAATAGCCATACATCAACACGATATCGACCTTTTCCGCAATTGATAAACGGTCCATTTTAACACGGGCAATGTATCACAAAGCAAATACCATCCGCAATGGCGGAATGTTACGTGATACCACGTACTTATAGGTTTGTGACTATTACAGCGCCATCTATCACAAAGCGAAAAAAGTGGTCCAACTAAAACTTTCATATTTCTTTACGTACTACACGAATATGTAATAAAAAATCGGGGTTCCTATTTTAAAAAAACGCAGTTGATATCCGTTTGACCTATGCCAGCGCCATCTAGCGGGCCAACCATAGCGCCATCCCGTTTCCCCCTTAAAGCTAGACGAGTTTCGTTCTTTGTAGTATTTTCGTTTGATGCTTATTGCGTGAGGTATTTGGCCCGATCACTATCAGTGGACCACCCTGTATACTGTCCAGTCACATCAATGTGACCACCTGTCAAAAGCCGGAATAACCACCTCTTACTGCCGATGCGAGACGTGCAGGAAGAGTATCACCAGTACTGTCAGGAATGTGGAGACATACCGACTCCAGTGCTGTGGGCAGCTACGCTAAGTTTCTCGGTTGATGATCTGTGGGGCTAACAGTCGGATAGTGAAGATCCCACAGATTCTCGATTGGGGAGTTTGGTGACCAGGGAAGTACGGTAGATTCATCCAGGTGCTCTAAGAACCACGCGCGTACACTTCCAGCTATGTGACACGTTGCATTGTCCTGCTGGTAGATGCCATTGTGCTGGGGAAAAACAAACTGCAAATGGGGGTGGACATGGTCCTCAAGGATAGACGCATACTTTTGTTGATCCATTGTGCCTTCCAGAATAACAATATCACCCAGGAAATGCCACGAAAAGATTCCCCAGACCATAACGCCCTCTCCTTCGGCCTGGAACTTTGCAATGATTGTTGCAGAGTGTTTGCTTCCAGACGTTACACGTTGTACACGCCAACGGCCATCTGTCCGATGGAGCATAAAACTTGATTCATCTGGAAAGGCCGTCGCCACTCAGTGGAGATCCAGTTGCTCTACTGGTATGAAAATCCCAGCCTCCGTCCCCGATGAACAGCAGTCAGCTGGGTACATGAACCAGGCGCCTGCTGTGGAGGGCCATATACAGGGTGTTACAAAAAGGTACGGCCAAACTTTCAGGAAACATTACTCACACACAAAGAAAGAAAATATGTTATGTGAACATGTGTCCGGAAAAGCTTACTTTCCATGTTAGAGCTCATTTTAGTTTCGTCAATATGTACTGTACTTCCTCGATTCACCGCCAGTTGGCCCAATTGAAGGAAGGTAATGTTGACTTCGGTGCTTGTGTTGACATGCGACTCATTGCTCTACAGTACTAGCATCAAGCACATCAGTGCGTAGCATCAACAGGTTAGTGTTCATCACGAAGGTGGTTTTGCAATCAGTGCAATGTTTACAAATGCGGAGTTGGCAGATGCCCATTTGATGTATGGATTAGCACGGGGCAACAGCCGTGGCGCGGTACGTTTGTATCGAGACAGATTTCCAGCACGATGGTGTCCCGACAGGAAGACGTTCGAAGCAATTGATCGGCGTCTTAGGGAGCACGGCACATTCCAGCCTATGACTCGCGACTGGGGAAGACCTAGAACGACGAGGACACCTGCAATGGACGAGGCAATTCTTCGCTCAGTTGACGATAACCTTAATGTCAGCGTCAGAGAAGTTGCTGCTGTACAAGGTAACGTTGACCACGTCACTGTATGGAGAGTGCTACGGAAGAACCAGTTGTTTCCGTACCATGTACAGCGTGCGCAGGCACTGTCAGCAGCTGATTGGCCTCCACGGGTACACTTCTGCGAATGGTTCATCCAACAATGTGTCAATCCTCATTACAGTGCAAACGTTCTCTTTACGGATGAGGCTTCATTCCAACGTGATCAAATTGTAAATTTTCACAATCAACATGTGTGGGCTGACAAGAATACGCACGCAATTGTACAATCACGTCATCAACACAGATTTTCTGTGAACGTTTGGGGAGGCATTGTAAGTGCCGGCCGAAGTGGCCGTGCGGTTAAAGGCGCTGTAGTCTGGAACCGCAAGACCGCTACGGTCGCAGGTTCGAATCCTGCCTCGGGCATGGATGTTTGTGATGTCCTTAGCTTAGTTAGGTTTAACTAGTTCTAAGTTCTAGGGGACTAATGACCTCAGCAGTTGAGTCCCATAGTGCTCAGAGCCATTTGAGCCATTTGAACCATTGTTAGTGATGTCTTGATTGGGCCCCATGTTCTTCCACCTACGCTCAATGGGGCACGTTATCATGATTTCATGCGGGATACTCTACCTGTGCTGCTAGAACATGTGCCTTTTACAAGTACGACACAACATGGGGTTCATGCACGATGGAGCTCCTGCACATTTCAGTTGAAGTGTTCGTACGCTTCTCAACAACAGATTCGGTGACCGATGAATTGGTAGAGGCGGACCAATTCCATGGCCTCCACGCTCTCCTGACCTCAACCCTCTTGACTTTCATTTATGGGGGCATTTGAAAGCTCTTGTCTACGCAACCCCGGTACCAAATGTAGAGACTCTTCGTGCTCGTATTGTGGACGGCTATGATACAATACGCCATTCTCCAGGGCTGCATCAGCGCATCAGGGATTCCATGCGACGGAGGGTGGATGCATGTATCCTCGCTAACGGAGGACATTTTGAACATTTCCTGTAACAAAGTGTTTGAAGTCATGCTGGTACGTTCTGTTGCTGTGTGTTTCCATTCCATGATTAATGTGATTTGAAGAGAAGTAATAAAATGAGCTCTAACATGGAAAGTAAGCGTTTCCGGACACCTGTCCACATAACATATTTTCTTTCTTTGTGTGTGAGGAATGTTTCCTGAAAGTTTGGCCGTACCTTTTTGTAACACCCTGTATGGCAACATTCACTGAACTGTCGTCGAGGAGACGCTGTCAGTAGCCCCTCGGTTCATCTGGGCGGTCAGTTGCACAACAGTTGAAGTGTGTTCTCTCGTACACATCTCCACAGCTGTCGTTCAACCCTGTCATCTGTGGCCTGTGATGCACCACAGTTGCCTCAGCACCGGTTTTGCGATAGCGCCATTTTCCCGTGCACGGTCTACTCTACACTCGTACCGTAACCACGGTGTCACGCGAACAGTTGAAAAACTTAGCAGTTTCGGAAATGCTTCCACCCTCGGTCTGAAACCCAATAATCATGCCCTTTTCGACGTCAGATAAATCGTTCCGTTCCCGCGTTACGACAACGACTGCACTGCGTTCCGCGTTCCCCCGACACGCTTTACACACCCTCCATTGCTAGTGCTGCGACCTGCCATCTGTGAGTGGTTATTGCACGTTTACGTTGAGCATAGCCAGAGGACACGTTAATGTGACTGGACCGTGTACATTGCCACATTAGCAGTAACATAGTATTAAATCAAGATTTACATTTTATCCTGCGTTCATTACTTCATATAAAATTTAAGACGAATTAAATTTCTTCCTCTTCTTCTTCATCTTTGGCTCTACAGCCCTTGATGGGTCCTCGCCTCGTCAACAATCTGCTGTCACATTACTGTTTTCCACTTTTTCCCCCTCCAGCCTCTATCTCCAGTTCGGTAAATGTCAGGTCCAGCCCTTTGTTCTGGTGGAATAAAATTTGCGTTTCATTACTCGTTTGGGTATTCTGTTATCTGGCATTCTCTCCATATGTCCTAACCAGTGTATTCTTTGAGATTTAATAAATTCGCTATGTGTTTACCTTGTTTCATCTGTTATATTTCATGGTTGTATCTCTCTCTCACACAGGCCCATTAGGATTTGTCTTCAAATGCTCTTGGGTTGTTCATATGCGCTTCAGTCATCGCTCAAATCTCTGACCCATATGCAAGTGGTCGTACAAGGGAATACTGTAGGGGACAGAATTCTAAATTGCTACACATCTCAGACTTTCGCCTCCAGCCAGCTCTGCAAGTTTAGTATATTTTCTTATTCCATTTTTAAATGGAATTTTTCAATTTTTATATGTTGCAGTCTCTTTCTGAAATTACAGAAAACACTACTAAAAATTAAGATTTTTTTCCAAATGTGAGAACATGTTTCAAGATCATATACCTAGGAACAAATACTCTGCTGAAATTTAAAAACGCCGCAATCAAGAAAATCTTGTCTCTACTGTATTTAATCGGCTATATGTTAATAATTACTGTACTGTGCACAAACAATAAGTAAGTGAAATTGAATTAAGCAGCACTATTATTAAAAACCGGTTACAAGTTAAACATGTTTTGAAAGAGGAGCTATTGGAAAATAATATGATTTCCATTTTCAAGGCGGGCAAGTTAAAAAAACTCAGTCTATTTGCAAGCTCAGATGTTCCATGGTAAAAGACCTTTTTCTGAATGTGTAGGACGCGAAATATTTACAAATGCTGCACAAAACACTACATCGTGTCTAACAATAAGAGAAATAGTACAAATTAAAGGAAACTTCTTAGGGCGGTCTCTAGTGCGCATTCTTTAATGTCACTAAACTGATATACCAACCAAAAAACATCGTATGTTCCTAGGTACACTATCCTCTAGGTACAGCACTCTCCCCTACTCTTGGTTGTTTTTGTAATAAGAGAATTCTTAAATACACTCCTGGAAATGGAAAAAAGAACACATTGACACCGGTGTGTCAGACCCACCATACTTGCTCCGGACACTGCGAGAGGGCTGTACAAGCAATGATCACACGCACGGCACAGCGGACACACCAGGAACCGCGGTGTTGGCCGTCTAATGGCGCTAGCTGCGCAGCATTTGTGCACCGCCGCCTTCAGTGTCAGCCAGTTTGCCGTGGCATACGGAGCTCCATCGCAGTCTTTAACACTGGTAGCATGCCGCGACAGCGTGGACGTGAACCGTATGTGCAGTTGACGGACTTTGAGCGAGGGTGTATAGTGGGCATGCGGGAGGCCGGGTGGACGTACCGCCGAATTGCTCAACACGTGGGGCGTGAGGTCTCCACAGTACATCGATGTTGTTGCCAGTGGTCGGCGGAAGGTGCACGTGCCCGTCGACCTGGGACCGGACCGCAGCGACGCACGGATGCACGCCAAGACCGTAGGATCCTACGCAGTGCCGTAGGGGACCGCACCGCCACTTCCCAGCAAATTAGGGACACTGTTGCTCCTGGGGTATCGGCGAGGACCATTCGCAACCGTCTCCATGAAGCTGGGCTACGGTCCCGCACACCGTTAGGCCGTCTTCCGCTCACGCCCCAACATCGTGCAGCCCGCCTCCAGTGGTGTCGCGAGAGGCGTGAATGGAGGGACGAATGGAAACGTGTCGTCTTCAGCGATGAGAGTCGCTTCTGCCTTGGTGCCAATGATGGTCGTATGCGTGTTGGGCGCCGTGCAGGTGAGCGCCACAATCAGGACTGCATACGACCGAGGCACACAGGGCCAACACCCGGCATCATGGTGTGGAGAGCGATCTCCTACACTGGCCGTACACCACTGGTGATAGTCGAGGGGACACTGAATAGTGCACGGTACATCCAAACCGTCATCGAACCCATCGTTCTACCATTCCTAGACCGGCAAGGGAACTTGCTGTTCCAACAGGACAATGCACGTCCGCATGTATCCCGTGCCACCCAACGTGCTCTAGAAGGTGTAAGTCAACTACCCTGGCCAGCAAGATCTCCGGATCTGTCCCCCATTGAGCATGTTTGGGACTGGATGAAGCGTCGTCTCACGCGGTCTGCACGTCCAGCACGAACGCTGGTCCAACTGAGGCGCCAGGTGGAAATGGCATGGCAAGCCATTCCACAGGAGTACATCCAGCATCTCTACGATCGTCTCCAAGGGAGAATAGCAGCCTGCATTGCTGCGAAGGGTGGATATACACTGTACTAGTGCCGACATTGTGCATGCTCTGTTGCCTGTGTCTATGTGCCTGTGGTTCTGTCAGTGTGATCATGTGATGTATCTGACCCCAGAAATGTGTCAATAAAGTTTCCCCTTCCTGGGACAATGAATTCACGGTGTTCTTATTTCAATTTCCAGGAGTGTAGCTCTAAGTTCGCATAATAGGCCCCATTTCCCGCTTGTATCCTTTCAGCAATACATACTGTCGTATTATTATCGTTAGTTGAAAGGATACCTATATAATGAAAGCAGCTGACAGCTTTGAAACATTTATTAGAGGCCTACTGGTCTATGTGGTGTTCTTCTAACCTTTGAATTTGACACTACCCTGTATTTTGTATTGGTGTCATTTAAAGTAATTCCAGTTTTTGCTCCTTCTGCTTCCATTATTTCGTACATTTCTTTAACGCTGTTTACATCTTTTGCCACAATTGCAATATCATCTATATAAGCATATATTTGATTGGATTTAATCATTGTTGTACCTTCATTTTATTTTTAGACACTCTTAGGTTTAAACGAGAAATATGGAGCTTTTCCTGCTGGCCACGATTTCCTCCCTTGTCTCAGTCTGTTCATGTCAGAACAGCGCCTACACCGTAAGTCCTTGATTAATTCTTCTATATACTCTAATCTCTGTCTTCTCCTACAATTTCGTCCTTTACGACTCCCTCTGGTAGCATGGAAGTTATTCCCTGATATCTTAACACAAGTCTTATCACCCTGACCCTTCTAGTTAATGCCTTCCAGATATTTCTCTCGTCGATTATTCTGCGGAGACCCTCTTTATTTCGTGTCACATCAGCCTATTTAATATTCAGCATTCGTCTGTAGCACCACATCTCTAACACGTAGATTATTTTCTTTTGGGGTTATCTTATAGTCTTTGATACACTTACATACAATGATACGTTACAGACGTACCTTCTCATAAATTTATTTCATAAATTTAAGGCATACGTTTGACGTTAGTAGACTTGTTTTAGCGAGGAATTCTCTCTTAGATTAGATTAGATTTACTTTCATTCCAAAGATCCGTAGTGAGGAGGTCCTCTAGGATGTAGAACATGTCAGGAAGACAACAATACATGGGAAATATTTACAACTCAAACAAATAAGCTAATGTACCATTCCACAGGTGCCAAGTGGAGTGATCGTCATTTTTTAATGAACACTATATGAAAGAAACATTTTCAAATACTAATGCACTGAATTTAAAATAAAAAAGTTTTTTTCATTTATTTATAAGGTAATAAACGTGTAAACAACTACTATAATACTTATTTACAATGAACACATTACTGCACTGAAATGGTGCAGAAGTTATATTGTACTTATATATATATATATATATATATATATATATATATATATATACACACATACAAATCAGTTGGTTCTACTGAGAAATTCATCAGTGGAGTAGAAGGAGTTGGCCACCAATAAATTCTTTAGGCTTCTTTTAAACTGAATTTCATTGGTTGTTAAGCTTTTTATGGTTGCTGGCAAGTTATTGAAAATGTGTGTTCCTGAATAATGCACATCTTTTTGTACAAGAGTGAGTGACTTTAAATCCTTGTGAAGATTATTCTTATTTCTAGTATTGATTCCATGAACTGAGCTGTTGGTTTGAAAAAGTGATATATTTTTAATGACAAATTTCATTGGGAAGCAGTAGTTAGTATCCCTAGTTCCCTAAACAGGCTTTTCACACCACACATAACTCTTACTGCACGTTTTTGTGCCCGGAAAACTTTAGCTTGGCTTGATGAATTACCCCAAAAAATAATTCCATTTGACATTATGGAATGAAAGTAAGCATAGTATGCCAGCTTGTTCATTTTTATATCCCCTATGTCTGACACAATTCGCATTGCAAATAGAGATTTGTTAAGACGCTACAGCATTTCTGTGGTGTGCTTTTCCCAGTTGAATTTATTATCAAGCTGTAATCCCAAGAATTTAACACTGTCCACTTCTTCTATGTGCTGCCGGCCGGTGTGGCCGAGCGGTTCTAGGCGCTTCAGTCTGGAACCGCGAGACCGTTACGATCGCAGGTTCGAATCCTGCCTCGGGCATGGATGTGTGTGATGTCCTTAGGTTAGTTAGGTTTAAGTAGTTCTAAGTTCTAGGGGACTGATGACCTCAGATGTGAAGTCCCATAGTGCTCAGAGCCATTTGAACCATTTTTTTCTATCTGCTTGTCATCATATGTTAGGCATATACTCGTGGGACACCCCTTACAAGTTCTGAACTGCATGTAGTGTGCTTTTTCAAAATTTAGTGACAGGGAATTGACTAGGAACCAGTGATTAATGTCCACAAATATTTTATTAGCTGGTCTTTCTAAGACTACACTTGATTTACTATTTATTGCAATGTTTGTATCAACGGCAAACAAAATGAACTTGGCATCTGGTAATGTTACTGATGAAAGATCATTGATATACACAAGAAAAAGTTCCCAGTTGGATGATGCCTGATAGCTTGATACATGTCTCTTTCCTAATAACACCCTTTGTTTCCTGTCAGAGGTATAAGATTTGAACCATTTTGCAGCATTTCCTGTTACACTATAGTATTCTAATTTACTTAAAAGGATATTTTGATTTACACAGTGAAATGCTTTTTGACAGATCACAAAATATACCAGTTGCCTGCAATTTTTTGTCTAATGAATTAAGCGCATTTTCTCTGTAAGTGTAGATAGCCTTCTCAATATCAGAACCCTTTAGAAATCCGAACTGTGACTTTGACAGTATGTTATTTGAGATAAGATGGTTATAAAGCCGATTGTACATTACTATTTATAAAATTTTTGAGAATGCTGGCAAAAGTGAAATTTGACGGAAATTTGATGCTATTTCTTTATCTCCCTTCTTAATCAGTGGCTTAACTTCAGCATATTTTAACCATTCAGGAAATATTCCACTGACAAACGACTGGTTACACAGATAGCTTAATGCGTTACTTAACTCAGAATCATATTCTTTAATTAGCTTTGTTGATATTTCATGATACCCACTAGATGTTTTTGATTTTAAAGATTTTATGATGGACACTATTTCTGTTGGGGTAGTGAGGGTCAAATTCATATTATGGAAGTTCCTTGAAATGTCTGGTCTGAAATGTGCTAGCCTGCTTCGTATACCCTCCTTGCTGCGATATTTTGCTTCCAGCTTAGTAGAATCCCTTCATTTTGTCTACAACATGGTCCTAAATTTTGTTGTCGCTAATGTCATTTCTACTGCTCCGTAACACTTTCCTTTTTCTAAGTTTTACTCTCAAGTCATATTCCACGCTCAGTAGACTGTTCGTCCCTTTCAACAAGCCCTCTAATTCTAGTTCCCTTTCACAAAGAACAGCAATGTCATTAGCGAATCTCATCACTGACGTCCTTTCACCCTGAATTTTAATCCCTCTTCTGCATTCTCCTTTTATTTCAGTCTTTGCTTCATCGACATAAAGGTCGCACAGTAGAGGAGGGAGTACAATACTTTTGCACAACCTCAGAGTTGTCGCATTGCTCTGTGCTTTGCGTTGTACGTTTTGGTGATTGAATAGTACAGGCAGTTGCACTCTTGTGAAGGTATTTTCACAGAAACAAAGATAAATGGCGTAAGAAACCAGTAAATCACAGTTTTTTATTACTCTTAACGAGTCAGGGAGGACCGGAGATCACTCGTATATTAATACTCAGAAAATATCCCTGAACAACCTCTGAAATTTTGTCGATGGGGTTCATGTTGACCATGTGCAACATGTCAGGGTCCTGTCTGGAAACGTTCGTTTGGATGAGTACAGGAAAACGGTTGAGAACACTGTATAGACCATTGCTCGAAAGAAAAGACAACCTATCCCACTCTTCCTTGCCGAACAGAAAAAGCCGCCACTTTAAAGGAGAAGGTGCCAAGATCTCTAAATGGCAGAGAGATGAAGGTGATAATAATGAAGTTTTTGTTGATTGTGGTAACTGCTGAACAAAAGTACAACTCAAGTGTCAATTTGTTCTGATTGTTAAAGTAGTCGTGATATTTTTTTTCTATCTATAAAATTGCTAAAATGGAGTACTGTGCCATCGTAGCATTTTTTTTATCTTGGACATTTTATCATCAACGAAAAAATCCCACAAATGCAACAGCAGTTTGTAAGAAGTGCGCTCCAGCACCTTCAACACTTATTAAATGGGCTGTTGAATTGTAACGGGGCCGTAGTGCTCTTGAACGACGACCTAAAACTGCAACAACAAGTGCAGTCATCGATAAAGCTTGAAATATATTTTTGAACGCTCAACGATTAAAGGTGTGTGGAATAGGTGTGTCCTTAAGTATATCGGAATCACGATTAAGGTACATCGCCATGATCATCATCATCATCATCATCAGTGTTCTGCCAAACGGCAGGTTTTCACATGGTAGTTCTCCAGGCTGTCCGGCCTTCTGCCATCCTCTTCAGGTCTGCATAATTTCCTCTTCCCTTTATGTCGTCTATTATCTTCTATCTCCTTCCTCTCAGTCTTCTCCCACAAAGCAATCCTTCCAAAGCATCTGCTAGCAAGCACTCCCTTCTGAATGAATGTCCCAACCAGTTCTTTTTCCTTTCTGTTACAACCTTCAGCAGACATCTTCTCTCACAAACCCTTTCCAGAACTCTTTCATTACTCATTCTTTCCATCCAGCTTATTCTCTTCATTCTTCTCCACATCAACGTCCATGTTTCTGCCACATATAGTGCCACACTCCAGACAAAACATTTGCCAATCCTTTTCCTTAGTCCTTTATCTAATTTGCCACATAAGAGTCTCCTCTTTCTGTTGAATGCCTCCTTCGCTATGGCAATTCGAGTTTTCACCTCCTGGTGACATCTCAAGTCTTCAGTTATTGTGCTTCCAAGATATTTAAATTCACTTACTTGGCTAATGGTAGATTGTCCTCTTTTAATATTGGACAGTCTGCATCTTGTGCTGATGACCATACTCTTTGTTTTTTCTGTGTTTATTTGCATCCCATATTCCACACAAGCTTCATTCAGATCTTTCAGCATGTTATTCACTGTCTGCTCACTTTCTGCCAATAATACCATGTCATAAGGTACATCGCACACGAATAATTAAGAGTGAGAGAGATTGGAGGGAGGTGGGTACAGCATTTGCTGAATGCTGACTAAAAACTGATGGGTAACCGAATTTCTCAAATAAGTTGCCACTCTTAAACCTTCAACTAATTTTGTGCGCGTGTTTGATAATGGGAGTAACATCTGGCGCCAGACACGCAATTGTTGTCAAAGTGGTGAGTGAATATCGTTTCAACCGGACAGGTTTCTGCGTCCTTTCTAGAGTATGCAAGCGATTTATGTCACTGATTACCTTTCAAATAGTAATGAAAGAATACCCAAGTTTTCTGAGCCAGCTGAATGAAAACAAGTTTTCTGAATCAGCTGACTGAAAATACACCGAAGAGACAAATGAAGTGGCACACCTGCCTAATATCGTGTAGGGCCCCGCGAGCACGCAGAAGTGCTGGAAAACGACGTGGAAGGGACTCGACTAATGTCTGAAGTAGTGCTAGAGGGAACTGACACCATGAATCCTGCAGGGCTGTCCATAAATCCGTAAGAGCACGAGGGGATGGAGATCTCTTCTGAATATCACGTTACAAGGCATCCCAGATATGCTAAAAAATGTTCATATCTGAGGAGTTTTGTGGCCAGTGGTAGTGTTTAAACTCAGAAGAGTGCTTCTGGAGCCACTCTGTATCAATTGTGGCCGTGTGGAGTGTCGCATTGTCCTGCTGGAATTGCCCAAGTCTGTCGGAATGCACAATGGACATGAATGGATGCAGGTGATCAGACAGGATGCTTACGTACGTGTCACCTGTCAGAGTCGTATCTATACAATCAGGGGTCCCATATCACTCCAATTGCACACGCCCCACACCATTACAGAGCCTCCACCACCTTGGACAGCGTAAAGCTTTGTCTCGTATAATCAAAAGGTACACGAGAGAGCCTTCGGATCCGAAAGCCAATATCGATGATGTGTCGTTGAGTGATTCGCACGCTGACACTTGTCGATGACCCAGCATTGACATCTGCAGAAATCTGCGGAAGGGTTGCATTTCTGTCACGTCGAATGATTCTCTTCAGTCGTCGTTGGTCCAGTTCTTGCAGGGTCTTTTTCCGGCCGCAGGGATGTCGGAGATTTGATGTTTTACCGGATTCCTGATATTCATGGTACATTCGTGAAATGGTCGTACGGGCAAATCCCCACTTCATCACTACCTCGGAGATGCTGTGTCCCATCGCTCGTGCGCCGACTGTAACACCACCTTCAAACTCACTTAAATCTTGTTAACCTGCCACTGTAGCAGGAGTAACCCATCTAACAACTGCGCCAGACACTTGTCTTATTTAGGCGTTGCCGACCGCTGCACCGTATTCTACCTGTTTACTCTTTGTATTGGAATACGCATGCCTGTACCAGTTTCTTTGACGCTTCCGTGCATACACGTAAAAATGTCTGGACTGAAAAAAATGTATCTCTCACGAAGAAAATACACCTGTTCACCTATCAGTGGGATAGCGTGGAGATATGAAGGGTGGATTCCTCATCTACATCTCTGTTCCGCAAACCAAGTCACAGGTGTGTTGGAGAGGACATCTAGTTCCAAAATCGTTTCCTCCCGTCCCTGTCCCATTCTCTAATGGTGCGAGGGGAGAAAGACTTGTGTGGGAGAAAGTAATGTACACCCTCTGATCAACTGTCTCCGGATATGAACTGAACACTAGATGAGATCACAGGAGGTGGGCGTATTGTGTGGTGAGCAGTAACAGCAGAATGGGCCGATGAGGAGAACTCAGTGACTTCGAGCGTGCACTCGTCAATGGATGTCACCCGAGTAACAATTTCATCAGGTCATTTCAGCTCTTCTTCAGCTACCCAAGTCGACTGTTGGTGACGTGATTCTGTAGTGGAAACGCGAAGGAACAACCAAAGCTAGACCACATCAGGCAGACCTCATGTTCTGACGGATAGGGACCATCGATCATTACGGTGGAGGATTGAACAAAATCAAATCAAGGAGACTAGACCGGAGTAGGCAATGTGTTGTGGCTTGGCAAGACAGCCAAGCCACTATGAGGAAGCCGAAAGGCACGCGTTTAAGCTCACGCAGGATGGCGTGAGGTCTGGAACAGGTAAAGTAATTGAGACTAGCAAATAAAGTACGAAGCTGCTGGAATACTTAACTTTAATCCATAAGTGGTGAACATAGCTCTTGACGGTACATGCATCACAAGATAAATAGCAAATGATAATGGCACCTTGCTAGGTCGTAGCAAATGACGTAGCTGAAGGCTATGCTAACCATCGTCTCGGCAAATGAGAGCGTGATTTGTCAGTGAACCATCGCTAGCAAAGTCGGCTGTACAACTGGGGCGAGTGCTAGGAAGTCTCTCTAGACCCGCCGTGTGGCGGCGCTCGGTATGCAATCACTGATAGTGGCGACACGCGGGTCCGACGTATACTAACGGACCGCGCCCGATGTAAAGGCTACCACCTAGCAAGTGTGGTGTCTGGCGGTGACACCACACAATGTCCGCAGCACTCGTTTTCTGTTCTATCGTTAAGTTTTTAGTGACATGGTGGTGTATTCCTAAGACATATTGTTTTTGTATTGCAGTAAATAATCCACTTTACCCGCGCCGCATTCGTGCAGTGGCATGTAGAGCTACAAGCGTCACCTCGACTTCAAATATGCAACGTACACATTTCTATTTCCACGTAAAGCTATCGAAATTGTTGTTCTACTTGAGGGGGATTGCGTTTCTTGGAATCACATGTCCAGAGGCCGTAAAGAAGAGGCGATTTGGCTGCATTACATCCAGATATGCTTCTAAAAAGAGCACTTCTGTTTCTAAACCACAGTGTAGTTGCAGTATTGAAACATGACACAGCAAATTATGAAGCAACATTTCCTGACTTCTCATCAGCATCCTAGTAGATGAGTTTGTAAACCTGTTTAAAATCGCTTTTAGGCACGGTTATGTATTCGGTGACGTTCAGCAGCGGATATGACTGTAGCTGCTGTGTATCTTTCCACATATTGGAAAAGTCTCGCATTTTGTGAATGAGTGAGATGGCTGAATAGTGTGATGGAAAGGAAGCAAGGATGATCAGGGCTTAACCTCCTGTCCGCGGTAAGATCTTTAGCAACGGAACACATACGTATATGAGGTAACCGAGCGAGGTGGCGAAATGGTCTCGTATTCTGGAGGACGGCGGTTCAAAACCCGTCCTTCCATTAAGATTTAAGTTTTTCGTTGTTTCCCTGAATGGCTTATGCGCATGCTGCGGTGGTTCCTCTGAAAAGGCAAGACCGATTTCCTTCCCCATTGTTCCCCAATCCGAGCCTTTGCTCCGTTCTAATGACCTCAAAGTCAAGGGGACTTAAGCCCAAATTTCCTTCCTTCTTTCGTATGGAAACTGGCTGTGTACTTTTCAAAGGATTTTTGAGATATGCGGTTCATATTCCGATTCTTTTAGGTTTTGCGTAGTTTACGCATGCAATACCAGGCTGATTATAAGATAGTTAGTTACGTTGAGTAAAGAGCCCTTACTCGGTCGTCTTTTAAGTTAACTTGTGTTGCATCTCTAACACCGAACGAGTTGATACTGTGATCAACGTGCAAGATTCTCATACTGGAGGTGCGGGATTCAAATCGCTGTCTGGCAATCCCGAAATACAGTAAGTTCTTCCTTCTTTCCCTGCACCACTTTATACGAATGTCAGGCTGGTTCCTTTAAAAGATAATGACCGAATTTATGTTCCACCCTTGTACATTTCCAAGCTTGTGGCCTCTCTAATGCTCTAGTCGGTGACGGAACGATAAACCGTATTCTTCCATGTCTGCATATTTGTGGAGCTAACTGACGATGTTCAAATGGTTCTGAGCAGTATGAGACTTAACATCTGAGGTCATCAGTCCCCTAGAACTTAGAACTACTTAAACCTAACTATCTTAAGGGCATCACACACATCCATGCCAGAGGCAGGATTCGAACCTGCGACCGTAGCGGTTCCATACTGAAGTGCCTTGAACCGCTCGGCCACACCGGCCGGCTAACTGACGATGTGATGAAAAGGAAAGCAATTGAAACCTTTCGGCACTATACACTCAGCTAACGAGGGATATGCAGCAGGATTACTAGAAATTCGCGATGGTATAGCTCACATTTCAAGATTACTTCCGCAGTGCGTTAAATACAAGCGTTAATCGGTTGGACCGTAGTTCAGATCCTGGTTGGCCTTGGCGTATTGTCTGACAATTATTTTATTTTTCCTCTTTAGAAAAGTTTATGTATGTGAAAAATATCGACTTGGACATCTGTGCCACGACTTATCATAGTGCACATCGGAATGTAGCTGATAAGGTCACATAGATCACAGATGGATGAAATGCAGCAGTTCTCTGTCTCAGAAAGCACTGTAGTGTTTAAACCAACTCACCTTTTGTAAGTTATGGTAGACGAAATTTGGATATTAAATATCGTCCGTCCGTGACTACGCTGGGAGCGCTATCTTTGCTCGCATATTCCACACCTTATCTTTCTACACCTTGAGTACTTGAAATGCTAGGGAAAACTTAATTTCTGCCAATTGAAACGGCTGTCCGACGTGCGTCACTCTGCTGATGAGTTGAAGCTCTCGTGACAACTTCCTCGATACGTTGCCGTCGCTTCGTCGCTTCTGCTCTCACGATGTGAAAACGCATAGACACGTCTCTAGGTGAGCTACAACACATGCTTAGATCTGGCAAAAAAATTCGAAGGGACCACCGTCAATTCAGTAAGACACTTCGTGGTAGTAGCCTGAAGTATTTTAGTCAAAATTTCAGTCGATTTTTGTCTCCTGGAGGGATATATACACAACCCGGGCGCTGTATGCTCGTGCGTTATCTTCTTAAAAGACGAACTCATGTCCGAAATGTTTCACTATACGGCTGGACAATAAGTTGGAATATCGTGTCCGGATACTATGCCGCGTTCTATTTATCCTCGCTATCGAGGAGAGGTGTCTGAGACCCGTTCACTATAGTGACCGAAACCGTGACTCACCCCTGTGCTGAACTTGTGGGACTGCTCGCCTCAGACGTGCCTCGGTACCTGGGCGCGTCCACTTTCTTCTGTGACGAATATCAGGCGTGACATAAATCTTGCGCTTGTCGGTGAAGACACGCGGACGTCAGCTTCACTCCAGGTCTTAAAAAGGACGTTACCACAGCACCCTCTGGTCAGCGATCTATTCACATTCTTCCTTCACTGCCGCGCGGGATTAGCCGAGCGGTCTTAGGCGCTGCAGTCATGGACTGTGCGGCTGATCCCGGCGGAGGTTCGAGTCCTCCCTCTGGCATGGGTGTGTGTGTTTGTCCTTAGGATAAGGATAAGGATAGTGCGTAAGCTTAGGGACTGATGACCTTAGCAGTTAAGTCCCATAAGATTTCACACACATTTTTTCTTCCTTTACTGTCCAAGGCCATAGAATATATAGTCCACGACCAGGTAAACAACCAACTAGGTGAATACCAATCAGATTTTCGCAAACATTGCAGCACAACGTCTGCCTTAACAGAGGTAACAGATGACCTGAACCTTGCCGTGGATGCAAAGAGACGGCTCTCATGTGCTTCTTAGCTTCAGCAAAGCCTTCGACATTTTACTTCCCAAATTTAGTAGCCTCAGTATCCTGCAAAGTGCAGTGCAGTCTTTTCGCTCATACTTGACGTCTCGCTAGCAATGCGTCATGTCTGACACCGTAAAGTCACAGTGGAGGCAGGTAGTATCAGGGGCTCATCTGACAAAGCCACGGTTTTCCAGTTGTCTAGGATCCAACCGGTATGGTAACGAGCCCAGGAGAGGCGCTGCGTCCGCAGCTCGTGGTCGTGCGGCAGCGTTCTTGCTTCCCACGCCCGGGTTCCCGGGTTCGATTCCCGGCAAGGTCAGGGATTTTCTCTGCCTCGTGATGACTGGGTGTTGTGTGATGTCCTTAGGTTAGTTAGGTTTAAGTAGTTCTAACTTCTAGGGGACTGATGACCATAGATGTTAAGTCCCATAGTGCTCAGAGCCATTTGAACAATTTTTTTTTTTTTTTTTTTTTTTTTTTTATTTAGAGGTGCTGCATTCGATGTCGCGCTGTTTGTGAAGAAACTCGCGTCGGTTGTCTGATGCCATCGTTCATTAACGCCAAATGCTGCCACCTACAGGCCATTCTGCACGATGTTTGTAGCACGCTTACCAACTTGCAGGATAACGGCGCGAAATTTCGATTTGTTACTACAAATTTAAGGTTTTCATTTGACTCACCCTCATGCTAATTGGTATTAGATGTAGAATAAATTAATATCTGAATTCTCTCTTCATGAACGGCATCTGTACCACGCTCCTGTATCCACTAAAGAACCACACAGCGTGCAAGGGAAGAGACAACAGAAAAACTTCTGAATTGCATCCGAACGGAGGTTTACTGCGCGTAGCGATTATCTGTGGTCAAAAGATTGTCGAGAACGAGATTCACAGTCGGTCTGTCTGAGATGAGTTTTCGACTAACGTCTCATGAGCAACAGTATTAAAGATAGAAGCCTGCCCGGACTTGTCCAGGAACTGAGGAAGGAACCATTATACTCGAAGGCTCTTATGGAAGCCGTGGGGAAGTTAAATGAGATTGGAGGCTTCCTCGCCGAGCGCGGCAGCCGCTGTGAGTGACTCCATCTGAGGCAGCAGCACAGTTGCTGTCACTGACGGCGCTGAGCCGCCGAGTTGAGAGCGTGCGCTGGCGAGGCGAGCGCCAAAGGTCGGCAGGGCCGTGCGCCGGGGGCCGGGTGCCGGAAACAGCAGGTGGCGGTGGCCGCTGTGTCCGGCGCAAGCCACCGTGCTTCCTGCCGCCTTCACACCGCTCTGTTTCAAGCCATTCCACCAATATACCGACGCACCCTGCCCTCTTCCTTCCCACTGCCACGTACTGTATTCAGATTAGCGTAATACTCACTTCTGTGCTTGTGGGTGATACGTCTAGAACCAGTTGCGAAATAATGGGCTGGGGGTGCGTAGGGGGCGGACCGCCGCTGGCTTCTGATTCTGGATGGTGGTGGGGGCCTCCAAATTTCGAGGGCCTCGATATTTGGAGGCTCCCCTGGACCAGACCATTTTTAATCGATTCCCAAACAAGACCAAAATACACTACTGGCCATTAAAATTGCTACACCACGAAGATGACGGGCTACAGACGCGAAATTTATCCGACAGGAAGACGATGCTGTGATATGCAAATGATTAGCTTTTCAGAGCATTCATACAAGGTTGGCGCCGGTGGCGACACCTACAATGTGCTGACATGAGGAAAGTTTCCAACTGATTTCTCTTACACAAACAGCGGTTGACCGGCGCTGCCTGGTGAAATGTTGCTGTGATGCCTCGTGCAAGGAGGAAAAATGCGTACCATCACGTTTCAGACTTTGATAAAGGTCGGAATGTAGCCTATCGCGATTGCGGTTTATCGTATCGCGACATTGCTGCTCGCGTTGGTCGAGGTCCAATGACAGTAAGCAGAGTATGGAATCGGTGGGTTCAGGAGGGTAATACGAAACGCCGTGCTGGATCCCAACGGCCTCGTTTCACTAGCAGTCGAGATGACAGGCATCTTATCCGCATGGCTGTAACGCATCGTGCAGCCACGTCTCGATCCCTGAGTCAACAGATGGGGACGTTTGCAAGACGACAACCATCTGCACGAACAGTTCGACGACGTTTGCAGCAGCATGGACTATCAGCTCGGAGACCATGACTGCATCACAGACAGGAGCGCCTGCGATGGTGTACTCAACGACGAACCTGGGTGCACGAATGGCAAAACGTCATTTTTTCGGATGAATCCAGGTTCTGTTTACAGCATCATGATGGTCGCATCCGTGTTTGGCGACATCGCGGTGAACTCACATTGGAAGCGTGTATTCGTCTTCGCCATACTGGCGTATCACCCGGCGTGATGGTATGGGGTGCCATTGGTTACACGTCTCGGTCACCTCTTGTTCGCATTGACGGCACTTTGAACAGTGGACGTTACATTTCAGATGCGTTACGACCCGTGGCTCTACCCTTCATTCGATCCCTGCGAAACCCTGCATTTCAGCAGGATAATGGACGACCGCATGTTGCAGGTCCTGTACGGGCCTTTCTGGATACAGAAAATGTTCGACTGCTGCCCTGGCCAGCTCATTCTCCAGATCTCTCACCAAATGAAAACGTCTGGTCAATGGTGGCCAAGCAACTGGCTCGTCACAATACGCCAGTCACTACTCTTGACGAACTGTGGTATCGTGTTGAAGCTGCATGGGCAACTGTACCTGTACACGCCATCCAAGCTCTGTTTGACTCAATGCCTAGGCGTATCAAGGCCGTTAATACGGCCAGAGGTGGTTGTTCTGGGTACTGATTTCTCAGGATCTATGCAACCAAATTGCGTGAAAATGTAATCACATGTCAGTTCTAGTATAATATAATGTCCAATGAATACCCGTTTATCATCTGCATTTCTTCTTGGTGTAGCAATTTTAATAGCCAGTAGTGTATATTCAATAAATAAGATACAGTTTAGAGCTAGAGACCCATAGGTATGGAAAATAAAAAGATAGGTAGTGTAGGGACTTACCTAATATAAGGCCATGGCGATTGTAAATGGGTGTGTTCAGAATTGTTAGTTGTTTTGTAAAGCATTGCAGGGGACTTAAAAACTGTAGAAAGATAAGCAGTTGTGTGCTGCACGCAGTTATTGTATACGAAACGCTCTTACTGGAGCACAGGAGAATCGGGCGGAAATTTACAATGAGTTTGAAAATTGGCTCTGATGGCTCTGAGCACTATGGGACTTAACGTTTGAGGTATCACACCAATAAATCCATGTCTGCCACCAGCTTTGCCTGCGACAGAGCGTAAGTGATCGTGCCATTTGATAACAATGAATCACACTTGTTATCATTCAACTCATAAAAATACATAGACGTAGCATTGTGTACGTGTATCAAATGGCACGATCAAGTAGGCTCAGTCGTAGGCAAAGCTGGTGGCAGACTTTGATTTATTGGTGTGGTACTGGGAAAATATAATCAGCCTACAAAGGAAATTGCTTACAAAAAACTGGTGCGTACTGGTGCGGCGTCAGAGTTCCCTCAACCAATACCAGCCGTGACCTGAAGTCATACCCGATACCTCCACACACCGTCACGCCAGGAGTAGCACCGCTGTGTCTCTCCAAAACAGTGGAAGAATGGGATGTCTAACCAGGTCGTCGCCGGTGTGAAGCGGAACCAAGATTCATTCATCAGCAGCCCATCAGTTCAAACGCAGCAGGCTGCTGTTAGTCTCCCACCAACGGTGCGGGATGACACAGAATGTTGCAGGAAATCCATTCTCCAATGGCGGGCAGAGATGTGAAGGGATTACGGCGTGCTTAGTGCACAATTCGACGATTTTTCCTTGTGGTGGTCATACGAGGTCAACTGGATCCTTGACAAGTATACTTGCCCTGACGATACCGTGCAGCCCAAAATCGTGCCACTGTCATATCCGAATGCCCCAGAAAGTCTGTCAAGTGCTGATAACGCTGTCTCAAATGAGTGCGTGGCATCTCCGTGTCCTTAACAATATGACTCAACATCTGGCGCTGTTGACGCCCCTTATATACCAGTATAGGTAAATAAAAAAATACAGATACTAATAGTTGGTTTCTTGAATGCGATTGGGCTCACGCGTAATAGGTTGTTTCAAACGTAAATCTAAACTGCTTTGCAGAATTTTGCGTACAAAAGTGGCAGTTTGAATTTATCGATACTGCTCCAAGGCGTAAAATGAAGAGACCGATACCTGAAGAATAGGACTCCTGGACCTTAAATACATTACACTACACAGATAGAGGAATACATTATTTGTCGCAGATAATGCGCCACAACTGTAAGAAACCTCAAATCGAAAGTGAAGATACAGAACCAAAGGAAAATTTACGAGGTAGTAACAGCCCCTGTAATTACGTGGGTGAGACTGCTGGAGGCCAAGGAAAAATGTTCTTAGCCAAATACAAACATTCGGAATGAAATTCCTCAAATCCCGATAGTAACAAAATAGAAGATTTGAAGTAAATTTCTGGAGTGTATTATAACAAGTAGATGCTCAAAGATAAAATCACGTGACGATATGAAACGGACGGACACCTGAAATCACCGGTAGAGAAAGTCGATTGAAAACTAACGAGAAATTGCTGTGCATCTGTTAAGACTAAGGCATCAACGCGCCCTATCCTGTAGTATTGCTCGATTGTTTGGAGTGTTTATCATTATAGCCTGAAAGCAGGAGTCAAAGGAATTCTGAGATGTGCTAGTAGGAGCGTAACAGGACGGTATAACCTATACTCAGGGAAAATAAATGGGAATCTCTAGGAGGAAGACCACGTTGATATTGTGAAACGTTGTTTGTTAAATCTAGAGAACCAGTGTTCCCGCTAAGCAATTCCACTGCCTCCATCGTACATCTCTCATTTTACTAAGATAGATTAGGGTGAGTGCGGAGGCAAACAGTGATTCTTTTGTCCACTGCTCCATACGAGAATAAAGTGGGAAACGGAGTGATTAGCATCGGTACAAAGTACTCTCCACCATACACTGTATGCAGACTGCGGGATGTATTTGTACATTTTGGTAAAGCGTCGCAGCAGAACGTTTGAAATTAGGACTGCTTTTATAAAGGCAGGACTAAATGTGCAATCTGTATAACATTTACACACGTACACGCAAAAGTACATAGAAAGAAATGAATAGGAAAGATCTCGTTCAGCGAATTTCGGATACATAGTGGGACTTACATCTGGAGCGACCATTAGGAATGAGTGGACAGTTAAACCGTCATAGGGCATGTAATACTTGATGTATTATTACTTTCGCTCATCAGACGAGAGCATCTACAGCTGTTCATTGCCCGTAGGCGACACGTTAAAGGTTTCGAGCTGCACTCAGCACCGTGGCGAATTCGTACGACATGAGCGAAACTAGTAATAAATCAGATGATACGCGACCTTAAGCAATTTATCTCTGCATTCAATCGAAATGTACGGGGGCGTGTCAAAAAGTATTGCGTCCTAATTTTTTATGTGAGATCTCTTACGGCTTTTCAGATAAAACGAACGTTATTAACATTCTACAGTTTTATTCTTCGTCTCTACATATTTATCTCTAAACATAGTCACCCTGGCGATGACCACATTTCTCCCTACCAGAGACCAGTTTGGTGATAGCGTCACTGTAGGTTGTTTGATTTTGTTGACGGAGCAACAACCTCACCTCTGCTTGCACTGCTTCAGAAATAGTAAAGTCTAGTCCTCGAGTGTGTTCTTTAAAAGTTCAAATGGTTCTGAGTAATATGGGACTTAACATCTGAGGTCATCAGCCCCCTAGAACTTAGAACTACTTGAACCTAACTAACCTAAGAACATCACACACATTCATGCCCGAGGCAGGATTCGAACCTGCGACCGTAGTGGTCGCGCGGTTCCAGACTGAAGCGCCTAGAACCGCTCGGACAGTCCGCCGGCCCTTTAAGTTTTGGAAACAGATCATAATCGCATGGGGTCAAGTCGGTACTGTATGGAGGACGATCGATGACATAAGCCGAAGGCGTCGGATTGTTGCAGATGTCGCTGCGCTCGTGTCTGGGATTGTCATGCTGAAGGAGAGGATGGTCCGTGTTAAACTCTATTGCAGCACGCGTTTTCTCATACACCGACATAGTTACGTCAGACATCACTATGTTAGACGCTACAATTCAGAGCCCTCTAGCGGCAGAGGGCTACAAATATGTACACCTGAAGAATAAAGATATAAATGTCAATAACGTATGTTTTATTTAAAAAGGTTTAAGAGTTTTCACATAAAAAATTTGGAGGTATTACTTTTCAGCAAGCCATTGTAGGTTATCTCTCTGTCACTTCTCGCTTCTCCAACGTCACCGCCGATTTTCCATTTTATGCTCGTCCACTGTTGAAAATGACAAAGGCTCCTCATAAACCTCCACTAAGGTGGGAAGAATTTCTGTTGTCAGTAAACGGTTAAAAAAGAAAAAATGAATCTTTATGACAGCGGAGTATTTAAGTTTATTCGTCTGAATGAAACACATGCAACAAGGCCATACAGCCAAAGCAACTGCGCTGTTCAAGTTGACACTTGACTTACGCGATTACGCAACCTGTTCCCCTTCATACAAATATTCATTGATACGTACGTCTGTCTGTAGCAACATAAGAAATTTTCTTCTTTTAATTTATTCACACGTAAAATATTGAAGTTTAATTAATTTACAGGTGTCTAGACATGAGGATATTGTGAAGCGTTGAGAACCACGAAACCTACATCTGTATGTACATCTATACTCTGCAAACCACTGATGTGCATAACAGAAGGTTCTTCCCCTTGTATCATCTATTAAGGCTTCTTCCCGTTCCATTCGCGTGTGTAGCGGGGAAAGAATAATCGCTCAAATACTTCTGGATGGGCAACAATTAATTTAATAATGTATTCATGGCCCCTAAAGGATGTATTCGTACGGGGTTGTACTATATTTCCTTAATACTGGTTCTCGGAACTTTGAAGTAGGCCTTAACGGAATAATTGGACATCAGCCACTTGAGATTTTTCAGCAGACGCATGATTCTCTCCCACTGCTGAAATAAACCTGTGATGATACGCATTGAAATGTCTTTGGCTTGCTGTCGAGTGTTGTTTCGCAGGAGATTATAGTAAGATAGTTTTGAGCTTGGCAGCCAATGCGTAAGCTGTCGTTCACTTAGCCGGCCGCAGTGGCCGAGCGGTTCTAGGCGCCACAGTCTGGAACCGCGCGACCGCTACTGTCGCAGGTTCGAATCCTGCCTCGGGTATGGATGTGTGTGATGTCCTTAGGTTAGTTAGGTTTAAGTAGTTCTGAGTTCTCGGGGACTGATGACCTCAGAAGTTAAGTCCCATAGTGCTCAGAGCCATTTTTTTTGTCGTTCACTTGTTAGGGTGGCGAAGTGTTCTAACTTGTGGACGGTCTACAGCTGTATCATGAGAGGTGTAGTGAACTGATTGAGAAGTGAATAAATATACTAAATGTTAGTTCATCTATTTGATTTGTGAAAGCCTGAACCACATGCAGTTACGCAAAGTTTAAAAACTAATCTAGAGACTTTCTGCAGATAATGGAACAACTATGCATAACAATCAACGAGATGGTCAAGATATTTAAAGTTTCCTGCTCTCGAAAAACTTTGAAATATATTTCGAATAAACTGGCTCAAATGGCTCTGAGCACTATGGAACTTAACATCTCAGGTCATCAGTCCCCTAGAACTTAGAACTACTTAAACCTAACTAACCTAACGACATCACACACATCCATGCCCGAGGTAGGATTCGAACCTGCGACCGTAGCGGTCGCGCGGTTCCAGACTGAAGCGCCTAGAAGCGCTCTGCCACCAGCGGCCGGCCATTTCGAGTGTACTCGTAGTTATCTTGAGTAACCTGCAATTACAATTAACCTACGTACAACGTCTGTCTAAGTGAATAATGAGTGCAGCCAAAAACGTTACAGTAGCCACTTCGTCGCATGGCAGTACAGCTTCAGATTTATAATTTATCAGTTCACTGCATTATATCTGTATTTTCACCACATGTCCTCATCCATTGAGTCGCTGTGGATAGCTTTGGGACTTGAACTCGCGACTTGAACGAGCATTCTGGTGATCAGGCAACAATTTCCTCCTGCTGGCGAAACACTGCTGACTCCTGTAAAGACAGATTTAGGAGACTGTACTTACAAAATGTTAAATAAGGTAAGGTCGTCCAACTGCTTACTGCTACGTATATACACTACTGGCCATTAAAATTGCTACACCAAGAAGAAATGCAGATGATAAACGGGTATTCATTGGACAAATATATTATACTAGAACTGACATGTGATTACATTTTCACGCAATTTGGGTGCATAGATCCTGAGAAATCAGTACTCAGAACAACCACCTATGGGCGTAACAACGGCCTTGATACGCCTGGGCATTGAGTCAAACAAGGTTTGGATGGCGTGTACAGGTACAGCTGCCCATGCAGCTTCAACACGATACCACAGTTCATCAAGAGTAGTGACTGGAGTATTGTGACGAGCCAGTTGCTCGGCCACCATGGACCAGACGTTTTCAATTGGTGAGATATTTGGAGAATGTGCTGGCCAGAGCAGCAGTCGAACATTTTCTGTATCCAGAAAGGCCCGTACAGGACCTGCAACATGCGGTCGTCCATTATCCTGCTGAAACGTAGGGTTTGGCAGGGATCGAATGAAGGGTAGAGCCACGGGTCGTCACATCTGAAATGTAACGTCCACTGTTCAAAGTGCCGTCAATGCGAACAAGAGGTGACCGAGATGTGTAACCAATGGCACCCCATACCATCACGCCGGGTGATACGCCAGTATGGCGATGACAAATACACGCTTCCAATGTGCGTTCACCGCGATGTCGCCAAACACGGATGCGAACCTGGATTCATCCGAAAAAATGACGTTTTGCCATTCGTGCACCCAGGTTCGTCGTTGAGTACACCATCGCAGGCGCTCCTGTCTGTGATGCAGCGTCAAGGGTAACCGTAGCCACGGTCTCCGAGCTGATAGTCCATGCTGCTGCATACGTCGTCGAACAGTTCGTGCAATGGTTGTTGTCTTGCAAACTTCCCCATCTGTTGCCTCAGGGATCGAGATGTGGCTGCACGATGCGTTACTGCCATGCGGATAAGATGGCTGACATCTCGACTGCTAGTGAAACGAGGCCGTTGGGATCCAGCACGGCGTTCCGTATTACCCTCCTGAACCCACCGATTCCATATTCTGCTAACAGTCATTGGACCTCGACCAACGCGAGGAGCAATGTCGCGATACGATAAACCGCAATCGCGATAGGCTACATTCCGACCTTTATCAAAGTCGGAAACGTGATGGTACGTATTTCTCCTCCTTACACGAGGCATCACAACAACGTTTCACCAGGCAACGCCGGTCAACTGTTGTTTGTGTATGAGAAATCAGTTGGAAACTTTCCTCATGTCAGCACGTTGTAGGTGTCGCCACCGGCGCCAACCTTGTGTGAATGCTTTGGAAAGCTAATCATTTGCATATCACAGCATCTTCTTCCTGTCGGTTAAATTTCGCGTTTGTAGCACGTCATCTTCGTGGTGTAGCAATTTTAATGGCCAGTTGTGTATCTTTGGCGATAATTTCCTTTTGGGTATTTGCAACAATTTTTATGCAGTGTAGTTATTATGGGTGACTTCAATCAGTCGTTTAGGGAACCCATTCTTCCAAATTAGCCGATAAAATTAGCAACAGACCACAGCCTCATAGTGTCTAACGGTATTGTTTCCTACACTTGTGGTAGTAGATGGAAAGAGAACTGTCGCCGTGTGTAGGATTACTCTTAACTCAGTACGTGACTGAAGATAGAAAGAGAATAAAACAAAGAGGCCAACTTTCTTGTTTGCGACGAGTTCGCACAGCAGGTGCGATAGCGTTACCGAAATATTACCTGAGCTTGCGAAACCAGTGGTGGTTGAGACAGAGGCGGCGATCACTTACCGCACACGTTTTGCTTGAAACGGGGACCGCAACCTTTCCTCTCAAATGCGCCCGAGTCTTTCTGCTAGCTGCTAGTTACTCACAGCTGGAGAGCCAACAGGGTAATTAAAAACTATGGTTTACTTCTCATGTTGATAGCCAGTGAAACGTAGATTGCTGGCAGTAAGCAGCATTTAGTACAGAATGTTTTTTCGTGTACATTCTGAGTTTCAAACGTCATTTATAACATGCATTGCTTTTCCACAATCCGTACGTATCTTACAGCAATAGATATGTAGGGCAGGTGTGAAGTTTACATTATACCTATGCCGAAAAGCGTCGACAATGAAGGGCACCTTTTAGACAGCGCAACTTAGAATTTCAATATTGATTCACCTGACGTTCCTTCAATACGACATTCTTAAACTGTTTAAAGTAACGACACGGAAATTTGTCTGTAAGCACATTTCCACATGGTGGACAGTCCAGAAAGAAATCTCGCTGAACACCATATAAAATCTGTGTGGGATAGTTTGTGCAATTATACCAGGTGGTTATAACTGAAATGCTACCACTCACGGAGGCACAGTGTGAGCTGTTATCATCGTATGGCAGCGAAAGTTGATAGATATGCTTATACCTTAATCCGGAACTGATTTACGCTGGAAAAAAATTAGTTCAGATTTTCGCCATCAGGTGAAAATCTGGCGCTGTACATCATCTCTTCGACGTCTCCTGTACTTACATTGAACAAATTGTGTAAGCAGTGGTTAATAATAAAATCAACATTATGCCTTCCTCATTTGTTTGGCCTTTCCTGCCAATGTCACGGTCCTAACCCATTACATATGGAAACATTTTATACGCCTTTCTTGTATTCACAGCGCCAGATTTGCACCTGATAGCCAAAATTTGAACTAATTTTCTTTCAGCGTAAATCGGTTCTGCATTAACGCGTTAGAATATCTACAGAGTTTCGCTGCCGTACGATAATTATAGCCAACACTGGACCTCTGTGAGTAGTTGTACTTTAATTATAACTACGCATTATACATTGGGAACAGTGGCTACTGTGGGCCACTTAAGCCAAAATTTGTATAAAACTTTTCTTATTGTTTTGAAATAAGATTCAACTGCATAATATCCATGCTTGAGTATTTGTTTAGGTGTAAAAGGTGAAAAAAAAATTTCTAACCAAAACGACACACAGCAAGACATTTTCCAAGACTTTCAATTCGAGCTGTTAAGAAGTGCTGGTTAGTATACACCATACAACAAAATATAGATTTTCAAATAAAAAACTTGTTTTGTGGTTTACAGACAAATTAAGGGGACATGCTCGTGAAAATGACCAAAAATTTGAAAAAAATTCCTAGGTCTATAGAAAAGAGCATTTCATGCTGATTTCAAAAATGTATAGTTTATGGGCATTATCATTTTCCGTTCGTTCTAAAATTGAGGTTGAACGTAATGTTGCACAGGGGCCACGCCCATCTGTCAGTTTAAAGTGCGTCAGAATATGTGATGCATTATTTTGATCTTTCTTTTTTTCCGTGGTTAGTTACGGGTCGTTAACACAGGTGCATTCTAGAAGGCACTGACTCTCGGAACCAAAGTACAATCATGTCTAGAAAGCTATAGTTCGAATGTAAACAAAGCTCTCAGAATATATTATTTCGGAATTTCATACGCATGTGTTTTTGTTGTTATTGTGTGTTGTTTTGTTTCTGTGTGTGTGCTTCCTGTGCTACAAATGCCGAGAGTAAAGAACTGTTAATCATTCGCTTTATTTTGTCGATCCATTTACAAACGCAACCACAAATCACGTGGAGTCAGTCTGGCAAAAAGCTAAAGAAAAAAATAAAAGGCGTTTCGGAACTCACCGTGCTATGCTGAATAACTACCTGGCGGAATTTCTCTGGCGTCAACGTTTTGGGGAAAGTCCATTCCACAATTTCATTGAGCATGTTCGAAAAATCTATCCTAATGCTGCAAATTAACTTGAGGTAGTTGTTTTGATCTAATCTTTGATTCGAGCTTTAATGTATATCTATGCAAAATAAACAAATATGATTTTTTGAGAAAATTTTGTTATTAATTCCATCTTTTTTTTTTAAAAAAAAAAAAGAGTTTTTAAAATTCCGTGCATACATATGCAAGACATTTTTGTTAAAAAAATTTTTTAGACAGTTAATTGATCTTTTTTGCTGCCACATGAAAATAAGTACTTTTTTGGCGACTAGCGTATCAGATATGACTGTAACATACAATTTTTGAAATAAAAATTTTTTGGTATTCCGTGCATATATATGCTTTTATCTTCAGAAATACGCGTTTCCTTCAAAACTAGGTACTTCTCTCGTGATCAGCGCATGTACCCCCTAAACTGCATAAGTGCCGAAATTTAGCTCCAAACGAAAGTTTCGCGGCAACCAGTTCCAAACACAACCGAATAATACACATCAGTTGCTTCAAAAGTCGCTCGCGGAAATTGTGTCTACAGGCAGGGCTTCTAGACGTAAACTTCCGCTTTCTAAATGTTATAAGAACAAGCCTAGTAGTATTGTGAGCAGCAATAACGGCGGAAATGGTATTGTGAACCTAAATATGCTGTCAAGACTTTTGAAGAGTCCTGTAATATGTAAGTATTCCAATTGTGAAGATAGGATTGACGTTTCTGAGGACATTTCAGCAAGGAAGGGTCTTTCGAGTCGGTTAGTGATTGCCTGTAACTCGTGTAAGATGCACAGTGATACTATGACATCGCCAGTAACTGATAGTCGCCATTACGGTGTAAATATTCAGCTTCCTTATGCAATGCAATGTAATGTATTGGAAGCGGAAGGAGAGCTGCCCAGACTTTTTGTGCAGTGATGGATTTGCCTCCACCTCCACTGAGGTTTGATAGATACAATAAATTAATACACAATGCTTTATGTGGTTTAAGTGAACATTCAATGAAAAGAGCAGCAGAAGAAGCAGTAGTCTTGTCTGGGAATACAGACATTGTAGCAGCATTTGATGGGTCTTGACAGGTGAGAGGTCATACTTCTCTAAATGGGACTGTAACTGCCACTTATTGAAACTGGTAAGATACTAGATTATGAATGTCTAACAAAGCACTGTCAGGGTTGTTCAAGTAAATTTATTGGCACCCATGTTTGTGTAAAGAACTTTGATGGCCCAAGTGGAAACATGGAAACAAAAGGAGCTCTAAACATTTTTAGAAGATCAGAGGTCAGTCGTGGTGTGAGATATGTAGGCTACCTTGGGGATGGAGACTGTAAAGGACAGACTACTGTTGTTAATGACAGACCATATGGGGACACTCTGATAGAAAAGCTTGAATGGGTTGGGCATGTACAAAAAAGAATGGGAGCTCAGCTGAGAAAATTATGTAAAGACTTCAGTGGAAAAAACTGTCAGACAGAAAACACATAGGTGGTCCAGGTCGTCTTACAAAAAGTGAAATTGATTCTTTGACTCAATATTATGGACTAGCAATAAGGAGAAATGTAGGAGATTTGGAGAACATGAGACGAGCTGTTTGGGCAACATGGTTTCACAGAGTATCAACAGATGATATCCCACAGCATGGTTTGTGTCCAAAAGGGGAAGATTCATGGTGCAAGTACTGGCTGAGCAATGCTACAGGCATACAGTATGCCCACAAGCATTCCTTACCACTTGCTGTAATGGAGGCAATTAGGTCCATATATAGGGATCTGGCAAATAAAAATCTACTTAGGAATGTATGCATGGTCTCTCTCAGAATGCAAATGAAAACTTCAACAGCTGTATGTGGGAGAGAATACCCAAAACTGTATTTGTTGGGCTAACAGTGCTGAAGATTGGTGTAATGAATGCAATAATAACATTCAATGGTGGTGCAATTACAAGGATCAATGTTATGAAGAAATTGAACATCTAGACAGGAAGGAATGTGGCTTCAGCTGTAACTGCTATTGATAAGCGGCGGGTAACTGAAGCAGAGATAGCTGCAGAAGCTGCTACCAAGGAGTCAAGGATGAAGAAAAGAATGAAGAGAAAGAGTATAGAGGATAAGGAAACAGAAGGACAACTGGAGAATGCAGCTGGAATGTTCTAAACGAGCATAGTGATTAGTTAATCAATCTGTAAATCATCTTTTGCGATTTACCGAAATCTTGAATTTTCATCATTCAGGTACACTTTTCTCCTAAATGACTGAAGTTAAACTCACAAAACTTGGTACAGATATTTAGAATGACCTCCTCTACCTCCCTTGCCTAGTATTTCCTGAAAACTTTATAACATGATGATGATGTCGGTGATATTTGAGCTACATTTTTAAATATTTTTGTTGTAGTAAAATAAATTACTTATCTTTTTCACAGATCAGCATCAGGGAAGGAAACTGGAGGCATAAAACACTTATTTGAACGTTGTCTGTACTCTGACTCTTTTTCCAAGCTGTGCAGTCAGTGGTTCCAAAGAAAATAGTACCGCAGTGAAATAGTGATCTGTTTTTTATACTGTTATAAATATTGTTGTCAGTACCAAAATATAATAAATATCTCAATGATTTTTTGGGAAATGCTTTGACTAATGACGCTAATTGCGTGTAAGAATTTTGAGCTATCTCTCATTTATAGATCAGTTGCACTATTAGATTGAAGATAATGCTATAAATGCAGTCCTTTCAGGGGCGTGTCGCCGTAACTTGTTTTTATATCAAAAGTACAAGATAGTAAGAAAAAGTCGGTTAAAAAACTTTTCAACTTGTGATCAGTTGAATACAACACATTGAACTTGTGGACTGAGATATTCTGTAAGACAGTTTTGGGTGCTTCTTCGTCAGTTTTGATTTTCTTTGTTAAACCTGTGAGGCAGTTTCAGATTTTCGGACAAACTGTAAGATAATTTTTGAAACTCAATCATAGCTAGCGGCATTAACCTGGAAACTAATGTATGCTACAAGCATTACTTTGTAAATTTTCTTCAAATGTTGGTTGGAGAAACGCCATTTCAGGTGTCATAGATATCTGCTGATTCCCTACAACTGATTTTAATCTCCTTTGCAGTATAATTGTAAAAACTTTAAAACAATCGGCAACAGCCCTTTCGATCATTTCGCCTTCCAAAATACATGAAACCGTTGCTTCATTACAATCTCCGATCATTCCCATCGACCGTCAACGGCAGATTTGTTCTTCATCCTTGGAATCGTGCCCTGTGTTACTTGTATGGTCCTTACCACCTGACTTTGGTATGGCCCATACTAACCGACTGACATTGCTCATTAAAACATGGCAGAAACAGAAACCGACTTGACTGAACGGAATTTCATTATCATAAGAGAGTCTACACTGAAGCGCCAAAGAAACTGATACAAGCACCCGTATTCAAATACTGAAATATGTAGACAGGCAGAATACGGCGCTGCGGTCGGCAACACCTATGTAAGATAAGTGTTTGGCGCAGTTGTTAGATCGGTTACTGCTGCTACAATAGCAGGCCATCAAGATTTAAGTGAGTTTGAACGTGGTATCATAAACGGCGCACGAGCGAGGGGACACAGCATCTCAGAGGTAGCGATGAAGTGGAGATTTTCCCGTACGACCATTTCACAATTGTACCGTTAACATCAAAAATCCGGTAAAACATCAAATCTGTGGTATCGCTGCGGCCAGAAAATGATCCTGTAAGAAGGGGGCCAACGACGACTGAAGAGAATCATTCTACGTGACAGAAGTGCAACCCTTCCTCAAATTGCTGCAGATTTCAATGCTGGACCATCAACAAGTGTCGGCGTGGGAACCATTCCACGAAAAATCACCGAAATGCGCTTTCGGAGTCGAAGGCCCACTCGTGTACCCTTTGATTGCACGACACAAAGCTTTACGTTGTTCAAGCTGGTGGGGGCTCTGTAATGGTGTGGGGCGTGTGCAGTTGGAGTGATATGGAACCCCTGATACGTCTAGATACGACGCTGACTGGTGATACGTACGTAAGCATCCTGTCTGATCTGCATCCGTTCATGCCCATTGTGCATTCCGACGGACTTTGTGAATTTCAGCAAGACATTGCGACACCCCACACGTCCAGAATTGCTACAGAGTGGCTCCAGGAACACTGTTCTGAGTTTAAACACATCCGTTGTCCACCAAGCTCGCCAGACATGAACATTATTGAGCATATCTGGGATGCCTTGGAACCTTCTGTTCAGCAGAGATCTCCACCCCCTCGTATTCTTACGGATTTATGGATAGCCCTGCAGGATTCGTGATGTCAGTTCCCTCCAGCACTACTTCAGGCAATATTCGTGTCCATGCCATGTCGTGTTGCGGCATTTCTGCGTGCACGCGGGGGCCCTACACGATATTAGGCAGGTGTAACAGTTTCTTTGGCTCTTTAGTGTATATTATATTGTAAATATTAATACTGGTATGACAGTAAATATTACCTTTAAAGGTATAAACCGATGCCGAAAATTATATCCATCACCAGTTTCGGCACTCAAAAACTACTTGTAATGAAATTTGCTTGTAATGCAAACTCAACAGCTATATCACTCAAGTTCTAGCAAATGACGGAGTGATATCTGCGCTTTATTCCAAGCACTGCATCATTCCGCTGATTTACAGAAAACCCAAGAAACAGTACGTGACCCACACTTCCGCCGGACCAAACTAATCGCCGATCTCCTATGAATAAACTACATGAGATTGGCATTCAGTTCTTACCTTTACTGCAGTGACGTGTTTTGCACCTGAAGGGCGAAATCAGTATATTGTTCATAGGCTGTGAAGTAAATCTTAAAGCGGGATACGAAGACCGTTTGAATGATCTTTCATTGCGCGTGCTAACGTCATTCAAACTCCCTAAGACTTCACACAAACGTCCAGCGACGCTCTTACTAGGGAACAGCGTGTAACACTGATACGTCGACCGAAATGGAGCACTACTTGAAGGACCGTGAGGAAAATTACATAGATGTTCAGGAACAACCATTTCTTCATTGTAACACGGTCAGTGGCCATACTGATATAGCCAAGAGTGGCTTCTTTGTGTTCTCATGATTGAAGAAATGCCTGTGACTATACTTCGTGTCGCCTTAAGTCTACAGTTCGACTAAGTGAAGGATATACCTAGGAGTACAACAGTGCATCGTGGAACTCCTTGAGGTCTTGTACAATCTTAGTTCCGCATTTTTTCACAATCCTTCTCGAGAGGGAATGTTAATAAAGACTTTGAAATATTTGACCTAGCATTCGCTCTTTGATTTGCTTTGTCTCTTTCTCTCTGATGCATAGCGCGGTTCAGTACTCTTCTCAGTGCCAGCTACACACTTCGCTTGATCGGTCTACAAGTATCCTCATATTAAGCTTTATAATCAAGGAAACTCACTCTGGCATCAGAAATATTTGTAACTCGGTAATTAAAATCACCCTTATTTCAAATACACTCGTGAACCAACGGTTCTACTTGATTGAAGTATTGTCCCCATATTATTATTCATTGTATACGTCCGTTACTGCTACACTTGTAGAAATTATCTTGGCCAGAATTTCCGTATGTTGTTCAGTCTCCTCTAGCTACAACGCTAATATTCAATCTTGCGTAGGAACGATCATATTGGATTTAGACATCACCTTACTTATTGCTTCTACTTGTGTCGGAGTTGTAATAGCTTGGACCATACCAGACGCCGTCCCGTCTTCCCGACATATACTTTATCCAGAATAATTCCAGTGATAGAGCGGCTACGGAAGCTGCCGTACATCTCGAGGAGTACGTTTGTTAAACACGAGAAGTGTCTACGCAGCACCGACCGAGGAGACTCATATACTTCACAGTCATATCAGAAGCGGTGCTCAGTCTCTAACTTCCTCGTTGTCGACGGTTCGTTAGACTCTCATCTTCATTCCTCGTATGCACAGTTAGTAGTATCCTGCTGGAAGATGGTTCAAATGGTTCTGAGCACTATGGGACTTAACTTCTGAGGTCATCAGTCCCCTAGAACTTAGAACTACTTAAACCTAACTAACCTAAGGACATCACACACATCCATGCCCGAGGCAGGATTCGAACCTGCGACCGTAGCGGTCTAACGGTTCCAGACTGAAGCGCCTAGAACCGCTCGGCCACCCCGGCCGGCCCTGCTGGAAGATCGTATCTCCTTGACGTTGTAGGGACGGTAACAGGATGGCCTCGATCATGCTTTGGATCTAACATACTCGGTTCATATTTCCCTCAACAAACACTGGAGGTGTACAGTCATTGTTGACTACGGTTACCCACACCAAATTCCAGGCTTGGGTCGATATCTCGTACGTAATACACTCCTGTAATTGCAGCTCTTGTGGTCGACTGCGCAGTTTCCCCACAACCATCACTGATACGAAAGCAGAAGGTGCCTTCATAACGCTAGATAAATTTTCATCGTTAATCCCCCTACTTGCGTCTCTGACTGCACCACTGGAGAAGGTGATGAGGCACGAGAGGACGCCTGGCGAGCCGCTCCCAGGTTCCTGCACACGTTTATTTATGGTCCTACTCTAGGTACAACGTTGGTCATAATTTGTGCCGCGTTTGAAATAGCTGCCCATTTGAGGCAGCACTCTAAGAGTGAATCCGCTCCTGGCTGCTGTTAGTAACTAGAATGACGAGCATGTCCACCTTCCTTGGGCTAATGACACTAGCAGTGATACACAGCTGTCACTTCATGTTCAACAATTTGGGCATTTTGTCTGAAGGAACACACAGCCTCCCGCAGGCACGTAATACAGTTTGTTGCACGAATTGTGCATCTCGACGCCATCCTATCGTGTTAACAATCCAGCCCGATAGGTCCTCGAAACAACACAACACTCTCCGAAAATGGCCCGAGGAATTATTATAGGCTCATTATTGGCATGCTCAGTGAGTAATTCCCACTCCGTACACAGGCCTTTGTATTGAATCGTTGCTTTTGCTGACCCCTCTCAGAGCCTCAGGGAAATAACTTTCTACGCCTGCCTTTATAGGTGTTCGTTGTTTTGTGTGCACTAGTGTAATGACAACGAATATCAGCTCGCATATATCTCAAAATTACTTACAGCCTATTCTATCATATTTCGAGAAAAGCGAGCACTACAGTTAATTGAAACTCTTGTGAAAAGTCTATTGCTGTATCTTGTTGTAATGGTGTCTCATAGTGGCTTTCCTGGTCATCAGATTGACACATCAGAGAGCGTATTAATGCCAGCGATTTTACGCTGGAAAAATAATATGTGTAGATACATGTACGAAGTACCCAGCATCGTTAAACTAGTTCCAAACAAAACATAATCACGTATTGTGATGAATTTTAATGTATGTGGTTAATGAGAATTATATAATTATTTCACATGACACAAGTGTTGATGAACAATGAAAGACTGGATGTATTTCAGTTCCCATCTTATTGTGAAACAGGTGTATGAATACTCTGCCTTTCTTCTTTGCTGTCCTCCCACGACTGTTCACACGGATGTTTCGGCAGAGAGTACCGTGTATTTCAACACATACATTCTTGGTCGCCCTACTCGTTCCTGTGTTTCGCACCAATTTCTTGCTTTTCGGTTCAGACCAACAAATTCGATAAAAAAGCGTATAGGAATATAGCTGTGCGTTACACCCTGTAATTACGGGTGTCATAAAGAAACTAGTGTAATCATTGCTCTCTGCAGAGTCATCATATAAAACTTTAATTTCTGTTAAAAAAAAATGGCTCTGAGCACTATGGGACTTAACTACTGAGGTCATCAGTCCCCTAGAACTTAGAACTACTTAAACCTAACTCACCTAAGGACAGCACACACATCCATGCCCGAGGCAGGATTCGAACCTGCGACCGTAGCGGTCACGGGGTTCCCAACTGACGCGTTTAGAACCGCACGGCCACACCGGCCGGCATTAATTTCTGTGAAAAATTAACTTAACGGTTAGACCATTTAAAACAGGGAAGTTTATCTGGTTGAGATTTTTTGCGGTCTTACAATCAAGTAATATCTTTGTGCCCGAGTAACCCGCAGCCAGCGCATCTGTTGTGTTAGCAAATATACATTGCTGCCCATGAAAACTGCTACAGCAAGAAGGATAGCAAATAACGAAATTTTACGTATTGCGCTTGTGCAACACTGTTGGAAGAGCAGATCTGGAGGTATACAGAGTGCAAAAGTAGTACACACAGCTGCCGCCTCTTGCAGCAACAATGACTCTACCCGATTAGTAACAAAGACGAACCGAGCTAGGTTGAGAGATACGGTTTCATCATTCCGTGTTGCTTCTACTCTGTGCCGAAATTAATCAACAGTAGCGGGTGGTGATTGATGGCCTACTAGTCTCTCAGAAGCCCATGACGAGATGTTTTCAATGGGTATCAGGTCTGGAGAACGTGTGGGCAGAGCAACAGTCGAACAGTCTGTGTAACGAGGTAGATCAGGACAGGACGGGTAACATGCGGTCGTGAGTTATCTTGTTGAAACATAACGTGTCAGAGACCTCGGCTTTAGAGCACAGCCATCGAGTTAAAACGTCGGGATGTGCTGACGAATGCAGTCCGGCGATTTTTCGTCTCGGAGCGTCCAGACACGGACACATCCATAGCGATGCTGTACTCACAACCTGTACGCTTGTGTCCAGTACTGTAGTTGGGCGCCTATCTCTGTTACTGCTTGTCTCGAACAATAGTGGTCACCGTTCTGATAGTCCACGATGCTCCAGACATGGTCACGCAGTTAGTTTGATTACTTATCTACCTGCAAACAAGCCTATTTTCTCACTCAACTTACGTGACATGGCTGTCCGATCCTCCAAAGCCTTGCAAACAAGATGTCTGTCCTTTCGGGCACAAGTCGCTTAGGGCTGTTGAAATCCTGTGTGGCTCTGAGGTTGGCTCTCGATGACCCATTGACCACATTTGCCTGATAGTCGTGGGATCCCGAAAACGCGAGCAGCAATCTCGCGGAACTCTAAGACCCCGATCCTGCCGCTGACGAATACCAGCACGGGCTGGCAGACGTTTCTGCCTCTCACACGAAGCATAACACAAACGACAAACATGCTAATGCGATATCTGGATGGGAAACGCCGTGCGTAATCTTTCCTAATAGACAGAGAGCTTATGGCGTTACCCATACTACTTTGTGCGGCTGCGCTGCCATGTTCATTATTTGAGTGTCAAAAAAAAAAAAAAAAAACAAAAAAAAAAAGTTCGAACGTGTGTGAGATCTTATGGGACTTAACTGCTAAGGTCATCAGTCCCTAAGCTTACACACTACTTAACCTAAATTATCCTAAGGACAAACACACACACCCATGCGCGAGGGAGGACTCGAACCTCCGCCGGGATCAGCCGAATAGTCCATGACTCCAGCGCCTAAGACCGCTCGGCTAATCCCGCGCGGCTATTTGAATGTCCACCCTTGTAGTACACTTCACGCTAGTTTCACGACTGTTGCGTGTCGCTTTCATGGTGCTACAGTTTTAATGGCCAGTAGTGTAGATATCTGGAGGAACATTGTCGCCTTCGAGATTTTTATGTACTTCGAATATGATCTAAATGAACGTTATCGCAATTTCGTCCTTGTTTCCAGATTTATTGTTATTTTTTCCCTGAGGACTACCTTTTAACCACTCTTCAAACGTTAAAGCTTATATGTTAGAAATCTTTTGGAGAATGTTGTCGTATATTGAAAACATGAAGACGATAGCAGGGCTGTTTAAATTACTGGGATAATTATGATGATGATGATGATTGTGATATAAATACTATGTTTTGTTTGCAGCCATGTTGGCTTAAAGTGGTATGGGTGTGGTGTCACCGCCAGACACCACACTTGCTAGGTGGTAGCTTAAATCGGCCGCGGTCCATTTAGTACATGTCGGACCCGCGTGTCGCCACTGTGTGATCGCAGACCGAGCACCACCACAAGGCAGGTCTCGAGATACGGACGAGCACTCGCCCCAGTTGTACGGACGACATTGCTAGCGACTATACGGACGAAGCCTTCCTCTCATTTGCCGAGAGACAGTTAGAATAGCCTTCTGCTGAGTCCATGGCTACGACCTAGCAAGGCGCCATTAGCCTTACCTAGTTTGAGAGTTATCGTATAAATGTCTCAAGAAGAACGTGTAAACCAACAAAGAATAAAGTTAAGTATATTCCAAAGCTACGTATTTTCTTTATAGCAGTCATAACGTATCCTGTTCCAGAATTGACGCCAGTCGGCGTGTGTGTACGCGTGCCTTTCTTTCGGCTCCCTTCCCAGTGTGGCGTAGCAAGCTTGTTACGCCACAACAATGGGAATGATACTGTTGGAGAGTGACGGGAGAGGTGTCTGAAGAAGAACTGTTTATTTACTATAAGGAAAGCCTTTGCGTAGTGGTCCTCGGGATCGGGATGAAGCGTACCTCACTCCGCACATTGACTGCCGTTGGAAGAGGAGCGATGTGGAATGAAGTAGTATCAGCACCCTCTGGTAACCCTGACGTCATTACCTGTCTCGTGAACTTTTGTTAGTATGCTTATTGTCATTGCTTTAAGGCAAGTGGTTATCAATAACACACTCCACGTCACAACGTTTACGGGCTTCTATCTCTCAAATATACCCTTAGATTCCTATTTACGTGTTCTAAGGGATCTCCTCATGGCGAGTAAGCACACACATTAGTGAAACTCTTTGCATGTTATAATTTAGGATTTTTCTGCTCCATGTTCTGACAAAACACTCGTCATGGCTATAATTCCTGTTAACTATATTTCATTTCACAGCTGGCGAATATAGCTTTACTGTTGCAGCCTGGACCTCCACATTTACATCCGTGCACGTTCATCGAAACAATAAGTTAAACATATTTCCCAATGTCACTTTCCATGCCGTTAACTCATCTGACCGTTACCTTTGTTTCACTACCACTCTGACGCAATGTGTATAACACAAAGTCACAACCAACATGTGACGTATGTCATACACATTTCAAATGTACTTTTATATTCGCCAACAGCTCATGAAAAATAATAATAATTGACTAAAATTTATGTTGACACTTTAGACCAATTCATCACTAATTTATGATGCTGTTGACGTTTTTATTTAAGTAACTTGGAGTGTAAATATTATTACTAGATTTATATGGTTGTTGAATGAAATGACTCGCTACGAGGGTAGCTTCTCGATGTGGTAGCTGTAGAACATTATTTTATGAGAGCATGCTTCGTTGTAACAACGTGATGTGGGTGGAAATTATAACAGAAAGCCACGGGAATATTTCTTCAGTGCATATGTGGTATAGCAGGGGACGGAATCAGATGTTACAACAGGATAAATGAGTTGTTCTTTCAGGAAATAAACAGGATATGGAGATCGTCGAAGGAGAGGAGAGGTGGAAACTTACGAACAGATATAGGAAATGACGCAATTTTCTGATGTTTCGGTCTTTATAAACTATAGAAATGACCTGGTCATTTCAGGTTTTCGCTGGATCTATGATTGGTCCGAGTATCGCGAATTCTGTGTATGTAGGGTAATGGGAATCCACAAATCGAAATCGTCACGTGTTGCAACCAATGACACAGGCTGAACAGTTGTACGAGTTGATTAGTAGTCTCATTTTATATCAGTTAGGTTGGAGATTTGCGTGTAGTGATAGGTGCCATGTGTAGCTTTAATCTCTCTCTTGGGAAATAAGACGAAAATATACAAACAATGTACTGCTAGTCACGCCGTAAGTCGCTACAGTTAACTCAGCACTGCAGAATAACCTGCACACCACGGAAAGCAATTGAAGATTCATCTCTGAGCCGAAGTACACAAAAGCATTCTTCCACTACTCACATCCTTTGTGGTACACGTTACGCTTCAGAGTGTCATTATCACAGTCTGAATCAGAATAACCACCTGCTTGATTCTTAAACTTTGTTACTGTATAAAATGGCTCTGAGCACTATGGGACTTAACATCTGAGGTCATCAGTCCCCTAGAACTTAGAACTACTTAAACCGAACTAACCTAAGGACACCACACGCATCCATGCCCGAGGCAGGATTCGAACCTGCGCCGTAGCAGTCGCACGGTTCCGGACTAAAGCGCCTAGAACTGCTCGGCCACCGAGGCCGGGCGTTACTGTATACATTAAACGAGAAATCTCTTATTATCTCTGTGGCAACGACCTGAATATGAAATGTCTTGGTATGAGCTTTTGCACTTTCCCATTTAATGACAATTTGTAGCAGCAGCATTATTTCTTCAAGAGCCGTCAATTCATTCGTGAGAATAGACACGTTTGTGTTGACTGATGGCTGTCTCTTATATGGAACAACAATCCAAATACACAGCGTATCATTGTTCGTGAGAGACAATATTTTCCGAATATTCTAGGATTCCCTTAGTTAGTACGAGACTAAAGGTAGACTTTGTTATCTGCTGTTGCTCTCTTCGCTGTTCGTATTGGTACTCGCAATCACTGCATAAAAAAACTACAATTTAGGTTTTCACATTCTTCTTCTAAAATTAATATTCGTCTGATTTCTATACTTTTACTTTCAAAAAAAAAAAAAAAAAAAAAAAAGGGGGCGACCGATGATTGTTGTGTACGACTTCATACACAACATAAAGGAGAAGTGGGCTGCATAGTGGTGCGGAATCTGTCGTCGTAGGAAAGCTGGAGAGGAGCAGGACTGATTGGCGTACAAGTTAACACAGCAAATAGAAGATTTACTTAACTTGTATATCTCCAAGCGAACGAACGAATACTCATTACAAACAATGCAACAAGGAACAGAGCTGGCAATCTCTACATCAACAAGGGTGAGCCTCCCTGAAGTTACCATGAAGGACAGTTTCGAAGCTGCGAATAGGTTGTGTCTGCGCAGCTTCAGGTAGCGAAGAGGCTCCAAGTGCGAGTGGGCTGAATGGCTGCCGCCGGCCGTCCTGTATGGCGGCAGCAGAGAGCGCTCACAATACGGAGCCGCTGAAGGCGGGTGCGCACCACAGGGTCTCCCAGAATCCGCGCGACTGCTATCAGTGTCTGACGGAAACTTGCCGTTCCGATGCCAACTTCGCGACGCTCATAGTGTGGTATCGATAGTTATACCACGGCCCTCACCATCCAAACCACCTCACCATCGTCGTGTAGAGTAGATAAGCGAACGACGACAGTGAGGAGGCCTGGATGCAGATGGCAATGAGGAGATGGGAGCCGAAACTGAGGCCAGTGATGAGCTTCCGTACACACTCCGGCATACGCCCTGAGCCTGCCTGGGAATACCGGCTGAAAAACTGGGCTGAAGGCACACACCCATATCAGGACGCGGAGCAGCAAACAGAGGCATCTCGACTACTGCAGAGGGATCCAGGCGGCACGTGGGACAGCTGCCGGGAAGAGGGTGCATATCCCCCAGTTGACGGTGGCTGTCGAGACGGCGACGACCGTGAAAGGGCGTCTACTTGCATCGGCTCTGGACGGGAGCCTATGGCGTGGGGCCCATGGGGGCCAGGTGCAGCGAGAGCTGTTGCGTCCATGCAGGTACGGAATCTGAAAGCACAATGCCTGTGGCAGTTTGATTCAACTGGCGTCTCAGCAATCCTCTCGGTCCCTGCAGTAGAAAGTGGAACGTCCAAGATAGAGTACAGTGGTGCCTCGCTCCCAGCGCCTCCATCTGCCGTACGATTTGTAAAAGACCGAATCTTTAGTATGACACTTTCTCTGTCTTGGTGGAGTGGCCACCTCCTGCTGTGTCAGATGCAGGAACAGTTTTTGGTGTGTGGCATCTAGATGAACAGACTGGTGGGAGCTTATGGTTCTGTTGGTTTCTTTTCATGTGTATCCAACAATTTAGAATATAGAGGGATTTTGTAAAATACAACCTACAAGACTCTTTACTGAAGTAAGTTGCGGTGGCGCCATCCATGTAACAACTCTGCCGACAATGGTCTGGAGCGTGCCTGGGAGCAGTAGGAAGACAAGAATAGCAACAGAACCTGATCCCGTGTGTGAGAGGCATGAAATTTGTCCATTTGTTGCTTAAATGTACGTACAAAGCGTCAGCTTCGCCGTTGGATTGCGGGTGGAATGGTGCACTAGTGATGTGGTGATGCTGGAGGCAGTGCAAAACCGTTCAAACTCGATAGCAGCAAACTGAGGTCCATTGCCAGTCACAATCACTTCAGGCAAACCACCCCAGCAAAATATCGGCGACAAGGCCTGGATTGTGGTAGTAGAGTGCAAAGGAACCACGAAGGGAAGTTTGCTGAAAGCGCCAATGACGATGAGACAATGTGTATTCCAGTAAGGACTCGCGAAATCCAAGTGCAAACTTCGCGAAATCCAAGTGCAAACTTTGCCAAGGTGCTTGAGATTTCGGCCATGCAAAGAACTGCTGAAGCTGGGCTGAGTGTTGTACAGCACAGACGTGACACTGAAAAGTCAACTGTTCACTTTGTACATCCAGACTGTGCCAAGTGCAATGACGTCGCGCCAATTGCTTGGTGCGAACGATGCCACAGTGACCTTGGTGTTGCAGACGAAGCACATTGGTCTGAATAGCCCAAGGAACCACAACACGTGACTGGTCATTATCGGTGCGAAGCGAAATGACATCTTGGTGAACTACAAGGGCTTGCCGACGGCCATAATATCGGCGAACCACAGAGCTACGAATCTGTCAGGCTGAACTCGGCGAACCGGTGTGGATGTAATGCAACAGAATCTGCAAATCAGGATCCGCAGCTGTGGTCTGGACAATATTCTGGTAATCAAGCGGAAAGCTGAGCAAAGCGCCTGTGTCTTGTGCAACAACGTAGTGACAAGAAGCAGAGGACTCATCTCATGCGAAATCAGGGCCAACAGGGAGATGAGAAAGAGCATCTGCATTGGCATGCTTCTAAGTGGGCCAATCTCATATTGGTAATTTGACAAAAGAAGAGCCCATCGTTGCAGCTTCTGCGCTGAGCGAGTTGGAACTGATTGGGAAGGGCTACACAAACATTGTAGAGGTTTATGGTCAGTCACCAAGTAAAGTTTTCTGCCAAAAAGATATTGGCGAAACTTAGTGTCACCAAAGACAATGGCGAGAGTCTCCTTTTTAATTTGCTAATAATCACAGTGAGCTTTGTTCAACGACTTCGAAGCAAAAGCAATCGACCTGCCAACAGAACCATATTTATGCGAGAAAACGGCTCCAGTGCCGTAAGAGGAAGACCACAGGTTTGACTGAACCAAAATGAACAAAGCGTCGATTACTTCTGGAAAGCAGACTGACACTCGTGCGACCAAACAAAAGGAACATCCTTCCTGTGCAGACGATGCAAGGGAGAAGCGATACGAGCAGCGTTGGGAGTAAATCAGATGTAATACGTGAGCTTCTCTAACACAGACTGGCCGGCCGCTGGTGGCCGAGCGGTTCTGGCGCTACAGTCTGGAACCGCGCGACCGCTACGGTCACAGGTTCGAATCCTTAGGTTAGTTAGGTTTAAGTAGCTCTAAGTTCTAGGGGACTTATGACCTTAGCAGTTGAGTCCCATAGTGCTCAGAGCCATTTGAACCATTTAACACAGACTGCAATTCCCGCACATTGTGTTGGAGTGGAAGGTCAAGGATAACAAGCAAATGTGACTGCAGAGAGTGAACACCCTGGCTATTAATCACATGTCCTAAGCACTCAAGTACTGGAAAATGTTTTTTTCCCTGCTACGTATGTGACCTGCTGCAGATAACACTTGAAACAGAGTGCAAAGATCGCTAATGTGTTCTTTGGGAATGCGTCCTGAGGACGACAATGGTATGTAGATAATTCGAGCAAAAAGAAATTTTTGCAGTCGACAGCTCCAAAAAGTGCAGAAATATGGTGGGTGCGTAAGCTCTGCCTAATGGCAGTCTCAAAAATTTGAAGAGATCCAGATGAGTGATAAGACAAAGATATCTTGCGACCCCTCATCCAGTGGGATTTGCAAGTAAGCATCGTGCAAATCAATTTTGGAAAAGTAACTACCGGACCCAGTTCATCCACCAAGTCTTCCGGGCGCGCCAAGGGATAAACGTCAATGACTGTTTGAGGATTCAAAGTTTTCTTAAAATTGATGCACAACTGGAGTCTGCAGGACAATTTCTTTACAAACTTCTACGTTCTGTAGCGTCGTTGGATAACGTTTTCAGATACGGGTTCCTATCCTCGATTTGTTCCTGCAGACACCCTCAACAACTACTCGAAGTTTGTCGCAATATCTCTGGGACTCACTATATGTATATTTCTCTGCCGCAGTAATTTGCAACTTCTTTTTTGCAATGCGTGGCAGGAGCCAGCCCAAAGAAATCCTGCTTATCACATCATTCATAAGACGCCCAGCGTCGACGGAAAACTGTTTTTAAAGTGGAACTTTTCGTGCCCATACCAAATTAGTGTAGTGCATTATTCGTTTTATCGATATGTATTAACAGGACAGTAAAACAGTCAACGTGGGCCAGGTCGGTGCCGTCACTGCTGGAGTACTGTTTATTCAACGTGGTTTCCTGTCCCTGTCAATACACACTAGACTAATTTGGGACCCCTCTGTGGAATGGACCCTTAAAATTCCACTTCAAAAATCATTTTATTTCTAACGGGAAACAAACCGACGCTTTCCATTGACGTTGACATATGAAAAATGATAAGCAGGATATGTTTGCACGCTGAAAAAAAGAAATTACAAATAACTGTCGAAGCACCACAAAAAATGCTCTGGTCGACTCTTAGGAGAGATACCCTGTATATAGCCTGCACAGTGTCCCAGGAGAAATGGCAATATTCAAGTGTATAACAGCAACAACCGTTCAAAGCAAAATGTCTTTTTACATGGGCCCCAAACTGCATACCTTAAGAGCTATAAACACTTGTTCAGTGGAAGATATGTGTTAGACGGTATATTAGGAGAAAGACATGGGGAGATACAATTTGCCATTGCAACCACTATATAGTTCATTCAAAAACGAACATTACATAAACAAATACAACAAAATTAATCAAAATTAGTGCTCAGTATTATCTTTGGGAACATTTTAAATTGTTCTATTGAATAAAATGATTTTCCTCTAAGCCAATACTGTGTGGTGTTTCTGAACGAACTAATGTCACACTATATGCTTCTGCTGGCAACATATTAAAATAATTGCAAACCCAGGTGTTTGTGACTATCTTGTCCTCAGTCACCAACAGAAATATCTTCATTTATACCTGTTACACTATTTATATTCAACCACCACTTGTACTACACATAAAATAGTAATAACAAAAGTTATTCCCATCATTGTAATCTCAGCTGACTACTTAAAGGTCAAGTCCCATTGTAATTTAGCAAACTTGTCATGAAGGTTGATTGTAGAATCTTCTTGTTTACTACACTAATCAGTCCTAAAAAGTATTTATTGTATTGTTAACACAACATTCTTTGTTGTTTCAGATCCTGTTTTGCACACTGAATACCCACAAAGTAGACATGTCGAAGTTACTTGGGGGCCAGATTGGTTTGGACGATTTCATATTTGTACATAGAAAAGGTATAGTACAACTGAAGATCAAGAGATGTTATATCTACTACTGTATATACTTATATTACTATTGGAGTTAAAGATAATGTATTTCCTGTTTTTAAGTGTATTTATATAATTCCGCTGTTTTCCTGGGAGTGAGAAATAAATCACCAAAATGAGATTTTCACTCTGCAGCGGAGTGTGCGCTGATATGAAACTTCCTGGCAGATTAAAACTGTGTGCCCGACCGAGGCTCGAACTCGGGACCTTTGCCTTTCGCGGGCAGTTTTAATCTGCCAGGAAGTTTCATATCAGCGCACACTCTGCTGCAGAGTGAAAATCTCATTCTGGAAACATCCCCCAGGCTGTGGCTAAGCCATGTCTCCGCTATATCCTTTCTTTCAGGAGTGCTAGTTCTGCAAGGTTCACAGGAGAGCTTCTGTAAAGTTTGGAAGGTAGGAGACGAGATACTGGCAGAAGTAAAGCTGTGAGTACCGGGCGTGAGTCGTGCTGCGGTAGCTCAGATGGTAGAGCACTTGCCCGCGAAAGGCAAAGGTCCCGAGTTCGAGCCTCGGTCAGGCACACAGTTTTAATCTGCCAGGAAGTTTCAAATCACCAAAATGTTGGACATTTGTTAGTAAAATGCATATGCAGTGAGAATAAAATTAAATAAATTACCAATGAGGGTGATAGGCATTTGAAACAGTACCTAATTTGAAGCTTGTTTCTCTGTCATATCTTCTGAGATGGTACTTGTTCAGTTAAAAATGTTTGACTTTTTATTCTACAAAATCTTGCTGAGTGATATTCCAATTCTTTATCATCAGAATTACTAAAATAAGTCAGGTTAAAAGAAAGACATGGACACAACAAGAAAATAAATTTTATGAAAACGAAAATTCCACTAAAAAATCTGTAAAATTAATGGAGGTGCAGATGGGCTAGCCCATACCTATTTTCAAGATGTGAAACTTGCAGTAAAGCCAATAGAAACATATATAAAGAAAGCCGAGCTCTTAGCTATCAGAGTAACAAAGAAGCAGTGGGAAATGTTGAGGGAGATGGGGAAGTGGGGCAAGCCACCGAGAACCCTGATTAAGAAAAAATCATAAGCTATAACATCTTCCTTACACTCATGGGTTTCTTGTAACTGTGGTTTTGATTGATCTTTCCTGCTTCCCCCAACTTTTTCATCTTTTCTCACCATGTTCCACAGGTCAGGAGCTACGTAATTTTATCATGTTAATTATTCTTATATTACTTCCTGATAAGGCACTTTCATATTTAGGAACTCGAGTGTCACAAAATCTTTATTGAGCCTGATTTGTAGCAGGCACTGAGTGGGTCATTCACAGGTTATTTCACCTTTAAAAAAGCAATTTAATTTTAAATAATGTTTTGTGCTCTTTGTGATAGAAATTATTTTGTACAAAAGACAGTGTCATTTATTTTCATTATCTTAAGGTAAACACATAGCAAAATGAAAAGTATATATACTGTGCAAAAATATGTACAGCTCAATGTTTGTTTGTATTGCTTTTGAAATCTAAATAAAAATTACAGCCAGGATGACATACATTGATGATATCACTATAACCAATTCAGGAAGTAATGATGAAGAACTCAGTTGTAGTAGCTAGTATCAGTTTTAATTTAGAATTAAAAATTAATCAGTGCCAAGCCAGAATATCAAAAGGACTGTGAAAATTGTAATTATAACAATGTTGTACATAAAAATACCACAAACACCTGACTCTTCAGTGAGAAAAAAATGAATTCTCTCATCTAACATTCTCTCTCTCTCTCTCTCTCTCTCTCTCTCTCTCTCTCTTTCTCTCTCTTTCTGCCATACATATCAATAACATGACTTTACCAAATCTTAGGCAGGATGTAAATAAATCGATAGTTTTTAAGGCATATGTATGACTATTTTTTAAGGAAATTTTTTACCATTTTATTATAAAATCTGTTACATACATTATCGTAAGTGACATGTGCACCCATATATACACTATTAATTTATATAATATTGCAGGAAGACCTAAAGAAATAGAAATCACAAAGACAGAAGATGCACTGGGCCTAACAATTACTGATAATGGAGCTGGTTATGCATTTATAAAGAGAATCAAGGAAGGCAGTATTATTGATGGCATAAATGTGATACAGGTGAGTTATGGAGTTTATATATAGAAATTATTCATATTTGCAGCTTCAAGTATAATAATACCACTCCAAATTAAGTCCACAAGGCTAAGTGATGCTGTGAGAGAGACCCTAAATTACCAGTCTACTTAAGAAAAAGCGAAAGATTTATTGTTGCTCCCTTTCTCAGGCCATTGAAAGTTATTGATGTCACTATGAATCAATCCTATGAGTGCTGCAGGGTGAGTTCAGATATTCACCTATTAAACCCATTCATACTGGATTAAGTGTGACAATTAACTATTGAATTCATTTACATTATGACTACATGTTTACTCTGGACTTTACCAGTAGGTCTTAATAATAATCTTCTATATCTTCTAATGTTAACTTTAGTTTGCAATAATATTCCAATTTCATTCTGTGTGCTTGGATCTATAACAGTAGACCTGCTGGCTTAAATTCTGCTTTCCTTTATCAAAATATCTCTGGTTTATGAACTTTAAATATTTTAAGCAATGAAAAAGGTGGTGCTGGGACTGAGTTGCTGGCCTCATATCCAGAAGTACTGTTTTAATCCCCTTCCAGCCCTATTCATTTAAGTTTCCTGAATCTGCTAAACTGTTTCAGCTAGAATAGTATCTTCACATGACTCACATGACTCATTTCCCCACCACTATCTGACTGAGCTAATGCTCCACCTACAGTCCTCTGTTGTCAGCTGGTTATTAATTACAATATCCAGCCTCTGTTTTTTGAAATTTCAGTTTGTAACAAGAATCTAATAGGAATCAGATATTTTCTCCTTTCAGTTTTTTCAGATCTGGTGAGCAGTGTACTGGTTTCTCAGACAGATATTTTTGTCTAATCATTCTAATTTATTCTAATCAGCAGTATTCACTTTATTTGAACTTAACATTGTGTAGTACTTGCATTCAGCTTCATTTCTAGATGTAACATGTGGCACTGTCTTTTAGGACAGTAACAACAAGATTTACTCTGTTCTAGAAAGATTTTGTGGCCTAGAACAGAGCATTAACCAAAGTTCACAAATATAATAATTTCACAAGAGAGTAGAGTTACTATGAAAAAAGAGAACATCGGTTTAATATGAAGGAGTCTATAAGCTTATTATATAAATTTTGCACCTTGTTTCAGTGATATGTGGATGAAGTATGTATGTGACCTAGTGCAGAGAATCTTATTTTACTGTCGTTTAGATTAGCTGTAAACTCATGGAGTGCTTCCACAGTATACTATGAAGAGACATATTAATAATGAGTCAAGCATCATATAATATTCAGTATAGTGTATTAAGCTTCAAAGTGATATCCAATACTGTCTATCAAACTATGAATATGTTTTCCATGTCTAACAGTTAAGAGATTCACTGTGAGGTATAAAATACACATGGTAACTAATTAAATATTCGTGAGTGCTGCATTCCTAAATACTTTCTACATTCAAATTTAGGATGATTTATATTGCTATAAGTTTATAGCAGCTGATCAGAATGTCATAGGTTTAGCCATTCCCGTGGTGTGGAAAATTGTTACAAAGATCTATGGTGATCAGTTCAGTAATAGTAGTAATAGTTTTACTCATCCATGGATCACTTTTATGTGGTTATTGGACACATTGTTACATTACAGGTTATTCATATATACAGGCTTTTGCAGACTTATATGTTTAGTTTGCTGAAAATTGAATAGGTAGTGCACTGTGTCCTTATAGTGAGAGTCATTTGCCAGAAGTAATTTAGCGAAACCACAGAAAATCTGATTTGAGCCTTCATTCTCTGAAATACAATGCCAATTTGTTAAAAACAATAAAAACTCATTTGAATTATCCTTACTGTACAATATTGTAAAAATCTGGTGCTATGCAGTTCATTTATTTCTCTACACATATCACTGCACACACTCTCAGCTGACATCAAGACCAGGACAATGATTTTTGTATTCTATTGTATGTACCACAACTTCCCATTTGCTTGCCTGTAAAACAAATGACCATCCATCCAGAATATTTGAGATTTTGAGTTCAGAAAGTTTAGTATTACCCACTGCAGAGCTTCAGTGTGTGGTTTTCCAGCAATAAAAGAAACATTATACTTGAAAACTGTGTTGTGAAATAATGGAATTGTGTTATTACTATTTAATTGTTGCACTTTAAAAAAAAAAAAACTCTACTCTGTGCCGTATAAGTAATCCTTTATTTTGTAGAGTGTATTGGTTGCAAGTATTTTTTCATTTTCTTTTTAAAAAGTTTAACAAGTTTGTTTCAGTAATCTCCTTAGGCAGTTTATTGTAGGTTCATTCCTTGGTATAAAATGGTACTTTGAGTTTTATGTTTATTCTTCCTTGTTTGAAATTATCCTAATCCTAGGATGTTATACATAGAAAATCAGTGATAAAATCTTCATAATCATGACAAACTTTTATCAAAAGTCTAATAAGAGGCTTTTCCATAATTTTTGAGTGAGTAGGAAAACTAGAAAGTCATAAAAACAATATTCTACACTCACTAGAGTAAGTATTAATGGCGGAATATAAGAGCTGAGAAAAATTATATATTACTGGTGCTGAATTGCGGGCAGATAATTAGTCAAAAGTAAACAGAAGCAAATATATAGTGTTGTGACTTGGCAAGACAGCCAAGTCACTATGAGGTGAAGCCGAAAGGCACGCGCTTAAGCTCACACAGGCTGGCGCGAGGTCTGGAACAGTTAAGGGAATTAATAGTAGCAAATAAAGTACGTAGTTGATGTAATACTTAACTTTAATCCATAATTGGAGAACATCGCTCTTGACGTTACATGTTTTATAATTTCAATATTAACTGGTAATGGTGCCTTGCTAGGTCGTAGCAAATGACGTAGCTGAAGGCTATGCTAACTATCGCCTCGGCAAATGAGAGCGTAATTGTCAGTGTAGCATCGCTAGCAAAGTCGGCTGTACAACTGGGGCGAGTGTCACGATGTCTCTCTAGACCTGCCGTGTGGTGGCGCTCGGTTTGCAATCACTGACAGTGGCGACACACGGGTCCGATGTATACTAGCGGACCGCGGCCGATTTAAAGGCTACCACCTAGCAAGTGTAGTGTCTGGCGGTGACACCACATATAGCATAAGTTTCTGTCAGATATGTTATATGCATTACAGACATGGGATTCTGCATTATCTAATGCTCTACTATACTGATGTGCAAAACTTATGGATGAAAATCACTTTCACATGATGAGTCACTGCCAAGTGAAACCAGGTGAAATAGCCCACTGAAACTTTGAACATACATAGAAATAACTGCTACAGTACAGTACAGAAGGTAACTGAAAAAATACACAAAGAGACAAACAGAACTGACACCTTTATTCAAAGACAATAGTTTCACTGAAGTCACCACAATTTATGGTGGTCCTCTGGACAGCATAAAAGTTACACTAAAATCACTACAATTTATAGTGGTCCTCTGGACAGTACAAAAGGCAGGACATGATTATTAATAGTGTGGTGCCACCGCCAGACACCACACTTGCTAGGTGGTAGCCTTTAAATCGGCTGCGGTCCATTAGTATACGTCGGACCCGTGAGTCGCCACTGTCAGTGATTGCAGACCGAGCGCCGCCACACGGCAGGTCTAGAGAGACTTCCTAGCACTCTCCCCAGTTGTACAGCCGACTTTGCTAGCGATGGTTCACTGACAAATTACGCTCTCATTTGCCGAGACGATAGTTAGCATAGCCTTCAGCTACGTCATTTGCTACGACCTACCAAGGCGCCATTATCATTTGACATTTATCTTGTGATACATGTACCGTCAGACCGATGTTCACCAATTATGAATTAAAGTTAAGTATTCCAGTAGTTACTTACGTTCTTTGCTACTATAAATTCCCTTACCTGTTCCAGACCTCACGCCAGCCTGCGTGAGCTTAAACGCATGCCTTTCGACTTCCTCTCCTAGTGACTTGGCTGTCTTGCCAAGTCACAACAAATAGGATGTGTGATCACCATAGAAAGCAATGCGTGCTACGCAATATACTCCCATGCTAGCCATGAGGTTAGTAAGTTGTTATTGTGGTAGGGCATTCCTTTCCTTCACCAGCACAAATGACAACTGCTGGATGGTCATTGGTGCATGTCAGTACACCGAGGCAACATTATGCCTCATCACACTGGGTGCACCAAAACAGTAATGTTTGACAATGCTCTTGGATGCATTATGGTGACAGGTTGGAACATATAATGCACTCAGAAACATTGTTGAATAGTATTGTTCTGATGGTCCAGTGTCATAGTGTGGGGAAGCATAATGTTGCATGGATGAACTGACCTCCTCAGTGGTGCATTTGGCCCTGACTTCATTTTTATGGATGTCAATGCACAACCACATCTAAGTGTGCAGGCGGAGGAGTTCTTGGAATGAGAGGATATTCAACAGACTGACTGGCCTGCCTGTTAACCCAACTTACCAACTTAAATCCCATTGAGCATGTGTGATATGCATTTGGGAGATGTGCTGCAGCATATCCACATGCATGAACAACCATTCAGTGGTTGTCTACCATACTGCTGGAAGAATGGAACACCCTACTAAGTGAAGTCCTTCACAACCTTGTGGCCAGAGTGGGAGCACACTGTAGAGTATGCTTTGCCATCCATGGTGATCACTCACTCTATTAATAACTATGTCTCACCTTTTGCAATGTCCAGGGGAGTGTCAGGAATAACTGTTACATTGTAGAAAGGGTGTTTCAGTAACCAATCTTAACTTTTAAAACATTAAAAGTACTGCACAGATTAAGGAATTTATTAAAACACTGTAAAAATATTATTTTGTGTGAGATTTCTTTCTTTGTCAGTCCGTGTCTTGATATACGGACGCCCATTTTTCCTCTAATGTTGTGATGGTGTGTATTGTCTCTCATATCAAACTCACATAAGTTGCTTTTGGGGAACAATGGTGCTGTATAGAGATCCCTGTTTCTTAGGATTACTTTATTTTTTATTGTGTTTACTTTTTAAAAAAATCAGAATTTTACTGATATAACAGTATTGCACCATATCAGTATGGAGCAAGATGTGTGTGACTGAAAAAGACCAAAGTATGCGATCCCCATATGCTAATTAGTGGCAGATCTGTCAGTTTCTACATGGGATAGTACACTTCAGCTTTTCCCCGGGAGAATGACTAATATGTTTCTCCCAGTTTAATTTGCTATCAATGTGGAAGCCTACTAGTTCCACTGATATGCTTCTGACATCTTTAGTCAATCCTAGAATTAGTTTCTGTGCTTTATCAAAATTACTGAGGAGTTCATTGTAAGACAACCAGTTTATTGCTATTTGAAATTTTTTCTGATTTGCCCAATGCAATTTTGTAATCTCATGGTGTATACTGAGCAATGACATGCTGTCTGCATAGCATACACTTAATTAGCTCCTACATGAGAAGGTAAAACATTAATTGCAAAGGGTGCAACTTCTGTATTTTCACTAACAATCCATTACTTAGTCTGATGTCATTGATGAGATTAGAACATAGTATCATTTTATATGTATTTCATTTAATTGAAACAAAAAATATTTTATTGAATTCAGCGACAAAAATGATTCATGCCATGTATGACATTTGTGGCTGGTTTCTGTCACCAGCTAAATACAGTAATATCCACCATCTCATGTCACAGAAACAAGCATATTGGCAAAAACTCAGTTACTGTACATTTTCATATGGGGTGTTTGCAAATTCCTGTTACAAACTTCTAGGACTTGTAGATGGGTGTGGCTAGATAATATTTTCAATTGGAACTCATGTCTGGAAACATACCGTTTCTGTGCTAGAACCATTTAAAATCATGTTAGTAACACTACCACTTTTACAAGTAATTGATTAGGTGTGGCCGGCCGGAGTGGCTGTGCGGTTCTAGGCACTACAGTCTGGAGCCGATCAACCGCTCTGGTCACAGGTTCGAATCCTGCCTCGGGCATGGATGTGTGTGATGTCCTTAGGTTAGTTAGTTTTAATTAGTTCTAAGTTCTCAGCGACGGATGACCTCAGAAATTAAGTCGCATAGTGCTTAGAGCCATTTGAACCATTTTTTTGATTAGGTGTGACCCAGTAAATCTCTTGTTTTACAATTCCACTCCTTAATAGCCAAAGAAATTGCTCATGTACTCATTGACGAATTCTCTTCAACATGATGCTGTACAGCCTCTTCCAATTCAAGTGTGTCTTTGGAACACCACAGTCACACATTCTGATGGTGAAGCCATTGTGTGATTGTAGCCATTGTGTAACTGTGGTGAAAAGGGTATGCGACAGAGTCAGACACTGTGGAGAACAGTCTTGTTAAAGGCGATGAGCAGCTCTTCCATTGCCATGAGCTTTGCCTTTCAGAAGGATCATGTCAGTTTATATGCAACTGTGTAATCAACCATGTTACTCTAACACTGACACCTGAATGAGGCTCAAATCAGGTCAGAGAGGTAGGGTAGACATCAAATGACATCAGCCAGTCCAATGTAACCAGCCCCCACCGTGACTACCCTGTTGCATACCTATCTAAAAAACATGTTTTCAAACGGCTGTAGCAGTGAAACGGTATATTTCTGCGCATGGCTTCCTATTCAAAATATCATGTACTTACTACCCTCTACAAGTCCTAGAAGTTTGTAAGTGAAATTTCCAAACACCTTGTAGAATTTGGATGACTTTACACACATGTAACACATGAAACAAAGATAGCTTCATTCAAAATAAGCAAATTCAAGTGTATATAATTTCAAGACCTTATCAACAAAAATTAGATCTACAATAAATATATTGTAGAGTAAATGAAATAGTTGCAAAGTATCCATGTACTGCCTGATAGTTATGTAGTTGATCCTGATTCCATATTCTGAGGAGTGACGCAGTTGTTAAACACGAATGCCACATGAAAGGAAAAGTATTATGTAGCTGTTATTAGTACACTAGTTTCTTAAACAGTTGTCCCTAGTCAGTTTGGAGGGGAAAATTGTACATTATCCTTCACCAAAGTCTTCTGGAGGTTGTGCATTGTTAATGTAATCATTGTCCCCTACTTCGTGCTTTTAACTTTTTCTCATTTTCAGAACGTCTTTTCTTATTTTTTGACACACCCCTTTTGTAACATCCCCATCACACCATATCATGAAACACTCTGGCAGATTAGAACTGTGTTCCAGACTGAGACTCGGTCTCAGGACCTTTGCCTTTTGCACGCAAGTGCTCTACCAACTGAGCTACCCAAGCATGACTCACATCCTGTCCTCACAGCTTTACTTCCACCAGTACCTCACCTCCTACCTTCCAAACTTCACAGAAGCTCTCCTGCAAAACTTGCAGAACTAGTACTCCTGGAAGAAAGGATATTACGGAGACATAGCTTTGCCACAGCCTGGGGGATGTTTCCAGAATGAGATTTTCACTCTGCAGCGGAGTGTGCACTAATATGAAACTTCCTGGAAGATTAAAATAGTGAGAATTTCATTCTGCAAACATCCCCAAGGCGGTGGCAAAGTCATGTCTCCACAATATCCTTTCTTTCAGGAATGCTAATTCTGCAAGTTTTGCAGGAGAGCTTCTGTGAAGTTTGGAAAGTAGGAGGCAAGGTACTGGCGGAAGTAAAGCTGTGAGGATGGGACGTGAGTCATGCTTGGGTAGCTCAGTTGGTAGAGCACTTGCCCACAAAAGGTAAAGGTCCTGACTTCGAGTCTCAGTCCAGCACACAGTTTTAATCTGCCAGGAAGTTTCATATCAGTGCACACTCCGCTGCAGAGTGAAAATCTCATTCTGGAAACATCCCCCAGGCTGTGGCAAAGCCATGTCTCCATAATTCCTTTCTTCTAGGAGTGCTAGTTCTGCAAGTTTCGCAGGAGAGCTTCTGTGAAGTTTTGAAGATAGGAGGTGAGGTACTGGCGGAAGTAAAGCTGTGAGGACGGGGCATGAGCCATGCTTGGGTAGCTTAGTTGGTAGAGAACTTGCCCGCGAAAGGCAAAGGTCCCGAGTTCAAGTCTCAGTCCGGCACACAGTTTTAATCTGCCAGGAAGTTTCATATCAGCGCACACTTCACTGCAGAGTGAAAATCTGATTCTAGACACCATATCTTAGTTACTGACATTAATCTGTATTGCAAGATTCCTACTCCATCAATTTCTTTCACTTTAAAACCTGCATCATCCATCCACTTACTCCAGTCCCACTACTGTTAACTCCTACAATACCACAAACAAAATCAAACAATGGAAAATCCAGGAAGGAATGTAATAATATTATGAAAAGGATAGTTGCTACTCAACATGCAGTGGAGATGCTGAGTCACAGATAGGCACAACAAAAAGACAAAACCAGGTTTTGGCCAACAAAGTGTGTGTGTATCTCTTGTATGTTTTTGACAAAGGCCTTGTTGGCCAAAAGTTTATTTTGTGACAGTCTTTGTGTTGTGCCTATCTGTGACTCAGCATCTCTGCTATATGGTGAGTAGCGTCTATCCTTTTCATAATACCACAGGCAGAGCAACATGTGACACCACATCCATTGGTTATCAACTGAACTATTTTCATTTCATGAAAGGATTGCCACTATTAAACTGGCAAAGCCCATGAAGAAACACTGAGAAATGTCTACCCTTGGGAATGGTGGTAAACTATTGCTGATCACGTGATACAAGATGACACAAGAGACCTGAGTGTGTGGCATTTCCTGTCAACTGAAGTCTATAAACAATTAAATTCTGAGCCCCCATTAAATTATGCCACAAATCCATGCAATTGATTGGATCAATAACAATGATGAATTAAAATGGCTTTAGTTCATTCCAGGAGTTTGGTCCCTGAGTTCACTTATGATAAAGGTTTGTGTTTTACATACAATAAATCAAAACATTTATTTAAAGTACATTATTTATTATTAAATACAGGTCACAGAGATCACAGTTCACTGTATCCACAATAACAACTATCAGCCTGTTTTTTTCGCTGTTGCCAACTTAATTTTTGGCAGGTCTTCATAAGAAACAAGATAATGGATGTCTTGACAACTAACCTCAACATAAACTCAGTTATAACTGACTGTGGCAGCCCTTAGGGGCTGCAAAGTGACAAAAATAATGTAAAAATATGTACTTCATAGTAGAAGTAAGCTGCTTTACCACTATCAATGTTTTAATTTATATTAATTTTTACATAAAAGCATTTGTTCAGTGTATATTACAGTAACTGCCATGAATAATATTGTGGCAGCATCAGTATTTGAGTTATCTATTCCTTCCACAAATCATTATGTCTTCTTAATGAAATAAAATAAATGTTGCTATATCTGTGAGTCATTGGACACCGGTGCAGACATCAGAGAACAGGTGAGAAACGATGATGATCCAAGGCAGTAAGACTGCCTGCAGTCAGAACTCAAATCCTCACTGGAGTCGAGCAACAGGGCAGACAAATGGTGGACCCAACACAGCAAGAGCAAGGCAATAGCAGTCTAGTCTACAATGAAGTGTGACAAACTTTCGACACAATGCTGTCAACAGATCAAGTATGAACCACAATCCAAATCGAGATCAGAGAGGGAAACTAATATCAAAGTGAAGTCGTCTGTGAGTAGTCAGTGGCATGGTGGAGACAGTAACAAATGCTATCAGACAAAGTACACTACTGACTGAGCAGTTGATGTGTGGTGGTATTTATGCCGGCTGCGAGTGATACTATTGGCCGGTGTATTCATGTGGCAAGATGGTGGTGCACTCACTAGGTGAGTGCAGCACTGCAGTGACACTGTCTTCTATCAGCCATTGAGATCTGTTTGTTCTGTTGGACATTCAACTTCTGCGCAGCCCAATACGAGAAACGTAATTTTTACAAAATTTATAGCAACTGTAAAATGAGGTATAAAGGGTCTCATCTTAAAGAAATTGTTGTACTGACTCCAAAGCTGGTCTTAGATTTTGTGAGACAGCTATATTTTCAAAGCTATGGGGAATTTAATATTGTGGTTAATATTTTATGTGTTTGGATCCCATTGTAGGTGTAAAACATTACCTTTTGCCTGTAAAATTAGTCAAATGACCTATGTTTTGAAAACATCATTTAATTGAATTTTGATATTGCACAGCAAATGCCTTTGTAAATATGTTATATAGCTGAGCAAGTAGCCAAAAGAGTAGGTCCCCCATGAAACCTATTATGATGTTGTGATCTTTAGTTGTTATAGATCCTCAATTCATGGCAGCGAAACATATGATAATGAATTTATCTGATTTCGACATTGAGAATATGAATTTCTTAGAGGAATCTGAAAATGCCATTTTAGTAGGTCTGTTTGGTATCTACTGAATCAGTAAGCAGCCAGCAATGTTTCACTGTTGTTAAAAACATGTCTTGACAGTACATAAATTCTATTTTTGTTATACACAAGCTAGGTTAAGGTCAAAGAGTCTGTTGCAAGGTGTTGCAATTGACATAACTTTGATAACAGATCACTTAAATTATGTCTCAAGTGCCTGCTACACAACATGAGGCAGTTGGGTCCTCCCTCTTAGTTTGAGTTTCTTTGAAGTCCAGAAATGTGGAACTGCTCTCCAACATACACTGTTCACACTCCTAATGTTCCCTGCCAGGCCTGGTAATAACACTAAACATGAACAACACTAATGCAGTCAGTTTGCTGTTCAATTTGTCACAGAGAATTGCAACTCTTACCATGTATATACCTGTCGACAGTATGTATGTGGACAGTAACATTGATAGCTAACCATGTCTTCTGGGTGCTTCACTTTTTGTCATGCAGTGTATTTTCAGATCCCCCTATTCTTATGCACCTACAACTCCCACCCCCACCTCCCCTATTTAATTATTTATGTTTTTCATTGATAGCATTCTTATTTCCTTAACAATTTACCCTCTTTCTTTTTGTCATCTCTTCTCTTATATTTTCTTCCACTTTTTTATTAATTTTATTTTACTTTTTATCTTCATCTTTTTCTCTTTTCAGTTGGTTTTCCCCATCCCCTTTTCTGCTTAATGGTACTGTTCATTCAGCTTCTCATTTCTCTTCCTCTCAATCCATCTTTATTTCTCACTCTGTCCTATCATCACTTCTGGGCACAGGCTCTCTCCTACTCTCTTATGTCTCCCCTTTTATCTTTGTTTCTTCTCATCCTCACAGCTGGTGGGTCACTCTCATCCTTTTATCTGAGTGACCCACTATTCCTCCTGACATATCCATTTTTCCTCCATGTGGAAGAACTGACAGTTCTGTAAGATAGGAATAATTTTTATATGTCTTTAAATGTGTCAGTCAATGGTAATGAAATTATACCTCCTGAAAGAATATACTGGCCACCCACTGTGTGTTCTGGTAATTTTTCAATTTTATGGAGTGAATTCTTCTTTTCAACATTGTGCAAAATATGATCTGTGTTAGTTTCCATGTAGCCATAACAAATTTAGAATTGTGGTAACAAGTGGAATTAAAGATTGGTATCTGTGAGTACAAGAAAGAAAATAGAAGAAAGACTCCAGTTTGGTGCCAGACTGCACTTTTCTCCTTCTGAAATCCCATGTGGGGATGCCAAGCACAGTGAATCCAAATGAATGAATCATCAGACCATAGTCAACAATTGAATGAAATTTGTTGATGTTAAGTATTTTGACCAGGACGATTGCACTCATCTTGCTGTTACTGAACAGTACATCATCTCTTTACTTCCACCTATATTTTTACTATCAACAGTATAACTGACAATTCCAAAGATGAATAATGTAGAGATGTATGCCAGTATATTTGAGGTTTAGGAAATAAAATAAAATTTGTTTGGAAACTCTTCTGAGAAAATGACACATTATTATTAATATAATACAAAAGAGACATTCTTTACTTTGTTCCTGAATACATTCTACACTGAAAATCCCATATATCATAGCTGTTGCAAACTAGTAGAAAATTTTATGTTATAGACCAGAATTCCTGGTCCATTGTTTCCCAACCTTTCTTAGACCATTACCCCTGATTGCAATCAGATGTTATACAGTACCCCCCCCCCCCCCCCGCCTCCCCCAATCTTCCCCCTACCACCACTCCCCCTGCCATCACCAAAGTTAGCTCTTAACTAAACTTCAGAATGAAAAAGAACTTTCTTTGAACACTTTTATTTTAAAAATAGTGAAAGATGAATGGTATTTAGTTTTGTGGGTGTTTGATTAGGTCACCAACTAATGAGTCACTGAGACAATTGGTAACGCTTATGTATAACAACCATTTTTGTATTTGAGTTGTTTTCAGTAAGGGCACATCATAAATCATGCTCCAGATCTATTCAGTTACTTGTTTTAACACTAATATTGTTATTCAGTCCTGGACTTCACAAATACTTGTTTCTGTTGTCATTGTTATCATAGTAAAAAAAATTTAAACACATCTGCAAATCTTGATGCCCACATTTCTTTTCCACATGTCATGTGTTGTATTCAGGTAGAGAGAAAAAAGGTTAGGCACTCATTACAACTCATGCTTCCCCTGCACAACTGCTTTCCCTAGTGGCACTTGCTACACCTTCACCTGCATTTAAAATGAACCAAGTTAAAATGTGTGCACTATACTTACTATTAGTAAATCATTTGATTGCTGGATTCCTTAATTCTGATCTGGTAGAAATTAGAAGGCTTCAGTCTGTTAACACTATGTTTCTGGTCACTCTAACAATAAATAATAATAATAATAGTAATATTGTGTACAGCACTATAGTAGCCCTTATACAGGGTGTCCAGGGAGGAATGGCCAATATTCAGGGATATAATAGGAATGATCATTCGTAGCAGAAAGGTCTAGTAAATGTGGGCTCAAGATGCATACCTTAAGAACTGTGAGCACTTCTTCATCTTCGATTCTGTGGAACAAACCTCTTCTAATGTAAGATCCTTTCTTTCCATGTTTTAGAGGAGACAGTATGGACCAAAACAACAAAAAGATGTTTAGTACACATGGGCTCTAGAATGCATAACGTAAGCATTTCAGTAGGAGAGATGTTTTTCACACTAGCAAAGATGAACCCCTCATAGCTCATAGCTCATAAGGTATGTACTTTACAGACCATGTTTACTGGTCTTTTATTCTTGTTTTGGTCCATACTACCACCTCTCAAAATATGAAAAGCAAAGAACTTACAGTAGAAGAGATGTGTTTCACAGTATTGCAGATCTTCCTGCATTTCACTACAATTTTCTAATGCTGCAACTTCTCTGTATACTACAGCATCATCCGCGAAAAGCCACATGGAACTTCTGACACTATCTACTAGGTCATTTCTATATATTGTGAAAAGCAATGGCCCCATAACACTCCCCTATGGCATGCCAGAGGTTACTTTAACGTCTGTAGACATCTCTCCATTGAGAACAACAAGCTGTGTTCTGTTTGGTAAAAACTCTTCAGTCCAGCCACACAGCTGGTCTGATATTCCGTAAGCTCTTACTTTGTTTATTAGGTGACAGTGCGGAACTGTATCGAATGCATTCCGCAAGTCAAGGAAAATGGCATCTACCTGGGAGCCTGTATCTAATATTTTCTAGGTCTCATGAACAAATAAAGAGAGTTGGGTCTCACACGATCGCTGTTTCCAGAATCCATGTTGGTTCCTACAGAGTAGATTCTGGGTTTCCAGAAATGACGTGATACACGAGCAAAAAACATGTTCTAAAATTCTACAACAGATCGATGTCAGAGATATCGGCCTATAGTTTTGCGGATCTGCCCGATGACCCTTCTTGACAACTGGAACTACCTGTGCTCTTTTCCAATCATTTGGAACCTTCCGTTCCTCTAGAGAATTGCGGTACACGGCTGTGTAGAATCGAATTTGTATCCCATCAGGTCCAGTGGACTTTCCTCTGTTGAGTGATTTCAGTTGTTTTTCTATTCCTTGGACACTTATTTCGATGTCAGCCATTTTTTCGTTAGTGCGAGTATTTAGAGAAGGAACTGCAGTGTGGTCTTCCTCTATGGAACAGCTTTGGAAAAAGGTGTTTAGTATTTCAACTTTATGCGTGTCATCCTCAGTTTCAATGCCATTATCATCGCAGAGTGTCTGGATATGCTGTTTCGATCCACTTACTGATTTAACCTAAGACCAGAACTCCCTAGGATTTTCTGTCAAGTTGGTACATATTGCGGAGACATGGCTTAGCCACAGCCTTGGGGATGTTTCCAGAATGAGAATTTCACTCTGCAGCGGAGTGTATGCTGATATGAAACTTCCTGGCAGATTAAAACTGTGTGCCGGACCGAGACTCAAATTCGGGACCTTTGCCTTTCGCGGGCAAATTCTCTACCAACTGAGCTACCCAAGCACGGCTCACGCCCCAACCTCACACCTTTGCTTGTGCCAGTATCTCGTCTCCTACCTTCCAAACTTAACAGAAGCTCTCCTGCGAAACTTGCAGAATTAGCATTCCTGAAAGAAAGGATATTATGGAGACGTGGCTTAGCCACAGTCTTGGGGATGTTTCCAGAACATCCCCAAGGCCACATGAAGTACTGTGTTACTAGAGCCGTGGATGTGCACACTCTGGTGTGCACCAGATTGTGTAATGGTTGAATGCGGCCTTGTGGAAGGCAGTGGGTAGGAACAGGCGAGGTGAGCTGGTGGATATACCGCACCAGATATATGTCTGCTGTTGAAGCCATGAGCCAGCTTTTGTTGAAGACAGAGGCCAGAGTTGGCGTCCTGGCAGAATTGGGTGAGTTCTGGCTCGTGCTCCTGGGCAGTGTTAGGTTAGATTAGATTAGATTTACTTTCATTCCAATTGATCCGTAGTGAGTAGGTCCTCCAGGATGTGGACCATGTCAGATAAATAACAATACATGACAAATATTTACAACTAAAACAAATAAGCTAATGTACCATTCCACAGGTCCCAAGTGGAATGATAGTCATTTTTAATGAACACTATATGAAAGAGTCATTTTACAAATACTAATGCACTGAATTTAAAATTAAAAAGTTTTTTATTCATTTATAAGGTAATAAACATGTAATACAACTACTATAATACTTATTTACAATGAACACATTACTGCACTGAAATGGTGCAGAAGTTAGATTGTACTTACACACACACACACACACATACACACATTTACAAAGAACACATTACTGCACTGAAATTGTGCAGAAGTTATATATATATACACACACAAATCAGTTGGTTTTACTGAGGAATTCATCAATGGAGTAGGAGTTGGCCACCAATAAATCCCAATAAATCCTTTAGGCTTCTCTTAAAGTGAATTTCATTGGTTGTTAAGCATTTTATGGCTGCTGGCAAGTTATTGAAAATGTGTGCTCCTGAATAATGCACACCTTTTTGTACAAGACTAAGTTACTTCAAATCCTTGTGAAGATTATTCTTATTTCTAGTATTGATTCCACGAATTGAACCCCATAGTCCAATGACAAAGCAATGGTGCGTGTGCGGTTGGGCAGCGATGACGTTGTCTATTCCAGCGACATGACATAATTGTAAATTCTGAGGTGAACGATAGCTGCCAGAATTTACGTGGGGGACACTGGTCAATGTCTTTCATAAGTGCAAACATTATGGGTTTGTAATCGATGAAGACCATGAAGTGATGGGCCTCTGCCAATGCCCGAAAGTATTTGATAGCCTCATAGATGGCGAGGAGCTCTCTGTCACATGCAGTTCAGTGCCCTTGAGGGGGAGAGAGGTTGCTGGAGTAGAAAGTGAGCGGCTGCCAGGTGTCGCCCACATGCTGTTGCAGGACAGTGCCTATGGGTGAGCAGAGTGAAGCCTGCAAAGTCGCGTTTGACGACCAAGAAGCTGTCTTCCATTTGCTGCGTCCACAGCACCAGCTTGCTCCCTTTTGTTTTTATGCTGTGAGCAGCAGTGAGCAGCTCCTGCATAGCACTGGAGTTCTTTAGGCGCCGTTAGAAAAGGTTTAACATGCCGAGAAAACGGCGGGGGTCCTTGAATGTCTTTTGGCGTGGGAAATCGAGTATAGCTTGTACTTTGTCGGGTAAGGGACATGAGCAGGCAGGGGATATGGTGTGGCCCACGAATTCCACCTCACTGGCGCCAAGCACGTATTTTTCTGTGTTGACATTGATGCCAGCATCCTGGAGACGTCCAGAAATACTGTAGAAGTACTCGTGGTGTTCCTCTGGCGTCGTGGAAAATATAAGTATGTCACCCAGGTATGCGAAACAACAGGACAAGTCTTGCAGGACGCTATCCAAGAACCACTGCCACATTTGTGCAGCATTATGGAGGCCAAAGGTCATAAAGGCGCTCTCGCAGAGTCCAAATGGCGTGATGATGGCTGCCTTCTGAATGTATGGCCAGAACCTGGGTGAAAGCTATGGAGCAGTCGATCATGCTGAAGATTGTAGCCCCAGCCAGCATGTTGTTGTAGCTGCATAGGAATGACACTGGGTACCAATCAGGGATAGTGTAGGCATTTAGCTTCCAGTAATCCCCATATGGGCGCCAGGAGCATCCTTCTCCTTAGTGAGGTGAAGGGCAGATGCTCACAGGCTCTTTGAAGGACGCAGTACGCTGGCAGCGAGCAGCTTCAAACTCAGCCTTAGTGGTGTCCAGTTTATGCAGCGCAAGCGGGCATGGCCACCAGAAAATGGGTGGTCTGGACAGGTGTGTTAGACCAAGAAATTGCGCCAGGAGGTCGGTGGTCGGTCTATGGGCCAGAGCACGCCACCTTCACATCGAAGAGAACAGTGAAAAGATTACGCACTTTGTTGATCTCCCAGTCTCACTGCCAACGAGGTGCCAGTGGTACTGCAGCATTACGGAGACCAGAGGTCATAAAGGTGCTCTCACAGAGTCCAAATGGCATGATGATGGCTGTCGTCTGGTTGTACAGCCAGAATCTGGGTGAAAGCCTTGGAGCAGTCGATCATGCTTAAGACTGTAGCCCCAAGCCAGCACGTTGTTGTAGCTGCATAGGTGTTAGTGTTTGATGAGGTCCACTCGATAATGGGGTCAGTAATGTCGGCAACATTGAAGGTCCAGGGCAGGTCCTGTTGCAGGCCCTGATCAAGTGTGTGACAATGAATGACATACGTAGCGACAGTGAAGTTATTTGCTGCTGTCAAGAGAATGGCTGAGGCGGTGTCAGCATTTTGTACAAGCCGCCATGGGAGAGTAGAGTACTCGGAGCCAGTGTCTATGAGGAATGTTAGGGCAGAATAGGTGTCTCAGATGAGCAGGCACTGGGAGACCAAGCAACAATTGTGTGTGCCTAATCCTGGTGGTTGTTGGCATTTGGGTGCCAAGAGCAGGGTTCTCTGCAGTTCATAGCGTTTGGGCTGAAGTACTCGCAATACCAGCAGAGGCCGGCACTGTCGTGAGGGGCATTGCAGGTCGGCTGGAGCTGCAGTGTTGTTGTGGTTGTAATGCTGGCAGCTGTGGCTGCATGGGCTGTGGTGGTCAGAGTTGAGTCGGACCGCAATTGCTTCAACATTGCTATGTCGACACTGAGGCAGGCAAGCATGTTGTATATTTCTACTGTTGAATGCTGTGCTGTAGGGCTGGGACCAGTGACATCATTAGTGGTATATTGAGCAGCGAGGATGAGCACATGCTGTGGTGACTGGCCAAATGATGGCCAGCTGGCTGTGCCAGGTGGGCTGCACTCACGGGCAGGGAGGCCAGCATCTATTGCACCTTGTTGGCATCAGTGATGGAGAGGTTAGCGTGTGAAACCACTGCTGTATGTATTGGGGCCAGGAGGCAAGCTAGCCAGATGTTATAAAGAAAATCATCGGAGACCGTGTGTGGTTCTGTCAGACTTCAGAGGTGGCACAGGAACTGAGAGGGTTGTCGGTTCCCACATTGCTCAAGGGAAAGAAGGACCTGGATCCACTGTATTTCAGAAGAGGTGAGTTGTGTCAGGAGGCAGCACTGGGGTGTCTCGGTGTGGTCGGTGGCTGTGGGCGATGAAATGATGTCAGGGACTTCCATTGCATATGTAGGCTCGAGCTTATGCTGCAGCTGGTGAAGATCACACCTGATGAAGAAAGTCATAGCCGTGGGTCCCACAGGTTAAGGGCAGCAGATGAGCTGCAGCATGGCCAGTGGGAGTGGTGAATCGCATGGTGGTGCTTCAAGGCCAGGAAGATCTGTGGAGACGAGGACCAGTGTGGACTGTGGTGTGGAGTCCAGCTTCAGTGGCTGGTCCACCTGTGGTTGCGTCGCCGTGTTGCATGCACAGGGTGGCATTGCAGTGTTCCATTTCTGCAAGGCGTGTGGTGATAATGTCATGTGGCACTAGCGTAGCAGCTGCATGTGCTGGGGTGTCGATTGAGTCAGAGGCAGTAGCCATTCATCTTTAGGTTGCACAAAATGTGGCAAAACATGCTTAAAGCAATGAGTTCACGGTGCAAAGCACACCAGTGTCCATAGCATGAAAACAGAAGTTGCTGGGTACACACATACAGGAGTCGGAACATGCACCTAATGGGGCAAGGCAGGCAGTAATATGCCAAAATAGAATATTAAGTTGACTGAGTCCATCATTGGGTCATCAGTGTAGGAATGTTCCTTCCTTTATTGAACTAAGTAACATGCAGTGTTGCAAACACATCAAAGACAGGTCCACACATGGCTGGAGTTACACAAATAGCCTCAGGTTCAAAATGTAAAACAGTCACTCACTCGAGATGTGAAAACACGAGTCGGGTATGGCACAGTAGAAACGGTGGAGTTGGAGAAATCATTGCCTCATCCCAGTGTTCACTGCATGATATGCACTTACAATACCTGCACAAAGACACACAAAGTAAAATTTATAGCCTCACAGGAGTGCAATGCAAAAACACAATATCCACTGTGATTGCATGCCAGGCGTAAAGGCAGCACGGTGCAGTCATCTTGCAGCATTGTAAAAGCATTAATGTCAGGTGCACCCTCTCATGGCCAGTTCCTCATGACACAGGCATAGAGTAGCAACTGAAGTGGATAGTTCAAGGGATGGAGAAAGACTGGTGAAACTCAGTTGGCAGAAGCCTTGCTAGGGGCAGCTATTGTTCCACACTGGTAGCCAGTGACTGTAGTGGTGAAGTGTCCTGTCACACGACGAGATTGATTGCTGTGAACAGAAGAACTATGTGAGGGGTTGAAACTCATTGCCTTAGCAGACACCTATAGCAAGTTAAGAGCAAATGGAACTGCTAAGACAGATGTGTGGTGAAAGGCTGCCATCCCCACAGCTTCCTTTTTTCTTAGTAAGTGATATGTTTATCAAGTTTGGTTATACTAATTGATCCCAGAGCTTATGAGGAGATGTTGTACATATGCATACATAACATACATTGCACACAAATATGTCTGATTCTCTGCTGTTCTACATGGTAAATTTGTCTATGGTATTCAGCCATGTGGCTTGATCTTAGGTCCTGAAACACATTGACAAAATTATTGGCTTTCTGCAGAGCTCATCCTTGCAACCTGTTGACACACTGAACAGCACAAATAAGAGTCAAATTGCACTTCATACTTATAGAAGTATTCCTCCTTAACTAAACACAGGAAAATGCTAATAGGTCATTTTCAAACATTTTTACATCACCCCTTTTCATCCTGTCCCCCCAGCCACAGTGGTAGTGGGGAATCTTACTCCCACAGTATTTTTATACCAATAATAAGTCATCTACCTAACAAATTGAGTTCAAATTGCTCCATGTGTTCCTGAGTTATTCTTCAGTGTCACCCCATTTCATTCCCACCCCTATGGGGTATAGGTGATTCTTAGTCTCACAGTGCCTTTTTCCAATTTGTAAGTTACTAGTAACCCTTGATCCTTTAAAGAGTTGAACTTCCCTACATAAAAGAGCTTCAAACTTCAGATTACAAATGAGTTAAAGCATTAGATATTTAATGTTCAGCATGTAAGTGAGAAAAAATTATAAAAGGCTTGAAACTATGTTTAAAGTTCATTGGAAGTTGCTAAGTGCTCACATTATCACACACTGGGTGTGTATAGTCTAGGTAACTTGCACCTGATTGTAGAAGAACATAGTTTTTTGCTCATCTCGATGTTTGCGGTGTCATATCTCCTGAACTATGTGTCATACAATGCTATAATTTTGCAAGCACATTCGCTGGTATTAGTGGATAATAAATGTACTGTCTGTGGAATATGTTGTAAATAAAGCTAATAATAAAGAAATAATAAATTCAACCATCATGCATAATGCAGCAACTTTTCACGCATCTAATTGTTTATGATATATCTCCATAACTATGTGTCATATAGTGATATAATTTTGCACTTACACTCAGTGATGTATATGGATACTCTCTGAAAGATGTGTTGTGATTAAAGATAGTACTAAAGAAGTAATAAATTGAAATCTCATGCCTGATGTGGTAGTTTTCAGGCATCTCAATTATGACATCACATCTCCTGAACTATGTGTCATACAATGATATAATTTTGCTGGTACATTACACTGTCTGGAAAATGTGATGTGAATGGGGTTAGAAGTAAAGAGGTAATAAATTAAAATGTCATGCCTATTGTGGCAGTTTTACTGCGCGAACAGCAAAAATATAGTAAGCAATAAACGTTCCTCCAAAAGTTTCATAAAGGTTTGATATTATATGTAAAGTTTGTAGCAAGTGGCTAAGTGCTCTCATTCTCAAATACTGGATGAATATAGTATGGCTTTTTGTGTGCAGTGCATTACATTCCTTTTTCAGCCCCACACCCATGCCTTTGAGATGTGGCTGTTTCTTACCACCAAAGTGCTTCCTTCTAGATGGCAAGTTATATGTGTACCAAGTTTGGTTGAAATTGAACCAGTAGTTTAGGAGGAGATGTTGAACAGACAAACATACATACATACTTACATATACTTTCATAAATTATAAAGATATGTTAACTAAAAATAGATTGTTTTTCCAGGTTGGTGATCACATTGAGAAGATAAATAATGAGAATCTGGTTGGTCGAAGACATTTTGAAGTGGCAAAGATGCTAAAAGAAATTCCAAAGGACACAACATTTACACTAAGACTTGTTGAGCCATTGAAGGATGGATTCAGTAAGTATTTCCAGTGCACTGACATAGAAATGCCATTGAGCTCCAATATCAGTAAAAAACTCAGTTTATATGGCAAAAATCAAGAATGTAAAGCTGTGTGATGTACATTTATGATAGTAGACTTGTTGCCCTTGAGCACAAAAATTGTGTATACATAACAGAAAGTGAGTAACATTGTTCCTTTATTTTGTTTCATAACTTTGTGTTTGATATATTGATTGAAATACAGTTAAAGGAACTCAGATAGGGAAGAGTGTAGAATATATGATACACAACCTGTATATAGAGTAATAATGATTTTATTGACACATGTATACACAGATCGACTGGACGTGACAAAGGCATAATTCAAACTAAACATTCAGAGTCCACACAGTCGCTCTCCCTCGTCAGTGATGTTGCTAATCCCACAGAGCTGCCCCGCCCCCCTTCTGGTGCAGTCAGACATTGGTGGGAGAGAGACTATGCTGACAATCATCTATGCTTAGATGGCTGGACCATTTTTTGTAGGTGTAATTCTCATATCGGAGGTTAAACATCTTGTTTTTCTGCAGCAGTATAGCCATCGCACAGTGGAAGTAACTTGACTAATGCTGTGATACAGTTCTCTAGATAGTGTAATCACTGCAGTATGACATCATTGTGATTGTTGTTTACATCATATGTGTCAGTAGTTGTACTGTTACATTTAGTAGGTGGATGTCTTGAGTTGCATCTGTGATTCACTGCAGACACAACATCTCATTGGCAAAGCACACACAGCCATCAGCACGTCCATGCGGAGAGACCGAAGTGCAAGTGGAACCAATATAGACTTGTACATACACGTGGAGAATCAGTGTCTGCCATGTGATGTGTTGCTGCATTGACTGACTGTTGCTGCAGAGAAGTGGCATCCTCTCAGTTGGAGGTGATTAGGCTGAGTTGCATCATCTCGGTGGTGGCCAGATGGAGGCTCGATGTCATGGATGATTGCTGCATTGGAGAGGGGATGCCAGCTTCTTTGTCAGTTGTAGAACAAAGCTGTGATACCTCAGCCAGTTGGTATCATGTGCAGTTGAGGGTGTCATGATTGGTGATGGTCGCTTTAATACATGTAAGTTTGGATTCTTGCCTTCATGAGGTGAGTGGATATTGCGGCAAAGCAAGATGGCTGCCATTGTTGGCAACATTCGTTACACATTGGTGACTGTATGAAACAGTAGGCTGGAAAAGAATGTCTGAACATAGTTCAGTGCATTGAGAAGCATGATTTTGGAGAATTTGATTGAACAGGCATGGTGCAGTTGTGGCACAGGCATCATTTTGTGAGTGCTGCCCAACTGGTTGGGTAGTGTGGGACTGTGCAGCACTGCACTGACACTCTGTACCTGTGTATTTGTCCCACAGAGAGTGCTGAGTGTGTCACTGTGCAGTACTGAACATGTTGAGTAGGTATTCCATATCCAGGTGGCCCATTTCTTAGGTACTGATTTAGGGTGAAACACCAAATCTGCACTGCATTGTTCATCTGTCGTGGTGTTTGAATGCACATTGTAGGCATCAAGTACAGTGTTTGTGAGCATCATGGGTCACCACTAAAGGAACTCAGATACAGATAGGTGTAAAATACATGATTTACAGCTCATATATAGAGTAATTATGATTTTATTATACTCAGATCAAGTCATGACAAGGGCATAGTGCACACTAAACAGTCTGATAGTGTCCACACAGTCACTCTCCCTGTTAGCAATGTTACTGTTTCCACACACTATATTTTAATCAGACCCTGAACATTAATAAAAACAGGAGTATTTCAAGAGATTTAAGATGGCACAGCATTTACAACAATGAAAAGGTAGTCAAGGTACTGGTTTTGTGTTTGAGATGAGCAGGGTTCAAATCCCCATGTAATCATCCAGATTTAGTTTTCCTGTGATTTCCATAAGTCACGAAAGCCAAATGCTGCACTGCTTCTTTTGAAAAGTCATCAACCAATTTCTTGCCTAATGTGAGATTGTTCTCCACCTCTAAGTATCTCATAATAAAAGAGACATTAGGCTTTAATCTTTCTTCCTTCTAAGCACTATATACATTGAGATTTATTAAACCATCATATGATACCTCTGGTACGTACTGCCAGTGCAAAATCTGTAAAGGTCATGAACATATTTATATGTTTATTTATTTATTTTACCATCATTATAGAGTGCATCTCCTAGTAGCCATAATGGGCTATCATGAATTAATATTCATGGTTTCTCAATGACAGTGAGGCAAATGAAAGCCATAATGGTGGTAACATCATAGAGATGCACAAACATTGGCCCACGAACAATGTAAAAACCATAAAGGTGGTAACATCATAGAGGTGCACAAAAATTGGCCCACGAACTATGTAAAAATGACAACCCCACTTACAACTTGCACCTGTGATGAATAGCATTCTGTTATTCAATTTCTACTAACTGAAGCTGTGAAACCTATTGAAATTCATTACAGAATGGAGGGCCAGTGAGATAATGGATATCTATCATCAGAGCAAATCTGTGAATGGTGTCAGAAGTTTTGGACTGAAGTCCATGGCCAATGTTTGTCAGCTGGGTTAGGCATACCACGTTGTGAGTCCAGAAAATACTGCAGCCATTGAAGCCATGCTGGGAAACTGTGAAGTGACACTGGACAACAGTGCAGCTGTAAACATTGCTCATCATTCAACACATCAAACTGCACACAATGGGCTCCAATTTCACAAAGCGTCTGCACTATGAGTGACCTAGCAGCTGACTCCAGAATTAAAACAGTGATGTACAGATGTTTGCAGACAACTACAATGATGGACAAGTGTGTTGCTCTCTTTGCTAAGATTGTCACTCCTATCAACCATTTACAAAGAAAATGAGTGGGTAATGGAACCACACCTTATCACTAAAACTATATATTCTCTAAACACAGCCATCAGTAAGATGGTTATACTGCCACTGTTTTGGGATGGTAGAGGCTTCATCTTGGAACACTAAACTCATAACTCTAAAAATCACATTTGGTGTGCAGTCAAATCTTAATTGTGCAGATTTCTGCCCTCTTGTAACTTGGTAATGCTCAGTCCCTTACAGCTCATGTTACAGTTGTAACAAACACAAACCATCTTTTGACTATCTTCCATCCCACCATACTCACCAGACCTTTTCTCCAAATGATTTCCTTATATTTGGGTGACACAGGTGCAACTGGCAACAAAACACTCCTAACTTGTGAACAGATGTGTTATGAGAAGCACAAGTGGTGGTGCAGACTCACAAATGAGTTTTCTAATAGAATTTGGCCATTTTTTAAGTACTGGTGAATTTGCATTGAGTATGAAGGAAATAATGGTGAGAAGTAATATAACTTCATGTCATGTGTAACTGTCAATCAAGAACATATGATTCCTTCCTCTCCATTTCAGACGTACAATACTATGACAAATTTAATTAACAGTAATTATGAACAACTACAAGGGCAATAGTGAAGACAGTATACAATAATCAAAGAAATGCTTTGCCCCAGTTGTATTATGCACACAAGGGAGGTACTTTGGAAATGTGGCCAAATGTTGGCACATTTTAGTTTTGTCATCCAGAATCAAGTCCAAATCGAAAAGCAGGGCTGTCATTGAAACACAACACTTAGGACTGAAAGCATGTTTATTATGAACACCAACTTATACCCGGGATAGAAATGACCTCCTGGAGAGAGAGTGCAGCATTTATACAAACTCTGAATAGTCCAAAATGCTGACACTTATACATACTTATAATATTCCAAAACATGCAAACATTAAAAACATAAGATATTTTGAAAACCTTTCAGAACTGATAAATACTAAACAACAAATAATTACTGGTAGTCAGGTTTGATGCTAACCACTACACCATACTGTGTGTGCCACAGCTCATGGCGATGCCCTCTCTCCTGCAGAAAGAATGATCCACTGTTTCCGAAGTTCTCACTGGAGCCAACTACAGCAGCCTGGAGCTATCTGTTTCCTGCACCTACAGTCTTTTCACTTCTCTCCTTTTCTGCTCCCACCTTCTCCCTGCCCTCCATCTAACCTCCCCACTCCACCTACCTGTCCTACTGTCCCCCTACCTCATACCTGTATGCTCCTACAAGCATCACTTTACCATTCCCACAACTACCCTACTATCATCCCCCCCCCCCCCCGCCCTAGCCTCCTGCTTATCCCCACCACCCAGACTGCTTCTCCCACCAAGTGCAGTTGCTCACAGTCTGGCTTCAGCAGCCAGAGACAGTAGTCGTGTGTGTGAGGTGTATTTGCATGTACAGGGCTATTACAAATGATTGAAGCGATTTCATAAATTCACTGTAGCTCCATTCATTGACATATGGTCACGACACACTACAGATACGTGGAAAAACTCATAAAGTTTTGTTCGGCTGAAGCCGCACTTCAGGTTTCTGCCGCCAGATCGCTCGAGAGCGCAGTGAGACAAAATGGCGACAGGAGCCGAGAAAGCGTATGTCGTGCTTGAAATGCACTCACATCAGCCAGTCATAACAGTGCAACAACACTTCAGGATGAAGTTCAACAAAGATCCACCAACTGCTAACTCCATTCGGCGATGGTATGCGCAGTTTAAAGCTTCTGGATGCCTCTGTAAGGGGGAATCAACGGGTCGGCCTGCAGTGAGCGAAGAAACGGTTGAACACGTGCGGGCAAGCTTCACGCGTATCACGCAGAAGTCGACAAATAAAGCAAGCAGGGAGCTAAACGTACCACAGCTGACGGTTTGGAAAATCTTACAGAAAAGGCTAAAGCAGAAGCCTTACCGTTTAGAATTGCTACAAGCCCTGACACCCGATGACAAAGTCAAACGCTTTGAATTTTTGGTGCGGTTGCAACAGCTCATGGAAGAGGATGCATTCAGTGCGAAACTTATTTTCAGTGATGAAGCAACATTTTTTCTTAATGGTGAAGTGAACAGACACAATGTGCGAATCTGGGCGGTAGAGAATCCTCACGCATTCGTGCAGCAAATTTGCAATTCACCAAAAGTTAACGTGTTTTGTGCAATCTCACGGTTTAAAGTTTATGGCCCCTTTTTCTTCTGCAAAAAAAACATTACAGGACACGTGTATCTGGACATGCTGGAAAATTGGCTCATGCCACAACTGGAGACCGACAGCGCTGACTTCATCTTTCAACAGGATGGTGCTCCAGCGCACTTCCATCATGATGTTCGGCATTTCTTAAACAGGAGATTGGAAAACCGATGGATCGGTTGTGGTGGAGATCATGATCAGCAATTCATGTCATGGCCTCCACGCTCTCCCGACTTAACCCCATGTGATTTCTTTCTGTGGGGTTATGTGAAAGATTCAGTGTTTAAACCTCCTCTACCAAGAAACGTGCCAGAACTGCAAGCTCGCATCAACGATGCTTTCGAACTCATTGATGGGGACATGCTGCGCCGAGTGTGGGAGGAACTTGATTATCGGCTTGATGTCTGCCGAATCACTAAAGGGGCACATATCGAACATTTGTGAATGCCTAAAAAACTTTTTGAGTTTTTGTATGTGTGTGCAAAGCATTGTGAAAATATCTCAAATAATAAAGTTATTGTAGAGCTGTGAAATCGCTTCAATCATTTGTAATAACCCTGTATGTGTGTGTGAGTTGTTTTTGCGTGAATGTGTGTGTGTGTGTGTGTATGTTGTCTAATTCAGAAGAAGGCCTTTTGGCTGAAAGCTTACTTGTTTCGAAGTCTTTTTGTTGTGCCTGTCTGTGACTCAACATCTCCACTGTATGGCGAGTAGCAATCTATCCTTTTCATAACCTTGTCATTATTCCATCCTGGATTTTCCACTGTTGACAACCTGGTTCTAGATCTTCTCAGTGGTCCTCTGTATGGTGGCACTGGCAATTCCTCATATACTGGTTGTGTTGTTACATCCTCCTCATAGTGATGAGCATGGGAGGTGCCCCCCCCCCCCCCTGGGAGGTGCACCCCCCCCCCCCCCACCCCGTCCTTCTGAAGCTTTGTGATCATTGAGTGAGTATTCAGCTTCCTTGAACATCCCATCATCAATCTGCACATCTGGACTGTAGTAGGGCTTCATATGGAGGGAGTGGATGACACCTCCATGCTTTTTCCTTCTTGATGAAGGGTCCTAATCCTCAAGTTCATATGTGACATCTGACAACTGACAAAGGATGCAATAAGGCCCAAAGTAGCATTTTAGTAATGTTTCTGGTATTCCCACTTCTGCATTTGCATAAAAATCTATACCGAGTCTCCCAGTGTGTATCTCACGGGCTGGTGCTTTGCACAATAGTGCTCTTGGTCATTCTCCTGGGCATCCAAGGTCCTTATGCAAGCCAGCTGCCTTACTTCATCTGTCCTGGTTATGAGTGTTCCACATAGTCATCCTGAGTATTGTCTGACTGAAACAGAAACTGTATCCATTGTTGTTTTAGCTTCATGACTGTGGATCAGAAAGAGCATTGTAAAGCCTGTATGTAGTTCCTTGGATTTCTGAGTTGCATGTAAATGTCATGATGGACAGTACTGTATCCCAGTCTCTCTTTTTGACAATGTACATTAAGATAATATATGCCAATGTCTTATTAAAGCATTCTGTGAGACGATTCATCTGTCAATAGTAGACAGTTGTCATCCAGTGGCAGATGTTGCAATGTGAAATTGCCTCAGGTACTAGTCATGACTGTGAAACCTTTCCATAATCAGAGATTATCAAAAAGGCTGCTCCATGCTTCAGAATGATGCCTTCTATGAGGAACTTTACAATTTCCAGAGCATCAGCAGTTGGCACAGCTTCAGTGATAGAATATCAGGTAAGGTAGTCATTTGTCGACTTCAGGAACCTCCCAAAGAGGTCAATTCCTATTTAGTGGAAGGGTACTGCTGCAGGCTTTTTTCATTACCATTCCCTACACTGGTTCACATAGTGTTTAATAGATCAGCAAAGACCAGGCCAGTGACACCTGCACCTGATTCTGCTGAGAGTCTTTATGGATCCCAGGTGACCTGATGTTGGAGCATCATGGAAATACTTCAGGATAGCTGGTCATAGTGAGTTTGGATGACGAGCAACTATTTCCACCCCATTGGATTGTAGTTCGTCTTGTAAAATGGTCCGTTATTAATTGGAATTATTCTTTGGTCAGGTCCTCCATTGTTCAAGGTTTCTGTGGTTTACAGCACTGCTGGATCTTCTCTCTGTTTAGCAGCAATGCCATTTTATGTGGTGATCACTGAGATTTCATCCATGCTGTTGTGTACCACTAAATGATTCCATGAAAGGCAATCAGCATCCTTTGTTAGCATCCTCATAAGTTCAAAAGTGGCTAGAGAATTACACTGTCAAAACAGCATAATTTTCAATTCATAGAGACTGTCACGAGTTATAAAGGCAGTGTTTCTCAATCATCCTCATCAATCTCGATTTGCCAGTGGCTTCACTACATGTCCATAGTTGAAAAATGCACTGATGGAAAAGAAAGTCACAATGCCTGGAAGGAGTTCTGCAACGTAAATGAAAGTTAGTAATCATGTTTGTACATCTGAAAGATGATGTATATTCAAATTTCACATCAATCGCATAAGATTGGTGCTGGTAGCGCCACTATGAGGATGCAGATCTGGCTTGCTTTAAATACGTGTTGTAATGGTTTGAGCGTTAGTTGCCTTTGAGATTGGATGTGGTGAGTTGATGTTAGTCAAGAATGTCTTTAAGGTGGCAAAGAAGCCATTATCAATGCCTCATTGATTTTGAACAAAGTTGTATAATAGGGCTATGAGAAGCTGGATGTTCCTTTTGTGATACTGCAGGAAGACTTGGCAGGAATGTAGGTACTGTGTATGATTTCTGGCAGCAGTGGTCACGGGCATGTACAGTTGCAAGAAGACAGGGCTCCAGTCTGCCAAGTGGCACTGCCAAGAGGAAAGACCATAGTGTTTGGCATATGCCTCTGGCACATTGTACTGCATCTGCAGCAGTAGTATGAGCAGCAGTTAGCACAACAGTGACACAGTGCACTGTTACAAATTGGTTGCTTCAACAGTAGCTCTAAGACAGGTGCCCTGTAGCACGCATTCTGCTGATCCCAAACCACCACCACCTGCGACTTCAGTCATGTCAACCAGGAGCTCATTGGAGGGCAGTGGGAGGTATGTCATGTTTTCTGATGAAATATTGTTCTGTCTTGATGCCAGTGATGGTTGTATGTTGGTTAGAAGGAGGCCAGTTAAGGGTAACCAACCTGCCTGCATGCTAGACGTACTCTACCTACACCTGAAGCTGTGGTCTGGGGCGAGATTTTGTATAACAGCGGGAGCATTCTTCTTGTTATCCCATGCACCCTGACATCAAATTTGTATGCCAAACAAGTGATTTGACTTGTTGTGTTGTGATTCATGAACAGCATTCCAGGGGTTGGATAATGTTCACCCACATTCCAAGGTTTTAACCTAACATGTTCTATAGAGTGTTGACATGTTGCCTTTGCCTGCTCAGTCACCAGCTTTGTCTCCAGTTGAGCACATATGGGACATCATCAGATGACAACTCCAGCATCATCCGCAACCAGCATTAACTGCCCTGCATTGAATGACCAAGTGCAGCAGGCATAGAGCTCCATCCCACAAACTGACATCTGACACCTACACAACACATGCATGCACATTTGCATGCTTGCATTCAACATTCTAGCAGTTACACCAGTTACTAATGTACCAGCATTTTGCACTTGCAATGGCTTATCTTGTGCTTTCATTAACCTGTGATCTTGCAGTGTTAATCACTTAAATATGTTACCCTGACAAATGTATCCCTGAAATTTCATTACTCTACATTGATTGTTTTTTAGTGTTTCAAATTTTTTCCATCAGTTTACTTTGCTCCTTTCAAGCAGTCTAGGTTGTCATCATTGCATGGCAATGGAGAAACATTTTTCTTTGCGATTTTTTTAGTCGTTGGTAGTCAACTGAGAAATGGTATGTACCATCTTGCTTCTTTAGAAGGACCACAGAAGAGGACCAAGGACTCTCTGTGGGTGCAATGATGTCATCTTGCAGCATCTTCTCCACTTCCTCCCAGATTATGCGTTGTTCAGCTGGTGATACTTATATTAGCAGCGCCTAATTGGTGGGTTATACTCAGGTTTGATACAGAATTTTATCATGGGCTGTTTGGTCTGTGTTTTCTCCACCCTGGATTTGAAAGCATCTGAAAATTGATGCAGAGATTATGTGTTGTTAAGCTGGTGACACTCTATATGAGCAGTGCCTAATTGGTGGGTTATCTTCAGGTTTGGTAAAGCATTTTATTGTGGGCTTCTTGGTCTGCGTTTTCTCCACTCTGGATTTGAAAGCATCTGAAAACTGATGCAGAATGACTAGTACTTGCCGATGTTGATCCGGGTCTAGTGTAGCAGGGGGTACAACCCGTCGGCTTTGGGCAAGGACGTCACAAGCCGCCAGAGAGCAGTTTCATTTTCGCTTTTGCTGTTATGTTTCAGTTTCGTTTTTTTACTGATTGCTTAATAAAGTGGATCTGTTTATTCTATCTCGTGAGATTTTTTTTTTTTAAAAAGCCAAAAAACACTTATCAGCCACTGAAGGGAGCTACAACACTAAGAAGAATCGCTTCTCGATTGGCCACTTGTGACGTCATTGTCCAAAGCCGACGGGTTGTATCCCCTGCTACACTAGTCCCGTTGATCCTTGGTCAGGCCGTATGTGTTGTGACTCGCCGATTATTCAAAGTGCCGCCGCGCAATTACGCACGTCTTCTATGTGCGGCACTGTCTGCCAGCCATGCAGCAGCTGCACCACCTAAGCGGCCAGCCGAGCAGCGGCCGCTAGACTGAGGCTCAGTGTTTAATCGAATGCCGACTTGTTCACAGGTCCACTTACTCAGTGACTTATATGTGTTGTTGTGTTGTCCGAAATATATGTGTTAAATTTGAAGATTTAACAGTATCCAATTGGCAGTTCAATAGTAGCTTTCTCTCCTGTGTTGTCTGTAGTGGTAGCAGAGCACAATTCCAGATCAATGACACTGAGCTGTCCTTCCTGGACTTGTTCCTATGTGCATACCTTTAGGGATGAGTTATGGGTGCTCATGATTATTAGTGATCCAATGTTCTTCTTGATCACCTAGAATACTTATGATACTCACTGTCATGTAGATTTATTTTGTGAACATGAGTAGCTTTTTGCAATCTACAAAAGCTTCATGGTTTAATTGGGAATCTCAAATGATGACTGGAAATCATCTTGTTGGTGATGGGGGGGACAACTGTGTCTTCAAGGGGAAATAACCGCCATGAATAATATTTGTTATGTGTGTTTGTTGAAATAGCTCCATATTTATCTGATCCTCTGTAGTTTATGATAGCTTGTAATGTTCACAAGAAATCTCATACAAGAGTAAAATCATGAATCCATTGTGTTAAAATGACAAATTCTAAGGGCTGTGTTCTGTCATTGGTGGTTGTTCTTCCGATACATGTTCCTGTTGCCTGGATGTATTTTCATTTGCAGCCTTCAACATGATTGCTTTCATATCATGGAACATAGTCTTCTTCAGTTGGCAAAGATAACCATTTGACATTACAGAAAACCAAGTCCCTGAGATGAATAGCACCTAGACAAGTTGACCACTGATGATTGTGTCAATGAGATTTCCTCTCATCTTGGTAAGTATCTCCATGGAGGATCTGCATCTGTGGCAGTCACACCTCCATAGATGGCTGCCTCACTTAGTTTTCCTGAATTTGGTGTGTAGGCAGGTGACTGGTACCTCTGTACAGTGACAGGGAACATCTATGGTGTGTTGGGGAGTGACCTCATCCAGGGTATGCCAAAGAGCCTCGGTCCACAGGTCAACTATAATCATCTCCAGTTGACAGGCACGAATATGACTGCTGCGACTGTTGACATCCTGTGACATAATAGTATTTGAACACTTGCCTCCTTTCTCTGCAGGGCATCACAGTGAAAACAGGATGGCGTGTTGTCCTCTGTTCTCCAAACGTCTGTTCTCCTGTGGGATATTATACTTGCCAAAGGAGCTGGTCATATCTGCATTAGATGGATGCTGGGTTGTCATTTGGCAATGGTAGCATGGGTCTGAGTTGTGCGAGTCCATTCTTCACAGCAGGGTCACCTGGTGGTAGGGACTGGTGCCAAAGATTGATGTTCAACAGTCTGTTACCTCCTGATGTATGGGGTTAATGTCTGTGGCCACTGTTTCTTGTGTACTAGATCTAACTGTTATGGCTGCCATAAGATGCTATGTTCTTCTCTTACAACATGGCATATGAGGGAGATGAGGTCATACTGGTCTTCCACAACTGTGATTTGGTCACATTTGCCAGTCAGTCATATCTTTTCCCTCCACTGATTCTTTTCTGTTATGTTTCCTTGACCCACTGTCACCATATGATAAATTCTGTTGTTGTGACACCCTTTACATGAAAAGTTTGGTACATGTTTTCTGTGACTCTCTGAATCAAATGTGAGAGATTTTGTCGCCTTCTGTCATATTTAGATTAACATTGTTGCAAAGGGCTCAAATATTCTGCATGTAAGACAGTCCTGTCTCATTATTAAGCTGGGCTCTGTTCTTCAATTGATCTTCTACGAAGCAGACTTGCTGTGCATTGTGACCAAATATTTTCTTCAATTCATCCTGGAATTTTTTCCAGCCATTGAGTTCCTCTTCATTGTTCTTGAACAATTGCTGGGTGATGGCATCTAACAAGGGGAGGCCGCCAATTGTGAAATTCAGATTCGATTCATACTGCGCATAATAAAAGCTCATGGCCAGAGGTGTAATGTGGCAAAGCACCAAGACGCACTTCTCAGCCGTTGTCGAGAAAATCGACAGTTAAAAGAAACCGTTGCGGTGAAATACTCTCTATGATTATTAATTCTCTACAGCATCGTGGCGCAGCGGTAAGAGCTCGGGTTCGTAATCCAAAGGTTGCCGGATCGAATCTCACGCTATGCAACCTTTTTTTTAGTATTTGTTTTTTATAATTCAAATATATATAATTCCCGGCAATCAGTTACAACAATTATGCATATAATAAGTTGTTGAAAGTAGTTTGTCGTGGAAAAACTGGCGACTTCGAACATCATTATGTTTTCCGCAAACAGTTGTATTTCACAAATGTTATTAATTGTCTTCATAATGTTAACCACGTATAGTTAACGGAAGATGTAGAAACGATATTCCGAAACGAATACGTATAGCGTAAGTCAAACGTTCGAACTAGAATAGAGATCCCACGAACACAAATTTGCTGTGGCAGGTATGAAATATAAACTCCGTTACTCGCTCGTTACACTTGTATGACAGATGTTGAATGGGCCAAAACGAGCCGCCGCATAACAGCGTAGTTGCCTGCTAACTTCGAAAGAAGGTAGATGCAGTCCCTAGCGCAACTTATAACGTTGTCGAAAATCAGTGCGGACGGGAGAGCTTTGGTACACCCTGTTAAAAAAAAAAATGGAAAAATGGAGGCGGTACATTTGTAGAGCGATCCGCCTTCAACATGCATAAGCAATTCATTAATACTTCATATATATATTTGAATTACAAAAAACTAATAATAAAAAAAATTTCATGGCGCGAGATTCGATCCGGCGACCTTCGGATTATGAACCCGAGCGCTTACTGCTGCGCCACGACGCTATACAAAATTATTAATCGTCGAGAGTATTTCACCGCAACGGTTTCTTTTAACTGTAGATTTTCTCGACAACGGCTGAGAAGTGCATCTTGGTGCTTTGCCACATTACACCTCTGGCCATGAGCTTTTATTATGCACAGTATGAATCGAATCTGAATTTCACAATTGGCGGCCTCCCCTTGTAAGTAAAAGTATACATTTACCAAGAACATCATGTCCTCCCACCTGTTGTATTTGACGACTCGGTCAAATCCATTCAGCCAATACATTTGGTTCTGACCAACCCATCTGGAGAACACTGATGAGCACCTTATCTATACCTGATTTAATGCTGGTTCAGAATCCACTGATCTCCTGAATACACAGACCGTGGGAATGATGGAGTGCTTGTATTCCAGTTCCTGCCTGTGTAGGCAACACCTTTCATGTTGCCTAATTGAAGCCACGGTGGTGTAGATGCTAAGTTCCTGGCATTTTCACAAAACAATGTCACATCATAACCACAATCAAGTCCATATTCCATATCTGAAAACAGAATCATCAATGAAATACAATTTTTATCACTGAAGCACATTTATTATGAACACCAGCATACAGCTAGAACAGAACTGACCTCTTGCATGGAAAGTGCTAGTACTTATATATACATCAAAATACCAGATTATACATACACTACAAACATGTGATATTTCAAGTACCTTCCAGGACTTGTAAATACTAAACAACAAATAGCTGTGGGTGGGTGGATTTGAAGTGGTGACCAGCAGCACGCCAGCCAGCGACACAAACCCACTACTCCACACTAAATGCATTAGAGCTCACAGCAGTATACCTCAGTCTACAGCCCAGAAGAATTTTATCGAATCTGATTCTGTCTGAGAAAACCTACAAACATACATAATCTCTCATAGCGTGAGTAAAATTCTTGACCTTTTGCATGGTGTCACCATGACCTTATTTAGCTGCATGTTACATGTAAACTACCACTGTAGCATCGTGTATGAGATTCAACTCCTGACACTGATGATGGAGAAATTTATCATGACATTGAGTTCCCTGTTCAGTCTAACATTAAAAGAAAATACACTCCTGGAAATGGAAAAAAGAACACATTGACACCAGTGTGTCAGACCCACCATACTTGCTCCGGACACTGCGAGAGGGCTGTACAAGCAATGATCACACGCACGGCACAGCGGACACACCAGGAACCGCGGTGTTGGCCGTCGAATGGCGCTAGCTGCGCAGCATTTGTGCACCGCCGCCGTCAGTGTCAGCCAGTTTGCCGTGGCATACGGAGCTCCATCGCAGTCTTTAACACTGGTAGCATGCCACGACAGCGTGGACGTGAACCATATGTGCAGTTGACGGACTTTGAGCGAGGGCGTATAGTGGGCATGCGGGAGGCCGGGTGGACGTACCGCCGAATTGCTCAACACGTGGGGCGTGAAGTCTCCACAGTACATCGATGTTGTCGCCAGTGGTCGGCGGAAGGTGCACGTGGCCGTCGACCTGGGACCGGACCGCAGCGACGCACGGATGCACGCCAAGACCGTAGGATCCTACGCAGTGCCGTAGGGGACCGCACCGCCACTTCCCAGCAAATTAGGGACACTGTTGCTCCTGGGGTATCGGCGAGGACCATTCGCAACCGTCTCCATGAAGCTGGGCTACGGTCCCGCACACCGTTAGGCTGTCTTCCGCTCACGCCCCAACATCGTGCAGCCCGCCTCCAGTGGTGTCGCGACAGGCGTGAATGGAGGGACGAATGGAGACGTGTCGTCTTCAGCGATGAGAGTCGCTTCTGCCTTGGTGCCAATGATGGTCGTATGCGTGTTTGGCGCCGTGCAGGTGAGCGCCACAATCAGGACTGCATACGACCGAGGCACACAGGGCCAACACCCGGCATCATGGTGTGGGGAGCGATCTCCTACACTGGCCGTACACCACTGGTGATCGTCGAGGGGACACTGAATAGTGCACGGTACATCCAAACCGTCATCGACCCCATCGTTCTACCATTCCTAGACCGGCAAGGGAACTTGCTGTTCCAACAGGACAATGCACGTCCGCATGTATCCCGTGCCACCCAACGTGCTCTAGAAGGTGTAAGTCAACTACCCTGGCCAGCAAGATCTCCGGATCTGTCCCCCATTGAGCATGTTTGGGACTGGATGAAGCGTCGTCTCACGCGGTCTGCACGTCCAGCACGAACGCTGGTCCAACTGAGGCGCCAGGTGGAAATGGCATGGCAAGCCGTTCCACAGGACTACATCCAGCATCTCTACGATCGTCTCCATGGGAGAATAGCAGCCTGCATTGCTGCGAAAGGTGGATATACACTGTACTAGTGCTGACATTGTGCATGCTCTGTTGCCTGTGTCTATGTGCCTGTGGTTCTGTCAGTGTGATCATGTGATGTATCTGACCCCAGGAATGTGTCAATAAAGTTTCCCCTTCCTGGGACAATGAATTCTCGGTGTTCTTATTTCAATTTCCAGGAGTGTATGAATATACCCAAGAATATTATGATGTGGATAATACATTCATAAATATCAATTTGTAATCACTAACAGCCACATTTTCCAATCATCTATGCAGAAATATATTATGACACTGGAAAGAGTTGACTTTAGTGCCAATGCCTCTGAAATTGTTTCAACCACCAGTAAGTTTGTGCTGTGCCTTTTGAAACATTACTAAAGATTTATTATAACCATTTGAATTGTTTGGCATAATATCCTCCAGTGCTGCACCAACCTCATCCTTTGAATCATTGTCCCATAGTAGTAATTCTGCATTGGGTGTGTACATAGCTATTATTGTCTGAGTCCAAGATCACTACTCATTTTATTTAAGTAACATTGCATTTGCTGCTACCACTGTATTTACCAGTAACTAGTTCATACCATGTAGAAATAGTGCCACCTAATTTACGTCTTCATTACAGTACTGAACATCATGCAATACGATGGTTCATATACTAAAATTGGAACAACACAGAAAGTATTAGCATCTCTCTACTCCTGCTTTGCACTTACGAGGGCTGTGTTCAAATTTCCAACAATTCATTCTGATTTAAACCTCCAATGGTTTCTCAGAATTCCCTCAGATGAATACTGTGATGGTTCTTTCAGAAAGACTGTGGCAGTCCTTTCCCCATCTGTGTCCTATCTAAACTAATTATCTATTTCTAATTACACTTCTTTCTCTTTAGACCTTTTAAAACTGCAATGTTGCTCTCAAGCAACTATGATTTCCAATAACCACTGGACTCACATTCAGGAGGACGATGGTTCAATCCTGCGTCCAGCCATCCTGATTTAGGTTTTCCGTGATTCCCCTAAATCGCTTCAGGCAAATGCTGGGATGGTTCCTCTGAAAGGGCATGGCCAACTTCCTTCCCTAATCCGATGAGACCGATGACCTAGGATGTTTGGTGTCTTCCCCAAACAACCCAACCCAATAACCATTTTAAGTTCTGAGAATCTCTCAGTGAGAGAAGAGATGGAGCATTTTGTAGCTACCAGAACTGTCAGACCAAGTAAAAAAGAGATAGCAGCTTTGAAAGTCAACTTGATATGTCAGGATGTAATAGAGAATGTTGAAGGGGAGATACACTGATCTTCAGCACCAGTCTCTGCCACCAGCTGAATGCACAAGGAATATTGTGCATGGCCAACGCAGACTTATGCTGCAGCCATAAAATGACAACCCAGCACCTGACCAATGCTGGTACAGCCAACTCCTATGCCAAGTATCATGCAAGCATTTGGAGGATAGAGGACAACATGCTGATGTGTTTCCACTATGGACACCCTGGACACATAGTAGGCTACTGCAGAGAAAGAAGTCATATTTTCCAAGACTACTGTGCCCCCATACATCAACCATCACAACAGTTCTGTTCACTGCAGACAATTCTAATTGACCTGCGAAATGAAGCTCATCACTGTTCCCTGGGAGAGATCACTCCCCAACATGTTGTAGCCATTCCCCATTGCCTCTTGCTTAGCCACGGACTTCAGAGATGATCATCTATGAAAGTGAGGCCACCACACAGTTACCAGGATGTCAGAGAATCTCACCGGTGTCATGATTGGTGACCAATCTGTCGAGGCCCTATCCAACTCAGGCGTATCGTTTCCTGTAATGTTGAATGCTTATTGTCATCAGCCACAAAAAGGCTATGTTCCATGATACAAAAGTAATTGTGCTGAAAGTTGCAAATTGGAAATACATCCAGCCAACAGGAACATGTATTGCAAGAATAACTATCAATGACAGAACACAGCCTTTCCAATTTGTCACTTTAACATAATGTACTCATGATGTTATCAGATGGGCCTTCTTTCAAGCATCACAAGCAATAATAGATTATGGGAGACAAGAGCTACAGATCAATGAAACTATTCCTACAAGCACAGATAACAAAGATTGCTCATGGTGGTTGTTTGCCATTGAAGATGCTGTTATCCTGCTGTAATTACTGAGACAAGTTTCAGTCATAAATCAAGATGCTTAACTAAACTGTAAAACTTCTGTTGATTGCAAAAAGCTGTTCAGCCCCACAAAATAAATTTATATGCCAGTGATGATCATAAGCATTGTGGCTGATCAAGGAGAAGTTTGTATCACTAATTGTCATGAGCACCCACGACTCATCCCTTAAATGTATGTGCATAGGGCAACTGAACCATTCCAGGAAAGGCAGCTTAGTATCACCAATGAAGAATCATGCTCTGCTACTATTACATATAACTCAGAGGAGGGGGAGGGGGCATGAGAAGCTCCTCCTGAATTGCCATTATAATCTGGCCTGAGTGAGCAACAACATTAGCAAATGATAGCCATTCTACATCAGTTTTTGGATGCTTTCTGAGGAGTGGTGAAAAGATAGACCATACAGCCCCTGCTAGAACACCATATCAACACTGGGAATCATCCACCAATTAGTCAGCACTCATATGGAGTGTTACCAGCTGAATGACAGATATTCCAGGAGGAAGTGGAGAAGGTGCTGCAAAATGATATTATTGCCTCTTCAGGGAGCCCCCTCCTGTGGTCCTTATGAAGTTACACTCATAAGCCGAAACATTATGATCACTGCCCACCATTACATTTGATGCTGCCTGGTGGTGTTGCAGGCATGTGATGTGGTGACAAACGTATGTAAATGGAGCAGACAAGAATGGGGGATCACATTAGTGAAAATATGGACTGCAAATGGGTAAATCCATTAAGATAAGCAACTTTGACAAAGGGCAGATTATTACTTCACACAACCTGTGAACAAGTATCTGAAAAACAACAAAGCTGGTTGAGTGTTCATATGCTACTGTCATGAGCATCTATGGAAAGAGGTAGGACAATGAAACTACCGCTAGAGCTAAATGGTTGGACGTCCACAACTTTTTACAGAACGTGGGATTCAGAGCCTTTTCTGCTCTGCAAAGTGGTATAGATGGTGATCTGTGGCATCTCTGCTGAAACAGTACAATTCTGGTGCACACAGAAGTGTTTCAGAGCACACCATTCATCGTGCATTGTGGAACATGGAGCTCTGCAGCAGACCACCCTTATATGTTCACATGTTGACCTGATATTATCAGTTATGATTGCAGTGGCTGCAGCACCATTGGGATCTGACTGTTGATCTATGGAAACATGTTGGCTCTTCAGGTGAATCATATTTTTGGTACATTAGGTCACTAGTCATCTGCACAAATGCCATAATCGAGGTGAATATTGGCTCAAAACATTCTGTGTGTCATGGATGCAGGCTGGTGAGAGCAGTATTATGCTACAGGAGACATTCTCCTGCACTTGTGTGGGACCTGTGGTAGTAATCAAAGACACGCTGATAGTTGTGAACCATCTGCATCCCTTCGTGCTTCATGTCTTCCCCGACAGTGATGTAATCTTTCAGCAGTATAACTGTCAGCATCTTGGAGCCAGAACAATACTACAGTGGCTTGAGGAGCATTCTAGTGAACTCAAGTTGATGTCTCAGTGACCAAGTTTGCCTGATGTAAAACCTGTGGAAACCATCTGGGTCATTATCAGGCGTCATTCCCGCATATGCAAATCATTGACCCGGTATTTACGTGAGTTACATGACCTGTGCATAGACATCTAATGCCACATACCTCCACGGACCTACTAACAAACTGTCAGTTCAATTATTTGAATAAAAATAATAATCAAACGCTTTTCATTAGATATAGAAATTTAAAAAATGCTATATTAGATGAGATTCAAACCTACAACCTTCAGTACATCAAGTTTGTACGCTAGCCATAGCATTATTACACAACAGTGGGTAAATTAGTTATAACTGTGGTTACCCAGTTGTAACAATGAATTGCAGCCTTCAAAAACTCAGCCTCATGCAATGTGGTTCAAAGTTTCTCTAATGTAAATCAATCTCTGTGATTATGATAACTATATGACACTAAATCACATATTGTGTGGAAGTATCCAGTAATGTTTGGTAAATGTGTGTTTTGTCACCATTGTTTTGTGTGTGATGAAATATGAAATAAAAGTGCCAGACACATGATTCAACATGAAAATACACCAAGAAAGATAATAATTGGAAGTCAATTGACCAATTGTTGTGGCAGTTTGGTAACCATGAACAGTTTGGTCATGAAGTAAAGCGCTCTTGGAGGAAACCGGCGCCAAGGCATAAAATGTCAACTATCAAGTAATTTTAATCAGACTGTAGTATGGCAGTGCTCAGTAAGATGTTGTACCGAGAATATTATGGGTATGGCATCCTTTATAATATCAAAGGCAATGTAATGTTATTGGCATGGCACTCAGTGTTAAAGATGAGTCATCCCAGGACATGATTCCATATGATATTATTGAATGAAAATATGCAAAATATGTCAACTTGCTGATTTGCCTCTCCCAATATCTGCAATTATTCTAAGAGCAAATGTGGCTGAACTAAGTTCGTTTTAGGAGTTTGAAATGTGCTTTTTCCAGTTTAAATTCTCATCAATATGGGAACCTAAGAATTTTGGAGTTTTTGCCCTATTTATTATTTCCTCGCCATGTGTTGCACTTATTATTGGTGTACTACCTCTTGGTACGCATAATTGAGTATGTTGAGTCTTTTTAAAATTGAAGGTGAGATCATTCACATAAAATCCCTCAATCGTACTTTTCTTTTGTTGCTGTATGTATGCATGGATTGGCTATGATATTAGTGTCATATGCAAAAAGAATTAATACTGCTTGTTGTATATTAGACAGAAGACCATTTACATATATGAGGAACCATAGTCGATCTAAGATTCAGCCTTGAGGAACCTCATACGTGATTTGTCACCTATCAGAATAATGTCCCTGGACTACACAGGTTGAATTACTAAGTAAAACATTCTGCATTCTTTTGGTTAGATATGACATTATCCATTGGGTGGCTGTACCATTAGTCCCATAACACATCAGTTTCTCTGGTAGAATATTGTACTTCACAGTCAAATGCCTTAGACAGGACGTAGAAAATACCAACCAGCACTAATTTCTTATTTAATGCTTGTAAACTCTGGTGAGTGAAAATGTAAATGGTATTCTCAGTAAAGCAACTCTTCTGAAATCCAAGCTATGATTTGCTGAGGAATTATTGTTGCTCAGGTGAGATACTATCCTAGGATACATCATATTCTCAAAAAGTTTGGAAAATGGTGCCAGCATGAAGCAAGTCAGTAGTTACTGACATATTTCCTATCACATTTCCTTAAGAGGGATTTTACGATGGCTTATTTCAGGCTCTCTGGAAAAATGCCATGAGGTGGTGATTCATTACATATCTCAGATAAGACCGGGCTATATGTATGGGGAACGAATATTTAGTACTCTATTGGAAACTCCATGAAAACCACATGGGCTATTGTTTTTGAGAGAATATATAATTTTGTTAATTTCACAGAGAGAAGTTCGTGATATATTCATATGACTGAATTTTATTAGTGTTCGTTTTTCAACATAGTGCTCTGATTTTTCTCTTGATATGTTTGACCCTATATTTTCTAGTATATATACACTCCTGGAAATGGAAAAAAGAACACATTGACACCGGTGTGTCAGACCCACCATACTTGCTCCGGACACTGCGAGAGGGCTGTACAAGCAATGATCACACGCACGGCACAGCGGACACACCAGGAACCGCGGTGTTGGCCGTCGAATGGCGCTAGCTGCGCAGCATTTGTGCACCGCCGCCGTCAGTGTCAGCCAGTTTGCCGTGGCATACGGAGCTCCATCGCAGTCTTTAACACTGGTAGCATGCCGCGACAGCGTGGACGTGAACCGTATGTGCAGTTGACGGACTTTGAGCGAGGGCATATAGTGGGCATGCGGGAGGCCGGGTGGACGTACCGCCGAATTGCTCAACACGTGGGGCGTGAGGTCTCCACAGTACATCGATGTTGTCGCCAGTGGTCGGCGGAAGGTGCACGTGGCCGTCGACCTGGGACCGGACCCCAGCGACGCACGGATGCACGCCAAGATCGTAGGATCCTATGCAAGTCCGTAGGGGTCCGCACCGCCACTTCCCAGCAAATTAGGGACACTGTTGCTCCTGGGGTATCGGCGAGGACCATTCGCAACCGTCTCCATGAAGCTGGGCTACGGTCCCGCACACCGTTAGGCCGTCTTCCGCTCACGCCCCAACATCGTGCAGCCCGCCTCCAGTGGTGTCGTGACAGGCGTGAATGGAGGGACGAATGGAGACGTGTCGTCTTCAGCGATGAGAGTCGCTTCTGCCTTGGTGCCAATGATGGTCGTATGCGTGTTTGGCGCCGTGCAGGTGAGCGCCACAATCAGGACTGCATACGACCGAGGCACACAGGGCCAACACCCGGCATCATGGCGTGGGGAGCGATCTCCTACACTGACCGTACACCACTGGTGATCGTCGAGGGGACACTGAATAGTGCACGGTACATCCAAACCGTCATCGAACCCATCGTTCTACCATTCCTAGACCGGCAAGGGAACTTGCTGTTCCAACAGGACAATACACGTCCGCATGTATCCCGTGCCACCCAACGTGCTCTAGAAGGTGTAAGTCAACTACCCTGGCCAGTAAGATCTCCGGATCTGTCCCCCATTGAGCATGTTTGGAACTGGATGAAGCGTCGTCTCACGCGGTCTGCACGTCCAGCACGAACGCTGGTCCAACTGAGGTGCCAGGTGGAAATGGCATGGCAAGCCATTCCACAGGACTACATCCAGCATCTCTACGATCGTCTCCATGGGAGAATAGCAGCCTGCATTGCTGCGAAAGGTGGATATACACTGTACTAGTGCCGACATTGTGCATGCTCTGTTGCCTGTGTCTATGTGCCTGTGGTTCTGTCAGTGTGATCATGTGATGTATCTGACCCCAGGAATGTGTCAATAAAGTTTCCCCTTCCTGGGACAATGAATTCATGGTGTTCTTATTTCAATTTCCAGGAGTGTAAGATATGACTATTGAATATATTTACTGCCTTTGATTCATCATTTACAGCCCTTCTATTTTGTTCAATAGTGATGTTATACTATTTTGTGGCTGGTTGTCCTGTCTCTTGTTTCACTATATTCCATATAGTCTGCTGTCATAGTTACTGTTTTTAATCATGGGACAGCATGTGGCATTTGTGTGTCGACTCTCTGTGACAGAAAAAACCCACAAAGAAGATATCTATCCACTGATATGCATTGTTGCCACTGTAGACTGCTTGAAAGGAACAAAATGTTTCTCAACTATGGACAAGCAGACAGGGTACTAGAAAATCAAGGTTGATGGTGATGACTTTGGAAAAACTGCCTTCATAACACCTGAAGGCCTCTGTGATTTTTGCCATTAGGACACTGTAATTCTCCAGCCACCTTCGAACTTATGATGGACAATCTGCTTTGATACCTTGAATGGATGATGCATCTTTGCTACCTGGATGACACTGTTTTTTTTTTTCCAACTACATATGAAAAAAATGTAAACCACCTGACAACCATGTTGGAATGTGTTCAGATTACAGACCTCTGTATGTATCTGAAAACATCCCTCCTCACCGCCCAGCAAATAAAATATTTGGGGCATGTGGTGAACAGTGATGGAGTCTGTCTTGATCCAGAGAAAATAAGAGAAGCCACAGATTTTCTGACACCTAAACACATTTATGGCATGAGAATTTCTCTCAGAATGTACTTTTACTACCAGCAATTCATAGAGGACTTCAATACCAAGCCACATCCCTTGCAATAACTACTGCCAAATTTTCATGGAATGAGGTGCAAAAAAATCTTTCGTTATCCTTAAAGAGGCACTAATATCTTCTCCAGCCCTAGCATTGTATGACAAGAATGCTTAGGCAGAACTCCACATTAATGCTAGCAGTTATGGGGTAAGAGCAGCTCTAGTGCAAATTCAGGATGTGCTGTAAAGATGATAGCTTATGCTCCAGAGTATTCTTCGAGTCTTAAGATGAACTACTCTACAAGCAAGAAGGAGTGTCTTGCAAAGCTTTTTGGGTCACCAACAAGTTCCAGCCATGTTTATTTGGCAAGCCATTCACCTTTGTGACTGACCACCGTACTCTCTGCTGGCTGAGTGGCCTGAAAGAACAATCAGGTCAACTATTGAAACAGGCACTGAGGCTTCAGGAGCAGGACATCACAGTGATGTAAAAAAAGTGAATGCAAAAAAATGGTTGCTGACCGCCTTTCAAGGAATCCTTTGATGGAACACAGCAGTGTGTATGAAATCTCAATGATCACCACATTAAATAACATTGCTGCTGAACAGAGGGAAGATCCAGCAGTGCTGAAAATCATAGAAGCCTTGAAGAAGGAGGAACCAACAAAAGTATAATTCCAGGTAATGAACAGAGCATTGTATAAGAGGAGCTATGATCCAATGGGATGGCAATGGTTGCTTATCAACCCAGCTCATTTACAGCAAGCTATTCTGAAGTATTTCCATGACACTCTGTCTGATCACCTGGGATTTGTGAAGCCTTAGATAAATCAGACACAGGTATCACTGGCCAGGTCTCTACCAACCCATTAGACACTATGTGGGTCACTGTGAGGAATGCCAGAAACTTAAACATGTGCTGCAGTCTATTTGAAGCATTGTGGTTCTTAATTATTTATCTTGTGAACTTGGAACTTGTTTTGTTGTCAAGTGACTTCCATTTATTTTGTTTTTGGAGACTTTTGTTCTATTCAGACTCACAGCAACTTTAGAACTGGAAACAATTGTGAATTTCTCAACTTGAGAATAACTCTACATGGCCTCTCCCTCCCGAAACCCTTCCACCTTGGCTTGAATAGAATTGGATCATGTGGAGGTCACTCAGCTGTCTTTGTTCTGGAGCTGGAAGAACCAGGAGTAACCTCCAGAAATGGCACTTCCTTGGTGGGATCATCAAATGTGACTGCAGAGAACTACAGACTGTGGAGCACCTATTGGATTTTCAACTGTGCCCTGCATCCAGCACAGAAGATCTTCTGCAATTGGAGTTGCAAGATTTTGGTCAACAATAGTGTAACTTGATTGTCCTTTCTTTCACTTAATTTTAATGGTTGTAACCATGTTTCTGACTCAAATAAATAAATGAATGAATAATATGTCACCTGTTGCCTAATGCCTCCCGTGAAACTCTCCACAACTTATAGTTCTTTTACTTTAACCAAGTACCATCTGCATGATTCCCTACATTTCTAAAATTTCTTCAGTATTAATCTGCAGTTCATAACCAATACATTATGGTCAGAGACATCATCTGCACCTGTAAATGTTTTGGAGTTTAAAATCTTATTTCAAAATACTTCGAGTTTTAGACCAAGTGTTAGCAACAATTAAATTGTGATCTGTGCAAAGTTCTACCAGGTAGCTCCCCTTTCATTTCTTCTTGTCCTACTATTCTTATTTTTCTTCCTTTCCCTACTGTTGAATTCCAGTGCCCCATCATGGTCAAATTTTCATCTTCCTTAGGTATCTGAACACTTTCTTTCATCTCACAAATTCTTTCAATCTCTTCACCACATGCGGAGTTTGTAAGCAACATACTTGTAGTAGTGTGGCGGATTTTGGCTTCATGTCTGCAAGTTTGTCTTGGCTACTATAATGCATTCACAGTGCTGTTCACAGTAGCTTACCCACATTTATATTTTATTTTTTGTTATTAGACCTACTCCTTCATTACCAATGGTTCATTTTGTTTTTATGACCCTATACTCCATTGACCAGAGATCTTGTCATACTTGGAACCATATTTCGCTAAATCCCTCTCTAACTTCAATCCATCCATTTCCTCTTTTAGATTCTCCATCCTACCTTCCCAATTAAAGGATCTAACAATGCACACTCTGATCCATAGATGGTTAGTTTTGTTTTTCCTGATGACAACATCTTGCTGAGTAGTTCCTGCCTGGGGTTCTGAAAGGAGGACTAGACTATCTATGAAATATTTCACACAAGAGTATTCCATCATTATTAACACATAATGTGGAGCTACATGCCTCCAAAGGAAATAAAGCCATAGTTTCCCCCTTACTTTTTGATTATCAACTTAACAAGGCCATTTTGGTTAATGTTACAAAATCCGATCAATCAATCAACCAGACTGTTGCCACTGCAACTACTGAAAAGGCTGCAGTCCCCCTTTAGGAACCACAGGTTATTCTGGCCTTTCCATAGACACCCATCCATTGTGGAAGCACCTAGGGTACATGTGTATGTATTGTACAAGCAAGCAAGCAAGCAAGCCACTCCACTTTGGTAAAGACCATGCTTCACATATTATGGAAGCTGAGGAGGGGAGACGGTGGGGACACAATTGATATTAGGCACATTTTATGAAGAGTTCATAAAAATAATAGTTATCTAGTTGTGTGCAAAATTCTGTATTATGAGGTGGCTTTTTTAAAAAAAACAGTAAAAATGTTATAACTTCAAGTCGAACAAATATATTTCAAGGACGACGCAATACATGAAAGTCACAGATCAAGTAAACAGAGTAAGATGTGTGTACATTTTAACAGTCAAATCATAACTAAGTCCAGCGGCCACTGGCTGGCTGGCCACTTAGGTGACGCTGCTGCTGCATGGCTGGCAGACAGAGCCACATGTAGAGTACGCGCATAACTACGCGGCGACACTTTGAAAGATCGGCGAGTCACAACACTTTTCCCCCTTTTGAATTTTTTGCACAGGTCTTGATGGAGGTGGCCTGTAGATTGCTAACATCCATAGGTGTTGTTTGACTAGCTGTAAAGTCTCGAGGAGGAGGCTTCTCGTACGGACGGAAGTGTCCCCGTTGATAAAGGGGTGAGATGACAGGAGACGTAGGGGTTGAATCTGCTGGGGCCCATGCACCAATCTGCCCATTGTGGCAAGCCCAGTTGTTATAACAGGAGACATGGGTGATGTGTCTGTGTCCATAGGAGAAGGAGGTGAGTAGAGTTGCTCCGACAGATGATGGTCATCTGGTTCCTGCATGGGCACGTCTCCTGGTGGCATCAGTTCTTGTACTGGCACCGATATGATGGTGAGAGGACTGCGTTGTGACTAATGAGAGATTCCATTATCCTGAGAGTCAGGTAGAGCCGAAGGTGGTGTAGCGGCATCCGGAACAGGCGTTGCCGGCACACAAGGCCGAAGCTGGTCCGAATGACGCACTGCAACACCCGTGTCCATATGGATTTCATACAGGCGTCAGTCACGGTGTCATAAGATGTGGCCAGGACTCCATTTTGGCCGCCTGCCATATCCCCGTACCCATACAAAGTCACCGGCGGTGAACCGGCCAAGCGAAGGCACCTGCGGCCATGAGGTGGAAGGCCGCCGAAGATGAAGTAGTGTGCGGGGCTGTCGGCCATGTAAGAGCTCAGCCAGGCTGTGGTCACCCATGGGGGTGAAACGGTAAGAAGCCAGAAATTGGAGAAGCACATCATCATCAGCAGAAGAAGTCAGGAGTTTCCTCATCTAAGTCTTAAATGTGCGGACCAGTCGTTTAGCCTCACCGTTTGACTGTGGATGGAACGGAGGGGCCGTGACATGCATGACGCCGTGACGGGCACAAAAATCCACAAAATCGGAAGAGGGAAATTGCAGACCATTATCAGTAACAATAGTAGAGGGAAGGCCTTCCAAAGAGAAAATGCGAGCTAGAGCATTGGTGGTTGCTGCAGTGGTAGGTGACGTGCAACAGACAATGAAAGGAAAGTTAGAGTAGGCATCAATAACGAGAAGCCAATAAGTACCTAAAAAAGGTCCCGCAAAGTCAGCATGAATACGCTCCCAGGGCTTCTCAGGCGAAGGCCATGGTGACAAAGATGACTTTGGGGCGGCAGCCTGTGACGCACAAGGGCCGCAGGCAGCGACCATGTGTGCGATTTCAGAGTTGATGCTGGGCCAGTGCACATGATGCCGCGCCAGAGATTTTGTGCGAGAGACACCCCAGTGCCCTTGGTGAAGGAGGCGCAAGACCGAAGCATGCAAAGATGCAGGTACGACAACATGCGGCGAGGCATTTTCGATGGAAAGGAGGATAGCACCATCCCTAGCCGTGAGGCGGTAACGCAAAGCGTAGTAGTTCCGCAACGGATCAGAAGTCTTAGCGGATGGACGATCTGGCCAACCCTTCTGAATACAGTGTAAAACCCAGGAGAGTGTAGGGTCAGAACCCGTAGCAGCCGCCAGCTGGTACCCGGTGATGGGAAACCCATCCACAACCCGCTGCTCGGCAACATCCAAGTGGAAACACAAAAGTTTGTCCCTATCGAATGCCAGATCAGGACCCATAGGAAGACGAGACAGTGCATCAGCATTCGCATGTTGAGCCTTTGGCCGGAAATGAATCTCATAATTGAAATGAGACAAGTAAAGAGCCCAATGCTGGAGGCAGTGTGCAGCCTTGTCGGGCAGTGATGTTGATGGATGAAACAAGGAAACAAGTGGTTTGTGATCCATAACAAGATGAAATTTTGAGCCATAGAGAAAAACACCAAACTTATGAAGAGCATAAATAATGGCACAAAGCTTCTTTTTCAATTTGAGAACACTTTTGTTGGGCATCCGTGAGTGTTTTGGAGGCATAAGCATTGGGTTGTTCAGAACCGTCAGAAAAACGTTGCGCAAGGACTGCACCGACCCCGTATTGAGAGGCGTCCATGGCAAGAACAAGATGTTGGCCAGGTCGATAAGTAGCCAGGCACGGGGCCTGTTTCAGTATAGTCTTCAGTTTCTGGAAAGCTGCATCGCATGACATGGACCAGTGAAAAGGCACGTTTTTATGCAACAGGCGATGCAACGCCTGAGCCACCGAAGCAGCAGACGGTAAAAACTTGTGATAGTATGCTATATTCCCCAAGAAGGCCTGCAGTTCCTTAACAGATGTAGCGCGAGGAAGGGCATCGATCACAGCGACAGTTTGCTGAAGTGGACGAATACCATCCCGAGAGAGTTGAAACCCCAAGTACATGATAGATGCCTGAAAAAATTTTGATTTCTGAAGATTACACTTAAGACCGGCAGTCTGTAAGACATGAAAAAGTGTGCAGAGATTTTGAAGATGTTCGTCAGTGGTGGAGCCAGTGACAACAATGTCGTCCATGTAATTTATACACCCAGGGACAGTGAGCAATAATTGTTCCAAGAATCGCTGAAAGAGAGCAGGGGCACTGGCAAACCCAAATGGCAATCGTAGGTATTGATAGAGGCTGAAAGGCGTGTTTAGGACCAGAAACTGCTGGGAAGCAGTGTCGAGAGGAAGTTGATGATAAGCTTCTGACAGGTCAAGTTTAGAAAAATACTGGCCTCCAGCAAGTTTAGTGAACAATTCTTCAGGTCGAGGCATAGGGTAAGTGGCTTTGAAACAGTGGCTTTGAAATCGCCGCAGAGATGAATGTCACCATTTGGCTTAGCAACGACGACAGGAGAGGACCACTCACTGGAAGTGACAGGAAGCAAGACCCCTGAAGCATTGAGACGATCCACCTCCCGTTTGACCTGATCACGAAGGGCCACAGGAATGAGCCGAGCCCAAAAAAACTTAGGCCGAGCAGTGGGTTTGAGCGTGATATGAGCTTCAAAGTCGTTTGCACGGCCTAACACAGGAGAAAAAAGGGACGAAAATGCCGTCGACAAGGAATCCAATTGAGCATAAGGAATAGCATCAGAGACGATATTGACAGAGTCATCTATGGAGAATCCAAAAACGTGAAAGGCATTGAAACCAAAAAGATTCTCCATGTTACTATGGTCGACCACAAATATGGGAACAGTGCGAACGACAGATTTGTAAGATACCTCATCGTCAAATTGTCCCAAGAGAGAAATCTTCTGTTTATTGTAAGTCCGTAATTGCCTAGCGACAGGTGACAGGATTGGAGAACCCAACTGAAGATACGTCTGAGAATTGATGATAGTGGCAGCAGAACCAGTACCCACCTGCATGTGAACATCTTGACCAAGTATTTGGACAGTGAGGAATAACTTCCCTGAAAGGGAAGAAGTACAATTGACAGACAACACAGAATCAGAATCAGCATCATGTTCATGAACATCATGTATGCGGTTGGATTTGCAAACGGATGGCACATGACCCTTTTTTTTTTGCATTTGTGACACACGGCCCAATGTTGTGGACAATCCTCTCATGAATGTTTCGTAAAACACTGCGGACATGAAGGAAGTTGCCGTGGGGTTTGGTGCAGTTTCTTAGAGGTTTGTTTATGGTTAGGCCGAGGCTGCGCTTGGGAGCATACTGCGGCCCTGTCGAGGGGCGGTGACACTCCACATGCTTCATCAACAGCGCACAGAGGTTGTACTTCCCCGATGTCACCCCATGCCTGTATTTGCGCTCCAGCGGTGCGAGAAATTTCAAAACACTGACCGATGGATAGGACTTCATCTAGAGCCGGATTTGCCAACTGAAGGGCATGTTGCCTAACTTCTTTGTCGGGCACTGACTGGATAATAGCATCCCGTACCATGGAATAAGCGTAGGATTCTTTGTGAACTTCAGTAACAAATTGACACTTTCGACTGAGGCCATGAAGTTCAGCAGCGCAAGCGCGATAGGATTGATTCGGTTGTTTTTGACAACGATAAAAGGCAACACGAGAGGCTACAACATGCGTATGCTTTTGAAAATAGACGGACAGAAGTGAGCACATTTCAGCAAAGGACAAAGACGCAGGATCTTTCAAAGGAGCCAATTGTGACAACAACCGATACATTTGAGGTGAAATCCATGAAAGGAACAGAGACTTACATGTTTGGTCGTCCGCGACATGAAATGCCAAGAAGTGCTCTCGAAGAGGTTTTTCGTAATCAGAACAGTCTTCTGCCACCTCGTCGTAAGGAGGAAGAGGAGGGAGAGACGACGAGAGACACCCCGCATTGGACGTCGCGATGAAATCACGAATTGCATTTGTGAGAAGCGTTTGCTGTTCTATGAGACCTCGCAATAGTTGCTCTAAAGTAGCCATGGAAACATGTGGGTCAACGATGAAAAAGGAAAATTCACTACCTCATCGCCAATTGTTATAACTTCAAGTTTTGACAAATATATTTCAAGGGCGATACAATACATGAAAGTCACAGATCAAGTAGACAGAGTAAGACATGTGTACACTTTAACAGTCAAATCATAACTGAGTCCAAGTCTAGCGGCCACTGGCTGGCTGGCCGCTTAAGTGGCGCTGCTGCTGCATGGCTGGCAGACAGCGTCGCATGTAGAGGACGCGCGTAACTGCACAGCGGCACTTTGAAAGATCGACGAGTCACAACAAAAAATGTTAGTTTCAATAAGGAATTCCCTGTTTTGTTACAGCTCATGTCGGACCACATGCTGATCGTCGGAAGAACAAGAAACCTGCATTTGGCTCTGGGAAAGAAACAATAAGGTTCAGTGCTAATGGACCAGCCCAGATTCAGCCAGAGGTGAGTAAATAAAAATTCAAGAGTTGAAAATGGTAACCATTAACTCTAAATGAGTATACCGACAGTTTAGAAGCATACTGTAGATGATCAGGTAAGTGCAGTTTCCAAAGGCATGCAGGTACATTCTGAAATGTACACATTTAACATATAAAATTACCGGAAAGATTTTGTCAGAATATATCTTTATAAGTTTTATGAATCAATGTTTTATTTTTAAACATGTTCATTTTAAGAAATTAAACAGTCAGCTAATTCTAATAACATTTTCATGATAAGATGGATTTCAGGCTTTTATTCAGTCTCTTAGTACTTCTCTTAATACAGCTACATTTTTGTTGTCAGTTTGTTGACTGCATTTTGATTGTTGCAGCTTTGTTTCAGTCTGTAATCATTAGTTCCTGGTTTGATTCTTGTGTGCATATTATATGCTCTTTTGTACACTTTGGTATACATAGTTATGTACATAGAAAGCCTATTGATGCATGCTGCTACTGACTGCAGAATAAAAGACAGACAGCTGCAACATTTAAAATTTCATCACACACCTCAAACCAAGTAATTCAAATGAAAGGCTAGTTGCTGTATTTGTATGAGTAATTTAATCCACAGACAATGTGATCAACTTCTACTATGATGGATAAAATCGTCTTAACATGTTTTGTTACATTTTTCAGCTTGATGATGTAGCTAAAGTAGCTATTGACAAAATCAACAGTCTACTTGATTCATTTATGGGCATAAATGATGCTGAACTTGGTAAGAATGTTTTTAATCTATTTACTATTCCAGAGAGAAATTTGTTAAATAATTTTACATGCATTGTGAATTAAATTAAATTAAAACTATTTGAATTTGTAGGAAAATGCTTTTGTATTCATTAATAATGCTGTTTGGTGGCTCACAGAAAATTAACTTGCCATTAATCATAGTTTTCAGCAGCTTGCTGTCAGGTACAATTCTGGGAGAAACAAGCCTATATAAAATACTCTTAGTCAAGTACTTGGACATAATATTATTGTTCTATGGGCCGCTCAAACCATGTTTTTGGCATAAGTTATGGAGTGGGAAAAGCCTGATACTATATTCCAGAACAGAATTATTGCTCTGCAGAAGAGTTCATTAAAATAATAGTAAGAAAAATAGAGTTTTATTTTTGATAAAGGTTTCTGCTGCGCTATTTATTTATTTACTCATACTGATCACAAAGCTACATGACAAACTCATTTTGGCATTTTTGTCATTATCAAGCATATCTGTGCAGATGGTATAATAAGTATAATATTATTCCTTACAGCTATGTTAGTTTCTATCTTTACATTTGTCTCAGTATGCTTACATCTTACCTGGTATGACATGGTCCATATTGCATCTTGGAGAGTATCAGTTGTCTTTCTGTTATGTTATAATCATTTCTATCTGTTTTTATGTGTGTGATCTCAGTAAAATTATTTTTGACAGCTCTGGCTCCAGCGATGCTATATGTTTACAATGGAAATTACACTTCCCAGAAAGTCTGTGATTACATTTAATTTTTAGAGATAGTATTTTGTGGTTTAACATAAATAATAAAATACTATCTCTAAAAATTACACATAATCAGTGGCTTTCCATAAAAAATAAATTCTGATGTAAACAAACAACATTGATGGAGTCAGAATTGTCAGAAAGTGGTAAAAAATAATTTTACTGAGATCACACAAATGAAAGTACATGGAAATAATGTGATCATAACATAACATAAAGACAACTGATATGCTCCAAGATGCAACATGGACTGAATCACACCAGCTAAGATATAAGCATAACATGTCATATGTAAACATAGGAATTTAAGTAGATGTAAGGAACAATATTATACCTACTATATCATCTGCACAGGTATGTTTGACAATGACAAAAATGTCAAAATGAGTTTGTTGTGTAACTTTGTAATCACTATGAGTAAATATATTAATAGTGTAGCAGAAACCCATACCAAAAATATGTCGTTCTTTGACCTCATGCATGCTATGGGCCCACTAGAAAAGAAATCACTGAAAAATGGGATTGTAACAGAAAGTCTTTTTAAGGATAGTATAAACCCTCCTTTCATGTAGTATCTTTGAAACTACCATCACACTTTTTAGAGACCATGTGAAAGAAGAGAGCTATGTAATTATCTGTTTGTATGATGCAAGGAGCAGCATACTTTTAAGGAACATTTCACATTATCATAAAATATATGAAAAATAGCTGTGATACTGAGGTACCAAAATGATACAAATGTAACACAAGCTCTTAAAGAGTTTTAAAAAATACAGGGTTTCTCAGTAGTGGTAATGAATCAATTCCTTGAAGAAGAATTTTGTCACTTGACATTGCCACCATATTTTGTATATTCCCACTCACTACTGTTCTGTGGCAAAATCTTCTGAGGCAACATAACAAAGGTCCCAAAAGTATTTATTCCATAGAAGCCTGCACAAAGTTGACAACTGAACATCTTGCAGAAGCTTCTTCAGGGACCAAAGAACTCTTACTCTTATGGGCCAATACGTATACTCCCTAATGATATTTGTGGTTAATAACAGGAATGAATTTAAGATGAATTGAGCAGTTTACCTGCACCATAGCAGAAGTAAAACTAATCTCAATATGAGTTAACCATTTCCAAAGTCTGTTATCTCCATGAAACAAATTTTTTCAGAATATGTACCCAGTAGATTCTGGTCATATGTAAAAGCTGTTAGTGACACCAAAGTTAGTGTCCAGTTCCTAGTGAATGTGACAGGAACTGAAATTCAGGGTAACAAAGCAAAAGCTGAAATGCTTAACACTGTTTTCAAATGTTTCTTTACTGTAGAAAACCCAGGACAATTGCCCCAATTGAATCCTCATATCACTGAAAAGTAGAATGAAATAGTATGAGTATCAGTGGTGTTGAGAAACAGCTGAAATCATTAAAACTGAACGAAGCTCCAGGCCACAATGGAATCCCTGTCATATTCTACACTGAATTTGTGGCTGAATTAGCCCCTCTTCTCACTATAATCTATCACAGATCCGTCGAACAAAAAACCGTGCCCAGTTCTTGGATAAAGACACAGGTCATACCCATCTACAAGAAGGGTAGTAGAAGTGATCCACAAAACTAACATCCCATATCCTTGACATTGATTTTTTGTAGATTCTTAGAACATCTTCTGAGCTCAAACATAATGAGGTATCTTGAACAAAATGACCTCCTCAATGCCAACCAGTATGGTTTTCAAAAACATCAATTATGTGAAATCCAACTTGCACTTTTCTCACATGACATACTGAATCCCTTGGATCAAGGCAATCAGGTGGATTCAGTGTTTCTTGATTTCCGAAAAGCATTTGACTCAGTACCACACCTTCGCTTGTGGTTGAAAGTATGATCATATGGGGTATCAAATGAAATTTGTGACTGGATTGAGGACTTTTTGGTAGGGAGGACACAGCATGTTATCTTGGATGGAGAGTCATTGTTGGATGTAGAAATAACTTCAGGTGTGCCCGAGGGAAGTGTGTTGGGACCCTTGCTGTTCATGTTATATATTTATGGCACTGCAAACAATATTAATAGTAAAATCAGGTTTTTTCACAGATGATGCAGTTATCTGTAATGAAGTACTATCTGAGAGAAGCTGCATAAATAGTCAATCAGATCTTGATAAGATTTAAACATGGTTCTGAGATTGGCAACTTGCCTTAAACGTTCAGAGATGTAAAATTTTGCACTTCACAAAACGAAAAAACATAGTATCCTTTAACTATAATATCAATGAGTCACTGTTGGAATCCATCAACTCATACAAATAACTGGGTGTAACACTTTGTAGGGATATGAAATGGAATGAAGACATAGGCTCAGTCATGAGTAAAGCAGATGGTAGACTTTGGTTTATTGGTAGAACACTGGGGAAGTTGATCAGTCTACTAAAGAGATTGCTTACAAATCACTCATGTGATCTGTCCTAGAATATTGCTCAAGTATGTGGGGCCTGTACCAGATAGGACTAACAGGGGATGTTGAATGTATGCAGAGAAGGGCAGCACAAATTGTCACAGGTTTGTTTAATCCAAGGGAGAGTTTCACAGAGATACTGAAGGAACTGAAATGGCAGACTCTTGAAGATAGACATAAATTATCCCGAGAAAGTCTATTAACAAGTTTCAAATGCCAGCTTTAAATGATTGCTCTAGGGGTATACTACAACCCCCTACATAGTGCTCACTCAGGGATCATGAGGATAAGATTAGAATAATTATTGCATACACAGAAGCAAGCATTCAATCAATCATTCTTTATGCACTCCATATGTGACTGGAGCAGAAAGAGACCCCAATAACTGTACAATGGGATGTACCCTCTGCCATGCACCCCACAATGGTTTGCAGAGTATAGATGTAGATTTAGATGTAGAAATGAGAAAAAACCTGTCACTCAGTTGGTATTTGGTTATATTGTTATTGTTTATTTATTAACATTTTCTTTCATATTTTGGATTTATATTTATACTTCCATAAATCACGCCACATTATTTTTATTTAAAACAGGTATTTTGCTTTGAACATAACTACTTTTGGCACTGCAATCTGGATGCAACACTTTCTGGAAATGTTTTGGTTTAAAAATGATGGGTACAAATGAAAAATAACATAGACATTTCACAGTGTTTATTCCTGTAACAAAATTATTCGTGTCCACTAGAAAGAATAACATAATACATACCTATTAATTAATTTTTTTGAACAATTGCTGTCATCTCTATATTAAAGTAGCACATAATTATGATATCATTGCTTTTTACATCAAATACTGATCTGCTGTTCAACCTCATCAGGTAGCTCTTTAACATCAGAATCTTCAGCCAGTTCAGCTCCAGACTGTGTTTGAAAACGTTCTTGTGGAGTAAAAGTTCACTAATGCCCATCCAAAATGGGTCCATAGTGGTTCTGTAAATGGACTGTTGCAAGTTTGATTTTTATGGTTTTACCATGACACCTTTACGTATCTCTGCTGGTTTTACTTCCATCCAGTATTTAACCTTCTTGCAGATATTTTTACCTCAACCTATCTCAGACTTGCAGCTTTATTCCCCTCGAATAGTAAGAGTGCTGTGACCTTTCTTTTTAATTAATACCATATTTGAAGACTTGAACCAAAAGTGTCATGGAGAGGGAGGTTTCATGGCACCTTTAGGAGATGTCTTCAGTCAGCAACAAGTGCATCTAATCCAAGTTTGTAGATAGTCCCAAAGTTTACAATAGGGCCATAATGATAACTGAGGTTCAAGATAGTGCTTTTTGAGTATACTACCTTTTCAATCCCTCCAACCAGCTGTTACTCAATAATGTGTATTTGTGCCAAAATCCAACTTTACAGGTATACCAGTATAAAAAAATGTAAAATACAGAAAACTAAAAAAACTAAAGTTGCATTTACCTCACAAGAGAAATTAACATAATGTTTAAAATGTATTCTAAATACGATTTTACAAGTGCACTGAAATAATGGGTTTTGGAAATGTGTCTTTTTCAGAGCATTAAATATGCACTGAATAGAACTGATTTAGGTCCTGTATTGTTGTCCAAATTTAACGTCTACTGGAACTGTGCCATCATAGATATAACAGAGACTCAAAGTGCAAACGTTGGAGTTACTTTTATAACAGAAATAGCAGCTACTGGAACTTGGATAATGTTCTAAACTGTGCAGCATGCACCTTGCTCTTTTGGCATACAGAAAAGTTAATACTGGAGAAAAGTGGATTTAACAGATTTTGGAAATGGGTGATTGTTATGCACTATGCATACCCTACCTACTGTTCAGAAGAGAGCTTTATACTTTAGTGCAAAACTCTATAACAAATTGTTGGTAGACATCTGGTGGTAAACTGAAAATCCCCAGATAATCAGCAACAAAGTAAATACCTCATTAGCAATTCCTTGTACAATTTATCTGAGTATTTTCACTCAGGGGTGCAAGTTCCAATGTATCTTGTATTAAATTGATCCTGACTTTGGCAGTATACAAACAGGTGATTTGGTCTGTGTAAAATCATGTATATGATTTGTTTGAAGTATTACATAGAAGTAGCAACTAAGTAGTACAAGAGGAGCAGTAGTGGATTTTTTTTTCAAAGCATTTATTTTTCTCCTAATATACATGTAAGCACTCAAGAGTAGATTAGTACTATTGTTAGTTACTTTACAGGAGTAGCCTGCAGTGCTGCTTTTGCCTATTGATGTATAACTTGACTCATTCCACATACCTGACAGGTCTCCTTTATGATGTTAACTTAGTGTTTTATCATATGGATAAATGATTTCATATATAACACCACTGATAAAAGACCACTGAAATTAAAAGCATCTCTTCTGATGATATGTCTCTATATATAGAAATGACAATGTTTACTTTGTAAAATTGAGATATGTCATGTGTTATTATATGTGCCAAAGCATGTGCAGCCAGTTGAGACACTTCATGACCTCGCTGACTTAGCCCCATATGAAATATACATGTGAAACACAAATAATCTGATAGAATTTAATAAAATAATTTTTGCTTTGCTATTACAACTACTGAAATTACTTTAAATTTTCAGCTACTCTGATATGGGAACAAGCTCAAGGAAAAGCCAACAGTATGGATTTTGCTGAAGCAGTTGACAACTCAGAACTTGAAGAATTTGGGTTTTCTGATGATTTTATCATCGAGCTTTGGGGCGCAATTACTGATGCACGTTCTGGTCGTCTGAACTGAACAGTAAAAACTAACTCTTTATGTATGTAATAATGTAAGTTTTAAATTTAAAATTTGTAAAATATGAAGGATTACTGAGCAGTATCATAGTCACCTACAGCACTTATTTCTTGTAAGCCCACAACGGGTTCCATTGTAATGGTCAATTTGAAAAGAGCAGCTGAAAAGCATAAACATGTAAAATGTTATTCTATTTTTAACAGTTGGCTTGAGATGTGGCATATTATTTACACTGAATCAGAATTACGGTCTCCTTTGTTGATATTTTCTGTTACCTTGAATCTACTTGCTACATGCCCTGTTTTATACAGAAGTATATTTTAGTTATTTCCAGTGTGATGAACTTTATTTATATGGCATTCATGGAGCATAAGAAACTCAATGTTATTTATTCCCACACATGATGATCCCACAATTTACATTTGACAGGTCTTATTGAGGAAAACTGTAGTCTTGTCACCAAGAATTGTTTATAAAATACACATGAAAAATTTAAATCTTAATGAACATCATTCATTCAGTAGAGTGTGTTGTTGTTGTTGTTGGTGTGTGTGTGTGTGTGTGTGTGTGTGTGTGTGTGTGTGTGTGTGTGTGTGTGTGTGTGTTTGAGGGGGAGAGAGAGAGAGAGAGAGAGAGAGAGAGAGAAGTTGTGTATTGGAAGAAATTATCAGGAATACTGAAGAGAATAGCAGTTGTATATTTGGCCCCAAAATTAGTTTCTTGTGCCACTAACCACTCTGAAACAATCACTACTTTAAGGTTTGATTTATAATAATACTTGAAAAAATTTCTTAAGAAATGTTACAAATGCATATAGCTCTGGAGGCATACAGAAATAGAAGAGTAATTCAGTCTCATGTAAACCAATAACTGGAAAGCTCAAATTAGTTAAAAAAAGTATGAGAAATGAAATTTAACAATTGTATACAGCAACATGACTTAAATGGTGGCAAAACAAAGAGATCTATAGATTTAATGAAAACTGGAAAAAATAAATGGTAGGGTAAAGTTTCAGTGTTAGCATCTCAAATACATTTTGTGTATCTTTTTATAATCTCACTTTCTATAAGACTGGGACATTGTCATCAAACTTAGCATATGTATTACATTTTGCAGATGACTGAACAAAAAATTTCCATCAATGAAGTCAAAAGTAGCAAATGGAAAGCAGAAATCAAAATAACAAAGCAACTGTGGTAATAGCATTTCTGCTGTTTTATCAGTGCAGACAAAACCAGTGGTTTCCTCTTTTATTACAACTATCTTTGCCAGCTGATTGTATAAAAACTGATTCCTATGCCGTGTTCATTTTACTCTCATTCAGTGCAGTCATATATGCTCATCATGTAAAGTATGCTACTGCAGGTCTAAGAAATAAATTTTACACTGCACAACTTTCTATTAAATTTTATTTTGATATGAAAGTATCTTTCTGAAGGTGTGTAATGTATTTTCTTTCAATATTTGTAATATTGTTGGTTGTACTGTACATTAATTCAATGCCTTGAATTTTTCACATGGTATTTATTCTTTAATGTAATGCACACATGTACATAAAATATACCACATGAATACATTCAAATGTGAAACATAACTGTGTGCTTTCTTGTAAGAAAAAATAAAATAAAATAGAGCAGAAGATACTGTGGATAAATGTTGTTTTGCTGTACAGTCTACATTTTAACATTAAATAAATTACTTTAATTAAAAAAATCTATGTACAGTTTTAATAATCTTCATTTAAACAAAGTGACATGAAACAGTAGATCAAAATTAAATTCTGAAAGCAGACATATTCAATTATTTAAGTGTCTGACACATGATTATAATTTTCTGTGGACGACAGAGGCAATGAGAACTTGTTGTGACTGATTTGATAGCAGTACAAAAAAGATTTTATGAGAATAAGGGATGACCTCAACCTAGGGTCCGAGTGACCTGTATCCCCCTAAGACCCTTTCCAAATTTCCTCAAAGAGTCACCTTTTCTGCCTGAAACGAGAATCATTAAAGTACTGATAGTAAGGTAAGTGCTGGACAATGATCATGTCTTACTGTGATTTTCAACTGCCTTTAAGTTATCTTTTCTCATAAAGTATTATAAAGTGTGATTATAATCTAAGACTGAAAGAAATTTCTATAAAGATCCCAGGAGGGTAACAATAGCACAGAAAGGAATCATGCTGCCACATGCTGGATGTTATCTGCCATAATGTTGTGTATAGTGGCTGGTGCTCTGCAAGACATCAGTTCAGTTCCATCTCCTCTGGAAGGCTGTGGGACTTACTTGTTCATGGAATTTGCTAGAACATCCTGTGGATGTATAAACAGGATCTGCTGAGGCAGGATATTTGTTTCCATATATATTTTTTGTGTGCTCAGTAAACATGCTTTCAGTGTGATGTATTAGTTCTCATTAATGGTGTTGCTTTTGTAAGTGGTACTTGATTCTGGATTCTATGTGACATAGTTTGGTGGAGACAGTGAGTATCTCAGGGACAGATATAGTGACGGTTCCAATATGGCTACGCAAAATCTATTGCCTTCACAGGTGGGAATCCAAATGCAGGCAGTACAATTTAAATTTAAAACAATACAATTTAAACGTTTAGAAATATTTGAAGTAAAAAATACTACATGATCCTGTACAGTACACCTTGGTTTATTTACTTATTCTAAATTGCCTTCATCTATTCCTCCAGTGAATTTAAATTATACTTCTCTTGGAACAAAGTGAAAACATTCTGCAGCTTCCCTGTCTTTCATAAAATTTCACCAATATTTATAGACTCTGTTTCAAGTTACCTAAATTTTTGTAAATATTTTATTACTTTTTGAAAACCAGCATCTATTTTGCAAACTGTTAAACTAAACAATATATAATCTATATTCATTTGACAGTATTTTGAGGGTCTAAATTTACAGACACTTTATAGAAAAGTCAGAATCTAAAAAATTAAGAATGTTGTTTAATGATTAATAGGTTTTCTCTGTTTAGTCAGAAGAATGTTGATATTTTATATTTCTTACATAATTTGAAAATTTCAGTTTTAACAAAATAATCCTATGTAATCTTCAATAACATGATGCTATTGTGAGTATAATTTATCATAGTTTGTCAGTGGTGTTTTAAAAATTTGATAAAGTTATAGAAATATGTAGTATTTGTCAGAATGAATATTTTGGTTTTGTAACCTCTGACATGACTAAGAAAGTCTTCACTGGAGGAAGATTTTTATAGAAATGTAAAAGTCTGTACACATGTTACAATTAATCATCAACAATAACAATAATCATTTATTACAGAAATTAAATGTTAATCATAGACATTAAATGTAAGTGTTAAACAGTAAACCACTGAACTGAACATTATTATTCATAATCGTTTATTTTGTAGGCATAGCAATATAGGACCAAATAACTATTGAAAATGTTAACCATATTGTAATAAAAAAGGAATATAAACATCATCAGGCAGTGCAATTTTTGTTGTTTCCTATAGATCAGTATCTATTTCTTGTTGGCACTGGCAGAGAGACCGTGTGCAGATTGGTGAAAATACCACTTTGCTTCAGGTTTCTGTACCCCCTGCAGTCGACACCCCCATTCATGCTTCATCATTTCTGCCTTTCAGTGACACTATGGAGGACTAGGAACATTTGATGGTGTATCAAGTCACAGATGATTCAGTGCAACAGTTCTGCCTTGGTCATTGACAGACAAATTTTTTCTGCTTCACAAATTGGCCCCTTCGTGTCACCCCATTGTGCTCTCCTTTCAGCGGATATGGGATCTGTTGACTAATTATAACTCACAGAGATATCATATGGTTGCCTATAGGCTTGAGTTTCACCAATACCATAAACAGCCTAAACAATCATACTGCTCCTAGATTACAGACTTGCAAAGTTTCAGCTGCAAATGTGATTTCATCTGCATCCATTTATTTATTTATTTATTCTTTGCCCATGGACTCCAGCTGAAAATCCAGCTGAGAGTATTGGGTGTGTCATACAATAGCCTATTAACATCAAACTTGATTTCTAAACAGAAATAGTCCATAATCATACAAAGGTTTTACATGTTTCACATTATACGTACACACAAATCAAAAAAACATACAGAAATGATAATTTTTACACGTACATTTCAGTAATGATATATTTAAACACCATCTTAGTATTCACTCAAACTGTATATACATTTCTCTGTGAGATTTAGTTTCAAATGATTTTTAAACCATTTTAGATCTGTTTCTTTTTTAATGATTTTGGGGAATTTATTAAAAAACCTTTTGCCTGCTTCTTCTGGGGCAGTCATAGACAGTTTTAGATTTCTGTTTATCATGTAGTAATTTTCATTTCCTCTTGTACCGTGTTTGTGTACATCTTTATTTAGGAGGTGTTGATCACTTGACCTTACCATCATTATGCTTTGGTATATATACAGTGAGTATACTGTCATAATATTATAGTGTACAAAAGCTTGCCTACAGGTCTGTCTTGGTGGTATTTTTGCAATGCATCTCACTGCCCTTTTCTGAATTGTGAATATTCTTTTTAGATAGCCAGCTTGTGCATTTCCCCATATATGAACTGAATAAGACAAATGTGGGAAGACAAGTCCATAATACATTGATCTGAGGACTTTATCATCCACAGTCTTAGCTGTTTTATGCATGATGAAGATCTGTTTGTTTATCTTTTTACACAGTGCATCTATGTGCTCCCCCCATGCCAAATGTTTGTCTATTATAGTTCCTAGAAAATTTGTGCTGGTTACTTCTTTAATAGTCTTTCCATTTATATTAACATTTATATTATAATTTTCACTATGCTTGGTCTGAAATACTACATTCATTGTTTTAGACTGATTCATAAACAGGTTGTTTTGTGTTAAATATTTATTTGCATTTTCAATAGTCATGAGTGCTTCCTTCTCAAGCTCCTCCTTTGTGTCAGCTGTGCAAATGATTGTTGTGTCATCAGCATACATTATAAGTTTCTGATTTATATAGCTAGGGAAGTCATTTACGTAGAGTATAAATAGTATTGGCCCAAGCACAGACCCTTGCGGCACACCGTGTTTAACTGTTTGTAATTCTGATATGTAGTTTGTTATATTTCCCCCACTAGTATGTCTGATTTCTGTGCATTGTTCCTATTTGTAATGTATGATTTAAGTATGTCATAGCATTTTCCTCTAATTCCATACTGATATAATTTCATCATTAATTTTGAGTGGTTCACACAATCAAATGCCTTAGATAGGTCCATAAAAATCCCACAAGTCTTTTGTTGCCTGTCAAGTAAATTAAGAATGTGCTCAATTATATCTGTTGATGCTGTTTTTGTCGACTTCCCTTCTCTGAAACCATGTTGTGATGAATGCAGTATACTATACTTTGTTATAAAACTTACAATTCTATTCTTTATTATCATTTCATAGATTTTAGCAAATGTTGAGATCAATGATATTGGCCTGTAATTTCCTAATTCATCCCTGTTCCCTTTCTTAAATATTGGCTTCACTTTACTTACTTTCAGTGAATCTGGAAATATACCTTCTTCTATCGCAGCATTCAGCATGTGTGTCAATGGTTTTAATATACATTCTCTGCTTTCCTTTATGAGATGTGATGTGACACCATCCAAGCCAGAAGAATGTTTAATTTTAAGTTGTTTTATTAGGTTTGACACTTCTGCATCTGTTGTAGGTATGAAAACCATAGTATGATTTGTATATGGGGGGTTTAACAATTTACTTACTGCATTTGTTTTATTTTGACTTATTAATTCGTCTGCTACAGTAATATAATATCTGTTAAAAGTATTGGCTACTTCTAGAGGGTTTGCGTTGCTTTTCCCACTCATCAGTGGGCAGATGTCCTCTGCCCGATTTGTTACTTTTCCTCTCTCTCCATTAATGAACGACCATAAACCTTTTGAGTAGTTCTTTCCCTTATCTATAGACATCTTGATGAATGATGCTTTAGTTTCTCTGATAAAACTACAGTACTCTTTCTTTTTTATTTTATACAGTGTGTTGTAGGCCTCATTATTTTTTTGTTTGGAGAGGTCATAATACACTCTCAGATTATTTCTGGCATGGATTACTTCTCCAGTCACCCAGCTTTTCTATTTTTGTTGCTGTTTGACAAGCCTTTTACTAACAGGATGTGTAACATCATAATAATAATTGAATAAAGAATAAAACTGGTTCCATTTGGTGTTTGCATCTTTAGCTGCATATATTGTTTCCAAGGCTGTAAGGCTTCATATGCAGACTCTTTGTTTCATAATGTCATGATTCAGTTGTCACCTTATCCTGAAGTTCATACAGAGGTGCTGAAACTGGATAAACCATTGTTGGAGGATATCTCACTCTTTTGACATTGTGCAGACTGCTAATAAATGACTTGTGGTGAGACCACAAGTTGCGGCAGTTAACACACCACCATGCGTTTCAACCCCAGGTTGCAGCAACATTCTGATTTTTCACTGTCTGATGTCTCTATGGTAGCCCAGCTTCCGGTCGCCCCTTGTCAATGTTCATGGGGCCAGGCCACTCTCTTCATGCCTTCAGTGTTCAGTGTTTTTCCACTCACTCCCAAGCAGACTATCCAGATCACTGTCAGTCCTGCATGTGCTGTGGCAAAAAGGGGCACCACTGCTGAATGTGTTGAAGCCATGCTACCCTCCTCCATCCTGCCCCCGTTGTGCACCAGGAGACTGTGCATGCACTGCAGTCAGTGGTCCCTCTGCAGAAGAAATTGTTTCTCACGTTTCACATTTCTTACGTGGATGTATGTTTCCATGTGGACACAGGGGCCACAGTTTCTTTAATAAATCCAGTTATGTCTGCACAACTGGGCTCACCTGACTTGTCCCCACCCTTGTGGTGTCTGCTGGCTTACAGGGACAGTTCTATTCCTCTTTGTGGATAGTTCTTGATCACTACATTCTGCAAAAATGTTACATAGCTCATCGTCTGCCACCAACATTTTTCACCTCAACACCTTTACATCATTTGGATTTTCTATTTCTAATGTAGTCAGTGTCATATGAACGACATTTAGTTTCCGGGAATTGGAGGATCACTGCACTACATTTGCATCATTATTTCACTCAGATTTGGGATGTGCCTCAGACTTCCAGACATACATCACCCTTTGGCTGGGTGCCACACCTCATTCTTACCATATCAGACCAGTTCTCGTTACCTTATTTATGTGCTGTTATAAAGCCGGAGCTGCTGGGCTTATTGAGCTAGTGAAATCTAGCACATGCCCCCCCCCCCCCACCCCTCCCAGTTTTCTGACAGCTCAATGTTTCTCTCCAATTGTGTGGAGATTTCAAGCTCAGTTCTAGATGGAGACTTATCCTTTCCCCTGGCCAGAAGACCCTCTCACCAAATGTGTTGGAGGGGAATGCTATTCCAAGATGAATTTCACCCTTACTTGAGGCGCACTGGCTAGCTGAAGTAGTCTCACTTGTCATCTGTATCATTGTCAACAGAACCGACTTTAGTCCTTTAGTTTAGAGTCAAGTTGAAGGTCTGAATCAGGGGCTCAGATGGTTCTGTGACAGTGTAGGCTGCAGATTCCTCTACTTGCACCATGGGATGGTGGGTTTCTGGGTTCTGCTTAATAGGTCAGGGGTCCACTACACACAGGAAGCAGCTTCATGGGTACCAGGGGCTGTGTGGAGAGGACTGGGTGGCTTCTTAGGTTAGAGGGTCTCAGGAAACTACAGAAAGGGTGTGAGACTAAAAGGGTTTAGGACAAACACAGGAAAGCAAACCTAGACACAATTGGCATTGTAGTTGTATATTGTCATAGTGTGTCGGAAAAGAACCAGATGCCAAGTGCTAATAGAAACCACTGAAGCTCAAATTGTTATAGGTAGGGAAAGCTGGCTAAAGCTGGAAATAAATTCAGCTGAAGTTTTTACAAAGGACCTAACTGTGTTCAGAAATGATAGATTAAATGCAGTTGGTGGTGGAGTTTTTATTGCTGTCAGAAGTAGTTTACCTTGTAGTGAAATCGAAGCAGATAGCTCCTGTGAATTAGTATGGGTAAATGTTATACTTGACAACCAGAATAAATTAATAATTGGTTTCTTTTACTCTAAGTGTAAATGGTTGCAAAAACATACTTGATCTCTTACCAACAAATAATCCTGACCAAATAGGGAGCATCATGATGGATACAGGCATTAGTGATCACAAGGTTGTTGTCACAACACTGAATACTTTAACATCCAAACCCACCAAAAATAAATGCAAATTACATCTATTTTTTTAAGAAAAAGCCGATAAAAATTCACTTTAGGTCTTGCTAACAGATAGTCTCCACTCTTTCCAATCTGCATATGTAAGCATAGACAAGATGTGGTTTAAATTCAAAGAAATAGTATTGACAGCAATTGAGAGACATATACCAAATTAATTAATAATACATGATACTGATCGCACTTGGTACACAAAACAGGTCAGATCACTGTTGAAGAAGCAACAAAAAAAGTGTGCCAAACTTAAAAGAATGTAAAACCCTCAAGATCTACATCTGCATCTATACTCTGCAAACCACCATGAAGTGCATGGCAGAGGGTACATCCCACTGTACCAGTTATTATGATTTCTCCCTGTTCCATTCATGTATGGAGAACTGGAAGAATGATTGTCTGAATGCCTCTGTGTGTGCTGTAATTATTCTAATCATATCCTCACAATCCCTATGTGAGTGATACATAGGGGTTGTAGTATATTTTTAGAGTCATCATTTAAAGCAGGTTCTTGAAACTTCGTTTGTAGACCTTTTTGGGACAGTTAATAATTTATGTCTATCTTCAAGAGCCTGCCAGTTCAGTTTCTTCAATATCTCTGTGGCACTCTCCCACAGATGAAACAAGCCTGTGACCATTCATGCTGCCCTTCTCCATATACATCCAATATCCCCCTGATTGCATAATACCAGGTTCAGAAACACAGGCTTTTAGCATGCAGGAAATGACTGAATCTTTGATCAAACAAATAGCTCAGTTGAGAGGAGATAATGCAGGCCTCCATAGGAAGTTAAATGCTGTAAAAGAGGACAGACCCTTGTCCAGTTTAGCTGACCCCGCCCTAAGTGGCCAAGTTAATTCTGTTGAGAGTTTCAAACATAGTATACAGAAAAATAATGAAGTGAGAATGGTTAAGCACGGGAGGCAGGCTGCCAATGAATGAGGTCGCTGTATGTCAGACCTATGTAAATGTAGGCTTCTGTGGCCATTGTCACAGTCAATAAAATTCTTCTAGGTTTCAGGCCGCATTGTCATCTGTAAAATTCCGACATTTCGGCGATTGTCGCAAGGCGCCTTCCTCGGGGTGTATTGCTGAATGAGCACTAGTTTGGATACTTATATACTATGAAGCAGTGCTGTCATTGGACGTGAGGGTGAGAAGGAATGGTATTAGGAGTTCATTTTATTGGTCTTTGTATTGCGTGTTGTCATTGGCAGAAATGGGTGTTTTCCTTTGGAGTTTTCTTTACTGCTTGCCATTGGTGGAATTCGGCGAATAGGAGACTGAGTGGCGATTACAGCAAAGCATTGTTTACTAACTGCCTAGTATCAACTAGACCATGTCAGTGCTCTGTGTACCCTCCACCGCTGTGGCCTACTGCGCACCTGTTGCTCTGTGAGAGCTGTCCTGCCACAAAGTTGTCACAGCTGGCAGCCGAAATGCTGGAAGTTGGTACCCGTCTTCTCTATTCATATTGTCGGGTCACTTGGCTATTTATATAGCCTCTCTAATCTTCCTCCTCAAACTAAACAGCTGTTTCGCCAGTATGCAGGCCTCTTGTAATTCGATCTTCATCCTGCACTGTTCCTGATGTTCTGCCACTGCTGATTTGTTGGATTGTTTGAGGCAGACATATCTCTTGTGTTCAGTTAACCTTGTGCTTATTGGACACCCAGTCTCACCTACATACACCAGTCCACATTCACAGTCAATTTCATAAACTCCGGTGGCATGAAACTTGTCAATTGTATCTTTCGTTGAGCCCAGAATTCTTTTATTTTGTTGTTGCTACGAAAAATCGGCTTAATGCCTGCCCGATGGAGAATTTTGCCCAGACATTCAGTAACCCCTTGTTGTACATATGGTAGCATAACAGTGTTCTTTGCATCATTCTGCATTTCCCTGTTGTTATCTGGCCACATGGAGAAGAAGAGCTTCAGAACTTTCACAAACATCTCAACCAGCAACACAGCAAAATTCACTTTACCACGGAGATAGAAAAGAATGGGGCATTGCCTTTTCTCGATGTGGAAGTTTACTGCAAGCCAGAGGGAAAGCTTGGACACAGAGTTTATAGGAAGCCCACCAACACGGACAGGTACCTGCATGCATCCTTCCACCACCATCCTACCGAAAAGAATTCAGCCCTGCAAACTTTAACTAAAAGAGCCTACAGGATCAGTGATGAACACAACCTGCAAGCTGAACTACAGAACCTCAGGTTCATTTTTGGAGCTAATGGCTATGACATGAGGATGATACACAAAACCATGGCATCTAGGGCTATGTAACTTGATAAAACTGAAATTCAAGCCAGCTCTCTTACTGAAATTTGAAAATAATAAATTCACTCAAAAGTAAAAGCTCACATTGAATTGATGGCATTTCCAACAGAGTACTAAAAGCTTGTTACCAACATATAAGTAGGATTCTCAGCCACGTAGATGGTAGCTCACTGCAACAGGGCATTTTTCCAGATAGACTGAAATATTCTGTTGTTGAAAGGAGAAAGGTTTGATGCTAACAGCTACCACCCAATGTTTCCCCTGACAGCTTTATCCAAAATTCATGAAAAGAGTGTCTTCACATATTTGTAAAAATTAAGTACTAACAAAATGTCAAATTGGTTTCCAGAAAGCCTTTTCAACAGAAAATGCTATATATGCTTTCATTGATCAGCTATTAAATGCTCTGAATAAGTGAACATCACCCACTGGGATATTTTGTGATCTCTCAAAGGCTTTTGACTCTCTGAATTATGAAATTATTCTAGATAAGTATTGTGGTATGAATGGGACAGTGCACAACAGTTTATCTCGTATTTACCTGAACACACCACACCAAATTTCAAATGAGTGGGTTCCCATTAAAAAGTGATTTTTAGTTACTTATGCCATCAATGAACATGGTGGTTCAGGCTGAATTTATATAAGAAAAGCCCAAATGTAGGGTACATATATATGGAAAGGTAACAAGTGTTTGCAAGTTATTTTCAGAGTATTACAGTCTGCCATCCTGTGGACTAGATTTAACAAAGAAGGAAGGCAACTTGCACCACGACTTCCTTTGCTTGGCGGGCAAAAACCCATGTCTGCGTCAGCACAAAAATTTCGCCACGAGCTGATGCAGTAGGCATTAGCAAAAGGAAGACAGCAGAAGCTAGCAGGCTGCACTTTCGCAAGAAGCTAAAAGCAGGCTCTGCTGGTACAGCAAGATTCACTGCCAGTGTGGTAACAGAGCTGATACCGCAGAAATACAGAAGCAGACTGTAGCCATGATTACCTGGATTTCAGCCTGTCCATGGTCGACATCGGATTACATTCTTGTTCAATGTGACGAGGACATGATGACTTGGCAAAACTGTGGTGGACTGAGCTGGCATAAATAATGCTTGTTTCAACTATGCATGGTGTTCACCACCTGCAGCCAGCTACAAGAGGTACTCCACACCTGTTGACGACCTGAAATGGATCATTGAACTCCACGCACAGCGGCTGCTGGCCACGGCCATAGCAGTAGCCGTGATAGTGGTGGTGGTGGCAGCAGTGGAGGCAGTGGAAGTTCATCTGGAAGTGGGTCTTCAGGAGGCAGTCTCGGTGGCTACTCAGGTGGTGGCAGCCTTGGAGGTGGTGGTGGCGGCGTTTTGGATGGTGGCGGAGGAGGCGGTGGCTCGATGAACCCGGGAGGTGGTGGTGGTGGACACCGTGGTGGTTCCAATATGTATGGACCCAATAGTCCTCCTACAGGTTCACTTCCTCCATTCTATGAGAGCCTGAAAGCTGGTAGCCTTGGTGGTGGTCCAGGAAGCAATGGTAATGGCTTGGGAGGTGTATTTGCTCAGCATTACGCAAATTACTCTCTCCTAGGTCCACTTGCAATGGACTGTGACACTGGGCAACACCACCACCAACAGCAACAACAGCAGGACATATACAATCAGCAGAAGCAATACTCTCTCCTTCAGAATGTATGTGAATCATATGGCATTTCTTTCAAAGAGGAGGAGGAGGATGAACTGAGCGAGTATGTCGCCGCAGCAGTGGCTGCACAGCAGCAAGAGCAGCAGCAGCAGCAACAACAACAACAACAACAACAACAACAACAACAGCAACAGCAAAATCAATGCCAGCAAGTGGTTCCTAAAGTTGAGGGCAGTGTCTTGCCTCCTGTTCATCTGCTTGGTGCCCCTCAGCATACATACAATATGTTCAGTGTGGATACAGCTGCTGCAGCTGCAGCAGACCAGATGGTGGTGGATATGGTGTCGGGAAGTGTTGTTGATCCCCTACCCTTCACAGCAACATTAGCATTTCCAAGCCCTGCACATGACCACAATGCTCTCATTGCTTCTCTCTCTGATGATCTCTTCCTTCAACGGATGTCTTCGCCAGAGGCTGATGATACAGAAAATGTCTAGTTGTTACCACTAGACGCCACCTTGCTAACTGTGGAACTACTGTCTGCACCTAGGCCTGATGATGCCAGGAGTCGAACTGGTGCTTTCCAGCAGTGGGATCATCTGCTGGTCTACTTCTGAGAGCTTCAAGGCTCTACATGGGGCTCATGATTCCAATTTTATCAACTATTTAAAATTATGACTTAATGTAATACTTAGAGTAGTCATCAAAAAACATAAGCGACTCTGGACAATGAAAAACACCAGAAAACCCAGAGGAAGGCCACTGTAACTATGGCCAAAATGTTGGATTCATCAGTCACAGTTGTTTACAATATGTCCCTGTTCCATAATCAGAAAACATTCATGTTAACTGACTCTTTCCATGGAAGCTTATGTAATTATAACAACAGATAAAGCAGTCCACCTGCTTAGCTGAGTGGTAACATGTTTGCCTACCATGCAGCAGGCATGGGCTTGATACTCAGCTGTGTTGGAGATTTTCTTCGCTCGTGGATTGGGTGTTGTGCTGTCATCATCATCATTTCATCATCACCGACTTGCAAGTCGCCCAGTGTGGCATCACCTGAAATAAGACTTGCAACCCAGCAACCAAACTTCCCCAGCTGGAGCCTCCCAGACAACAATGCCACTCAATCATTTCATTTTTTTTTTTTCAGTAGATAAAGTAAAAGGCACTATGTATTATCTTCTAAATATTGTTTCACATGTTTCTATGTACAATTTTTGAGCAAGAAAATGTTGATGTTTTGAAATGGTTATGCAGTTAAGAGAGTAAATCTTCAAGCATTGAAATTGTTGTTGTGCACTTCCCTGAAAGAAAGACTGTTGTAGCATCCATGTATTGTGCCCTCAAAATTGGTACCAAAGGTTTTGTTCAAGATATAGATAGCTTGTTGATGTATTTAATTACATTTGAGAGACAGAAAATTTTCACATTTGGTGGCATTAATACTCCTATAATGATGAAAAATGCTAAAAGTAGACTTTCACTGCATACTCGCAAGTCATACAGTTTCTCTTGCTTTAATTACACTGCAAGAAGAAAAATGTAACACCTTCAAGAACTGTGTTCAGTGGCACATGGGTATAATATGTGAATACTGATAGGTTGTAACATTAATGATTCATTTGCTGTGGCCATCGGCGATCACATGGTACTCAGGAGGCCCGTCTGTTTTGACTCTGCAGCCAGTAACTTTGCTGAATTTAGAGATGAACAATGTTTGCAGCATTCATTCTAGGGTGGAACTATGCCCCGCCAACGATAAGGCACTCCTGTTGAACAACTCCAGCTATTTGAACAGACTCACATTGTCGGGAAGCTGGATGGACACACCGATGAACTGCTGGATATGTTGGGCACTGTGTATTGGTGGTGTATTGTTGCTTTCAGCAATGGTCAGTGCAGCACACTGATACCCATAGATGAGGTTCTGGACATCCATCTAGTAGAGACGCGTCTGAAAATTGATGCATTGTGAGGGCAGCCATGTCTGACAACATCATCTAGGGAACAAGTAGCACCTGCCGTATCACCTAAGACCATTGGGAACCATCTGCTTGGACCACAACTAAGATCAGATGTGCCTCCAGCTGAGCTACCATTGACACCTATTATGTTCAGTGATGAGTGTATGTTCTGTCTGTATGCCAGTGTATGGTATACACCTGATGAAGGACCTGCTCTGGAGTGCACTGACCTATGACACACAGGTCTGACCTCAGTCATTGGGGGGGGGGGGGGGGGGGCATCAGGTACAGCTTGCTGTCACATATTTTTGTGTTTCTGCAGGATAAAGTAACCTGTGCCTGCTACATTGCACGGGTTGTTCTCCCCGTGTTACTGCCATTTCTTTGACACGACAGTGACGTGCTTTTTTCAGTAGCACAGTGCATTTCCGCATGTGGCTGCTGTGATGCAACATGCTCTTTGTGATGCACGCTCTTTGCTCTGGCCAGCAAGTTCACCAAATATCCCACTAGTTGAACACCTGTGTGAAATGGGAGGAAACAGGTTGGGAAGTGTTTTGAGCTGAATCCAGAGACAATTACTGTGGTGTCACCACCAGACACCACACTTGCTAGGTGGTAGCCTTTAAATCGGCCGCAGTCCGTTAGTATACGTCGGACCCGCGTGTCGCCACTGTCAGTGATAGCAGACCAAGCACCACCACACGGCAGGTCTAGAGAGACTTACTAGCACTCGCCCCAGTTGTACAGCCGACTTTGCTGGTCCATTCTGGAATGCTCGATGGTTGGTTGTGGTGGATTTATTCAGTAATTTTCCTTTTGTTGTCCGGATGTCTTCCACGACGTCATCTGCCACCATCCAAGCGTTATCCGCTATCTTTTGCATTGAAGGTCTTCCACAGACTATTGTTTCCGACAATGGCCCGCAATTCATGTCCACAGAATTTCAGTCATTCTGCAAGGCCAATGGTATTCAACATCTGCCATCCGCGCCATTTTCGCCTCAGTCAAACGGTGCCACTGAACGATTGGTCCGGACTTTCAAGTCACAGATGTTGAAGTTGAAAGAGTCGCATTCTCGGAAGGACGCGTTATTGCTCTTCTTGTCCTCGTATCGCTCTCAGCCTCGAGATGGTCGCTCGCCGGCTGAGTTGCTCCACGGTCGTCCTCATCGAACCTTGATGTCTTTGCTGCATCCGCCGCATCAGGTTCCTGTGCAGCGGCAGCCACCTGCTTTTGCTCCAGGCGACGTTGTATTCTATCGCACCTATCGAGGTTCACGGCGTTGGCTCGCAGGGCGCATTCTGCGCTGCCTCGGCCGCACTATGTATCTGGTTTTGGGGGCCTCTGGTGAGGTGCGTCGGCATCTCAATCAGCTGCGCCTCTGTCGTCGCACGGGTTCTGCCGCTCCCCGTCTGCTTTCAGCGACGGTGCCGTCCGGTCAGTGCCCTGGGGACCCATCTACTGGCTCGCCTCATCCCCAGGTGTTATCGACGCTGCCTTCCATTTTGCCCCATGGCGACGCTCCGCCGCCGCCACCGCCGCCACCGCCGCCTGTTCTCCCGCCGGCGACGCCCGCAGTAGACGCGTCGCTGCAGCCGCCAAGCGCCTCCCTGGGTCACGCGCCGCCGATCGCTTCCCGTGGTGACCAGCTGTCCTCTGACATGGAACTCTTGCCCGCTCCGGACCACATGTCGTCTACGCCCGTCGGGTACCCCGACGCGATGGAGGTCGACCCTTCGGCCCCTCCTGTCTCTCTACGGGCGCATACACCGCATGTTGACGTGCACCCTGGACTAGGTTTTCAAGCGTTTCCTAGCTCCCCTCGGACCGAATGGCCGGGTGCGGGTGGCACAGCCTCGCCTGTTGTTAGGCTCCCCACCTCGTCGCATACGTCAACATGGGGTCCTCCCCACGGCGGGCGGAAGCCTTATAACACAACCATACACCGATTTGCGGGGGAGGAATGTGGTGTCACTGCCAGACACCACACTTGCTAGGTGGTAGCCTTTAAATCGGCCGCGGTCCGTTAGTATACGTCGGACCAGCGTGTCGCCACTGTCAGTGATAGCAGACCGAGCGCCACCACACGGCAGGTCTAGAGAGACTTACTAGCACTCGCCCCAGTTGTACAGCCGACTTTGCTAGCGACGCCACACTGACAAATACGCTTTCATTTGCCGAGACGATAGTTAGCATAGCCTTCAGCTAAGTCAATTGCTACGACCTAGCAAGACGCCATCACCAAGTTATATTGAGATGATAATACTGTATCAACAAGACCAATGTTCACCAATTGTGGATTAAAGTTAAGTATTCCAGCAGCTACGTACTTTTCTTTATAGCATTCATTACGTATCCTGTTTCAGACCTCACGCCAGCCTGCGTGAGTTTAAGCGCGTGCCTTTCGGCTTCCTCTCATTGTGTCTAGGCTGTCTTGTCTAGACACAACAATTACAAAACATTCCATCAAGTAACATTCATTTAACAGTTTTTCAGATACAGGTTGCAACATACACCGTCAGAAAATAAACAAATAAAAGAAACAAAAACAGAACCTTTAACGCATACAACCATCACTCAGTTAAAAATATAAGATAATTACATCTGCAATAAAGTCGATTAATACATATTTACAATTAAATATATTTACTTTAAAGTTACACTGAATAAGTATAATATCTGTATGCATGAGGCTGGTGCCAGAATAGTTTTAAATTTGTGTCACATGTAGTCTTCAAAACAAACTAGTGGAACTGCACGTATTTAACTTTACTGTTCCCTTCATTAGCTCGATGCACAAATATCACCCAAGTTACCAGCAAAGTGTGGATCTTCCATGTTGTAGAAGACTGGTGGTGCCATACACAATGGATGTATTATTGGATCCAAACTCTGCTATGGCTGAAGGTACTCAGTTATCGCAATCGTTTACGAGACTCTGCATTCTGTTTGCCTACACTGTCCAGGAGCAGAAATGAGTATCTAGTGCACGAGCGTAAATGTGCACATCTCAATACTGACAGCCCCACAATGAAGTAGCAATCTGATTCTCTCTCTACAGAGAAACAAACCACTCGTACTTTAAGTAGTGCTATCAGCACTGTAGTAAGTAAGACAGAGACTAGTCACTGGACACGTTGCCAGAAATGTCTCGGAGCAGCCTTGCTCAATGACCGTCCTGCTCACCTCCTTTTTGCTAGACTGGACTGCATGCTTGCTGCCAAGCCTCCGTTACTCCAGTGTGCGTTTTGGTCACAGTCAATCATAGCTCTCTATTCGAAACAATTTCCTCCCACTCTTGTATGATGTGAAACTGCTTGGCAGCCTACACGGTCTTCCAGAACCTTTGAGATGTTTCTCGAAAGATTCACACAAACACATGCTCAAACAGCCAACTAATGGCATTGTTTCATGGGCTCACTTTAGCTCGAAATGGCCAACAGCTACACGGTCACTGAACTGTAACTGTAACCTCACTCTGGTGTGGCTCTCATGGTCATCCTCAGTGAGGAGTCCCCTTTGCTGCCCACAGACCTTTTGAATGCTCCCTCCTCTTTGTTGCTATTTTAATTTTTCCAGCATGTGTTATTTTATTGCGTTTGGGAGAATCTAGCCTGCATCAACCCTAACCACTGATCTCTCTTGATATAAATATCTGCATTAATTAACATAAATGTTGACTTTTAATTAATAATTATAACATATAAGGCGACCAAAATACCGGCGCCTTACATAACATTCCTCTCAAACAAATAATTTTCTGCTAGGATCATGTGACAGTTGAGGTGTTACATGATTTTGCAGAAAATTCACTGTACCAAGCATCTCTTGTGTTTTCGTAAAGTCCCAGACCTAATTCTCTGTTGTGCCATTCTATCCACACATGTACAGATTTGCTTGGAGACTCCCTTAATTAAAGAAGTTATTTACTTCCCTAATCCATCACCTCTTGAGGAAGAACACTGGGTTCTGTGACATGACAATTATAACGTCACAATGACCAGGAGCAAAAAAGCAAAACTTTACATTAGATATTCAAAGACAGTTGTTTATGTTATCTTCATGACAAAAGAAAGGGCGGCCTCCAGCCTACTTGAGTGCTGTTACACAACCTAAATTGCATCAACTGCCTAAGCCTCGCATCTTCAAGCAACACACCCATCCCTCATCAAACATTCTTTAAGCAGTGCAAAAATTATTCTGAAAATGAACTTATTGTCTATGGCTATCCACCATTAAGCAAGAAATGCAAAAATACTGTATTATTTATTACGCAAGGCAGGCATGACCGACGCCTAAATGTTTCTATCTAGGGCTTGTGTGATGTCCATTTAATATTTATGAAACTTGAAGACCAGTAAAAACCAACAAAAGACAAGCAGTATCACATCATATTATACATAATGAACTACATTTAGATGTACTTTAATTTAATGGAACTTGAACATAAACATGCAAGCAGTGTTACTCAAAGTAAATAGGCCTATATACAAAATAATCTTTTCAATGGTTTATTTTCTTTAGTTTCCTGTTTCACAAACACTTCTGTAGAAAATGGAAATAGTCTTTTCAATAGTTTATCTTTTTTAGTTTTGGCAAACACATCTATAGAAAATGGAAACATTCTTTTCAATTGTTTGTCTTCTTTAGTTTGGAAAACATTATCATTTTCAAATTTATGATTGCTTCCAAAGATTTTCCCTCATGTTAGGTGTAGAATGTCTAATAATAAATGTAATTAGGTCAACTTTTCTTAATTTGCTGTATCCTTGTAAATTATTTCTTTTGCAATAATCACATATTTGAGGAATAGTGAAATGCCCCAATTGTTCATAAAGTTGAGCAACTGTGTATCTTTCCATTTTGCTCCATCTATTTAAAGGGGAAAAAATCATTAAATTTGCAAAAATAGTTTTTTTCACAAATTGAAGGATTCTCAAATTGATGGATAAGGATTATTATTTAACAGATAATTAATCATAAAGTTCAAGATGCTTATACTGATCGAAGTTCTAAGCCAGCTTCAGCTGGTGCTTCTTTAGTTTCAGCTGCTTTAGCTTTCTTATTCTTTATGTAATCTAAAGTACACTTCTTACATTTATTGTTATAGATATCTTTATGTGAAGGATTTATATAAAAACAACTTAAATCTTAAATCTCTAGACAAGCTTTACATTTATTTGTAGATGCGGATGCTTGACCAGTGACAGCTTCTTCGTTATTCATCAGTAATAATATTTTCGAATGTTCTTCACTCGTAATCCGATGTAAATGTTCTTTGTAATAATATTTAGCAACACTTTTTCCACATATGCAAGGAATTAGACTTTCATTGTAATTTTTTACATGATATTTATTTATACATAGTCTACACATAGTTCTATAACAACCTTCTGTGCATTTCTGTAAAGTAAAATTATCAGTTGACTTCTCAGTCTTACAGTATTTACAAAATTTGGTTTTCACAGAAGACTGCTGTTGAATCTAATCCATTTATATAGAAAAATATTTATTAGATCTGTGAAAAAGTAATTTTTTTTAAAATTTTTGCAATTTAATATATATAATCATCATCATTGTAATCAGGCCCATCATCCATCTGAAAATATATTGCTTCAAGTATATTATCTACTGTATAATCAAGAATGTCATCCACCATCATAGTAGTAAAGTCAGCTCTGTCAGCTCTTGCTGGTGCTCTGTTTTTAATAACTGTTCTAAAAAATGGACAAGTTTCTTGTTCCTTTAACCACTCGTCACTACAATCTTTATGAAAAATATGATTGAAGTTCATTTGGACAAATTGATGATTTTCGTCACTTAAACATACAGCACAATCAATGTCTTCAGATTCCTCAATTAGTTCATAAGTTTCTTTTGCTCCAGATTCCACTTCATTTAGGTTCGCCATTTATAATAAATAATTTTTATTAGATTTGTAAAAATAAAAAAGGAACAATTTTTATCAATGAATCATTTAGTTATGAGTTCGAAATTACCAGCTGCAAAACAATTTAAAAGATAAGTTAGAAAAATATGGTGAATACAAACTATAGATTTCAGCTACTGTTTATTTTTTGCAAAACTAATAAAAAATTTTCTTAATAAATGGAGTCCATTGTAGATCTATTCAACAACAAGCTTACATACAACAATAAGCAAGTTATGATAATTATTGACGAAAATAATAATCCATGGTTTAAAGCAAAAGATGTTGCTGAGATTTTAGAATACATTAATCCACAACAAGTTATCAGAGTAAATTTTGATGTTGATGAACGAATTGCATTGGAAAATTTATGGGAACAAGTGGTGCTATCGCATAGCACCCTTTAAATACACAAAAAATACAGTGTTTATCAATGAATCTGGTCTCTATTCTTTAATTTTATCTTCAAAAAAGAAGAAGCCAAACAATTTGAAAGATGGGTTACTCATGAAGTTTTACCTTCCATTATAAAACATGGAGAATATAAGATTAGAAAAGAGGTAAAAAAGTTTTATAAAGATCAAATTTTACACAAAAATTATTGCATAGAACTACTAGAAAAATAAATACAAAAAAATTAAGAAATAATCAAATTAGAGGAGAAAAAAATAGAAAACTTAAGAGAAACTGTTAATATTGCTTCAGAAATAATAAATAAAAGTGATGAAAAAGAAATAGTTTATTACCTCATGTTGTTCCTCAAACGGTTAATGAAAATTTAAGACCAACATTTGTTCCTTTAAAATTATTCGATGTTGAATGTGAAACTGATTATTATATGATTAGAACTCAGAGGAAAAATTTACAGAAATAGCTACATAGAATTGAAGATCGGCATCCTAATTGTGAAGAACTGTTAAGACTGAATTACAATCCAAATTTAATCAATTTATACCAAAGAATGAATGAAAACCTAGCCATTGTTTGCTATCAAAATTATTTTAATCTTTTGGGTAATTACCGACAAGATGAGTTGACTGCTGATATTATTTACATGCGTGAAAAATTCGAGATGTAAGTCAACCCCTTACATCTTATAAAATTACTTTATGTTTATTTACCCAGCTGTTGTGTGAATTATCAAATCCCAACCATTTAACTTATACTTTATCTCCATTCTTTCTCAAAACTTTTTCAAGTAAGTATACATCTGGATATCTTGTTTTCTGCAGTTCTTGTTCATAAACATTGCCTTTGATATCTTTCACTTTATATGTGATTGGATTAGAATGAATAATATGTTGAATTTCAAAAATTTCTGTTGACCAGTTAGCCTTATATCCTTTTTCAGAAGGAACTAAGTTTACTAATTCTCACTTTATCACCTTTTTTAAATTTAGCTTTTTCAGTAGATAAAATGGTGCCTATTTTTAAATTTTTCTCACTAACTTCTATTGCCTTCATTTTTATAGTTGAGTGTTTGGTGTTATTGTATTTATCTACTAATTTCGAAACTGAGTCAACCCATTTATAATTTCCTTGTATGTCAAATTTATTCCACAGCTTCGCTTTCAATGTTCTGTTGAATCTTTCAACAACAGATGCTATTAATTCTGAAAAAGTTAAATAATGATTGATGTTGCATTTCTTCATCAGTTCTTGAAATTCTTTGTTGCAGAATTCTTTGCCATTGGAACTTCCTGGCAGATTAAAACTGCGTGCCGGACCAGGACTTGAACTCGCAACCTTTGCCTTTCGCGGGCAAGTGCTCCACCAACTGCGCTACCCAAGCACGACTCATGCCCTGTCCTCACAGCCGTAATTCCGCCCATACCTCGTCTCCTACCTTCCAAACTACAGAAGCTCTCCTGCGAACCTTGCAGATGGTAGAGCACTTGCCCCCAAAAGACAAAGGTCCCGAGTTCGAGTCTCGGTCTGGCAGACAGTTTTAATCTGCTAGGAAGTTTCACACCAGCGCACACTCCGCTGCAGAGTGAAAATCTCAGTCTGGAAACATCCCTCAGGCTGTGGCTAAGCCATGTCTCCGCAGTATCCTTTCTTTCAGAAGTGCTAGTCCTGCAAGGTTCGCAGGAGAGCTTCTGTAAAGTTTGGAAGGTAGGAGACTAGGTATGGGCGGAATTACAGGTGTGAGGACGGGGTGGGAGTCGTGCTTGGGTAGCTAAGTTGGTAGAGCACTTGCCTGCGAAAGGCAAAGGTCCCGAGTTCGATTCTCAGTCCAGTACACAGTTTTAATCTGCCAGGAAGTTTCATAACGGTGCACACTCCGCTGCAGAGTGAAAGTCTCATTCTTCTTTGCCATTATCTGTCTGAAAATGTATTGGGTGTCTGTAAATATTTTTTGAAAAGCATCTGTTACATTTTTACCTATTTTATCTTTAACTGGGATAGCCCAAGCATATTTCGAAAAGACATAAATGACAGTCAATAAATATTTATATCATTTATTTATTTTTGAATTTCGATTCAAATTACCTGTGTCCATTTCGACTAGATCGGCTTGCCATAAATTGTCTATACCAAAAGAGTTAACCTGTCTTCTCTTAAAATATTTTCTCGTTAGTTTATGTAACGCATTAATTATTTCTTCACAAATATTATTCCCAGCAGCACCACTTACGAAATTTTCTTAAAGAATTTACTCTTTTTAGTTTCACATATTGTGCAAAGACCTTTGATTCTTAGTCTTCGATTTTTTGTTGTTACTCTGTGTGGATTATGTGTCTCAGTAAATTTTTTACACTTGAAGCAATAAATGTGATTATCCATAAGGACTAAATGCCAGGTATTATCCATTTATATAGATAAAACTTATTAAATTTTAAATTATTTCACCAACTATAATTAACTTTACATCTACAGGAATGGTTTTAACTGTGTCTTCCAATCTTACAGTTAGAAAATGTGATTTGTGTACCATTATGAACTGATTATTATTATTTATTTGGTATAGCTTATCAACCACACTTACAGTGATGACAGGGTCATCAAACTTCAAGTCTCTATTTATATTCATACCAACAACAATAATTCTTTTGAGCCTGAAATCATAGTCGGAATTGTGCATTTTTTGATTGCTCCCAGCCATTAAAGTAAATTCAATTATTTGTGTATCATGTACTATGTTTTCTTGTCTGCTGTTCTTTTCTAAAGCAAATGAAAGATCTGTATGCATACTTTTCATCTTATTCTCAAGAGAAATGTTATCCTGATGAATCTGTATAATCTCTTTTTTAGTGGCGTAGTTAGTGAATTGTGTCACAATACTTGTGTATTCAGACTTTGTAACTATATTTGATAACTCAGTTCGAAATAATATTTGTTCACTGCATCCTTTGCATCAATTGGGTAATTTATATTCACAAGTCTTCTACCTTTAAAGCCAATATAACATCTAATTACTTTAGAAATAGCACTGAATTCTTTCTGAAATTGTTTAATTGTATTGGCTATATTTGGGTCTATTGATGATTGTAATTGCTTAATCATATCTTCTACTTTTGGATCAATTTCACTTCTGATTTTTTCTAGATCGAACGCATACGCGCTAAGCCCTTGAGTTTGTTTAGTTAGGCCTATCTTATTTCCAAAACTGTCTATTTCTTAAATCTAAAATATGATTAAAATTATAATTACCAGACCACAGTTTCAAAACAAACAGACACAAATGGCCAAATATTACTTCATCAAAATTTTGATTCTCTCAGTATTGTAGTATAGTTCATTTTCCCCCAAATATTTAACTAGTTGTTTTGGTATATTACCACCAAATGAATCAAAAAGAAATTTTTTGTCATTATTTTTATAGTAGGAAATCCAATGAGAACCAGCGTGATCAGAAGTACCTAAATCTACTATTCCACATTCTATTGTTAATGGTTTATTTAGCAATTGATCAATCATGAATACACCACAAAAGTCTTTAATTTTCAAGTGCTTAGCTAGTTTTTATTTATCAGAATTAGATAAAGGACTGACGAATTTTTCGATCAGCTCTTCAAAAATTTTTGCTTTCTTCAGTCCGACACCAACTTTCTTCTCCATTGCTTGATTATGTCTCTTCTGTTTTAATTCTTTGTCTGCTTTTTTCTTGTTTATTACTGCATTTGTGCATTTGAGATTGCTGCAGATACGCCAGAAAGTGAATCAACAGTTGCTATGTATGGTAATGCAGCCAAAAGTGATGGTAGAAATTCACCTTTGTGTTGCGTTAGTCCTTTTTCTTCCTTCTTTTTAGTTAGATATTCAATAATTTTTTTCACGACAGGAATAGCTAATGTAGCAAGCGAATTTCCACCAATTTTCTTTTCTTTCTTCCAGTTTTGAATATCAGTCAAAAATGGTTCAATCACATTTAATTGTTCATTATTCAACTTTAATTTAATTGATTTCGGTTTAGTCTTGCCAATAGGTAGCAAAATATAATCAATCGTAAAGTTATTCATTTATATAGATTAAAAATTTATAAAGATTTTTATAAACCCCAACCATTTTCGTCAAGATTGAGTCCCATTACTAATTTTCGTTTTCCATACATTGTAACCTCGAACTGCAGTTGCTGCAACTTTTTCTCCTAATGAAGCATCACTTGCATACATTCTTTCTTTTGCACCTAACTAAAGTTCTTTATCAGCTTGGTGTTTAGATTCTAAATATTTATGATCTCGATAAGCAATATCAAATTTTTTACAAGCCTCTTCTAGTGGATTAACTCCTGGATCATCACGCACTAGTCTCTCATCCAATTTAGTTCCCGGACTACAGTACAAGTAGCCTGGAAGACATGTTTCGTATGGTAATTTGCTGATCAGAGTGTTTACTATTCCCTTCCCATATTTATCACTTTTCCAGAATGTGTGTGGTAAATTATTCAAAAATCTAATCAGATATGGAATTTCTTTTGGATTTTGTATGTCCATCCTTTTAGCAGGACCTCTCTGGGACGATGACCATTTACTATCGTGACAAAAAATAAAAACACCTACAGCCATCCTTATGATTTTATTTTATTTTGTCGCTACCAGCTAAAATCTGAAGAATCTATAGTTGGTCCTTTTGGATTTTCGATTATGAAATCACTGAATTTATTTGTTAACATCTGTGCTATGCTGACTTTTTCATCGTGAAAATTTTTATTCCCCACTAATTCTTCGCCATGGATTACTGCTAATCTATCAATTAATTGTCGAACATCATTCATCCAAACATATCCAACTGGTTTTTCTGTATACTTTTTAATTAAATCTTTACCTTTTTTCTCAGCAGTCTCAGATGAGCTAAAATCTGAAGAATCTATAGTTGGTCTTCTTAAGTTTGGGAAATAGTCATCAACAATTGGCTTTATCAGATATTTATATTTATTACCTCTACTTGAATTTATTTTATTTGGATTATTATCAGAATACAATGCTCCTGAATTCTATAATAAATCTGCATAATTTGATAAATCTACACCTTCGAATTTTTCAGTCATATCATCCATAGTAATTTGTTTTTCAGTTAGAAGACTCATTAATCCATGGGTTCCTTCATATGTCTTTCCAACAATTGTTAATTTATCCCCATTGAATTCAACTAGTAAATTACCAACATATTTAAACATGCCAACAGGTTTCAATCCAAAAACTTTTTCTTCACTATGGTTAATATACTTTAACATTCTTTCACCTACTGTGGTGTGCGTACTGTAAGACCTTTGGTACACAAACCATCAGATTATTTGACATGTCGCTCTAACGAAGTAGGCGAGTGTCAGCAATATGTCTCGTAGTCTTATCGTGGCGTGTTTATCTTCTGCCGTCAGGTCAGACGATAGAAATGCCACTTGCACGCTTAGAGTAGCAGACTGACGGTGACCAACTTTAAACAGAACTTGATTAATGTTCACACACATTTATTAAAATAGTAACAATCATAAACCTTACTTAACTTGATTCTGGATGCTGTTTACAATTGACAATCTGAAGTTCCTTTGGTCTTGTTATGTTCATCTTATTCTCACATATCTCTGATACTTGACAAAGTGTCTATACATTTATCTTCATGGCTATGTACAGGAATATGGTAATCTTATTAGGCGCAGACTGAAACTTGACTATAGACTGGTACAGACTAATGCAGACTGGTACAGACTAATGCAGACTGACTAATCGGAGGTCTGTATACTCGTTATAATACCTTGAGCGTTCAGGTATCACTGCGCGAGTGTGATCCGCGAGAGAAAAGGTTCTACGTTAGCAGCAATCTCATTGGCTGCGTTACACATTAATATGCGGATCGGCGGAAGCAGAATTTGGTCCGTCTCTAAGATAGCGCCATCTCGTAGTGCAGAGACGGACGAGCGCTGCGCCTGCGCTGTTGTGCTTAGTGGGGCACGCTCTATTGGGAAAGTTGTGTACGCGCTGCCTACGCGGAACTATGTACACAACACCCTCCCTTCCGGGGGAAGAAAAAAGACTTTGAAGTTTGCTTGAAAAGCCTTTTTTTTCTGCTTCCTTGCTTTCCGGCGTGCGTATGTCTGTGGGTGCACACATGTTGTTCCCCGTGGCATTCGCCCGCGGACGGCTAGGAAAACCCACTCAAAACCTATGGAACAGGGAACCAGAGAAGCAAAAATTTTGTTACATAATTGCATTTCAACATCGGTACATTGGTCATAGTTTAAATCTAATTCTTCTTCGACGTCCAACTTCTCAGGGGATGTCGGCTGTGGATGGCTGGTGTGGTTGGCTGCCCCTGAAGGTGCTGCGTCGGCGTCGGCGGCGGTGTCTGCGTTGGCTGTGGCGGCGGCGGCGGCGTCGGCTGCCGGTGACGGCGTCTGGAATCCTGCGAGCTGCTCTGGGTTGACATCTGCTTCTGAGTCTGCAAAATGAAACAGCCTAGGAGTTCTGCCTATATGTGACTGCTGTCTTTGCTGCCGTAATTGATTAGTATGGCGAATAACTATGCCGCTTTGCGTTCTTATTCTATACATGACAGTTGCAATGCATTCTACAATGATTCCTTGTGTCCAAGTACGCTTTCCTCGACTGTAGACAGTTACGAGGACTTTGTCGTTTACGTGGAATCGTCGTCCATTCGACGTTCGTTGATCATTTTCTGGATGCATTGTGGGTTTTAGGATAGACATGAAAGTCCTGTGTTGTGGCCCCATGCAGTTTTTCTGCTGGTGACTGTGCCTCGTGCGGAGTAGCTCTGTATTGTGACAGAAAAATTAATAAGGAAGTCTCTTTGTTGTACTGCTTCACCAACTTTGTCATGTGTGCCTTGAACGTTCGTACGAATCGTTCGGCGAGTCCATTAGCCTCAGGGTGATATGGTGCCGTCCTGTAATGTGCAATTCTGTTCATCTGACAGAATGACTGGAATTCTTGCGACGTAAATTGTGTGCCGTTATCGGTCACTATGGTTTGAGGCAATCCTTCAATTGAAAAGATCTTTGACAATGCTTGAATTGTTGTTGCTGAAGAAGTTGTACGCATTTGTAGTACAAAAGGGAATTTTGAAAATGCAGCAATGACAATTAACCAAGAAGTTCCAAGAAAAGGACCTGCATAGTCAGTATGCAATCTTCACCAAGGTTCTGCTGCCTGTGGCCACTTGGCGGAGATGATTTGTGCGTCTGACATAATTTACAGTTAGAAAGCATTGTTTCAATATCTTTATCAATGTTCTTCCAGTAGTCATGTTCTCTGGCCATGCGTTTCGTGCGTACTATGCCCCAATGACATTGGTGTAACATTTTTAACACTTTATTCCTGAGAGCTTTGGGTATAACTACTCTTGTTTTTCCCGTTTCACTGTGAACTAATATGACGCCTTTGTGCAACGTGAGAGCATGTCTCATGTTACAATAAGATTTCACTTCTGGCTGAGCTAACATGTTCTTATCGGTTGGCCATTCCGTAAGAATATACTGATGTATCTTTGATAACACTGGATCTTTGGGCACTAACTTAGCTGTTAAGGTGGCATTGACGGGGAAATTTTCCATGACGTCCTGGCTCATTACGTCTATCTGAAAACATATGTCCTCTGATTTGTCAAAATGTTCATGAAAGTACATCGGCGTTGGCATGTTTTGCCGTCGATCTCTATAAGATCTCGTAGTTGTAGTTAGACAGTAGGAATGCCCAACGTCGTAAACGCTGTGCTGTCTTAGTGGATACACTATTATGTGGTCCGAATATTGTCACCAATGGCTTATGGTCTGTCAGCAGAATAAATTTTCGTCCGTATATGTAGTCATGAAACTTCTTCACTGCAAAGATAATTGCTAGTGCCTCTTTTTCTAATTGGCTATAGTTTCGTTGACTTGAGTTTAAAGTTTTCGACGCGTATGCAATCGGTCTTTCAATTCCTTGAGGTTTATGGGACATGACTACACCGATCCCATAATCTGACGAGTCCGCCGCAATAGTGATAAACTTTTACGGATCATATGTCGTAAGACATTTTGCGTCTACTAAACTTTGTTTCAGTTTTTCGAATGCGCGCTGGCATTCTTTGGACCAATTCCACGCGACTCCTTTGCGAAGCAATCTGTGCAACGGTTCGGAAATTTCAGCTGCTTTCGGTATGAATTTCCGGTAATAATTAATTTGGCCTAATAAAACTCTTAGTTGCTTTAAGTCTTTCGGAGCTGGCAATTTCTGTATTGCTTCTATATGCTGTGGTGTCGGACTGATTCCGTTATTTGACAATATATGTCCTAAAAACTGAATTTTCTTGACAAAAAATATACATTTGTCCTTGTTGCACCTGAGATTGGCCTTTCTGAGAACCTTGAACAGTTCTTCCAGGTTATCTAGTAAATCTGGTGGAGTTTTTCCCAAGACGATTATGTCATCGAGATAGTTAACTGCGTTAGGGCAGTTTCTAATTAATTGTTCCAAGTAACGTTGGTGCACTTGCGATACCAAATGGTAAGCGCCTGTATCTGTACAATCCAAATGGAGTATTTATTACCATAAAGTTTTGTGTATCTTTGTCTAAAGGGATCTGCAGATATGCTTCCTTTAAATCCAGTTTGGCGAAATACACACCCCCTGCTAATTTATACATCAGTCCTTTCGGTTTCGGAATCGGGTATGTATCGATAATGCACTGTGAATTGACGGTATTCTTGAAATCTCCACAGATACGTAATGATCCATTTGGCTTTTCTATTACAACGATTGGTGTTGCCCAGGCGCTACATGTGACTGGTTTCATAATACCATTGCCTTCTAAACGGTCAAGTTCGTGTCTGACGCGTTCTTTCTTTGTGTAAGTGACAGTCCTAGCTTTGCAAAACTTCGGCACTGCATTCGGTGTCAGCGTAATGTGTGCCTGGTAATCTGTTATACTGCCTGTCGCGGAGGAAAAAATATCTTCATACTTCTGCAACACTGTTTGTAATCTTCCTTTCGGAACTTCATGTGTGACCTGTTTCGCTTCATGGATTGTGAAGTCTAATTCGTTAAAAAGATCCAGACCCAGCAAGTTTGATGCCTTATGGGTGTTAACTACTGTTAAAGTAGCTGTCTTGGTAAACTGTAAGTTACTTCCGTCGTCAGTGCACCTTTGACTGGAATTTGTTCATTACTGTAGCTGTACAGTGAGCTGTCAAAATGCTGCAATTTAGGAGAACCTAGCCGTTTATGCGCGTGCAGGTTTATGATAGAGATCGACGATCCTGTGTCAATCTGGAATTTGATAGGTATTTTGTTCACCAGTAATGTGACATACAAAGATTTGTTCCTGTTTTGTACAATAGCATTAACTTTATGTTTAACTTTTGAAACCTGAATATAGTCCTGTCTATTCATATCGTCACACGCATTGGAGGTATACTTCTTAAAATTAAGCACTTTCTTATTGCTAAACTTATTTCTAGACAGTACACTTTTCTTATTACACTGTTCTCATTCGTGCCCTTTTCGTTTGCAAAAGTCACAATGTGCGTTACGATAGTAACAATTGTCTCTGTGATGATGGATTTCACATTTAAGACATGATTTCAACTTTAGTCTTTTAGTTTGGGTGTGTGATCCGTTCTTAGATCGCGTGAGCCTAGCCTGGCTGTTCTGTTTACGGCCTTGGGTACGCGGGCCGCGTGCCTGTGTCGCGAACACGTCACAGCCGTCGTCATGTACCACACTCACAGACGCTTGGCTTTGTTCGTGTGCTCGAATGATTGGTAAACAATCTTGCAAGGACGCATTGATTAAACTAAGGAGCTCTTTCCTTAATTTCTCGTCTGGTGAATGTATTATAAGCATATCACGTACTAAAGAATCTTCATAGGACTTTTTACACCTTTCGTTTTCACAAATAAATTTGCAGTTCCTAGTTAATCCTGGCAACTGTGTAATCCATTCCGTGTATTCTGCTGTGCCTTTTTCTTGCATAAGTAAAATTTATGTCTTGCAGCAGCGACATGCGTTTGCTTGTCAAAGAATTTTTCGAGCAAGTCTTTGACAGCTGGGAATGACAAATTTGTCGGTTCACAAGTCGGATTCAGTTTTAAGATAAGGTTGTAGATAGCTGCGCCGCAATGTACCAAAAAATAAGATCTTTTTTTCTATATCACCTGATATCTGGTGTGTGAGGAAGTGCTGTTCCAGGCGTACTGCATAGTCCGGCCTTGTAAACTGCGAAAGGTGGTGGCGGAAGTTTAATTTGTAGCGGAGACGCTACGGCAGGCTGCGACTCCAAACGTTCCACTCTTGTAAGCAACGCCTGTTGCGTCTGTTGTATTTGTGCCATGAGATTTACGATCTGCGCCGTGAGGTCCATGGTTATCTGAAAATTCCAAGTGTGACTAGATTACTGGAATAATGATATATTAGCTGTAAGAGAGCGGGTTACTGTCAAGTTTGTCTTCCAGAAGTCCACTGTAATTCTATTTTACTTCAGGCTCACACGTGGTCATCCGTAATTGTGCTGAAATCATCTGTTTCCTTAGTACCTCGTCGCCAATGTGGTGTGCATACTGTAAGACCTTCGGTACACAAACCATCAGATTATTTGACTTGTCGCTCTAACGAAGTAGGTGAGTGTCAGCAATATGTCTTGTGGTCTTATAGTGGGGTATTTATCTTCTGCCATTAGGTCAGACGATAGAAATGCCACTTGCACGCTTAGAGTAGCAGACTGACGGTGACCAACTTTAAACAGAACTTGATTAATTTTCTCACACATTTATTAAAATAATAACAATCATAAACCTTATTTAACTTGATTCTGGATGCTGTTTACAACTGACAATCTGAAGTTCCTTTGGTCTTGTTATGTTCATCTTATTCTCACATATCTCTGATACTTGACGAAGTGTCTATGCACTATCTTCATGGCTGTGTACAGGAATATGGTAATCTTATTAGGCACAGACTGAAACTTGACTATAGACTGGTACAGACTAATGCAGACTGGTACAGACTAATGCAGACTGACTAATCGGAGGTCCGTACACTCGTTATAATACCTCGAGCGTTCAGGTATCACTGCGCAAGTGTGATCTGCGAGGAGAAAAGGTTCTACGTTAGCAGCAATCTCATTGGCTGCGTTACACATTAATACGCGGATCAGCAGGAGCAGAATTTGGTCCGTCTCTAAGACAACGCCATCTCGTAGTGCGGAGACAGACGAGTGCTGCGCCTGCGCTGTTGTGCTTAGCAGGGCGCGCTCTATTGGGAAAGTTGTGTACGCGCTGACTACACATATGTACACAACACCTACATTTACCTTTTTTGCTTCATTTTGACTACTGCTGGACTGTGTCTCCTTAGATTGTTTCTCTTCTTGGTATTTATTCAATAGATCCTGAATTTCTGGTTCACTTAATGTATAGTCATACTTGCCAGGAATATCATAAGACCAATCTTTTAATGGTTTAATTCGTGAAAAATCTTCAAAAATGATATGGACTCATCTGCTTTTCAACCTCTCTGTTTTCTTCAATCGGTTTCAAAACATTATCACAGGTTGATCTTTTTTATATTTTTCACACTCTGTCCTTGGTTGTTTTTTCCAAAACTTGAATTGTTCTTTCGATTCTTCAGCTTTCTTTCTATTTCACTTAGCTTTTTTAACAACCTCTTCATCATACTTTGGAAACATTTATTAGGGAAGAACAACATTAATTAAACATTTCAAACGTTTGTGCTGAACATTTGTGTTTATTTCTGGTGTTTAAGTTGTTATGAAATGTTGGATTTTATTTTTGAACCTGCCATCATCCGGTTTTCTATTCATGTCTATTGTGAAAAATCCAAACTCGTCATTCCAACATTTGCTACACATTGACTATGAAGTCTTTTGCAACAGATTCCTTGCATAAAAAGTTCTCGGTTTACTCTCCATGTCAAATTTGGATAAAATCCCAAGCTTTTGATGATTACCTCTGTCATTTTCGCCAGGAACGAAGATGATGGAGATAGTCATCGAAAGCTTGGGATTTTATCCAAATTTGAAGCGACATGTAAACTGAGAACTTTGCGCTGCAAATTTCTTTAAAATGATCAAACTTTAAATCTCCTCCAACAAACTCATGGTAAATATTACTTCTTGTCTAAAGATATTAAAAAAATTTAGATTGTCTCTGAATAACTGTTTAGGTATTTTTGAATAAGTTTGAGCTAAGTAAAAGCAATCCATTCCTTTGTGTTTACCTCTAATAGAATAATCTCTAATGATATCTTGATTTTCGAGAGTGAAATTTCTTCACATTCATCTAATAGAAAGATTTGTTTGTTATTTTCTATAAAACTAAAATTTTTTCATTAATTTTATCTTCAATTTTGCACATCTTTTTATAAATTCTTGATATTTTGATTGATCTAAACTTTTTGAATAAACATACAGATGATAAGTGTGTTTCCAGTTCAGCCATCCTGGTGCTAACATTTAATTATCAATCATTAATGTTGTTTTTCCACATCCACTTGGCCCAATTATTGCATATCAAACAGGATTTGGTAAAATATTACCATATTTGTTTTTCAACTTCTTCTCTGGAACTTATTTTTGTCTCCAAATTAGTTTGCTCATTTATTAATTATTTTTTTAGTAGTAAATGATTAGATTATTTCAATTGAGTGGTAAGTCATCTGTTCTGAGAAAATACAATACAGTTATATTAATGTTCCACTAGTTGGATTTTATTCAACTTTTTTAATTCCAAATATTACATCGAAAAATAATAAACTTTACTGTGATGGAGAGACAATAGAAATTCCTGTACGTCAGTATAGTTAGAAATTTTTTAAAAAATTGATTCATTGGAAAAGCCCAGTATTCACATTAAAGCAGATGAAATTTTAAACAGAATTGTTATCGAAAGTGACGTAAAATTGCATATGGATATAGCAGATACTATTGGAAGTTTGCTCGGTTTTAGTAATCAAGTTGTTGAGGCTAAAGAAAAAGCCGTAGCTAAAGATGTTCCTAAAATATTCCGTTTGAACCGATCAATACAAATTTCAATCTTGCTGATGGAAAGTTTGTAAAGCATACTGATCATTTTCACAGAGAAACTAATATTATCTCTTCATTCAAGGCTAATGCAGAATTTGGTGGACCAATAGTTCATGAACCACATTATCCTCCAGATATTTCTATTTTTGATCCTATTCAAGACTTAGAAATTACTATAACTGATGAAAACGATGATTTAATTGACTTTAATGGTGCTACTGTAACAATTCTTTTAGAAATGTCTTAATAATTTTTTCCTTAAAAAATCATGACTAAATTTGAGAGTATTTCCCTGTGAATGAGAAAACTAAAAATAAATTAAATGCTCCCATCAAGGATACAGAAACTGAAATAAATATTGGCGATGGGTTGCTTCATCTAAATCATGCACAAATGTACTTGAGTTTCAGTATAATTGGAACATGCCATGGAAAATCAAAGAAGCGGTTAATCGATAATTACATAGCAAAACTGTTTGACTTCATAACTATAAAGAAAGGGATTAATATTTTATCTAGAATTGGACATCCTTTTATTTCTTCATCACTATTACTGCATTTGACTTCATCTGCTACTGACAAAATAAGCTGAGATGGACATATTCTTAACACTGGAAAAATAAAGAGTAAGAGAAATGAAGTCCTTTATCCATTGTCAATGCTTGGTGGATTTTTAAAGATTACAAAGAAATTATTTGGGAAGGAGATTTAACTGTAATTTTTACGTATAGTTCAGGTTCTGGAGACAAACTAAATTACGAGTTAGAAAAGCGAGAAAACATTCTGAAAAATCCCAAAATTCCTATCTCTTTTTATGAACTGCAAACTGAAGAAGTTGCTGGACTGAATGGAAAGAAAAATTTCGATCTAGATATCACAAATTGCTACAACTCGATAGAATTCGACATGTCTTACTTCGTTTTGGTCACATTGCAGATAAATCGAAAAAATAATCAGCAACTTCATTCTTCGTTACTCGATCACGTTAAACTTCAGAGCATACACATGAAAAATGGTCGGAATGAAGTTTTTCCATGGGAAATGTGGAATATTAATCCACCAAATAATTTTCTCAAGGTATATGCTGCATTTCTCGATTTTAAACGAAATACTCTACTGAAATCAGATACCGATATTAGTCCATTTAGTTTCATAACGAATTATCCGATTTATGTAATCAATATGAGTCTTAGAAAGAATGTTGTAACTACACAGAAAACGACTATGAAACTTTGTGCAAGTTTTAACGATGAACTTCCGAATGATACACTTGTTTATGTACTTATGTATGGTAAGAATAATCTTACATACGAAGCACAACATAGAATACGTACTGAAAATTTTTAATTATGTAAATGAATAAAAAATTAGAAAAAGTTATAGAGATGCTGGCATCATGTTTACATTTCCTTTCGAAGTATTTTCGGAAAATAAAAACTGAAAATGAATAATTTACTTTCAGTAACCAATTTATTTTATTTATTTTCTTACATTGAACCTTTTATAAAAAATGGTATAAATTTAATTTCTTACAGTCACCTAGGGAAATGAGGCAATAAATTTATTTTCGTACATTCACCTTTTATATGAAATAAAGACCTCAGAAATCGGTTGGTGAATGAAAAAATGAGGTAAATAGCTAAAATCGGTAGAGTTATTAAAAAACTGAGGTTTTGAGCTAAAGCTCAGATATTGGTGGGAATGATTTAAATAGATTGAATTTAAAAAATCGGTTGATTTAATTAGAAAATGCAGTATTGAGCTAGTGAGTGAATTAGTGAGCTGGAACCTACATTCTACTATCGACATGGTGCTTGCATGAATCTTATTTCAGGTCCCGACAGCTTGCAGCACCTACATCAAAATCAACTTCGCCTATGTCATTTACATTATGACCTTTCAGTGTCACTCCACCCAGATTCACGGATCCAGAGTACAGTGTCGCCAGAGAAGCCGCCAGAGGGTGTCATCACAACACTGCGGGACAACCCCATGGAGACGGAGCCTTTGACTCCTCCGCCTCCTCACGTCCTACCGATGGAGCTGGACCTGCCCACACTGCAGCAGTCGCCGCCTTCACCTGGTATATGGCATCTGGAGGTTACATGTACCCTTCTGGTAGTTTTTCAGGGGTCGTTTCCGTCAGAACGAAAGGCAGATTGCGGGGTGCGGCCGGAGGCTTAACGTCCCCTGCAGCCACACCTTCCGGTCCTGTGATGCCCCCACATTCCTGCCTCCCTCGCCGTTGTCGCACTCCCTATATGAAGCTGGTGCGTCGCTTTGAGGGGGAGGTATGTTTCGGCATATCGACAAGCGTCAGATGTCAGCCAATTGTTTGCTGACTAGGACCGCACCACGACAGGAGTTGCCTCTTGCCAGCCTCGGCTAGACAGAAGAAGTTGTGATCCGTTTCCGTTACTTTCATGGACATTCTATGTAGCGAAAGACATTGATTATTTGCACGTCGCTGATAGCCTGCAACACGTTCTTGTAAACCAAAATTAAGTATCGTCAATCTACTTTATTGCAGTAAAAACCATTAATGTGATTTACTTGAACTGTTATTTAGCCATCAAAGAAAGCAGCATCCTTTAAGCTCCCTATAAGAGACGAGTGGAGAGGACCCCACAATATCGAAACGCAACACTTAAAATGCAATGAATTTATACGAAACACAAGTTTGAAAAATAAAGAAAGTTTGTTCCACACCTAAGACCCGAATGGACCTAGACTTAGGAAAGCGAGTCTTTAGTTTTATCGTAAGAATGCATTTTTTATTTATTTGATTCACCTGTAACCATTTCAATGGATTTAAATATCCTGTCACGACAACAGATAAAGATTAATGGATAAAAAATTCTTTTTGACGTTACCCTTCATGCAAAGATTGAATTAATTCGTACAAGTTTAAAACATAGAAGTGATGCACTTTGAGAATCTAAAACAAAACCGTACTTTTTGCACGTAACCTCCAAACGAAGCAAGGTTCTTTTCAAACGGTTAGAACTTTTATTAGCCCAAGATCAGATACACCACTGGACCAAATTTGAATCTGCAGTCTCTCTTCAGTCAGGAGTTATTTAAGGGTGACTATCTTTGTATGTAAAATTCGAATGAGAGTGACTGTTTTTGCACATAAAATCCGAAAGCTATACATAGAAATGGCTCCATTATCTGAGAGATAATTTCATGAACATTGTTAAACAAAAGAAATAAATTTTTATCATTCAAAATATGTGTAATATAGATATTAAAATATAAACATTTTAAATTAAAAAATTATCAAAAATAATAATTAAAAAACTTTGTAAAGTGTATACACACAATTAATTTAATAAATTAAATATTTTTAATTTTTTATAGTATATATATTCGATTCTAAAATTATTTACAAATTTTTTAATTATATACCAATCATTAATTTATATATATATATTCTTCTTCTTCTTCTGCTTTTACGGCCTCATTGGACCACTTCAGTCAATCATTTCTGGTCCTCTTATTTGGTATTTTCCCCTTCCGAGTGGCCCAGTATCTCTTCATTCGTTCTGATGCTTTTCGTCGTTCCTTATCTGTAAATACCCTTTTCATTGTATGTCTGTGTCCCTCAACTTCTTTAAATTTGGCGTTTTGTTCTGCAAATCATCCACAGTTATTTCCAGTTCTTCCATATCCTCTCTTATTTCCTTAAGCCATCCTCCTTGTTGTTTCAAATTCCAGAGGTTCTCAATAATTTTCCTTGATAATCTGGTTTCTGGTGTCCTCAGAATGTGACCACAAAAAGAGATCCTTTTCTTTCGTATAGTATCAGTGATGGGCTCCAGTTCACTGTATACCACTTCATTTGGAACAATCCGCCATTGCCCAGCTTTTTGATATTTCTTATTTATGCATGTTCTAGCAATTCTTCTCTCTACTTTTAAAATTTTGTCAATTCTGTTTTTCACATATATATATATATATATATATATATATATATATATATATATATATATATAATTTCTTAACATATAACAACAAAATAAAATAAAAATTAATTTGCAAAAGTTTTTTAAATTTTTTATGATTTTATGATTTTTTTATGGGTTCTCATATACATTTTACGAACAAATATTCCATTCAACCTCTTGATAACACCTTTCTTTATGTTTTTGGTAATCACAGGATTTTCCTCTTCTTTGGGAGTCATCTATGAAAATATAAAATGGATGTTTGACGTTTTTTAACAATTTTCACAAGTATATGTTTCTTTATTCCAGTTATTGATATGTTCTGTTTATATTTTCCATATTCTATTGGTTTCTCTCACATACAATAAGTACAATCAATTTCTGAAGATTTATTATTCATTTTAATTCTACCTTTTATAAACTACTTTTTATAATTACACACTGAAAATATAAATTCATTTCTCCTCTTCATTCCTAAATAAATAACCTGTCAAAAATATTTACTTAACAATAATAATCATTATTTTTCATTTTAAATTCTCTCAAATCATTTTAAAACTAAAAAATAACAACCTTATAGATTTGAAAAAAGTGTTAATAATTAATGATGAAAAAAAAAATCCATACTTTAAAGCAAAAGCTGTTATTGATATTTTGGAATATTCGAATTTTGGAAAAGCTTTAAATAGTAATTTTGAAAGTTAGTACATGTAAAAAATATAAAGAAATAGTGGTACTTAGCATAAATATAGAAAAATTATAAATGAGACCAGATTACATTCTTTAATCATGACCCCCCAAATTCCTTTTGCAGAAATTTTTCAAGATTCGAATTATGAAGAAACTTTAAAATCGATTCAAAACATGGTGATTAAAAAATAGGAGTTAATGTAAATACTCTATCAATGACAAATAAATAATTTTCAATATATAAGAAATTTAAGGATAATTAATAAAAATGAATGAATTATATGACAGTGCCATACAAACTTACATTACAGAAATGAACAAATTACTAGTTTAGTAATATATGTAGTTCATCAATTAACTGATGAAAATTTAAGACCTACTTTCGTTTTTTAAAAGTAAATTTTTATAATTATTATTACTACATTATTTGAACAAAATTTAAAATAATCAAAAATGCATATTATCACGAATAGATATCAAAAATGTGAAAAATATTTAAGAATTCAGTATATAACTAGTTCGTTAAATGTATTCCAAAGAGTTAAAGAAAGTTTATCAATCGTTTGATGTCGAAAATATTTCAATATTTTGCAATAAGTATTCAAGAGTTGTATGAAGATGAAAGTAATCTAGCAAACTTTTCTTAGAATATAAAATAAAATTTCCAAGTACGCTTTCATTACTTTATTTTAAATGACATTCAAAACGTTTTTTATATACATCTCATAAGCTAAAACTATGAAAATTATCTGATTCAAATTATTCAGATATAAAATTTCAAACAATTCTTACTTAATTTCTCGATTATTAACTTTTATTTTGATATCAAAATAAACTCTATCTTTATTCATAGACCAGAGAGAATATTGAACATTATATCCAGTTAGAAACCTGTTAATTTTTTAATAGCCTACTACATTTCATACAAAAACTTTTATGTAGTAATATTATTTTTTCCACCCAATTGTTTGGTGCATTTTCAAATCCTAATCACTTAACTTATACTTTCTTAAATTCCTTTTTCAAATTGTTTTCAACAAGGTAAACATATGGAAAATTTGTTTTCATTAGTTTTTGTTCAAAAAAATTACCTTTCTTTTCTTCACCACTTACATCTTTTAATTTATATATAAGTGGATTACAAAGAACATCATCAATTTCAAAAATTTCTTTCGAAAATTCCATTTATTTTAATTATTCTTACTTTATCTCCTTTTTTATATTTTGCGTTAGTATCTAACAAATTTGTTACATGAATAGATTTTTTTAATTCCTTTGTTTACATCTATTGATTTCATTTTTATTGTAGAATGCTTTGATTTATTATATTCATCGACAAGATGTTTCACTAAATCAACCCATTTATAAATTCCCTATGAATCAAATTATTTCTCCATCTTTGAACAACAGATTCCTTAAATTCAGAAAACATTAATTGTGATTAATAATATATTTTGCCATTCGTACTTGAAATTCTTGATCATGTAATTCTTTACCATTATCTGTTTGTAATATTGTTGGATGACATATTTTGAATACTTTTTAAATGTAATAGCTACATTTTTACTTGTTTTATCTATATCTCGAAAAGCCCAACAAATTTTGCAAAACTATCTACTGTATAACAATTAATAAACATTTATACCCTTTATTTGTTTTTGATAGTCCATTTAATTTTACAGAATCCATTTTGACTAAAACAGCTTGCTATAATCCATCCATTCCAAAAGGCTTTACATTTTTTCTGTTTTAAAAATTTTCTCATTAGGTTAAGTAATTCATTAATAATTTGGTCATGAATATTTAATACATTTCCTATAAATTTTGTTGATGAATTTATCATTTCTAGTATTATAGATTTAACAAATACCTTCAATTCTCCGTTTTCCACTTTTTGTTGTTACTCTATGAGGCTTAAGTGTGTCAGTAAATTTTTTACCCTTGAGACAGTCCATCTGATAGTGATTGTCCATTTATACACAATAAAAACTGGAATAGTTTTAACAGAATATTTAAACCTTAGACTTAGAAAACTTCTTTTATTTAATACTATTGACTGATGAATAGGAGTTCTGCCATAAAAAGTATCATAAACACTTACCGAAATATCAAAGGTATTGATTGGAAATTCTTAATTCATATATAGAACTTTAACCACAACGTTTTTAAGAAGGAACCTGTACTCGTAATTATGAATCTTCTGCTCAACTCCAGTCATAAATTTTAATTCAATAATTTGTTTGTCATATACTTTATGCTTAAGACTTCTTGAACCGTTTCAATATGGAGTTAAATTAGTTTTTGAGAAATGATTTGAGTAACCTTCTTCTGCTTCCTTTTTTGCAAAGTAATGTGATAGATACATTTTATTAACGTAAATATTGTTTGTTCACTCTATGCATTTTATCAGTTGACTCACTTACATTTACTAATATTCAACCTTTAAAACCAATAGGACTTTTTTAAATAAAAATGTTTCCTATTTCTTTTGAAAATTTCTTGATTAGGCCATATATTCTTCGATTTCCTCTTAACTGAAATCTTAAGACATATTCTTTTTTTCTAGTGATTCTAACAACATGAAATTTTGAAGTTCATTTATTTTTGATTTTTGGTTCTAGTATTGAAAATTTTTGAGTTTGTCTAAATCGCCATTGAGTTTAGCATTTACTTTTTTTCAAAAATGTCCATTTATCATCAGATATATCTAAACTTATGGTTACACATTCCAAATTTTTTGAATTATCGGGTAATCCATCAATCATAAAAACACCATGAAAATATTTAATTTTATATTTTTTTACTAATCCTTCTATGTCAAAATTAGATCAAGAAATGTGAAATTTTTATTATTTTTTGAATACTTTTACTTTTCAATCATTTTCCTTAATTTTACATTATTAGATCGTGTCTTTTTGTTCTTCTAATTCTTAATCGGTTTTTTATTTCTGATTAACTGATTTTGCAATTGATGCTGCACGACTGCCTAATGAGTGAATTGTTAATGTAGCAAGAAAAATTGGTAAAAAAACCTTCGAGTTTAAAATTTTCTTACTACGGGAATACTTAATTTAATAATTTGATTTCTAACAGTTCTTTGTTTTTTATCTACCTTCCTTATTTGAACATTAGTTTAAATGGTTCAGTATGGTTTAATTATTCATTGTTTAAATTAAATAAAATTTTTTTGCTTTAAATTTTCCACTAGGTAGCAAAGTGTAATCAACAAAAAAAATTTCTTTTAAATAGGTCAAAATTAACTAAAGAATTTTTTGTAAACCCCAACTATTTTCATCAACAAATAAACTCATTGTCAATTTTCATTTTCAATACATTATTCCTCTAATTGACGTTGCTGAATGGCAATAATACACTGTTTGTTTTGCAATTAATTTAAGTTCTTTGTCTGCTCCATGTTCTTTTTCTAAATCTACATTATCTTGATAAAAACTGTCGTGTGTTTTACAGACTTCATGTGATTTATTTATTTCCACATCTTCTCTAGTTAATGTTTCTTCTAATTTTGTTCCAGAACCAGAATAATTAGAACCAGGAATATGTAATTCAAATATCAACTTATTGATAAATGTGTTACCTAATCCTTTTCCATATTTTTCACTTTTCCAAAACATGTGTGGTAAGTTATTCAAAAACTAAGTAACCAAGAAATTCCTTTAGGCTGATTAATAATAAAATCAATATTTGAGAGTTTCCAACTTCTTCATTATGATAATTTTTCGGTACAGAGAATTCTTCACCATGAAATTTGTTAATCTATCCATTAAATCGCAAACATTATTCATCGAAATACATTCGATTGATTTTTCTGTATGTTTCTTAGTTAAACATTTATAAAGTTTTTGAAATGAAGATTTCTTTCTAAAAACCAGGAAAATAACTTTCAATAACTGGATTTATCAATTTATTTTATTTATTTGCTTCACTTCATTTTATTTTATTTTATTATTTTTAGAATATACAGCATCTGAGTTGAATATAATTCTATCATAATTTTGTAAATCAACACAATAAACTTTGTTAACTGCATCATGCGTAGTAATATGTTTTTTAATTAAAAGTTTCATCAAACCATCTGCAGCTGCATATACCTTATTACCAATTGTTATCATAATTGTATGTAACTGGTAAATTACCAACATATATAAATTAGCCAACAAATCCAAAAGGTGTATCTTCATGATGAGTAATATATCTTAACATTCTGTCACTTATATTAATTTTTTAACGTCTTTGTCTTTCAATTATATCTTTCCTTTTCATAATTCTCTAACAACTTATTTATTTCTGATTCACTTGACGTATAAGCTCTTTTGTCACTATCTTATTGTTTAATTGTTGGCATGTCGTTAAATGTATCTAGATAATGTAGGTTATAAGGAACCACTTCTTTTTCAACTTCTCAGTTTTCTTCAATTGTTTTGAACTCATTATGGCCTCTTTCTTAAATTCCTTGTTTACCATCTTCAATTGCATTGATAATTGATTAATCTTCTTTTTTAAGTTTTCATAATCTGTTCTTGGTTCTTTTTCCATTGTCTACATCTACATCTACATTTATACTCCGCAAGCCACCCAACGGTGTGTGGCGGAGGGCACTTTACGTGCCACTGTCATTACCTCCCTTTTGTGTTCCAGTCGCGTATGGTTCACGGGAAGAATGACGGTCTGAAAGCCTCCGTGCACGCTCGAATTTCTCTAATTTTACATTCATGATCACCACGGGAGGTATAAGTAGGGGAAGCAATATATTCGATACCTCATCCAGAAACGCACCCTCTCGAAACCTGGCGAGCAAGCTACACCACGATGCAGAGTGCCTCTCTCGCAGAGTCTGCCACTTGAGTTTGCTAAACATCTCCGTAATGCTATCACGGTTACCAAATAACCCTGTGACGAAACATGCCGTTCTTCTTTGGATCTTCTCTATCTCTTTCGTCAACCCGATCTGGTACGGATCCCACACTGATGAGCAATACTCAAGTATAGATTGATCGAGTGTTTTGTAAGCCACCTCCTTTGTTGATGGACTACATTTTCTAAGGACTCTCCCAATGAATCTCAACCTGGTACCCGCCTTACCAACAATTAATTTTATGTGATCATTCCACTTCAAATCGTTCCACATGCATACTCCCAGATATTTTACAGAAGTAACTGCTACCAGTGTTTGTTCCACTATCATATAATCATACAATAAAGGATCCTTCTTTCTATGTATTCGCAATACATTACATTTGTCTATGTTAAGGGTCAGTTGCCACTCCCTGCACCAAGTGCCTATCCACTGCAGATCTTCCTGCATTTCGTTACAATTTTCTAATGCTGCAACTTCTCTGTATACTACTGCATCATCAGCAAAAAGCCGCATGGAACTTCCGACTCTATCTACTAGGTCATTTATATATATTGTGAAAAGCAATGGACCCATAACACTCCCCTGTGGCACTTTAACGTCTGTAGACGTCTCTCCATTGAGAACAACATGCTGTGTTCTGTTTGCTAAAAACTCTTCAATCCAGCCACACAGCTGGTCCGATATTCTGTAGGCTGTTACTTTGTTTATCAGGTGACAGTGCGGAACTGTATCGAACGCCTTCCGGAAGTCAAGAAAAATAGCATCTACCTGGGAGCCTGTATCTAATATTTTCTGGGTCCCATGAACAAATAAAGTGAGTTGGGTCTCACACGATCGCTGTTTCTGGAATCCATGTTGATTCCTACAGAGTAGATTCTGGGTTTCCAAAAACGACATGATATGTGAGCAAAAAACGTGTTCTAAAATTCTACAACAGATCGACGTCAGAGATATAGGTCTATAGTTTTGCGCGTCTGCTCGACGACCCTTCATGAAGACTGGGACTACCTGTGCTCTTTTCCAATCATTTGGAACCTTCCGTTCCTCTAGAGACTTGTGGTACACGGCTGTTAGAAAGGGGCAAGTTCTTTCGCGTACTCTGTGTAGAATCGAATTGGTATCCCATCAGGTCCAGTGGACTTTCCTCTGTTGAGTGATTCCAGTTGCTTTTCTATTCCTTGGACACTTATTTGGATGTTAGCCATTTTTTCGTTCATGTGAGGATTTAGAGAAGGAACTGCAATGCGGTCTTCCTCTGTGAAACAGCTTTGGAAAAAGGTGTTTAGTATTTCAGCTTTACGTGTGTCATCCTCAGTTTCAATGCCATCATCATCCCGGAGTGTCTCGATATGCTGTTTCGAGCCATTTACTGATTTAACGTAAGACCAGAACTTCCTAGGATTTTCTGTCAAGTCGCTACATAGAATTTCAATTTCGAATTCACTGAACGCTTCACACATAGCCCTCCTTACGCTAACTTTGACATCGTTTAGCTTCTGTTTGTCTGAGAGGTTTTGGCTGCGTTTAAATTTGGAGTGAAGCTCTCTTTGCTTTCGCAGTAGATTCCTAACTTTGTTGTTGAACCACGGTGAGTTTTTCCCATCCCTCACAGTTTCACTCGGCATGTACCTGTCTAAAACGCATTTTACGATTGCCTTAAACTTTTTCCATAAACACTCTACATGGTCAGTGTCGGTGTCGGAACAGAAATTCTCGTTTTGATCTGTTAGGTAGTCTGATATCTGCCTTCTATTACTCTTGCTAAACAGATAAACCCGCCTCCCTTTTTTTATATTCCTATAACTTCCATATTCAGGGATGCTGCAACGGCCTTATGATCACTGATTCCATTTTCTTCACTTACAGAGTCGAAAAGTTCCGGTCTGTTTGTTATCAGTAGGGCCAAGATGTTATCTCCATGAGTCGGTTCTCTGTTTAATTGCTCGAGGTAATTTTCGGATAGTGCACTCAGTATAATGTCACTCGATGCTCTGTCCCTACCACCCATCCTAAACATCTGAGTGTCCCAGTCTAAACTCTTTGTTTACTTGTTCTTTTGTTTTTTATTGCTTTAGCATTTTAGCAACCTCTCGGGCATATTTAGAAAATATGTGTTATGGATAAAAACAATAATGACTTTATTTTACATTTTTCATTTATGTTCAGCATTTATTGTCATCATTTACGTTCAATCTCTAAAAGATTTTTAATCTTTTCTCTATATTCACCATCATTAATACTTCTTGCCATATCAATTGTAATAAAACAAAATTCATGTTTATTCCAATATGAACCACCTATTTTTGAAAAAAATAGTCGTATTTTAAATCTCTTACAAGAAATTTACAGTAAATACAGTTTAAATCATGTTGACTGAAAATATTTAAAATGTTTAGATTACCTGTAATAAATATTTTTGGAATTTTTGAATATGTCTGAGTTAAATATAAACAGTCTATTCCTTAATGTCTACCTTCTGTAAGATATTCTCTAACTATATTTTGATTTTCAAGAATGAAATCTTCAAAAAATACAACTGAATTCTTCTTACATTCATCTAACTCAGTAACTTCCTCATTATTGTCATTAAAAGTTGTATGTTTTTCATCAACTTTATCTTCATTTTTTCACATCTTTTTATAAATTCTTGTTATTTCGGTTGATCTAATCTTTTAGAATAAATGTATAAATAATTAATTGTATTTCAATTACGCCATTCAAGTACTAGAATATATTGACCAATCATTAGTGTTGTTTTCCACAACCACGATGTCCTGTTATTGAATCTCGAGTAGGGTTTAGTTGCAGTTTAGCCACATATTTTTTTAATTTTTTTCTGGAATTCTGATTTTTTGTTCTTAATCTGTCATTTATTTACAAAGATAAATGAGTAGATAATTTCGATTGAATCATAATTCATCTGTATATAAAAAAGATCATCTATTCCAGTAAGAGAAGTTTATAAATGAGTTTCACTAGTTGGATATTGTACAATTTTCTTAACTCCAAATATTACATCAAAAAATAATAAATTATAATCTAGAAATAAATAATAGAAAGTCTTGTTGGTCAATTGAGTTTGAAAATTTGGGAAAAATTTATTCAATCCAAAAAACCTAAAATACACATTAAAGAAGGTAAAATAACAAACAGAGTTACTACAGAAATTGATGATAAAATGTAATGTGCTTGTTTAACAGTAAAACTAAAAGGATAATAAATTTTTTCTGTAGTAAATCATGAACAAAATCGAGTTGTCAAGTTTGCTCCTTTCCTCTCGATGAGATAAAAAATGCTTTAAATATTCCAAATATAGAAATATAAATTAATATTAATATTGGTGACAGATGGATTCATCCTAATTATTCACAATTTCATATGATGCTTCATGTTATTCTTATTGATGGAACAGATTTTTCAGCATATAATGAAAAATCAAATATTAAACTAACTGATAATATGTGCTAAAGTTGTTCAATATTATTACAATTACAAATGGAAACAATACTTTGTCTAGAATAGAACATCCGTTTATTTCTTCATCGCCTGTTATTAACTTCATCTCGATCACGAATTAACTATGGAAGGACATAATCTTAACAATGGTAAAACTGAAAAGTAATTTATCCATTAGGATTATTTGGAGGATTTTTTAAGGATTTTAAAGAAATAATTTGGAAAGGAGATTTAACAGTAATTTTCATTTGGAGTTCAAAAAACGATCAAGAAGATTCTAATCTTATATGCGCTAGTCATAATGATAACAGTACACTTCCAGAAGAATGTAAAATTTTTGTTAAAAGTATGGAAATTCATGTTCCTGTAGTTAAATATGAACCAGAATATTTACTTGAACTATAACAAGAAAGATTGAAAAATCCAAAAATTACAATCTATTTGTGTTAACCACAAGCTACTGAAGTACCTGAATTAAGTGCAGAAAGAACTTTTGAACTAGATATTGCTAATTATTATAATTCTACTGAATTTGATATGACTTATTTTATTTCTGTTGTTTTCCAAACTAATCGAAAAAATTATCAGTTAAATAATTCTTCTTTATTAGATCATTTAAATTAGAAAATATCTACATAAAAATTGGAAGAGATGAAATTTCCTCAAGCATTATGGAACCTTGATCCACCGAATATTTTTTTAACAGCTTATGATTCCTTAGGATTTCAAAAGATTCTCACAATTAAATAACAATGTTAATGTATGTCCCTTTAATTTTACTAAAAATTATCCTATCCATGTAATAAATATGTCTAGAAGAATGAATATTTTAAGCACAGAAAAGACGGCTATGAAAAAATGTGCATTTTTAATAAAAATATATCAAATGATACAATTGCATATATAACTATGTGTGATAAAGTGAATTTAACTCATGACTCAGAACATTGAATATTAACTGTAAATTCTTAAGCTTCAAAATGTTTTGGAAATTTTCCACTTTGGAATTTTGGTATTCTCAAATTTTTTGAAATTTTCAATTTCTTACATAAAGTTTTTTTCAAATTTTTTTATACATATAAAACCAAAACAAAATTAACATCAATAGTTATATGTATGGCTATGCAAAGATGTTCACTAAATTAGAAGAACTGAAAAAAATAAACATAAAAAATAATAACTCACCACACCCAGTCTCAAAGGTAACTAATGACCATTACAGCGTGTATTTCAAGCAAATGTGATTTGAATCCTCATAGTGGCACTGCTAGAGCCATTCTTATGCGACTTTCTCGAAATTTGAGTAGAAATCATCTTTCAGCTGTAGGAAGACGCCTACCAACTTTAGTTCATATCACACTATTACTTCTTGGTGTTGCCACTTTTTCTGTTGGTGTATATCTATTTTCCTGCTTGGTACATTAGAGAGGACCTTGGTAAGCTACATAAACCTTTTCCATGGGGTACTCCACCTTATCCGAGCTAAGTTTCCCCACTGGGTATAAGGATTAAGTTCAGATATGATACATATTCTCATTGCATCACTAATTTCCTGACAGCCTTACGCATACTGGATCAGGTAAGATGTTTGTTAATCTTCTCCACAGTTTCATTTACTCCCAAATGTCTGCCACACAAGGAATTACGAAATTAGTTAAATACTGGGGGAACTATTTTTTTCAGAAGACAGATCTTGTCTTTGCTGTCATAAAGTATCTGATAGCAAACACTGTCCTTAATCAAGGAATGGACGGGTACTTCCTGGCCACCCATGAGCTGAAACTTATTGTCTAGTAACCACAGCTCAGCTTCCAGCCTCTGAACTAAATCAGTAAATAGCCTAGGTATCTCACCTAAGGCTGCACCAACACATATTGACTCTTCAACATTGTATGCTGACTCATTATCCATTTCATCTTGCTCAAACATGCAATTAAGAGCATCAGTAGCTTAGTTATCACTGTCTTTTATGTGTCTAACCTCAAAGCAAAACGCTGATATTCTAATTGCCCAACTAGCTTGTCTGCTCATCTATAGTGGTCTCGCCAAGATCTAGCTCAATGTTTGGTTGTCCATTTCCAAGATTAAAGGTTTGTGTTCAAGGTAGAAATTAAACCTCTCGAATCCAAATAATACCACCAATACTTTTAACTCACAGATGGAATATTTGGCTTCCATGTTTGACAAGGATGAGGAGGCGTACCCCCACTATTCCTCTTTGCCCATGACTTTCCTGCAAGTGTGGCAGTGATACCTGAATTGCATGTGTTGGTTTGCAAGTTAGACTTCTCATGAATGTTTGGTACAACCAGAACCTGAGTAGTAACCACTGCAGCTTTAAGAGCATCAAAGGATGCCTGTTGCATAGAACCCAGCTGAAATGGTTGACCTTTCCTATGCAGAAGGTTAAGGGACACCGCTAACTGAGTGAAAGTAAAAGTGAACTTCCGAAAGGAAGTGACCATGCTGATAAACCTGGTGTCTCTGTTTCTGCTTTTCGGTGGAGTAAATGCATGAATAGCCTTGGTTCCATCCATAGCTCCCTGGGTGAGACAATGTGACCTAGGAAGGAAATTTCCCTACATGCCGAATTGCCTATGAGCGCTTAACCATGAGTCCCTCTTCTTGCAGATGGCTGAGTACCAACCCTATAAGAATTGAATGTTGCTGAAAAGTTTTGTTGTAAATGACCACATCATCTATTTAATTGTAAACTAATTTATACTTTAGGTATCCCAACGTGGAATCCAACAGTCTATGCAATACAGTGGCCCCAGTGGTCAATCCAAATGGGTCACAACCGTATTCAAATGACTTCTGATCAGTGCAAAAAAACTGTCACGGACTTGCAATCTTCATCAAACCGCACCTGATGATAACCTCATTTAGCTCTAATACAGTGAAATGCTGATCACTGGAGAACCATGTGAAACAAATATTCAGATCTGGCAATGGTATTAACTCCAAAATTACTTCCTTACTCAGCATGTGATAATCACCTACTGGCCAATACCTTTCCCCATTAGGTTTTAATACCCAAAAAACATAGATGATACAAAGGGAGATACTTAAAGTCTCATCACCAAATTGGGTAGAAGCTGGTCAATGATCTAACACATTTCTTTCATGCAGGGGTGTACAACAAGCGATGGGGACTCTGAGGTACCGGAATAGAATCAATTAACCAAGAGAGGTGGCGTAGTGGTTGCACATTGGACTCATGTTCGGGAGGATGACAGTTCAAATCTGCATCCGACCATCCTGATTTAGGTTTTTCGTGATTTCCCTAAATCACTTATACTCAAATGGTGGGATGGTTCCTTTGGAAGGGCATGGCTGATTTCCTTCCCCATCCTTCCCTAATCTGAGCTTGTGCTCCATTTCTAAGGACCTTTTTGTCAATGGAACGTTAAACGCTAATGTCTTCCTCCCCCTCCTCTTTCTTGAATCAGTTACTTGAGTCTTGCAGCATATCTTATCGGTTATTCCCAGTTCATTGCCCAGCACCTCAGGATATTCGTTCAAGATCTGCAGAAAGGGAAGAATCTGTCGTTCCTTCAAATGAGAGATGTCAGAGGGACACTCTTCCATACTTGCACAACGTACCCACCTACCTTGGCTATGTTTACACAAAAGGCATCGTACATTAGGCCGAAACGTAAAAGTAACCACCATTTCCATATAATTCAACACACAGCCTGTGCTTTCTAAAAAGTCACATCCTAGCAAATTACTGTTATACAAGCTTTCTACAGCAATAAATTCCACAGGCCAGTTTACCTTAACACAAAATACCCCTTTTTCTTGACCAGCAATTCCTTATCATGAACTCTGCCATAACACACTTGACACCCTCGCAACCTAGGCAACTTAAAAATAAGAAAATAAGTCATATACCATCTCAAGTCCATAAGGGAGACCTACCTACCAGAACCAGTTAAGGCGAAAACCTGATCCTGTTTCACAGAGGTACGAATGAAAGGCTAATGTACTCATCACAGAGCCTTGAATTTCTTATACCTAGCAATTAAAGTGCACAGGCACCCTCAGCGACCCAATCATCTGCTTTACTTCGTCTTCTCACTGGACACAGGACAGTTACGCACCTGATGCCCAAGCAGAATACGCCAGATGCTTGTCCCTGAGCCTTTGACATTCTACTGATTATTCGGAGGTGCCCTTTCGTCTACCTTTGAATTAAGGTTATTCAGTCCGACTCACACCTTCTCAACCCACAGGCTAATTCATCCAATTCACGAAAACTCACAAGTTACTTGGAAAACGAAATGCACAACCGATCTGCTGGGCACATCCCTTTCTAGATATTGCTCAAAGCTTCATTTTCAGAAACGTCAGTACACACGGTGGCCATTGAAATGTGGTCATCGTCAGTATAGGATGCAAATGTTTCTTTATACCCCTGCACCTGACAAAATTATCAGTTAATTAAGTCGCTCCGACATCACCTCAAGCAAGCATTTACAGAATCCAACTAAGGCCTCACCCTTCTCAATAGCTTCCATAATAAATCGACTTTCTTTGCCCAGAGGCAAAGGATACATCAAATGAAAAACTACTAAACCATTCACCTGTAATGCTGCATCTTGGTTTTCCAGCAGTACCATTAACCACAGCCAATCTATGACCTGTTCATTGGCATTAACAGATAAACTTGAAATATTCTACACCAGGGACCAGAGGCTTCTTAAACAGCTCCCATGACACTTTACAACCATTTCCCATGCCTGCAACTTCTTGTTGATGGTTCCTCTAAGCAGTCACTGAACCTTCACACCTTTCTGAACTTTCTTTTCAATTTAGCATGTTACTGTCTAGTGTTCAATGAATAACTTCATTATGCAAATCTTCAATTACTCGTTTCAACTTATGATCGGTGCAAACTAAGCTTATATCCTGTGCATGATTAAGCAAATGGTTTAATAACGATTGAATTGTAAAGACCTGGGCACGCATTGGAACACTACCCTGCAGGGGTTCTAGATTAGCTTATATACTCATCACGAGGCTGCCGCCTACTGAGCAAGCACCACTTACTTCAAAAATGTTCAAATGTTTGTGAAACCTTATGGAACTTAACTGCTAAGGTCATCAGTCCCTAAGCTTACACATTACTTAACCTAAATTATCCTAAGGACAAACACACACACACACACCCCTGAGGGAGGACTCGAACCTCGACCGGGAGCAGCCGCACAGTCCATGACTGCAGCGCCTTAGACCGGTCGGCTAATCCCACGCGGCATCACTTACTTCACTGATGTTATCAGTCATAATAGTTATATCTCGGTTCAATGAGTGTCGCAAATAGTGACTCCATTCAGTGACTGCACTCAGCTTCCACCCCATGTATCGAAAGCTCATATTGTAATCGTCCCTTCGTTAAACACAAAATGCCCAGCACATCCCTCTGTCTCATTATACGGCTTCCTAACTTCCGAGTCATCTGTATTACGACAATGCGCCAGAACACTTGGCCAACTTAGTACAACCACACTCTGCTACTACTGAAATGGGAGCAAATGGGTTAGGAAGAGGTTTTGAGTGAAACCTCACGAAAATTACATAAAATCTCATCAAATGACATTTCTTTAACAATTTGCCGATCCAGTTGCAATGTGGACACAACCGGAAAACATACAATTAAAAAAGGATAAAAAAACCTTTAATAAATGGAATCCTCACTCAATGAGATATGTAAGATCATTACATCTTCAATAAACTCGGTTAATAAATATTCAGAATTAAGTATATTTCCTTTAAAATTACACTGAATGGCTATAATAGCTGTATATATGACGTTGGTGCCAGAATAGCCTTAATTTTCTGTCGCTTGTATACTTCAAAAGAGCATGTGGTTTAAGTGCTATAAACCTTTACTAAGTGCAGACAGCCCCAAAAATGTCTTAATAAGCAGGACCCTTAAACGTAAAAAGAACATACCAGAACAGCCTTAAGACTAGAGAATAGAAGGGGAAATTAAAAAAAACATATCTTAAACGTTATTCTAATAATTAAAATTAATACACAATCACAAATTTTCATTGAAAGAAAGCAACAGTTTTGATCTGGCTGAAAATAACAATGGCCCAAATTATTATTTTAACAAATGTTTAAAAATTTTCTATTTTTCAGTTAACCATCTTTTGAACAAAATAATTTCTAATAATGGCCCATCGACCAAGCTAGTGTACAACGACACATGACATTAAACTTAATATGCTCAAAACTATTAAAGTCTTGTATTCTAAAGCAGCACTACTGACACACAAGACAATATATGTGATCAACTGGCCAGGGTGAGAATCCAAGAAGTTCTGAATATATTTGATAAATGGAACTTGAAATTTATAACCTGGCCAGAAATTTTAATGCAGCAAACAGTAAAATGACTGATAGTTTAATTAGTGTGCCACAAATATTTTTTTCTTTTACACTAAAGTAAGCTTTAAATTTGCTTAAGTCTGACATGCAATACCAGTGAAAAGAGTTATGAAGATCATGCAAATATTTTACCACACCTTCTGAGTGTGGACCAACTCCATTCTAATACGAATTATGTTTTTAGATCTGAATACATTTGCACAGTCTCCCAGCAATGACTCAGTAGGTTCCATTAAGCATCATACAATACAACTACAGAACCACCTGGGTCTGAAACACAGACTCTTACAGTAACTTGCGTAGTACATGGCAAATAATTAAAAAAACTTTCCTTCAACAAATAACAGAGAAATGTGAACCAAAATACAAATAAGCTAATCGCTCTTGCGGAGTTCTAACTGAATACCAGTAAGACTGACTACCTTGCAGGTATTCTACGAATAATAATAATAATGATAATCCATACAACATCGGTATTTATCGCAATTACAGAATATGGGTAGAATGAGGCAGTAAAGATGTGTAGCAGCCATTGCTTAACTGACAGTGTCTACAAAACTTCAAGCCCACACTAGCAGAATGGTGAAGTTGAACTAAGTTCTAAGTCTCATTTACAACTCTACCACTTTACATTTCCTCCCTCCCACGAATTAAATTCGCCCTTGAATTTTGCTGAAATGGTACTACTCTATTTACACTTATTTACACTCCTCCTTTCCACCGCCATATGGTATCACTTTGTCCTCTACACTATTAACATTATCTGTTCTTACTTTACTAGTACTTCGCTCTTCCCAGAGTTCTTTGTTCACACTTCATTTTGTCTCTCACCAATCTGCTTATGGTTGGTGCCGTTGTGACTAGTTTATAACCATAGGTTGAATATTGGCAGGCATGGGAGTTGGTCTACTTTCCGCTTGAATTGGTGGTATAGGATTCCTATTACTGTGAACATCGACAGGTTGAGGATTCTATAACTACTAATTGCTGCTGATATTAATTGCTGTAGCATATAAAAAAAATACAACGTCTGAAAGAGAATAGAACAGCAGGCACAATGAATAAGTTTTCTGGAAAGTAGTCAGAGTACAAAGGAGACGCCACAGGAAGGGCGTCGGTTTGGGTGTTGGCCAGAAACATTACGCAGAGTCACGAGATATCATGTGAGCTTACGTGGGGAGCCGTGAGGCGTGGCAGTGTGTTGGCGGTCGCTATATATGGTCGCACGTGAGACCCCACAAGGCAGTAGCCAGAAGCGCCGACGTGGAAGGGGCAAAGTGGCCTACAGAACAGTATAAAGGCAGAGGCGGATTCGTCTGTAGGAGAGGAAACACTAGAAATCATGAAAACGCCTGAACACGTTTTCGAAAGGTGTGATATTAGGTCCGTTAAACTAAACGGACAGAGGAAATAAATATATTATTACGTGTGAAGATGCGCTGACGAAGTTATGGCAGTTGAGCTCATTGAGAGGCAAGATGCCGACACAGAAGCGTAAGTGGTAGTTCAGAAAATTATACTGAGGCATGGAATACATTCAGTAATGTTAAGTGGTATGGGAACTAATTTCATGACTGAAATCATGAAAAGAGTGTGTAAACTGTTACATATTGAAAAGACTCAGACTACCACCAGCTACCACCCTCAAACAAAGAGAGCTAAAAGGGTGCCTCGAACAGAAATATTTGGACACTGTGTGAATAGAGCGTAAAGAAATTGGGACATTTGAGTCACATTTGCATTTTTTGTGTACAATACGACATCATATAGTACCACACGATGTACACCACATGAGTTGTTCTTCGGAAGAACATGTAACATTTCAGGGATACTACAAAAATTATCCAGCTGGTATGAGGTATAATTTTGGTGATTATGTGTCAGAGCAAAAGGAGTGCTTACAAGTAATGTACCGGTGTGCGAGAGAGTATAATGCACAATGTAAAATAAAGAGTAAAGAATACTACGATGAAACACAGAATCCAAAGGAATTCCATTGTGGGGTTACGGTTCTGAGAGCGAACGTCGAGACAGATCGTGTAAGTTAGATATCAGTGGTGAGGTCAATACACAGAAGTACGAACGAAGGGGCCTAATGTAGTAATCTGTCTGAAACGAAATAAGCATGTTACGGTTCATGCCAACAGACTGAAGGAATTTTTCTAATCGCATATATGGACGCCGTAATACTTCGCCAGCTTTATCCTTCTGCTCATTGAGCCTGAGGACACAAGACAAGAACCTTACACGCAAGTAACCAAGTTCTAGACGTCATTCGGACTGTATTACGATAATACGGAACAAGCAAAAATTTACACTGTAACTTGGAAAATTGTGAGTTATTTCAATTTGATGGAACTGAAATAGAAATTTGTGCACACTCTGGAGATAGATCGGCGTTACTGAATGTGAGTGCAGAAGTGCGTAAAAGTGAGGAACTTGCATTAAAATGGCGCATGGGAAAAAACGAAAAGGTCGAGGGTCTAATTGGCCAATTAGCAAGGCATGAATCCCTCATAAGGACATGAGGGATCTTAAACTCAGTGGGCGAGGTCAGAAATGTTTTGTTCGGAACACTGGACAAAGACGACACCATAATTTTATACTTCAAGGTGAAGATAGACGTCATAGAAGAGGAACAGAAACCACTTTGCAAAGAGCAAGTGATCATAGTTAAAGCGACCTTGACTAGTTTTTTATCAACCTGTAAGCTCCATAGCGAAAAATGAAGTGATTATCGGGCATGGAACGAAACAATTAAGCTGGCACATAGGAGAATCTGAGAACAGTACTGACAAACGTTTGCATAGAGCAGTAATCTTGATCACTGTTAACGAACAGCCGATACAACCCAAGGCCATTTTCAGTGATCTGGAGCGGGAATACGAAATGTTAATAGGAGTGATTTTCAACACTCAGAAAGGCATTCTGGAATCGCATCTGACCAATCCAGTTCAGGCCGTAAAGTATCTAGAACTGATAAAAGACGACATCAAGGCTAGGCGGTTCCTTTCGTGTTAATAACCCCCTAGTAAAGCACAATGTGTACAACCTCTATAGAATAATGCCGTTACCATCAGAAGCGGACAGAATGGGGCATTTATTTATGTATATTGGCCCTGAGAAAGAGCTATTGCTAACTGATGACGCGGAACGGCAATATACGAAGTTAAGTAACGAGTAGTTGCAGTGTAAAACAGTTCGTCAGAGCCTCAGAATATGCGATAAGTGTTTACACTCTTGTTCACGTATGACCATGAGAGACGTGTGGCAAAGATGTTGCAACCAGTGCGAGAACTTCCCAGGAATTGCGTGCAGAAGCTAATAGCACTGAAGAAAGTTGATAGTAAATGACTGTTTGTTGCCCCTGTGGATAGGTACATTACCGTCATTTGTCGAAGTGAGACCTACAAATATTGTGCTTCGAGGCATAGGGAAGTTAAAGTTTTTAGGTATATATCGTGGATATATGGCTCAAATGGTGATACAGTCCGAACATATAATACGAACAATTGTCCGTAGTAGTGACATAATACCAGGCTTGACCATGGAAATAAATTGCTGCATAGAAAATAATGAGAGGAAAAATTTAAGTGAATTGAAGCTAGAACTGCCAATACAGCGTGCAGTTAGGCAGCTAGATGAGCTAACAGTTGTAGGACGTAGCTGGGTGAGTTGCAAAGCGAAATTATCAGGAGAGAAGTACCTTCAGCAACTTCTAGTTAAGTCATTTCTCTTTTTAGAGTTTCATGGGCTTTGGTGTAGTGATACTAATAACTACATGCTGTCTATGTAAATACTGTAATTGTTTCCAGGACGGTTTTAAGTTTGTTTTCGTAACAATGAGTGATGATTGTTGTAGGACAATATGTGTGAAAACACTGTCGTAAATTTGTGCCCAGAAAGCGATGTAGTCAGGTACTGTCCTACCAGAAGAACATCTCGAGACAGTGAAGAGGTCATTTTTGATAGATCTCTAGTGCCTGTTAGAAATACACAGAGTTATGTTAGAGGTGGTGTTTATAAAAGTGATAAAGTAAATATGGACAAACGCTAAAGAACGATAACACTGGAAGAAAGAGTGAAGACTAGTGTAAAGTGTTTACTCTTTCGTGTATTAAAGTTGCAATTATATCATGAAGTGTACATCGATGTATGGAGCGCAGTTGATAGTAAGGTTGATTGTAAGATAAAAATGTACAACTCACCTACCAGAAAACAAAACTGCAATAATGATATGAAATGTTCCATGTTGTAAAGAGAAATGGAACTTTATTTCAGGTATCAGAATGTAACAATGATATAAAGTGACAAATATAAAAATTTAAATGTGTTCTCTCACAGGAAAAGATTGATTTATATGCATTATTGTTGTGGAGGACTGTAAAACATTTATGTGTGTCTTTTGAATATTGTCGTAAAACAAATGTGAATGCTTCCCGTAATTGAATAAAACATGTGAAAAACTTGTATAAAAGTTTGTAGTCGCTGAAGGAGTGAGGTGTCGCATATTTAAAGATGCAACGTCTGAAAGACAACAGAACAGTAGTCAAAGTGAACAAGTTCTCCGAGTACAAAGAAGAGGCCACAGGAAGGGCGCTGGTTTGGGCGTTGCCGGAAATGTTATGTAGACTCACGAGGTATCACGTGAACTCACGTGGAGAGCCACGGGACGCAGCAGTGTGCTGGTGGTGACCATATATGGTCACATACGAGAGGCCGCAATGTGCTGGTGGTGGCCATATATGGTCACATACGAGAGGCCGCAGGGCAGTGAACGGAAGCACCAACGTGGAAGGGGCTACGTGTCCTACCGCACAGTACAGGGTGAAAAGTATTTAAACCATCAAACTCTGGGAGGTTGTAGGGGACATCAAAACAAATATTTTTCCCTAATGTCATTTTTTCCTATGAGGATTATTTAAACCGGTAGAGCAAGATTTCTCTGGCGTCAAATTAATTAAACCAACAAACACTTTTCCATTTTTTTATGACCAAGAGACAATACATTAACACAACCCAATTTAAATTACAGTAGATTTTCAAAAATGTCTCCATTGACACGTAGACAAAGGTTACACCGTCAGATCGCGTTCTGAGTGACACGGGCAAAAACTCCAGGACTATTCTGAATTGTTCCTGCTGCTGCTACTATCCGGGCAACCAGATCGTCTTCTGATGCAACAGGAGCTGCGTAAACAAGGTTGCGCATCTCTCCCCACACAAAAAAGTCCAGAGGGGACATATCTGGGGATCGAGCAGGCCACGGTACAGGACCACCTCTGCCTATCCACGTTTCTGGGAACCGTCGGTCCAGGAATCGACGCAAACGACGACTGAAATGTGCCGGCGCCTCATCATGTTGGAACCACAAGCGTTGTCTTTTAGGGAGTGGGACGTCTTCCAGCAATTCTGGCAATGCTCTGGCGAAAAAATTGTAATAGTGCCTGCCATTCAATGGCCTAGGTAGCATATACGGCTCAATTAAACAATCTCCAACAACACCGACCCACACATTAACAAAGAACCGCACTTGATGGGCGCTAGTAACTGTGGCATGTGGGTAATCGTCACTCCAAACATGTGGATTGTGCATGTTGAAGACTCCATCACGCCCGAACGTTGCTTCATCGGTAAACAACACAGAGAATGGAAATGTAGAATGCATTTCACACTGTTCCAGGTACCACTGCGAAAACTGTGCTCTGGGTGGATAATCAACTGATACCATGTTGTGGACACGCTGTAAGTGAAATGGACGTAACAACTGCTCTCGAAGGACTGTTCTTACATTCGTCTGATTCGTCCCCACGTTACGTGCAGTTGCACGAGTGTTGATTGAAGGATCCCGCTCCACATGCGGCAAGACAGCTTCCTCAAGTTGCAGCGTTCTTACCGTGCGACGGTGTGCCTGTCCACGTAATCTGCTAAATGACCCGGTCTCACGCAGACGCTGGTACACAGCAGCAAAGGCTGTATGATGCGGGATACCGCGATTAGGATATTGTTGTCGATAAACCCGCTGTGCAGCTCATCTGTTGTGGTGCCTACGTAGTGCGCACCAACCATATCATTGTACTCGCTCCAGGTGTATCGCTCCATTAGTAAACAGAGACAATGCACTACTACACTGGTGGACAACAGTTGCCTACAACTGAAGAGCGTAATACGCCCTCTAAGAACTGAAGATCGTAATACGGCCTCTAACAACTGAAGAGCGTAATACGGCCTCCACCGGTTTAAATAACCCTCATAGGAAAAAATGATATTAGGGAAAAATATTTGTTCTGATGTCCCCTACAGCCTCTCAGAGTTTGTCGGTTTAAATACTTTTTCACCCTGTATAAAGGCGTCTCACGGAGAGCAGACGGTACCGACCTATGCACGAGCGGCCCAAACCTCCATCTTATTGCCAAAAGACTACAATAACACCGCCAAATGATACAGGATTGGACAAACCTGTGGAAAACAATAATCCACAATGCAAAGACACAAGCAACTACGTTCATTCGCTGGAGGATAAACCAGAATGTCAAAACAACCTTCAACGACAAATCTTTGATTGGAAAGAGAACGTCAAGTACCTAGGCACAGTATTCGACAAAAGACTCACATTCAGTGCCCACATTACGCAGATTTGCAATAAAGGATCGCAGTTCATCTATCAATTGTACCCATTTCTAAAAGGAAATGGCCTCGCTACTAAATCAAAGAATAAAATGTACAGGAGTGGAGAGCTATCAGCAATAATATGTGGGTCGGAACTCTGGTCACTACCTACTGATACTAATATTAAGGAAGTCCGATCAGTGCAAAGAAGATTTTGCACTCAGCAATAAATGCCCCCATTATCTGTCTAAGAGAGATAGATGCATACCAATTTCCCCCAAGTCACAGAACTCCTCAAAAGAAATTCCGAATCATTCTTTAACAAAGCTCACAATTCCCGTTACCCAATCATTCGCACAATAGGTTCAAATGGCTCTGAGCACTATGGGACTTAACTGCTGTGGTCATCAATCCCCTAGAACTTAGAACTACTTAAACCTAACTAACCTAAGGACATCACACACATCCATGCCCGAGGCAGGATTCGAACCTGCGACCGTAGCGGTCGCGCGGTTCCAGACTGTAGCGCCTAGAACCACTCGGCCACTCTGGCCGGCTTCACACAATAGGTCTTATGCCAGAACGTGTCACCACAAAATAACAGAAGATGGCCATTACAAGACAATTCAGCTTCTAAAGTCACTCTAAAAAAATTATTATACAGTAACACAAGAAATAACGCTATTACATCATAAACTCATCAGATTCGTTCAGATGTTAAAATGTGTGTCAATCCTTAAGGGAGCAAACTGCTCAGGTCATCGGTCCCTAGACTTACACACTACTTATACTAACTGTACTAAGAACAATGCACATACCCAGGCCCGAGGGAGGACTCGAACCTCCGGCGGGATGGACTGCGCAGTCCGTCACATGACGCCTCAAACCGTGCGGCCACTCTGCGCGGCTCATATTCGCTCCTCCCATTCCAGGCAGAAGGCACGAGCTACTGTCGTTGTATACTAACTTGGTCGATGGGTCATTATTAGAAATTATTCTGTTTCAAAAGATGGTTAACTGAAAAATAGAGAATTTTTAAACATTTGTTAAAATAATAATTTGGGCCATTGCTATTTTCAGCCAGACCAAAACTATTGCTTTCTTTCAATGAAAATTTGTGATTGTATATTAATTTTAATTATTAAAATAACGTTTAATATTCTTTTTTAATTTCCCCTTCTATTCTCTAGTCTTAAGGCTGTTCTGGTATGTTCTTTTTACGCTTAAGGGTCCTGCTTATTAAGACATTTTTGGGGCTGTCTGCACTTAGTGAAGGTTTATAGCACTTAAACCACAGGCCCTTTTGAAGTATACAAGCGACAGAAAATTAAGGCTACTCTGGCACAACCTCATATATACCGCTATTACAGTCATTCAGTGTAACTTTAGAAGAAATATACTTAATTGTGAATATTTATTAACCGAGTTTATTGAAGATGTAATGATCTTACATATCTCATTGAGTGAGGATTTATTTTTTAAAGGTTGTTTTTTTTGTTCTTTTTTAATTGTATGTTTTCTGGTTGTGTCCACGTTGCAACTGGATCGGAAAATGGTTAAATAAATGTTATTTGATGAGATTTTATATAATTTTCATGAGGTTTCGCTCAAAACCTCTTCCCAACCCATTTGCTCCCGTTTCAGTAGTAGCAGAGTGTGGTTATATTAAGTTGGCCAAGTGTTCTGGCGCATTGTCGTAATACAGATGATTCGAAAGTTAGGAAGCCGTATAACGAGACAGAGGGATGTGCTGGGCATTTTGTGTTTAACGAAGGGACGATTACAATATGAGCTTTCGATACATGGGGTGGACGCTGAGTGCAGTCATTGAAAGAAGTTACTATTTGCGACACTCATTGAACCGAGATATAACTATTCAGACTGATAACATCAGTGAAGTAAGTGATGCCGCGTGGGATTAGCCGACCGGTCTAAGGCGCTGCAGTCATGGACTGTACGGCTGCTCCCGGCCGAGGTTCGAGTCCTCCCTCAGGCGTGGGTGTGTGTGTGTTTGTCCTTGGGATAATTTAGGTTAAGTAGTGTGTAAGCTTAGGTAGGGACTGATGATCTTAGCAGTTAAGTCCCATAAGATTTCACACACATTTGAACATTTTTGAAGTAAGTGGTGCTTACTCAGTAGGCGGCAGCCTCGTGATGAGTATATAAGCTAATCTAGAACCCCTGCAGGTTAGTGTTCCAATGCGTGTGCAGGTCTTTACAATTCAATCGTTATTAAACCATTTGCTTAATCATGCACAGGATATAAGCTTAGTCTGCACCGATCATAAGTTGAAACGAGTAATTGAAGATTTGTCTTTGAACACAAACTGCTCCAGGTGTTATTACATCTAGTGTTGCGGAATAGTGTCACATACATAACTTGAAGATATCACAGGAACTAAATGTATGACTGCACAAAGAAAGACATCCTTACAGTACACAAGAATATTTAAATAATTACTCATTTTATTCTGAGGAATACCACCACCGCCACACTTAAACATGGGCTCTAAAAAGATCGCAACACACTTGTGAAACTATCCATGAGACACTTGGTATGCTTTTGTGGGAAATGCCCTTGTCCTAAATCCAATTGAATTCGTGTCTAAATGTTCTTTCAAAAAGATCACTGCACGGTAGCTTGCTTCAATTTTGCGATGCATGCCACCCCACTTGAACACAGACTCTAAAAAAGGATCACGGCACACTTGTGAGATGATCCCTGAGGCACTTCACATGCTTTTGTGGGAAGCAGGTCCCAAAACCGATATCAGCTGCAGTATCTGATTTTACAGGCCGAAATGATGATATTTGAAAGTCGAAATAAATATCTTTGAAGCTCTAAACAGGACGCTCACCACTTTTCGAGTTTTATCTGCTCGTCTGAAGGCACTGCCAGAGATAGAAAAATTTCTGAGTCCTACAGCTGCTGTGTTGTTAATCACTTTTCTAAAACGATGAGTGTGCTTGGTTTTATATTTGCTGCTGCTAGTGTCAGGGACTTTATTTTTTCCTCACTTCTCGAAGCACAGATGGGAAAATCGGAGCAATTCGAAGCACTGTCCTACAGACGAGAAAAAAAAGGCTCGGATTTTCCGTGCCCTACAGCTGCTGGTCTGGAGATGCTCTAAAGTCATAATGGTGGATGAGGGACAGCACCCCACCAGAAGTGGATGGTGTGCTTGGATGTGTCTCTGAACACTCAAACAAAGAAGACATCACATTACTCTCAGACATCACAGAACTTTCTGTTGATATCTTTCCCTGTCTTGTTTGAACCACTCTATCCCCCACACAAAAGATGCCTTGTGAATGGAGCAATCTGATTGGCTCTTACCAAATTTAGCTGCCAAACTGTTGCTGCTGCCGGTGTGGGAGTACTGCCCTCCTTTTTCTGCAGACGAGACTTTCAGCGACAAAACTAGTTTGTACATATCGAAAAAACATACAGTAATCACATTGCAGTGACAGTTAAACTCTGAAAAAGTGGTCTACAGATCAAGAAACAGGAAAACTATCGCCAAAGACACTTCCTCAATTACCCTGCTCTGCTACTGTCGAGGAAAGATTGAGTTTTTATGTGTGAAACCCGCCAAATTGCTGCTGCTGCCGGCGTGGGAGCACTATCTGCCTTTTTTTCTGCAGACGGACAAATTACGAGACTTTCAGTGGAAAAACTATTTTGTACAGATCGAAATAAAAACATACAGCACCCATATTGCACTGTTAGTTATACCCTCCAAAAGTGGTCCACAGATCATGAAATACGAAAACTACCACCAAAGACACTTCCTCAATTACACTGCTCTGCTACTGTAGAGGAAAGCTTGAATTATTCAGAGTGAAACCGATCTCCAACTGGGCTGTACCACTGTATACAGATACCATATCGATGTACTAAACACAATTCGTATCCTGCACCACACAAAATCGTCACTCTTGCTTCCTGTGTATAGCTATTGACCACCAGACACTTGTACATGTACCGGGAAAACAGACAGATCCCAAAATAAAACATAAGCACATGCACCGTGCATACAGTCACAGCGCTAGATATTCCCCGCGAGGTCACTTGGTTATTCACTGTGGCCATCGTTCATGACTCAAGTGTTCCCGCACAAGCGCTGGCCCGACCCGCAGAGTGCCCTCAGCGGACCGTGGTCAATCTCCAAAGTGGTGTACAAAGGCTGGGCTGCTTCCTGTGGCGCAAATACTTTACTGTTTCTAGCTTTGACTTGCTTGCTGCCACCTTTTCTACATCCAACTCCAACTCTGGGATTACATGAAGATACGTATTTTCACATGGTTTGCGAGAATATCATACCATTTAAGCGATAGTTCTCGATGTCAAGCACATAGCAGTATGCTACCAATCGCTTGCGCAGTGTAATTCCGAATATAAAGAGTGGAAACTACATCTCTAGAGACCCGAAACTTTAGCGAGATGCAGCGAGGTGGAACAGGCTGCAAACCACTGAGTAACCAGAAACTCATCTCGTCTACGAAGATCTTTACATGAAAACTCGAAAAAATAGAGGAAACTGGTAGTTCCACTCTTGAATACCGATGGAAGTGATATAACAGATTCCAAGTCATCCTTGTACTTTACAAAGTCAACTAAGGTGTTTCTCGTGTCTAGCCAACCAGCAAATGTCTCTTCCACATGTCTTTTACCATCTAGATACATACAACACACACCACAATAGATGTTCTCTAAACCAAATAAAGACGAGAAATGTATAGAAGCAATCAGCCAGACAACTTACATGGGAGGGAATAACTGTTCAGTGCAAACACACGCCCATATTGAATCTTCTCAAATTTACGTGGAGAACACATGCGATCACAAAGGCTGCCAACATATAATGAGTACTAGTTCACTATTCACCTGCCTAGATGGCGACTGGGTTAGGACAGTTACATTCCTGTACCCCAGCTGGGCTCTGCAGTCCAGGCAGTTCCAACCGTAAACCGAAACGTCAATCGTTACTGCCACAGGCCACTGTCCCCACGCATCCACCACTCCACACTGAATCGTCCTAGGAAACAAGCCACGTATATTTTATCACTGTACTTACAATCAAATATTACGATTGTTGCCTCAATCTGACAACATTCAAAAAAGAGTGAAGTATCAGAAATACCCTCTCCTGATGGTTGTGGCTCTGGAAATATTCTTATGACTGGACATAATTCTCCAAGTAGAAAAATCTTTCATTCCCCTTACAGCTATCACAGTTTTCCATGTCAGATCCATACCTTAATTACGACAGGACAAAGCCAATTTCTTTGCACATGTCGGAACACACACATACTTTACAAGCCCGCTGATCACACTGAGTCTATCACGTATCCCCTACTACTAAGTATAGAAGAAAACTCCTTCAATAACTGAATGCTGGTGACGCAAAACAGTACTGAGCGAAAATCCGCAGTGGATGGACACGTCTCATTTGTTTTTCTTGCAAGTGGTACCGGTGTGTCTTAGGAACAGAGACGTAATCGTCTTACAAGCCACCAGATGTTAAAAACACGATCGCAACGACTATGTTACTGTCACAAGCTGTCTTGGTTCTACCAGCACCCACAAATATCCATATGAAAAACTATACAAGCTTTAGAACTCGAGATATGGTACTGCTTCTCAATGAAGTGGTTTCCTTCACAAATACCGAGACACTGAATACAGATGGTGATCACTGGGGTGTGTATTAATAGGCCGAAAGTGTGGCGGCGCACGTCGCTAGCGGTTTAAGCTCGTAATAAAATCACCGAATTTAGAAAGTGATTCAGTTAAGGAACACGGTAAGAAGCCAGTATTTGTAACTCCCTCATGTTGCCGCTAGACAATTCTCCACTATTTGTAACACATTCTATCCCAATGCCACGTCAGAGGTTCTGTGATATATCCACTGGGCTATAGGCGAGGAAGGATGATGGTTGATTGAGAATGATCACATACAGTACATGGTGTGCTATGCAATGACTCACTTTAAAAAAAATTCAATGCTATATTGAGGTCATAAGAAATGTACACTGGCTTTTCAGATCTATAATGTTACGCTTTCCAATAGAAATGCTGTCTACAACTTGGAATCGAGTCTTTCCATTCAACTACTCACCTGAATTGGATCATATGGAGATGATTACACCAACTAGTGAATCATATGCCTTGCACTCTCATATCTCAAAGCGAGTCACCTTTGCTGAATCTATCTGCTATAGTAAAACTCCAATGTTGTTTTAGACAGTCCCTCTGCATCTTGTGCACGTGATCATTCCAATTTAAATCGGAACTGAGCAGAAGTCAGAGTGGTATACCTGTCACCTTCTGCAATCTGTGCAGAAATAGGGTGAGCTGAGTTAGTGAGACAGGGCAGTGTTTTGACCAAAAGCTGGAAAATGGGAACATGTTGTCGTAGCTCCGCCAACCATGTACAATGTGTAAGACCAGCGCCAAAGCAAAGAAACACGAGGTAGTAGGAAAGACAGTATGAGAACTGGAAGAAGGACGAGGATTTTGCTATTGTGTTGTGGTGCATCTCCAAACTACATACAGGTACTACAGTCCAAAGGAGATCTGCGTCACTCAGGGTGCATTCACGTCTGCCACCCAAACATTTTCTCTATTGTGCTCCGTCCAACACACAAAAAAAAAAAACTACAGACTATAAAAACGCCACTAACGTAATCTGATACAGAGCTCAATAAGATATTACCATGACCCGATTTTCTGATATATAAATCAAAACAAATACTGTCTGTGTGCTGGAATCGAGCATATGCGCTGACCCCCATTATATATACAGGTATTGGTCCAGTCAGTGATTGAAGTTGCCAGCACAGGCCAATATAATCATCGCCTGTACTGTAGGAGGAGGACCATATCCCATAGACTATGAGTCACAAGAGAGGGTTCCTGTGTTGTTGTTTCATTCATTGCTTTTTTCTGCTGTATACGTCCAAGCAGCGTATCACTACAGCTTTGTACACCACCTTTTTTTTTCATCAGTCGTCTGACTGGTTTGATGCGGCCCACCACGAATTCCTCTCCTGTGCTAACCTCCTCATCTCAGAGTAGCACTTGCAATCTACATCCTCAATTATTTGCTGGATGTATTCCAATCTCTGTCTTTCTCTACAGTTTTTTCCCTCTACAGCTCCCTCTAGTATTATCGAGGTCATTCCCTCATGTCTTAACAGATGTCCTATCATCCTGTCCCTTTTCCTTATCAATGTTTCCCACATATTCCTTTCCTCTCCGATTCTGCTCAGAACCTCCTCATTCCTTACCTTATCAGTCCATCTAATTTTCAACATTCGTCTTTAGCACCACATCTCAGATGCTTCGATTCTCTTCTGTTCCAGTTTTCCCACAGTCCATGTTTTACTACCATACAATGCTGTACTCCAGACGTACATTCTCAGAAATTTCTTCTTCAAATTAAGGAAGACATTTGATATTAGTAGACTTCTCTTGGCTAGGAATGCCCTTTTTGCCATTGCTAGTCTGCTTTTGATGTCCTCCTTGCTTCATCCCTCATTGGTTATTTTACTGCCTAGGTAGCAGAATTCCTTAACTTCATCTACTTCGTGACCATCAATCCTGATGTTAAATTTATCTCTGTTTTCAGTTCTACTACTTCTCATTACTTTCGTCTTTCTTCGATTTACTCTCAATCCATACTCTGTACTCATTAGACTGTTCATTCGGTTCAGCAGATCATGTAATTCTTTTTCACTTTCATGCAGGATAGCAATGTCATCAACGAATCGTATCATTGATATCCTTTCACCTTGAATTTTAATTCCGCTCCTGAACCTTTCTTTTATTTCCATCATTGCTTCCTCGATGTTCAGATTGAACAGTAGGGGAGAAAGGCTACATTCTTGTCTTACACCCTTTGGTCTTCCACTCTTATTATTCCCTCTTGTCTTTTGTACATATTGTATATGACCCATCTCTCCCTATAGCTTACCCCTACTTTTCTCCGAATTTCGAACATCTTGCACCGTTTTACATTGTCGAACGCTTTTTCTAGGTCGACAAATCCTATGAACGTGTCTTGATTTTTCTTTGTTCGTGCTTCCATTACCAACCACAATGACAGAATTGCCTCTCTGGTGCCTTTACCTTTCCTAAAGCCAAACTGATCGTCATCTAATACAACCTCAATTTTCTTTTCCATTCTTCTGTATATAATTCTTGTGAACAACTCGAACGCATGAACTGTTAAGCTGATTGTCTGATAATTCTCGCACTTGTCAGCTCTTGGCATCTTCAGAATTGTGTGGATGATGCTTTTCCAAAAGTCAGATGGTATGTCACCAGACTCATACATTCTACGCGCCAACATGAATAGTCGTTTTGTTGCCTTTCCCCCAATGATTTTAGAAATTCCGATGGAATGTTATCTATTCCTTCTATCTTATTTGATCTTATGTCCTCCAAAGCTCTTTTAAATTCTGATTCTAATACTGGATCCCCCATATCTTCTAAATCGACGTCTGTTTCTTCTTCTATCACATCAGACAAATCTTCCTCCTCATAGAGGCTTGCAATATATTCTTTCCACCTATCCGCTCTCTCCTCTACATTTAACAGTGGAATTCCCATTGCACTCTTAATGTTATGACCCTTGATTTTAATTTCACCAAAGGTTGTTTTGGCTTTCCTGTATGCTGAGTCTGTCCTTCCGAAAATCATTTCTTTTTCGATGTCTTCACATTTCTTCTGCAGGCATTTCGTCTTAGCTCCAATGCACTTCCTATTTATTTCATTCCTCAGCAACTTTTATTTCTCTGTTCCTGAATTTCCCAGAACATTTTTGTACTTCCTCCTTTCATCAATCAATTGAAGTATTTCTTCTGTTACCTATGGTTTCTTCGCAGTTACCTTCTTTGTACCTACGTTTTCCTTCCCAACTTCGGTGATGGCTCTTTTTAGAGAAGTCCATTCCTATTCAACTGTACTGCCTACTGAGCTATTCCTTATTGCTGTATCTATAGCTGTACAGAACTTCAACCTATCTCGTCATTTCTTAGTACTTCCGTATCACACTTCTTTGCATATTGATTCTTCCTGACTAATGTCTTAAACTTCAGCCTACTATTCATCACAACTATATTGTGATCTGAATCTATGTCTGCTCCTGGGTACACCTTACAATCCAGAATCTGATTTTGGAATCTCTGTCTCACTATGATGTAATCTAACTGAAATCTTCCCGTGCCAACCATCCTTTTCCAAGTATACCTCCTCCTCTTGTGATTCTTGAACAGACTATTCGCTATTACAAGCTGAAACTTGTTACAAAACTCAATTAGTCTTTCTCCTTACTCATTCTTTGTCCCAAGCGCATATTCTCCTGTAACCTTTTCTTCTACTTTATCCACTACAACTGCATTCCAGTCTCCCATGACTATTAGATTTTCATATCCCTTCACATACTATACTACCCTATCAATATCCTCATACGCTTTCTCTATTTCTTCATTGTCAGCTTGCGACGTCGGCATATATACCAGAACTATCGTTGTCGGTGTTGGTTTGCTGTCGATTATGATAAGAACAACCCTATCACTGAACTGTACACAGTAACACACTCTCTGCCCTACCGTCCTATTCATAACGAATCCTACTCCCGTTATACCATTTTATGCTGCTGTTGATATTATCCTATACTCATCTGACCAGAAATCACCGCCATAGATTTTGCTTTCTCCACCACGACATTGAGGTCTGTGTCAGGTTCTAAACTGACATTAACACATTTCGATCCATTGGCTCTCACAGAAAACTGGACTATAACAGCATAAATTATGTTGCTGCTGCTCCAACTACAACAAGAGCAACACACACACACACACACACACACACACACACACACACACACACACACACCGTATGACTTTAAACGAAATGGGGGACTGATGATGTGATGTTAAGTTCCATAGTGCTCAGAGCCATTTTTAAATGAAATACAGTCTCAACACATGGAAACTGGAAGAGTTCTGCTGCATTGTCGAGCGTTTCCAAACTGCTGTCCGAAGGTGACTGCTGACCTCTGCATTTAAACTCATCTTTCACGGTGACCAGGTAGCAAATGGCTTGGTGTCCTATTGCGACTAATTCCTCATACTGCAGTCATGCACACGATCACTTGGAATATGTTCCCCGTCCACCAAGACTCTTTCTACATCTCAAACAAGTGGTGTCAGTCAATCACTTTGTGGTAATCAACAGCATATCAGTGGACAGATGGTATGGAAAAGACACCGTCGATGTGCTGTAACAAGCATCAAAGTTGATAGAGCGATCAATTTTAGCAATTTTACCCTAATATCAAGACCGACCAATGGCGCGGCAGCGGCATACCATCACTAACTCCTCCCCTCCTCTACTTTGCGAGTACCATAGCGAATGTAGATAGATGATTGTGACGTACGTTCATTCATTGTTAATTCTCGAACATATACACCAAAGTATACCAGACAGCGATCTACATACTTCTAGCACTTCGATCATAGTGTATAATTTACTTTTGTTCCCTGTACGGATGGGAGTCGCAGAGCATTCTCGAATTCTTAGGATAAAATCAGAGCTTGAAAGATCTCCTCGCATTGTCTTTGACGAACTCTCCCTGCAACACTGTCACTCATTTAATTTGCAGCTGACCAGAAGCAGACCACTACATTCCACGTCTCATGAAGGAACAGAGCGATTCGAGTCCATAACTGCTGTTCCACACCAATCTTAGTCACCGTACCCACCTAAGTGTACAACGTTTCTCCGGATGTGCGCGTGTCGAGGAGGTTAGCACCCCTTATAAGTGTATAGTAGATATGAAAGTGTTGTGATGATATAACAGATGGGTAAGAAGAAGAAGCGGGTGGTTTTTAAACATGGTGGAGCTCTAGACGGACAGAGTTTGAAGCATTTTACTTAAATCAACTGCGCTATCAATTCTAAAGTATTGGTCTAGTGTCTGGGATCAGTACCAAGAAGGTATTGGTAAGGGAGAACATAAACACATGCACTCCTAAGGCTGCACAGTTCTGCTCTTACAACATGCTATAACGTTAAAGCCAGGTAGTTGTTGCTGATTCTCCACTCCAGTCCAGTAAATTGATAAATACTAGTCCACCTCCAGGGCTGTGAAATATAATTACAATAATATTTGTGCTATTGGCAAATTCAGTCCGCTGAAAGGAATGTTACATAAAAACATATAGCTACTCGTAATATACTGTATTTGGACATGAGCTTCTCGAGAGAAGTATATAAAACTCCGTCACTTAAAGGTCAAACTCAGCTCAAGGGTAATGAAGGAAACCAGTATCTATGATGTTTGTGCATATATCAGCTATAAACAGGGGATTCAGACCACTTTACCTGCGTTGTCCTTCACACTCAAGAAATGTGTAGAATTAGTCAGTGAAGATAATGAGAACTTTTCTCATGAAAAGTTTGTTGTTATTTGGGATAAATATAGGCAACTACGTTTTTAGTTGTAGGGTATATTTTCGAAGACTTTTTTGTAAAGTAAACTGTAGGTCCTAAAATTGCATAACTGTCGCAGGTACTTCGACACAACATGAAAATTGTGGCAACTTACACGAGTTTACAGATTTCAGTGACAAAGAATTTCAAATTTCGCGCGAAATGAATCTAACAGTTTCTTGTCCTAAAGGCGAATTTAAGCTTTCGCTGTCTGCCACCAGGATGTGCTATGAACTTCAGGCCCGACGACAGCCGAGTGCAACCGATCGGCTCACCCGATTGGCACGAAGTTTTGCTGTCTATAGACGCAGCTGTGTTTGCAACATAGTGTGGATCGGTGGTGTTGTATATGAATGTTTTGACTGCGGAAATGTTGTTTGTAACAAAATCTGTGGTGGAATTTGTTGTTACTTCCGCCCGACAGAAGTTACTCATTTGCCGCACGACAAAGGTAATGTATTCACACGATTTTCCAGCTTAGTATCGGTAAATAATGTTATTGGCATTCGTACATAAATACCAGTGAACATACGTCAACTCAAGGAAACTATAAAGCCGGTTTAATTGAATATTGATTAGTTTTACATTACTGTGAAATTATTTGGGTGTATCGAAAACTGTCCCTTTATTTTGCAAGTAATACTAGGCACTGCTGAACAGGTTGTAGTGGTTATGTAACAATTGTTGTTGCTTACCACATTGGTGGTGTGATTCTAGTTTTTTCGTTTTTTTTAAAATCCGTGTGTGTTCATAAATAGCTGTTTGTATATGTAAAAGAAGAAAGCTAAAATTCATATAATGTTTTTGGACAACCATACTGAAGCTGAGACGCTTGAAAATATGTGCGCGTAATTAATAATGTGTATGTGTTGTATCTTAATATACATATATATATAATTTTAACTGCATTTTCAGTTTTGTTCGTGTATAAGCAGGCCTGTCTTGTTAACGACAAATTACAGCAGATGATTATGTGTATTTATCAGATGTAGAAATTGTTTTTTCGAGACCACAGTCGGTATGAACTCATTTTTACACTCGGGCCTTGTATTTCCGTCGGGAACTCATATGCATTACATAGATAAATATAACCACAACAATATTGTAAATTGAAGTCAGGCGTAAAGATCAACAGCAGATAACTACAATACAATTTCAGGAACATAAGGTATCTACATAAATAAGTTTTCGATGTATACATATTTTTTATTCATTCGTTGGTACTTTAGGAATTATACTGCCCCATCTGGTAACATCAATTGTGTCACTTTAGACAGTAAACATGGAATCAAATAACAGAGTCTCTTGCTCTGTTATTTTCGACCGAGCCAACCGGTTTTCGCAACAAGCCAGCCTTTATCTGGACAGTATTGAGAAATAAGGTACCGTGGAATAAGTCATACGAAAATGAACATAACAACGAACGTTATCACAACAACCATAGTAAAATGAATGGTGTTGTATAGTAACTCACCGCAGCTTAAGAAGTGATATATGTAGCATGAACTTTAGAGACTATTGTCGTGGTGTACTCACACGACCATAGCCTCTTCAGTGCGTGTTACTTGCAGTGTGCAGACTGTAATAAAATCATCAGTGAATTGGAAAGATTAGGTGCCTTAAATTTAATCTTCAATATATTATCGCTTCCTGACCATGTATATGATGGCTTTGCCATTAAGTCCATTCCTTACCTATAGCAGTGTTTCAGTTGTTGGAAGTGTCTTCTGATCATGATCACATTCTATATTTTATGACTCAGGATAGTGTTGCAGTTGTTACAGCAATGGACTTACAGTTGTGACAAGTGATGTTAGAATCCAATGATTAGTAAACAGTATGATACTGTGGCCGCAGCCCAGTGTCATCAACAAATGACCAGTGGACACCGTCACTAACAACCCCAAAGTTTAATCAAAACAAAGTAATTGTATCGCCATGGGAATAGATTTTTAATGGGCTTTTTCGTTATCAGCACCTTGCATTATGTTAAAGACCTGAAAATATCAGACCATGCAGGAAGAAGAAGAGGTTTCTCACGTGCGACATAATTATTGTCTTTCCTTTATTATTTTCCCTAACATTTATCCCACCTAGTTCAGGCAAATTTTATTATTTAACTTAATGGCTGGATGCCGTCCTGGTACCACAGTCGTCAAGGGAACCTAAGGGAGGGAAGTTATGTACACTGTCTGTCTGTATATAACACAATCATTGTTCTTTGAGTTATTGTGTTTTAACTGTTTTGAGGTGGAATTTGACGAACAGTCCAGGTATCAGTCCATTGTCTGTTCAAAACTAGACTATGGGTGTTCCCTTTATGCGTCTGCACATCCGCTCCTCTTTTGGTGTCTCAATACTATCCACCACCATGGCATCTGTTTCGAAACTAGGGCATTTGACAGTATTCCAGTTGAGAGTCTTTTTTCCAGAGCTGACACTGTCATACTGCCATGACTTTCTGCTTGGCAGATACGCATGCTGTTTGTCTGCCATGCTTGGCCACCCATCCTACACCACCTCCTTCGATGACTCCTTTGACCACCAGAATGGGATGTGTCCCTCTTCTGTGTTACTTCCTGGAGCTCGTTTTCGCCTCTTTCTCCGGCACTGTAACTTCACACTACGTGCCACTTTCCCGATCGGTGTTTACCCTTCACCACCTTGGTTTTGTGCGGCAGCCCGTATTCTCCTTGGCCTTCATTCACTTCCTAAATACACTACTCCATCCTCGCTCTATAGCCGTAAATGTCACAGCCTCTGCACGGAACTTCACGATAGTACCTTTGTGTATACTTATGTCTCTGACTGACCATGGTGTCAGGTATGCCTTTGCCATTGACACAGCTGTTTTTCAGAATCAGCTTCTGGACTGCTGCTCAGTATTTACAGCAGAGCTCTTCTTCCTGTATCAGGCCATGCAGTTCATCCGGTGGCACAGGCTTTTCAGTTGCATCATCTACTGCGATTATCTGTGTCCTTAGGAGCCTCAGTGTGTTGTGCACGTCCAACCCTTAGTGCAACGGGTCCAGGAGAGCTATCACTTGATCATTTTGGATGAAGACACTGTGATGTTTATGTGGGTTCCTGGTCACGTCGGTCTGATGGAAAACGAGGCTGCTGACGCTGCTCTCGAGGCTGCAGTCCTTGTACCTCAGCCCACTAGTTCTTATGTTCCCTCAAATGATCTCTGTGTTGTCATGTCAGCAGCTGGTGTTACTTTGGCATCACTGCTGGTCCTCCCTTCATGGGTACAATCTCCAGGTTATTAAGCCTCTCCCAGTGGCTTGAATGACCCTACCACTTTGTGCTCATTGCGCTCAACCTTTGACGGTCCACCATTTCCTGATGGAATGCCCTTTTTTTAACCACTCTCATTCTCATTTGTGTTTGCCATCTGCATTATCAGCTGCCTCAGCGAACGATGCGTGTGCTGTTGACTGCTTTTTACTTTTTATCCATTTTGGGAATATGGCGAAGGCCATTTAATTTTTAGTCCAGGGCCTCCATTTCTCTATGGCGTATTTTATAGACCTTTCTCCACATCTGTTTTTATCTGTCTTCTCATCTGTCAGTTGAAATTAATGTGTAGTCGTTTTTAACTCCTCTCTTTGTCTTCATGTTCTACAGTTCTGACAGTGGCGCATATGATCCTAGTTGTTTTTGCGCCCTAAAACAAAACAAACAAACACTGTTTTAGATTAACACAAGAAGAAAATTTGATATGTTTATGAATTTACATGGAGTATATCAAAGGGCACGTTACTCTGTTAGCAATTAGTCCCCATCTGGTGCCGCGACATTTGTTGCAGCGGGCTATTCCACCTAATGTGCATCACTTCTCTTACAGCTTTTGTTATGCATAATTCATCCCGAGCCTGCTAATTGTGTTTGTTTTCAAATTACACTGTTTCCCAAACAGTAATGGATGTGATGTTTCCATATTTCGATTGATGATGATAGTAATGCATGGAGATACTTACTAAACAGCATGTGCTTGTCAGACTCTATGTTGAAAGCCATAATTAATGGTTCCATGGTGAAATTGCTTGCAAAGCACATTGCTAGCCCTACTGGTGATGTAAGGCCCTAACAAAATTTAATGGACCTGAATGTGGCAAGAATATTAGTTGGTACTAATTAATTGGACCATGGGCCTGCCGGGGGGTTCACAACTCCTTTGTAGATACATGTGTGACGAGCACAGGACCCCAAGCTAGTGCGGCTCTTTCCTTTCCAGGCTGCATACCTTCCTTTTCAACATCCTTCTGCATCCTCCATCCTTCCCCCTCCCCCTGCCTCTTCCCTTCCTCTTCTCCCTCTCTTTGGGAGTATGTTTTGTGTCTACATCTGGAGATGGACACTTGTAACTGTAAGACATAGTTTCTCTTCTTTGCTCTCTATGCTGGAAAGCCTCTGTCCTCCCTTTGTCCTTCTCTTTTCCTTGCTTCTTTGCTTTACCCTCTTCTCCACTGCTGCATTTGAGACCTCTCTTCTTTCCTTTTCTTTGCTCCTCCCTTTCTCTTTCTTTCCTCCCTGTGCGTACCTGAAGACCGACCCACGCGTTCCCGCGTGTAGCTGGTGATGGGGTAACGCGTAATTCCCTGTCCCTGGTAGACAGGGAGGACACATACGTAACCCCTGGTAAAGGCCAGGTCCAGGGAGGGGTGATTACCCGAGCTGGTACCTTCCGAAAATGCTCCGTCTGTTTCTCGGGAGGTGTGACCTGAGGCGTGGACAACCACTTCAAGCGGGAGTGCCCTCAGAGAGGGCCCCCACAAGGAAGGAGCGCGCCATCAGAGATGCCAGTAATCATGGGGGATATTTTTGCAATGGTTTCCTCTAAGTCTACAACTTCTACTCACAAGCAAAAGCTAGGTGAGTCTCAGCCACGGACAGTTCTTCCATCAGTGCCAAAGTTCCTAGTTGTTTCTCAGTCTGACGCAGGTAAAGACTTCTCCACAGTCAACCCTTTCATTATTCAGAAAGGTGTTGATGCAATTGCAGATCCTGTAAAGTCTTGTTCCCGATTACAAAATGGCACCTTGTTGTTAGAAACAGTCAGTGCCCTCCAGGCGCAAAAATTGCTGTGAACTACACTGCTACACACATTCCCTGTCCAGGTGGAAGCATACCACACTTTAAATTCATCGCACGGGGTGGTTTATACAAGCTCACTTGCCGGATTGTCCAACGAGGAAATTCAAAACTACCTGTATGACCAGGGTGTAACGGCTGTACATCGAGCCATGAAAAGGACTTTGTTCCAACCCGTACTATCTCCTTGACATTTGACAGAGTTCATCTTCCATCGAACATTAAAGCGGGCTATGAGATAATTTCAGTTCGCCCTTTCATTTGTTGGCGAAAACACATGTTCAAAGCTGATGGTAGACAGAAAACATTGTTTGAAATTGTACTAAATGCTTTCTCTGAGAATTACTTTGAACAATTAGTTCATGAGCCCACACGAATTGAAAATGGTTTCGAAAACACACTTGACCTCTTGGCCACAAATAATCATGATCTAATTGAGAGCAGCATGACGGATACAGGGATTAGTGAACACAAGGTCATTGTAGCAAGGGTCAAAACCATATCAACCAAAACCACTAAAAATAAACGCAAAATATGTATCTTTAAAACAGCAGATAAAATTCGCCTGATGACTTCCTAAGACAGAGACTCCATTCCTTCCAAGCTAATTATGTAAGTGTAGACCAGATATTACTCAAATTCAAAGATACAGTATCGACAGCAATAGATAGGTTCACACCGCATAAGTTAATAAGAGACAGGACTGATCCACCATGGTACACAAAACACGTCAGAACACTGTTGCAGAAGCAATGAAGAAAGCATGCCAAATTCAGAAGAACACAAAATCCCCAAGACTGGCTAAGTTTCATGGAAGCTCGAAATGTAGTACGGACGTCAATGAGAGATGCCTTTAATAGTTTGCACAATGAAACATTGTCTCAAAATATGGTAGAAAACCCAAAGAGATTTTGGTTGTATGTAAAGTACACCAGTGGTTAAAAAACAGGCAATACCATCACTGCGCGATAGCGATGGAAATGTTACTGATGGTGGTGCCACTAAAGTGGAGTTACTAAATATGGTTTTTCGTAATTACTTCAGGAAAGAAGATGAAGTAAATATTCCAGAATTTGAAACCAGAACAGCTGTTAGCACGAGTGACATAAGAGTAGGTATCTTAGGTGTTGCGAAACAACTCAAATCACTTATGAAAGGCGGGTCTTCCTGTCCAGATGGTATACCAATCACCAATCAGGTTCCTTTCAGAGTATGCAGACACAATAGTGCATTTCTTAGCAATTGTATACAGCCGCTCACTCGACGAAAGGTCTGCTGCTCTGCTGCTCCCCCCCCCCCCCCCCCCCCCCCCACACACACACACACACACACACACACACACACACACACAAAAAAAAAACGGGAAAGTAGCACAGGTCACACCAATATTCAAGAAAGGAAATAGGAGTAACCCATTGAATTACAGACCCATATCACTGACCTCAATTTTCAGTAGGATTTTGGAGCATATACTGTACTCAAACATTATGAATCACCTTGAAGAAAATGACTTATTGATACATAACCAACACGGATTCAGAAAATATCGTTCTTGTGCAACGCAGTTAGCTCTTTATTCCCATGAAGTAACGAGTGCTGTCAACAAGGGATCTCAGATCGATTCCATATTCCTAGATTTCCGGAAGGCTTTTGATACCATTCCTCACAAGCAACTATTAATCAAATTGCATGCATATGGAGTATCGTCTCAGTTGTGTGACTGGATTCATGATTTCCTCTCAGAGAGGTCACAGTTCGTAGTGATAGATGGTAAATCATCGAATAGAACAGAAGTCATATCTGGCATTCCACAAGGTAGTGTCATAGGCTCTCTGCTGTTCCTGATTTACATAAATGATCTAGGTGATAATCTGAGCAGCCCCCTTAGATTGTTTGCAGATGACATGAAACAAGCTGTCCTTCATTGCACTTTTTCGATGTCCTCCGTCAATCCTACCTGGTGAGGATCCCGCACCGCACAGCAATATTCCAGCAGAGGACGGACAAGTGTAATGTAGGCTGTCTCTTTAGTGGGTTTGTCGCATCTTCTAAGTGTTCTCCCAACAAAGTGCAGTCTTTGTTTCGCCTTCCCCACAATATTATCTATGTGGTCTTTCCAATTTAAGTTGCTCGTAATTGTAATTCCTGGGTATTTAGTCGAATTGACAGCCCTTAGATTTGTGCGATTTATCGTATTCCCGAACTTCATCAAATTTCTTTTAGTACCCATGTGGATGATCTCACACTTTTCTTTATTTAGTGCCAATTGCCACTTTTCACGCCATACAGAAATTCTCTCCAGATCATTTTGTAATTGGAATTGATCATCTGATGATTTTACTAGACGGTGGTTTACTCCTCTGCACCTCTGCACAGCCATCTATTCTTTGGCGTCTCGACTCTGTCCACCACAGTGGATTGTGTTTAGCATCTGGAGCTTTTTACACCAGCCCCGTGGAGAGCCTTTATGCTGAGACTGCTGAACCTCCGCTGTCCAATTGGTGAGCTGTCCTTCTGAGTCGTTAAGCTAGTCATCTGTCTTCCACGCCTACTCATCCGGACCATGCCCTTATTTTTGACACCTCCTTGGATTTAGAGTATGCAGGCCACCCTTCCTCTCTACCACCATCGGGGGTCCGCTTCCGTCAACTGCTACATTCTCTTTCCTTCCACTTTCCTAAAACTTTCTTAACGACTGGGGGTATGGTGCCACCTTGGCTTCACCCCCGGACCTGCCTGCTCCATGACCTTTGTCAGCTTCCCAAGGATAGTATCCCCCCCCCCCCCCCCCCCAGTTTATCGGCGGGCGTTTGCTGCTCTATTCGCACAAATGGAGCATCCCACATTTATTTATACTGATGGCTCAGAAACCACATTTGGTGTTGGGAGTGCCTATATTGTTGATGACACCCCTAATAGATTTCTGCTTCCCGACCAGTGTTCTGTTTTCACTGCGGAGCCTTACGCTGTTCTCCAGGCTGTCCAATACATCTGTCGCCATAAGCAGCTGCAGTATATTATATGTTCAGATTCTCTCAGCTCTCTCCTCAGCCTCCAAGCTCTTTATCCTGTCCACACTCTGGTCCACCAGATTCAGGACTGCCTCCACTTGCTCCACTTGGGGGACGTCTCGGTGGCATTCCTCTGGATCCCAGGCCACGTTGTTATCCGCGGAAATGAGTCAGCCAATATAGTGGCCAAGGCTGCAGTCTCTCTTCCTTGGCCCGCTGTTCGCATGGTTCCCTTAGCCAATCTACAGAGCATTTTATGTCATCATGTTGCTCTTGTGGCACACACATTGGTCTACACTTCCCAATAATAAATTACGGGACGTAAAACCCCTTCCATTTGCTTGGACCTCTTCCTTCCGACCTCGTTGTCGGGAGGAGGTAACTTTAACTAGACTCCGGATAGGGCACTGTCTTTTTAGCCATTGGCATCTTTTTAAGTGGCGATCCTCCTCCACTTTGTCCCCACTGCTCTCAACCGTGGACGGTGAGACACCTTTTGCTTCAGTGCCCCTATTTTAATTTGCTATGTGCCCATTTACAGCTGTCGCCTGATTTATCTTCCCTTTTAGCAGATGACTCGTGCTCAGACGATGATGTCCTAGAGTTTATAAGTGTAAATGAGATGACATCTGTCATTTGACGCTCTTTTTTGGAGAAAAACAACCCCCGCCTTCAATGATAGTTTTTATGATTTCTTCCTATTTTTGGTTTCCCTCCTTCGTGAGTTTTGCTCCCATTGCTGCAGATTTCCCATTCGGCTTTTTACCTTTCCCTAAGCCACAGAATGGGCACTTATGACCGTAGCAGTTTTGCGCCCAAAAACAATAACAAAAAAAAAAAAAAAAAAAAAAAAAAAATATTGGACCCTGGGGGAGGGCATTCAGAAAACAATTTTGGATTCTAGTGGATGCAATGGTGTGAAACAATTTGCGTCCATGACGTGCAAAAGGCTTCTTTAAAAGCTGACCAGTGAAAATGATTGTACTTCTATTTCTGCATTTGTAATGTACAAGTGCAGATGTTTTGTAGAAGATGCAGACTACATTTGGCAAATAGAGATAGATACACCTTGATCCAGAATCAAACCCTTGACCCAAAACGTGATCCACTGCACCAACTGCATGTTGCTATGCCCATATGCTGGCAGAGTTAGTTACCATACATGTGATCAGTGTTGGCAGATTGCCAATGTTAAATGTCCATTTACTGCTGGAAATATGTGTAGGACAAAATTTTATGGGAGACATTTTTGTATTGCTAGTACACGAGGAATCGAACTGCAAAGTCAGTGTGCAAATTTTTCTTCTCCCAGGACAGATGATGTCTGCCTACACTACAATACTACATCAACGTATGTTGTTGAGCACCAGTTGCAGAGATCCATTTAGAATGCACAACACTAGGACCAGAAACATGGCTTCAAATTCTCTCAATTAAAAATACAGAGTTATGCATTTCTGTAGGCTCATAATAGCCCATGCTCACACTGAGTGCTACCTACATAGTAAGTTACTAGAAATGCCTAAATAATACCACTTTGTGGGTCTTCTTCTAGATAGTAAACTAATGTGGTTTCCACATGTATACCAACTAAAATAAACTTTATGATGCTCAGTGTAGTGCAGTTCCTGTGTAGCACCAAATGGAGAGCAGATTGCACTATTCTCGCATAATTTTACAAGTCAGTAGTTCTGTCTTGCTTGGACTACGGGTTCGTTGAATACAGATCTGCCACTATGTTGGTATTACGCTTACTCGGCTGTGTCAACTGCAGTGGTGTGAGGTCAGAGACTGAGCTTATTGTATGAGCCCCATCAACAGTCTTCTAGCAGAGGCCGGACTCCCAGCACTAAGAGTCTGGTGACAACAATTACTTGCAAATTGTGCTGTATCAATTCTCTGTACACCCTATCATCCAGTTGTTTTCACCACTCTCAGTATAAGCTGTTTACAAATCAGCCCAGAGCAGGCAAACTGCCTTGAGCATGACTGTAAGCTCTGAGAAACGATCTCCAGATTCCTCTGCTGGTATTTGCAATATTATCTCTTCCTGCTGCACATTCATGGCAGTCTGTGGTACATCTAGACCTGCCCCACAGGTCAAAGGAGAACACACATCCAACAATGTTCCATGTGGTGGTGGTGTTCTGCAGCAAGGGGCCACATCTCTTTTGTGAGTATGTACTTGCACAGCACTATTTCCCTTTCTATGCTCAAAGTCTGTCCTCCTGCTGTTCTCATTTTTCTTGTCTGGCTTTCCACTGTCTGGTCTTCTGGGAGCTAATCATGTTTGGATTTGCTTTGATTTTGGACATCCTTTTCTTTCCTCTCTTCTGACATTTTATACAACTTTTAACACTCACTATATGACCCCCAATGTTGGGTTTGACCTACCATTCTTGTTCCAGACCCCTCTTTGTTTCAACCCGCATCGCACTGAATCCACCCCACAGGAGGTCCACAGCTCTTTGTGGGTACTTGTGTGGTGGGCATGGGTCCCCAAGCTAGTGCAGCCTTTATTCTTTTCTGGACTGCTTTACCTTCTCCTTCCTTCTCCTTTGTCCCTTCTGTTTCCCTCTCTTGGTGTTTTTCTTTATGTCGACCCGGCTATCCTCATGACTTTTCTTCATCTTGCATTTTTGGTTGGTTGCTTTTCCTCCTCCTCTTTCATTTTTCTTTTTCGGTCCCCCTCAAGGGTTTGACCTCCACCTCTAAATTTGAAATCTGTAATATGAGCCAGGTGGGGAAGAATTCCCTCCCTAGTGTCTTTCGCATGGGTTCCTCTCACCTCCTCCTCCTCCTCCTCCTCCTCCTCCTCCTCCTCCTACTCCTACTCCTCCTCCTACCCCTTTCACCCGTCCCTTCCCTCCCCACCATAGCCCTTTCACCTCCTTGCTATGTCACCAGCTTGATAGCCCCAGTCTGTGTGGTGGGGCTGTTAGGTACCCATCTGACCGAGTGCGCCCCCCCCCCCCTCCCTCCGACACCACAGGGATCACACTGCTGGTACCTGCACAGTGAATGTCTTGTGCATGCCTAGGAGTGGTTGCCCATCCTTTCGGGGCATCTGAACTCCCGGCAGTGACCATCCTGCCAGGCAGCTGTTGCTGTGGCTGGGGCTGGGTGTCACCCACAAGGCGAGCCCATTATGAGTGGGTGTTACCAGGGCGGACGTTTGGCACATGAAATGTGTTAAACTCTCTGGCTACTCTTCTGTGGCCGCTTCTATTCCTCGACATAGTTCTGTCTGTTTCTGCCTTCCTGGCCTTACTCTCCTTGGCTAATCCATGGGAGGAGAGCCAGACTGCTGGCTTGGGGCGAAACCCATTCCACATTTCCTGGTCTGTACCAGGACCAATGGGGAAACTTTTGCTGTCACCAAACCCCTTTTCTTTGTGGAACTTATTGAGGACAAGTTCGGTGAAGTTGAGCCGTTAAGCAAGATGAGACCTGGCTCTCTCCTTATAAAGACAACTTCTGCCAGCCAGCCTCTGCGACTGTTTAGGAGACATCCCCATGACTATTGCTCCTCACAAGTTACTCAATATGACACAGGGTGTAATTTTTCGTAGGGACCTTCTCCTCCAGTCCGACAATTAACCTAGGGCTAATCTGGAACGACGTGGCATTCATTTCATCCTGTGTGTCCAGATAGGCCCTAAGGACCATCGTGTAGACACTGGCACATTCATCCTGGCATTTGAGGGAGATACCCAACCTGAGAAGCTCAAGGTAATAATTTAAAGATGCGCTGTGAAACCATACATTCCACCTCCCATGCGTTGCTTCTGTTGCCTCAAGTTCACCCATGTCATCGCAATGGGATGCCACTCCCATCTGTGGTGACTGTAGCCACCATCTTCATGTGGGAAGCCCCTGCACCCCATCACCTAACTATGTAAACTGCTCTGGTCTCCATTCTCTCCACTCACCAGTGTGTCCAGTATATATAAAGGAAAAAAAGAATTCACCGAATAATGATTCTTGACCGTCTCAGCTACTTTGATGCCTGGAAGAAGTTTGACAGACTTCACACTATAAATCTCTCCTCTACCTTTGCCTCAGTTAAGTCTTGCCCTCCTCACCCCTCCCACTTACCCCCATCCTGGCCCCCTTCCCTTTCCTCACCTCACCCTCGGCGGCTCCTCCTCCTCCTCCTCCTCCTCGACCAGGGAAGACATCCCCTTCCCTGGCTGTTGCTAAGGATGGGGTTCCCTCTTGGAACACCCCTCCCCAGTGTTCTCAGGACAGGAAGCTTGCACTCTCAGTTCAGGACAAGATACCTGCGCTCAGAGGGCCCCAAAGCCCCTCATGCTCTGTCCAATGTCAACGTCATGGCCACCTATTCCCTTACCGATAAAGCTTCCTCCCCCCCCCTCACCAAGGGAGAAGAGGAAGAAGAAGAGAAGACGAAGAAGAAGAAGCAGCGCAAGTCAAAGGATGGCACTTCCCCGGGGGACTTCACCCCCTCCTTCTGATCCCGAATAGCCCCCTGTAGGTCCAGGGCTTAGAATAGGACCGAGGTGTCCCTGCCTGTCGTAAGAGGTGACTAAAAGGAGTCTCACACTTTTCGGCCTCCCTTATTTATGGTCCCATTTTATGGTTTGACCTGCCACTTTCCAAATTCTACGGAAGTGTGGGCCATATGGGGAAGGATGCCTTACGTGGTGCACCAGTTATCCATAGTGCACTTGGATTCGACATCTTGAACCTCTCGTCATGGCTTTGCATCTCCACCTGCAATTCAATGATTTGGGTGAGGATACTTTCTGGGGTATGTCATCTTCTTCTGTTGCCTCCTGTCCCCTTTCTTCCCCATGACAATATTGGATTTCTCTGCTCCTAATATCCAGCATGGTAGCTAGTCCGTTGTGGTGGGGCTATCATGTAATCATTTGGTGGTAGCCCCCCTGACAACACAGAGACAGCACTGCTGATGCCTGAGCTGTAAACTCCCCACGTATGCCAAGTAGTAGGTGCCGGTCTTCCTGGGGCATCAGGACTCTCGGCAATGGCCATCATGCCTGGTGGTCTTTGCCGTGGCTGGGTGGTGCCCACAGGGTGAGCCGCTGGTTGGAGTGGGTGGTACTAGGGCGGACACCTTGCACATGAAGCGACAAAGGCTTCAACATCCCGGCCATTCTGTGGCCATCTCTAAGAGTTATAGTAGTCGTGACACTCTTTCTGATCTTTCGGCCTTCCCCTCCCTGGCCACCCTCTGGCAAGAGGGCCCAAGTTCTCCGGCTTGGGTTGAAACCTTTCCTTCTACATCTACATATACATAAACATATATACTCCGCTAGCCACCAAGCGGTGTGTGGCGGAGGGCACAATTCGTGCCAAAGTCATATTCCCCCCTCTGTTCCACTCTCTCTCTCGGATCACGCGAGGGAAAAACGACTGCCTGAATGCCTCAGTACAAGCTCTTATTTCCCTTATCTTTGAATGGTGATCATTGCGTGATTTGAAAGTTGGTGGTAATAATATATGCTCTACGTCCTTGGTGAAGATTGGATTTCGGAATTTAGTGAGCAGCCCCTTCTGTTTAGCCTGCCGTCTATCAGCAAGAGTGTCCCACTTCAAACTTTCTATGAGATTTGTAACGCTCTCGCGATGGCTAAATGTGCCAGTCACGAATCTTGCTGCTCTTCTTTTAACCTTCTCAATCTCTTGAATCAGACCCAACTGGTAAGGGTCCCAAACAGACGAACAGTACTCAAAGACTGGACGAACTAATGTATGGTAAGCTATTTCCTTTGTTGAAGGACTGCATCACTTCAGGATTCTACCAATAAACCACAATCTAGAGATCGCCTTATCCGTTACTTGTGCAATCTGATCATTCCATTTGAGATCATTTCGAATAGTCACACCCAGGTACTTTATGGATGTTGCTGCTTCCAGAGACTGGGCATTTATTTTGTACTCGTAAATTAATTCGGATTTTCGCCTTGTTATACGCAGAAGGTTACACTTACTAATATTGAGAGATAACTGCCAGTCATTACACCACGCATTTATTTTCTGCAAATCCTCACTGATTTGTTCACAACTTTTGTGTGATACTACTTTCCTGTAGACTACATCATTGGCAAACAGTATAAGGCTGCTGTCAATACCATCACCCACATCATTTATGTAAATCGTAAAAAGCAGAGGACCTATTACGCTGCCCTGGGGCACGCCTGAAGTTATGCTTGTTTCTGTTGAAGTCACCCCGTTCAGGACGACATACAGTGCGTAACTGAGTCAAACGCCTTTCGAAAATCGAGAAATATGGCATCAACCTGGGAGCCGGTATCTAGAGTCTGTTGTATATCATGCACAAACAGGGCCAGCTGTGTCTCGCATGACCGCTGTTTCCTAAAACCGTGCTGGTTTCTACAGATGAGCTTCTCAGAGTCTAGAAAGATCATTATGTCTGAACACAAAATATGTTCCATGATTCCACAACAAATCAATGTCGGTGAAATTGGCCGGTAATTATGTGCATCCTATTTTCTATGCTTTTTATAAATGGCTATGACCTGGGCCTTCTTCCAGTCCCGTGGAACTTTCCGCTGTTCCAATGATCTCTGACAGATGATAGATAAGAATGGTGCTATATTTGTAGCATAGTCAACATAAAATCTTACGGGGATACTGTCTGGGCCAGATGCCTACCTGGCGTCTAAAGATCTTAACTGTTTTACAATCCCAGATACACTAAACACTGTCAGCCATCCTTTCGTTTGTTTGATAATTGAAAGGGGGAATGGTGCTGCAGTCCTCTACCGTAACTGAGTTTTTGAAGGCTAGGTTTAGAATTTCGGCCTTCTGTTTATCATCATCAGGTACATTACCCGTACTGTCAGCAAGAGAATGTATTGAATTATTTGTAGTGTTCATAGATTTTACGTATGACCAAAATTTTTTGGGGTTATATTTAGAATCTGCAGATAAAATATTGCTTTCAAATTCGTTAAAAGAAACTGTCATTGTCCTTCTGACAGCTGCTTTCATTTCGCATAATTTCTGTTTGTCATCGGGATGGTGACTACGTTTAAAATGACTGTGCAAAATTCTCTGCTTTCTCAGCAACTACCTAATATGTTTGTTGTATCAAGGTGGATCCTTTCCCTCCCCTATACTTTTGCTAGGCACATACTTCCCTAGCATATGGTGGACACTACCTTTAAATTCCGACCAAAGATGCTCAGTATCTTTGTGTCTCGCGGTGAATGCTTGGAGCTGACTATGAAGATATTCATTAATGACACGTTTATTTACTTTCCCAAACAAGAAAACTCTATGCTGGATTTTTTATTTATTTATTTATTTATTTATTTCTTTTTTTCAACTTCCACTGACATAGAAGCCACAACAACATTATAGTCGCTAATTCCCTCGGTACATGGTTTGTACCAGGACAGATGGCGAGAGTTTTGTCACAACCAAGCCTTTATTTTTTGTGGAGACGATTGAAGATAAGTATGGTGAAGTGGAATCCATGAGTAAAATGCTGTCCAGTTCTTTGCTCATAAAGACATCTTCTGCTGCCCAATCTGAAGCCCTGCGTGCTTGTGACCATCTCGGTGACATCCCAGTCTCTGTCGTACCCTACCAATCTTTGAACTCAGTACAGGGTATCATTTTCTACCAAGATCTTCTTCTCCAAACTGACGAGGAGCTCCGTGCAAACCTTGAGCGGCGAGGAGTCCGATATATCTGGCATGTACAGCGAGGCCCTAAAAACAGTCGCACCGATACAGGTGCCTTTACCCTGGCCTTTGAGAGGGGTAACCCTCCAGGAGAAGTTAAAGGTGATGGTGTATCAGTGTGATGTAAAACCTTACATTCCACCACCGATGAGATGCTTTAAATGCTTATGGTTTGGACACGTCTTCCCGCTGCACCAATGATCCCCTCTGCGGTGACTGTGGGTGCCCCTTCCATGAGGGGAGTTACTGTGCTCCCCCACCAGTGTTCGTCACTTGTAATGCACAGCATCCTCCACGCTCACTAGCATGCCCGGTGTATATGAAAGAATGACGGATTCAAGAGTATGAGACTTTGGATTGACTTACCTACACCAAGGCTTGTCGAAAGTTTGACTGGCTCCATCCTGTGCCTCTAACTTCTACCTTTGCTTCAGTTATGTCCATTCCCCCTCCTACCCCCTCCTCTTCCAAGCCCTGCCCATTTCGCTCCACACCTTCCCCCTCACCCTCACTCTCCCACTCCCCCTCCCCATCAGTACCCATACCCACCACTTTGGGTGCTGCTCCCCCTCCCCATCAGTACCCATACCCACCCCTTTGGGTGCTGCTCCCCCTCCCCATCAGTACCCATACCCACCCATTTGGGTGCTGCTCCCCCTCCCCATCAGTACCCATACCCACCCCTTCGGGTGCTGCTCCCCCTCCCCCGCCGGAGAAGCGCTCCCCTTCTTCGGCAGCCGCTGGTACTGGAGCTCCCTCCCGGGACTCCTCTTCCTGGCACCCCCAGAAAGGCGATCTGCAGCTCCACATCGGCCATGCGACCCGCGGCTGGTGGATGCCAAGTTTGCCAGGCATAATTCTGTGCCCGACCTCGCTGCAATCTGCCCTTCTCTTCCTTCACAAGAGAAGCAGCAGAAACACAAGAAAAAGGGCAAGGCCTCTCTAGTACCCCCTTCTCCAGCCAATGAACCAACAGAGTCTGACCCCACCTATATGGACATTACCCCATCCTTATCGGTGACAGATGGCAACTCGGCAGTGTGATTGGCTCTGGTCCGTTCGCTTCCTATTTGGACTCCAGCTTGAGAATCCTCCAATGGAATAGTAATGGCTATTTGCGTCACCTTCCAAAGTTGCAGCCCCTTCTTTCCTCCTACTCTGCTGCATGCATTGCTCTCCAGGAGACCCATTTTGTCAGTTCTTACTTACCCACCCTTCATGGGTTCCACACTTTTTGTCGAAACCGAATTGGCCCCTTGCGGGCTTATGGTGGTGTTTGCCCCTTGGTCCGCATGGAAACTGTTAGTAAATGGGTTCCCCTCCATACCACTCTGGAAGCAATTGCTGTCAGGGTCCATCTGGCCACTCCAATCACAATCTGTAATCTCTACCTCCCGCCTGACAGACCGCCCACAACTCTTGCCCTAACAACCCTTCTTCAACAACTTCCTTCTCCCTTCCTGCTTCTAAGGGACTTTAATGCCCACAACCCTGTTTGGGGTAGTCACACAACTACTGCCCTGGGCGGGACAGTTGAAGCTGTTCTGGCAGGGCTTGACCTCTGTCTCCTAAACACCGGCGCTCCCACATACTTTAGTGTGGCACATGGCACTTTCTCTGCCATTGACCTCTTCATCAGCAGTCCTAGCCTTCTTCCTTCCATTCATTGGGGTGTCCACGATGACTTGTGACAGTGATCATTACCAGATTGTTTTGACCTTCCTTCAGTATATCTCACTCTGTCACCCTCCCAGGTGGGCCTTCTCTAAAGCTGTTTGGGGTGCCTTCTCTGCTACCATCCCCCCTGTTCTACCACACACTAGTATTGATGAGTCTACACTTTGACTGCCGCCCTTCTTTCTGCAGCTGTTTCAGCCATCTCTTCTTTCTCTGGTCCCCCCCCGGTTGGAAAATTGACCCTTGGTGGACTCTGTAAATTGCTGCGGCCATAAAAGACCCCCGCTGTGCTCTTCAATGCTTCAAGCGGCACCCTTCTACTGCTCTCCTTCTGGTCTTCAAACTGTCCCGCACCCAAGCCCGTTACCTAATCAAATTTCAGAAATGGATTTGCTGGGAACGATATGTGGCTGCCATAGGACCGCACACGCCCTCTTTACAAGTCTGGGTGTAACTCAGGCGAATTTTTGGCCATCGTCCTCCCACCGGCATTGCAGGAATTTCTGTGCATGGTGTTGTCCTTACCCGTGTGGACTTTGTTGCAGAGCATTTCACTCAACACTCTGCCCAAGCCTCTGCATCGACTCAGTATCCACCACTTGGAACGACTGCCTTTGTCTTTAGTTTCTTGCTGCTTGGAGCCTTATAATGCCCCATTTAGCGAGTGAGATTCTCCAGTGCCCTCTCCCTTTGTCCCGACACGGCTCCTGGACCAGATCGGATACATAACCAAATGCTCCAACACTTATCGGTGGCTGGCCACCATCATATTCTGACTCTTTTCAACCATCTGTGGAGTGAGGGGATATTTCCTACCCAGTGGCAGGAAAGCATTGTTAATTCCATGCTAAAGCCTGGGAATCCACCTCTTCAGTTGGATAGTTACCATCCAATTAACCTTACCAACACCCTCTGCAAGCTCCTTGAAAGCCTGGTGAGTCAGCAGCTGTTTTGGATCCTTGAATTGCGCGACCTTTTGTTATCGACTCAAGTTGGTTTTCGCTGTGACCGCTCTACGGTGGATAACTTGGTCCACCTGGAATCTGCTATCCGGTTGGCTTTTGCCCATCAGTAACACCTCATTGCAGTTTTCTTTGACCTGCATAAAGCTTATAACACCACCTGGCACCACCACATCCTCACCACCGTACACGAATGGGGCCTTCGTGGTGCTCTGCCCATTTTTATCTGTAACTTTCTTTCTTGTCACTCTTACCGGGTCCAAGTTGGTTCCTCCTACAGCACTTCCCATCGGCAAGAAAATGGGGTTCCACAGGGTTCCGTGCTGAGCGTGCCTGTCTTACTCATCGCCATTAATGGACTGGTGGCGGTTGCTGGGCTGACAGTGTCCCCCTCTTTGTATGCTGACGATTTTTGTATCTACTTCACTTCCTCCGTCATACGCGCTCCATAATGCCGTCTACAGGGGGCAATCTACCGGGCGGAATCTTGCACTCTGTTCCATGGCTTTCAGTTTTTGGAGGCCAAGTCGTGTGCCATGCATTTCTGCCGTCGCCGTACACTCCATCCCCATCTGGACCTGCTCCTCAATGGCCAATCCTTCAAGGTGGTGGACACCCATCGCTTCTTGGGTCTGGTCTTTGATGCCCAGTTGACATGGCTCCCTCATCTTCACTAGCTGAAGAGGACATGCTGGTTACATCTCAATGTTCTTAGATGTCTGTGCAATACCACCTGGGGTGCAGACCACTCTATTCTCTTGCGGTTGTACAAAGCGCTGGTCCAGTTCCGTTTAGACTACGGGAGCCCTGTCTATGGTTCTGCGTCACCTTCGACATTGCAGATACTAGACCCTATGTACTATTGTGGGGTACGACTTGCGACTGGTGCCTTCTGGACTAGCCCCGTGATTAGCCTTTTCACAGAGGCGGGGATTCTACCGCTGCGAGTTTTGCACCAACGCTGATATCTTAAGCGCTCCGCATTCACTACACCCCAAAGCACCCTAATTATGATCTCCTTTATCCAGACATGGAAATCAACATCTTGCGGTGGCAGCCACATGTGGGCTTACCATGACTACCTGCATTTAGTCGCTCTTTTCTGAGCTGCAGCACTTCCCTTTACTGCCTCGTTTCTCCACTCGCGCACGTACCCGTTCGTGGTTCGTCTCTTGGCCACAGCTCTGTCTTGATCTCTCCATCAATTCAAAGGATTCTATCCCTCCAGAGGACCTTCGCCACCAATTCTACTGTCTCCTCAGTTCATTCCAGGGTTTGGAAGTGATGTATACTGATGGCTCCATGGCTCTATGGTTGCTGGTCACACTGGTTATGCTTACACCTATGCGAGACACACGGAACTTCATTCCTTGCCAGATGGCTGTAGTGTTTTTACTGCAGAATTGGTAGCCATCTTTCGCGCATTGTACCATGTCCGCTTCTGCTCAGGACTGTCCTTCACTATCTGTAGTGAGTCCTTGAGCAGTTTGCAAGCCATCGGCCAATGCTTCCCTCGCCACACGTTGGTCATAGTTATCTAGGACTCTCCTTGATCAATGTGGATGCTCGGTGGTTTTCATTTGGACCCCAGGCCATGTTGGGATCCCTGCAATTAACTTGCCAATCGACTGGCTACTAACACGCCATCTCTTGCTGTTGGCATTGCGGAAATAAACCTTCACTTGTCATTACATTGTCGGGTTTTGGGACTTTGGAATGCAGAATGGCATACTCATTCTTCGCCAAACAAGCTCAGGGCGATAAAGGATTCTACAACTATGTGGTGGTCCTCCTTGTGGGCCTCTCGTAAAGCCTCTGTCATCCTTTGCCGGCTCCGCATCAGCCATACTTGGCTGACTCACCGTTATCTCCTCTGTCATGATGACCCCTCCTCTCTGTTGTTGTGGATCAATGTTGACTGTGGTTCACCTCTTACTTGACTGTCCTGACTTAGCCACTCTGCGACGGACTTTTAGCTTTCCTGACTCGATACCCCTGGCGTTAGATGACAATGCCTCAGCGGCTGATCTAGTTTTACGATTTCTTTGTGATCGGGGTTTTTAGTACTTTATTTAAGGGTGAGACCTCCAACCTTATCGGTGGGTGGAGGGGATGGCAGGCTGTCTTGCTCCCCCCCTTCGCCCTGACTGGACTGGCTTCGACTGGGCCTCTGCCTTCCCACTCCTTTCTATATGGGGGTCTGTTTTATTTCTAATGTCTATCTTGTCTACCTGTGCTTCTTCCTTCATGCCCCTGTCATTAGTCACTTTCTTTCCCTCCTCTCTTCTTTAGGCTACTTCCTTCCATCTCTGTTAATAATTTGTAATTTTATGGCCATTGTAGTTCCCTCTTATAGTGTGAGGTTTTATCGGTTTTAGTTATTGCAAGGTCGGAGGGACTGATGACCCTGTAGTTTGGTCCCTTTCTCCAATCCAACCAACCACAACACTCTACTCCACAGTCTCCCACCAGGTTGGGGTCCCTTGGGATGCACTCGTGCCAAGATTCTGGTGATCTACAACTGGACACCAGCCAGTGGCTGAAGAAGCCACAGGTTGCTGGTTGTAGAGCTTCAAGTTTCTCATCTGTCCCTGTAAGTAGGACAGACAAGCTGTCGCAGACATCAGTCATCCGAGTAGAAGAGGAACAAAAGACCACCTCCAAGACACTGGAGATTCCAGTGGTCCCATGTCGCTGAAACCCACATGTTCCACCTCAGTACCCAAGACGGAGGTCCTGGTGGCCCCTGTGGCACCGGATTCCACCACATGATCTGATTTAGAACCAATATGTATTGTTGTATCCTTGCTACCAGTGGCAGCAGGTGACCCTAGGGCACGACTTGCCTCCTTTGTCTCTTCACGTCCTGCACAGGATACCAATAGCGTGATGTCCAGTAAAGCTGTTGTGGTTTTTTCCACCACTTGGCTTGAGCTACCTCATGTCTAATGTGTTTCCCCTGCTTTCTGAAATGACCTCCAGGAAACTTGGTTCCCACCACTTATGAACCCCTATCCAGTGTGGTTATCAGAACTACTTTAAGAATGAAGCAGACTATGAAATAGTGTCAGGCAGAGTTAGCATGTACATTCTGGACTCTGTGTACAGCAGAACACATGCTCTCAGTGTGATTTTAGAGGCTGTGGCTGTTTGTGTGAGGATGTCTCTGAACTTCACTGTCTGTAAGTATGTATGTATGTATGTATGTGCATCTCTCTCACATTAGTTAAGTATCTCAGACTGCATTGTCTGCACTGTTTCTTACGAGTCCCCCCACTCTTCCTCATTTTTGGTGACTTCAATGCCCACACCCTTTTGTAGGGTGGAACTGTGACCATTGGCCATGGTACAGTTATCAAAATGTTGCTCACAGAGCTTGAACTTTCTCGTGAGTGCTAGTACTCGCCCCCTCCCCCCATACACTTCACTGTAGCATATGGATCGTATTTGACCATTGGACTTTCCATACGCAGCCCTGGTCCTGTCCCCTTCACCCATTTGAAAGTTCATGATGACCTGTGTGACTGATTATTTTCCGATCATCCTGTCCCTCCTTCACACTTAGCATCATCCCCCTTCAGTTCCGGGGGTTAGAATAGGCCGGCAGTATTCGTGCCTATCCTAAGAGGCGACTACAAGGAGTCACATGTTTTGGCCTTTATGTGATGGTCCCCTGTAGGGTTTGACCTCAATTTTTCAAAATTTTCCCAAAGAGCGAGCCAGTTGGGTAAGGGTACCTTACATGGTGCCTCATGTCCATCGTGCATTGATATCTGTAGCCCACTTTCACATCGTCGCATTGCAGTCCTGCCCATTCTCCATCTCCTGGGCGAGGAGACCTTCCTGGGTGCGTTTTCCACCATGAACTATGCAGTGTCACTTCTTCTTTACACCTCATATCCCGCACGGTAGCCAGTCCGTTGTGGTGGGGCCGCCATGTACCCTGTTGGTTGTAGCCCCCTGACCACACAGGGATCGCTCTGCTGATGCCTGCACCATAAACGTCCTATGTATGCCCAAGTTTAGATGCCCATTCCCCTGTGGCATCGGGACTCCTGGCAATGGCCATCCTGTCAGGTGGCCTTTGCTGCGGCTGAGTGGTGCCCGTGCGGAGGGCCGCTGGTCGGAGTGCGTGGCATCAGGGCGGATAACACGCCATGAAGCGTAATGCGCCATCTCTTGCTGGTGGTCTGCCACCAGCAGTCTCTAAGTGGGCAAAGTGTAGCTATAATGCTAAAAAATATGACCCCAAATTGTTCCCCTCCGTGGCCACACCGTGGGAGCAATGCCAGGCTAAGGAAGGCAGTGAAGCTTATTCACCCCAGTACCTCGAATGTACAAGAGTTGATGGGAAATCTTTCATGTCCATGAAGCCTCAGTTTTTTGTGGAGCATTTGGAGGACAAGTTGGAGTAGGTGGAGGGCTTGTCCAAAATGAGATCTAGGTCAGTTTTGATAAAAACAGTACCCTCTGCCCAGTCACGGGCATTACTCGCTTGTGACAAGTTTGGCAACATTTCTGTTGCCATCACGCCCCATAAGAGCTTATATTCCACAGGTACCTTCTTTACAGTCTGACAACAAGCTGTGTGCCAATTTAGAGCGGCGAACCTTCTGGAGAACCTGCCGGGCCTGTCTGAGTGGGCCCTTATTTCCTAGCTGCTTATGGGACTCCTCTGTAAGCATCACTGTATAGGCATATAGTCATAGATATCAGTAAGTCATACGATACTACTTGGAGACACTGTATTCTAGTGCAACTACACTAATGGGGCTTTCATTTCCACTTCTTCATCTTCATACGGTCTTTCCTGTCTCAGCGGTTTTTTAGGACCCGAGTTGGTAACACGCTGTCTGGTTGATTTGAGCAGGCGTTCATCAGGGCAGTGTTTTAAGTGTTACGCTCTTTGCCATAGCCATCAACAGGATCACATCTACCATAAGGAGTCCTGTACAGTGCTTCTTATGTGTAGACAGTTTTGCTGTTTTCTGTTCCTCCTCCAGTGTTGCAACGGCGAGCCGTCAGTTCCAACACACAGTGTGGAGGTTAGAGGAGTGGACTGCAAAGGTGGGTTTTCAGTTTTCTGCAGATTTTTTAATTTGCTTACCTTGAATATGGGGGACACCATCCTACAATTTAGAGACAGTGAAGTTTCTGGGCCTCATTTTTGACTCCCAATTGTCGTGGTTACTATACCTAGGAGACTTGGAAGTCAGAACCCAGAAGGCACTGATCATCATGAAGTGCCTTAGCCACAGGTCTTGGGGAGTGGATAGGGCGCGTCTCCTTTAGTTTTGTCGGGCTTTTGTGTGTTCGCGGCTGGTCTATGGTTGCACGGTGTATGGGTCAGTGAAACCCTCTTACTTGCGGATCATTGACGCTGTCCATCATGAGGGGATTTGGCTGGCCACAGGTGCTTATCGGACAAGTCCCATACCTAGCATCTGTGCTGAGGCAGGGGAACTGCCACTTACCATCTGGCACCAGCTCCTCGTGGTGCATCAAGTGTATAAGTTCCTTGCACCTCCAACTTCACCTGCACACCATACTGTTGCTCGTCCACCTCTGGAATGCCTTTTTTCCAACCATCCACGAGCTGCAGTGTCATTTGCGATCTGCATGCAGCATGTGCTGGAGTCATTGTGGAGCCAGTACGACCTCAAATCAGGATTTTAACCGTCTGCCACCCTGGTTACTGGAGAGACCCAGCGTGATTTTAGATTTGGTGCAGTAAGGAGAGATAGCACTCCTGTTTCTGTTTTTAATGTGATATTCTCTGATATTTTATCTGAGTGCCACAATCATGTAGTTGTTTTTACAGATGGGTCTAAGCAGGAGGACTCTGTTGGTTGCTCTGTCATTTTCCCAGATCGTGTCCTCAAGGTCAGACTGCCTCCAGAATTTACCGTCTTTGACGCAGAATTATATGCGATCTTGCGAGCACTGGAGCAGATGAGATGTTCTCCCGGTGTTAGATTTCTCATCTGCTCAGATTCTCTGAGCGCCCTTTACTCTCTCAAACATTTATACACAGCTGATCCAGTAACCCAGAATATCCAGGATGCCCTCCTACAACTACGACAACTGGGGTAGGAGGTGTCTTTCTGCTGGGTACCTGGGCACGTTGGAATTGCAAGAAATGAAAAGGCAGATCAAGCAGCCAAGGAGGTGTGTTGTGATCCTCTGGTATTTCAGTGTGCTATCCTTGTGCATGCTATCACCTCGCTGTTGAGGTACAAAGTCATGTGTCGATGGGAAGACGAGTGGCTGGGAGTGAGCAATAACAAGCTCCATGTTGTCAAGCTCACAACTCTGCCATGGAGTACTTCCTTCCAACCACGTCGGTGGGACGAGGTCCTTCTTATTCGTCTTCGCGTAGGCCACAGTCCTATGACACATGGATTCTTACTCCAGTGAGAGGACCCTCCAATGTGTGGTGCTTGGGGCGTGCATATCATGGTGCACCACATTTTATTGGGCTGCATTTTATTTGCCGACCAACAGACTGCAGCGGATTTGGCGGCATATTTGCCATCTATCTTATGTAATGATCAAACAAATGTGGTTAGGGTTTTAAAGTTTTGTGAATTGGCTAATATTTTTAACAAGATTTTAGGGAACTGTTCTTAATTTTTCAAAGGGTAGCTGTCTCACCCTAGTTTTTTGTAAGTGGTCAGCCAGTCTCATTTTTCTGTGCTTTTCTTTTAGTTCTTCTGTGTTTTAATTTCTTGATTAGCTCTCTTCCCTCCTAATTGGGTTTAGTGCATGTGATACAGTGTGACTGTGCAGTCATGTCGAGTACATGTGTGTACAGCACTTTTAGTTCATTTCCATATTCGTTTGTGTTCACAAGTTTAAGAGCGCTGATGATGTCACCGTTGGGCACCCATCAGATCCAAACATGCACACCCACCACCCCCCCTGCGGGTCCGGGGTAAGAATAGGCCCGAGGTATTCCTGCCTGTCGTACGAGGCGACTAAAAGGAGTTTCAACCGTTTCGGCCTTCCATGTGATGGTCCCCCTTGGGGTTTGACCTCCATTTTTCAAAATTCTACTGAAGTACGAGCCTTTTGGGGAAGGACACCTTACGTGGTGTACCACTGGTCCTAAGTGCACTAAGACCTTGGCACTCAGCATTACACCGGCGTTGTAACCATACCCACTATTCCTCAAATTGGGCCTAAACGCCTGATGGGTTGTCCAAGTTACGCCCATAGTGCATCTCCATCTGCCCCAGCGATCATGATGGACTTTCCATGGCACCAGAAATCCAGCACGGTAGCCAGCCCGTTGTGGTGGGGTCATCATGTACCCTCTAGGTTGTAGCCCCCTGACAACACAGGGGTCGTACTGCCGTTACCTGAGCTGCACCCTCCCCACGTCGGCCAAGGAGTAGATGCCCGTCTCCTTGGGGCATCAGGACTCCCGGCAATGGTCATCCTGCCAGGTGGCCCTTGCTGCGGCTGGGTGGCGCCCGTGGGGAGAGCCCCTGGTCGGAGTGGGTGGTATCGGGGCGGACGTTTCGCAGATGAAACGTCAACATGTATCAGGTCGCTCTGCGGCCGAGTCTTTCAAAAGAAAAGGTACCGTTTCTAGTCCTGGTTCTCCTGCCCTTTCCCCCTTGGCCACTCCATGGGAGGAGGGACAGGCCCGCCGGCTTGGGGCGAAGTACTTCCCCCGCTATTTGGTCTGTTCTCGAACCGATGGGGGGGACATTCGCCACCTCCAAGCCCATGTTCTTTGTTCAGCACATTGAGGACATCTTCGGGGAAATCGAGGCTCTCAGCAAGATGCGTTCAGGGTCCGTACTTATCAAGACCATCTCCGCCACACAGTCGGCGGCGCTCCAGGCGTGCGACCGCCTAGGGGACATCCCAGTATCCATTGTCCCACATCTGGCACTAAATAGGACGCAGGGGGTTATTTTTCATCGTGACCTCCTGCTACAATCTGATGAGGAGCTCAGGGCCAACCTGGAGCGCCGAGGCGTGCATTTCGTCCGGCGAGTCCAGCGCGGCCCCAAAGACCGTTGCATCGACACCGGGGCCTTCATCCTCGCCTTCGAGGGGGACGATTTCCCGGAGAAGGTAAAGGTGATGTGCTACCGGTGTGACGTGCGACCTTACGTCCCGCCTCCTATGCGCTGTTTTAGGTGTTTGCTCTTTGGGCACATGTCGTCACGGTGTGAGGCTGAGCCCCTTTGTGGCGATTGTGGCCGTCCTCTTCGTGAGGAACATACATGCACCCCACCACCTCGGTGCATTAATTGTCCTGGCGTCCACTCGCCTAGATCCTCAGACTGCCCCGCATATCAGAAGGAGAAGAAGGTACAAGAAATCAAAACTTTGGATCGGCTCTATTATTCTGAGGCCAGGAAGAAGTATGACCGCCTCCATCCCGTGCCATTGACCACTTCGTTTGCCTCAGTTGTGTCCACTCCTTCCGCGGTATCCTCACCCCTATCCTGTCCCCCCTCCGCCTCCTCCGCCCATCAGGGGGCTCTGCCTCCGCCTCCCAAATCCCTCCCTTCCAAATCCTCCTCCCCCGTGGCCCCCACCCCCTCTGCCCCAGGGGCCACCCTTCCTCCTCCTCCTCCTCCTCCCCCCACGCCACCTGAGAAGCGATCCTCTTCTCAGGCGTCCATCGGGGAAACGTTCTGGACCCCAGCTTCCGAGGTCCGGCGTTCCAAAACGGACCCCGCGCGTGAGGACCTTCTTCGGGTCCAGCCCACCATCCCTGTGCCTCCTCGGCCTTCCAAGAAGGCCTCCAAGAAGAAGTCTCTATCCCCCTCTCCACCCCGGCGCGTTTCGTCTGATGCTTCATCCGTGAGTCGCTGCTCCCGCCCGTCCTCAGTTTCGCTGGGACGCTCTGCTGCCAGGCGCTCCGCCGGCTTTTCATCGGCAAATGATGCGGCCCCTCCTACACAACCAGGGACAGCGGCCGCAGCTGGCGACGAGTCGATGGAACCGGATCCGCCTCCCGTCGGTTGTAGCGTTGTTCCCTCGCAACCTGGCCCTCCGCGGCTGTCGAGGTGACCAGCTCTTCCCCGTCTCGTTCCCCCAACTTTTTGACTAGCGATGGCGTTGTTTCATTGGAACGTAAGAGGTATTCGATCTAATCGGGAGGAATTACAACTGCTCCTCCGCCTGCACTGTCTGCTCGTCCTTGGTCTCCAGGAAACCAAGTTGCGCCCGACTGACCGTATTGCCTTTACCCACTATACCTCGGAGCGGTATGACCTCACCCCTGTGGACGGTATCCCAGCTCATGGTGGGGTCATGTTGCTCGTTCGGGACGATGTCTATTACCATCCCATCCCATTGGCCACCCCACTCAAAGCAATAGCTGTCCGCATTACTCTTTCTGCTTTTACTTTTTCAGTTTGTACCATCTACACGCCACCGTCATCTGCTGTTAGTCGGGCTGACATGATGCACCTGATTGTTCAGCTTCCTCCGCCGTTTTTATTGTTTGGCGACTTCAATGCCCATCATCCCCTTTGGGGCTCTCCTGCATCCTGTCAAAGAGGCTCATTCTTGGCGGATGTCTTCAACCATCTCAATCTTGTCTGCCTCAATACCGGCGCCCCGACTTTCCTCTCGGACTCCACTCATACCTACTCCCACTTGGACCTCTCGATCTGTTCTACCACTCTTGCCCGTCGGTTCGAGTGGTATGTCCTTTCTGACACCTATTCGAGCGACCACTTCCCCTGTGTCGTTCGTCTCCTGCACCACACCCCATCCCCACGTCCTTCGAGCCGGAACATACTGAAAGCTGACTGGGGACTTTACTCCTCCCTGGCGACCTTTCCGGACCACGATTTTCCCAGTTGTGACAGTCAGGTCGAATACCTCACGGCTGTTATCATCAATGCTGCCGAACGTTCCATTCCTCGTACTACTACTTCTTCTTCACGTCGCGTTTCCGTCCCCTGGTGGAACGAGGCTTGTAGGGACGCTATCCGTGCTCGACGACGTGCTTTACGCACCTTTTGCCGCCATCCTACGTTGGCGAATTGTATTGAATACAAACGACTCCGAGCGCAATGCCGTAGAGTCATCAAAGACAGCAAAAATGCTTGTTGGGCCTATTTCACCAGCTCCTTTAACAGTTTTACTCCCTCTTCCATCGTTTGGGGTAGCCTGCGCCGGCTGTCGGGCATTAAGGCCCACTCCTCGGTACCTGGCCTGACCTCAGGTAATCAGGTCCTTGTTGATCCTGTGGCTGTCTCCAACGCCTTTGGCCGCTTTTTCGCGGAGGTTTCAAGCTCCGCCCATTACCATCCTGCCTTCCTTCCCAGGAAAGAGGCAGAAGAGGCTCGGCGACCTTCCTTCCACTCGCTGAATCTGGAAACTTATAATGCCCCCTTTACTATGCGGGAACTCGAACGTGCGCTTGCACTGTCCCGGTCCTCTGCTCCGGGGCCAGATGCCATTCACGTTCAGATGCTGGCACACCTTTCTCCGGCGGGCAAAAGCTTCCTTCTTCGTACCTACAATCGCGTCTGGACCGAAGGTCAAGTCCCCATGCGTTGGCGTGACGCTGTTGTTGTTCCTATAAACCAAACCCGGGAAGGATAGACACCTTCCTTCTAGTTACTGCCCCATTTCTCTTACAAGCTGTGTCTGAAAGGTGATGGAGCGCATGGTTAATGCTCGGTTAGTCTGGATTCTTGAATCTCGATGACTACTTCCTAATGTCCAATGCGGCTTTCGTCGCCGCCGCTCCGCTGTTGACCACCTTGTGACCTTGTCGACATTCATCATGAACAACTTTTTGCGAAGGCGCCAAACGGTAGCCGTGTTCTTCGACTTGGAGAAGGCGTATGATACCTGTTGGAGAGGAGGTATCCTCCGCACTATGCACAGGTGGGGCCTACGCGGTCGCCTGCCCCTTTTTATTTAATTCCTTTTTAACGGATCGAAAGTTTAGGGTGCGTGTGGGTTCCGTATTGTCCGACGTCTTCCTCCAGGAGAACGGAGTGCCTCAGGGCTCCGTCTTGAGCGTAGCCCTTTTTGGCATCGCGATCAATCCAATTATGGATTGCATTCCACCTAATGTCTCAGGCTCTCTCTTTGTCGATGACTTCGCGATCTACTGCAGTGCCCAGAGAACATGCCTCCTGGAGCGCTGCCTTCAGCGTTGTCTAGACAGCCTCTACTCATGGAGCGTGGCAAATGGCTTCCGGTTCTCTGAAGAGAAGACGGTTTGTATCAACTTTTGGCGATATAAAGCGTTCCTTCCGCCATCCTTACATCTCGGTCCCGTTGTTCTCCCATTCGTGGACACAACTAAGTTTCTAGGGCTCACGTTGGACAGGAAACTGTGTTGGTCTCCACATGTCTCTTATTTGGCGGCCCGTTGTACACGTTCCCTTAATGTCCTCAGAGTTCTTAGCGGTTCATCTTGGGGAGCGGATCGCACTGTCCTGCTTCGCTTGTATCGGTCCATAGTCCGATCGAAGCTGGATTATGGGAGCTTCGTCTACTCGTCCGCTCGGCCATCCCTCTTACGCCGGCTCAACTCCATCCACCATCGGGGGATACGTCTTGCGACCGGAGCCTTCTACACTAGTCCTGTCGAGAGTCTTTATGCTGAAGCTGCCGAGTTACCATTGACCTACCGGCGCGACGTACTGCTGTGTCGGTATGACTGCCGGCTGTTGTCTATGCCCGACCACCCCTCTTACAAGTCCTTCTTCGCCGATTCTCTCGACCGTCAGTACGGGTTGTATGTGTCTGCCCTGCTGCCCCCCGGAGTCCGCTTCCGTCGCCTGCTTCGACAATTGGATTTTGCCCTCCCTACCACCTTCAGAGAGGGTGAGAGCCCGACACCACCTTGGCTCCAGGCTCCGGTTCATATTTATCTCGACCTCAGCTCACTCCCGAAGGAGGGTACTCCGGCTGCAGTGTATTGCTCACGGTTTGTCAAACTTCGTGCTCGACTTGCCGGTCACACCTTTATTTACACCGATGGCTCCAAAACTGACGATGGTGTCGGCTGTGCCTTTGTCGTCGGGGCCGCCACCTTTAAATACCGGCTCCTCGACCAATGTTCCAGCTTTACGGCCGAGCTTTTTGCTCTCCATCAGGCCGTTCAGTATGCCCGCCGCCACCGCCATTCATCGTATGTACTCTGCTCTGACTCACTAAGTGCTCTTCAGAGCCTTGGAGCTCCCTATCCGGTCCATCCCTTGATTCAACAGATACAGCAGTCCCTCCATTCTTTCGCTGATAATGGTGGTTCTGTCAGCTTTCTGTGGGTTCCCGGACATGTAGGAGTGCCTGGGAATGAGGCTGCGGATGCTGCAGCCAAGGCTGCAGTCCTCCTGCCTCGGCCAGCCTCCCATTGTGTCCTGTCATCTGACGTTCGTGGGGATGTATGTAAGAGGCTTGTGTCATTGTGGTGGGATGCCTTTGTCGTCGGGGCCGCCACCTTTAAATACCGGCTCCTCGACCAATGTTCCAGCTTTACGGCCGAGCTTTTTGCTCTCCATCAGGCCGTTCAGTATGCCCGCCGCCACCGCCATTCATCGTATGTACTCTGCTCTGACTCACTAAGTGCTCTTCAGAGCCTTGGAGCTCCCTATCCGGTCCATCCCTTGATTCAACAGATACAGCAGTCCCTCCATTCTTTCGCTGATAATGGTGGTTCTGTCAGCTTTCTGTGGGTTCCCGGACATGTAGGAGTGCCTGGGAATGAGGCTGCGGATGCTGCAGCCAAGGCTGCAGTCCTCCTGCCTCGGCCAGCCTCCCATTGTGTCCTGTCATCTGACGTTCGTGGGGATGTATGTAAGAGGCTTGTGTCATTGTGGTGGGATGCTTGGTCATCCCTCCAAGGAAACAAGCTCCGGGCAGTAAAACCGCTCCCAACTGCTTGGACAACATCCTCCCGACCATCTCGGCGCGAGGAGGTCCTTCTGACCAGGTTGCGGATTGGGCATTGCCGGTTTAGCCACCGCTACCTGCTCTCCGGTGACCCAGCCCCGCAGTGCCCTTGTGGTCAGGCATTAACAGTGCGCCATGTTTTATTGTCGTGTCCCCGTTTTAGTCAATTTCGTGTTGTCCTGTCCCTGCCATCTACTTTACCAGATGTTTTAGCTCTGCATGTGGGGCTAATGCTTGCATTGTTGAAAGCATACCTAAGCTTCACAAGCTTCCTGAGTGGTGCTAAATGGTTAGCAGCCCATGGAGCCCATTCAGCAGGAGCTAGTGATTTGGTATAGTGAACCTGGGGTTCCTGATCTGAATGCTTGTCAGCAGTGATGGCTGCTGTGTAAGAGCACATGAACACCCTAACTTTTCCTCCTTGCAGATTTATTGGTTATTTTTCTTTGAATTCTGTTAAACGTAACATAAATGGTGCAATCTGAAAGATGTGGCATTTAAATCTAGCGCACTACTGCTCCTCTGGACTTTGTGAAACTTGACATCAGGGTCACGAGCACACCTACAATTGTGCACGTTTTAAGGAGCTTTTGTGCATGGATAACTTGCATGACGTAATTGCCTTATGGGCTAAATACATACGGATTCGATAATCAATGTGCACGTTTGATGAGGTTCACACTTGACTAGAAGTTTGTCAGTGCCACCAGGTGGTAGTACACTGCAGCAGACTTCTATCCCCGTTCACTTGGCATAAATCCTGCTAGATAATAGCACGCTACTCAGATATGCTAATTCACTCACTATTTACTGTAGGAAAATTAGGTCAGACATCAGTATATGTTAAAGTTGTACTGACACTAAACCTATTTTGTTGGTTTCTGAATGAGTTTTAGTATATTAAGTTACAAATTTTATCGTATAGTAATGCATTTGAGGCTCTGAGAATCATAAGGGCCTGAAGCACATAATGATTGAATGTGAGATTGTAGTATTTATTCATGCTTCCAAAATCTGTTGAGCTTATGAGGAGTCAGGTTTATCTGTGCTGTAGGCCCACACTGTATATATGAAAATCGACGAAAAGCTGTATCATTTGTATCTCTGATATTCACTTAAACATGGGATGGATGGTAGTATGCTGTAGGCCCTTACAGATCTCAGCGTCTCATTTGTATTCAAGTGACCATGTCGGTAGACATTACTACTTGAGTTTAATTATTTCCATAAACGGCACATTTGTGTTAGGAGTTTGTTTGTGTACTGTGCGGGAATCGGCTTTTGTGTGCAATGTAAATATGAACTATGTTGAATCTATTTTAAATGTTAACAGAAAATTAAAGCTTTGAGGACAGGTCGTGAGTCTTGCTTGGGTAGCTCAGCTGATAGGGCATTTGCACATGAAAGGCAAAGGTCCTGAGTTCAAGTCTTGGTCTGGCACACGGTCCTAATCTGCCAGGAAGTTTCATATCAGCACACAGTCCACTGCAGAGTGAAAATCTCATTTTGGGAACAGAGACTTAAATTACCGATAAAAGTTAGCCACAAAGGAACTAGGGCCTCAGAGAACAGATTCTTTGATGGAGAGAGTGACGAAATCAAATAAGCGTGACTATGAGCAAACATTTAGCAAGGAAGTGTACAGATAGCACAAGTTTTTGTGTGGGTGCAGTGTAAGAATATATGACTTTCAGCCGGGAAGCAAATTCATGGACTAATATATCTGTTAGGGACCTTGTACATTTGTCCGAAAAAATGGAAAAGCATGAAAACTTCCACTTGCGCAAATATGCAAAATGGAGAGTTGCAAAAGCTTAAACATTATTTTGTTATTATCCTAAACTGTACTTAATTATGTACAAAACAATGAAATTCCACAAAAATATTTCTTTCTTTTGTCAGATAAGTTATGTGTATTATTATTATTATTATTATTATTATTATTATTATTACTGTTGGTATTATTATTGGCAGTGGCTTTGGTTGTATGAACTTGTTGATAAGCATGACTGCTATAGCAGAGGCTATTAATTTCACTCTCTCAGATTTAACTGAACCTAAAAATTTGTGAACACCCGGAATGTATACTCAAGAGCTGCCACTGCTTGTCAGTATTTCGTGACTGTTAGATATGTGGTTAATCCACTATCATTAGGCACTATGTGGGATATTGGTCATCACATGTCATTGTCATATTCAAGGGACAACCTAGTTGTATGAAATGAGGCAAATTTGCACATGAGAGGTCCTCTGCTCATCGTAAGTGAATATTTCTTTTAGAATTGTGCTGCTTGTTATTGTGACTGCCCAATATTTTCTGAGGAGAAGAAAATCCAGGAAGTAAAGATAAAAAATTGACTAGCATATTCTGAAGTAAAAAAAGGCTTAAAAACTACTTGTTTTTGTTTTCATGCTCGCATTTGTAATCAAAATTCTGCTACAGAAAAGGGAATTCCTCATCGTGAATTCGTTCAGCTTACACTCTCCCTTCAGCTTACAAACAGAACCAGAGGAAAAAGCAGAGATAGACCCTCACACTTCACAGAACCATTGCATCAGGCAGAAAGAAAATAAGGAATAAGTACAAAGATACTGCCATTTGAAAGAAAGATAAACTATAAACAAATGGTCAAAGCGACAAAATTAAGGATTATTTACAGAATTCTTCAGGAGTTTACTCACTCACAAAAGATATGAAGATTTGTGAACAGGCCGAGGGAACTGATAAGTACCTGAGTCATTCCTCAGCTGAAAGACAAAGTAAAAGGTGGGTTCAGGACCCACATAGTCGCAAGACTTTTTGTACAATAAATTCCTTTGGTTCTGCCTTCAGGTGACGCAGTTTGAAGACTCTTGAAAGCCCCTCTGTTAGACAACTGTGTCATCCACAGAAAGAGAGAAAAGAGAAAAAGATGGAATGCTTATTTTGTAAATGATATAAGCCATTCCACACTTCTTTACATAACTACAATCATGCAAGTGGTTGCAGTCAAAGACCATGTGCCAAGTAGAGTTGATTGGTGGGTTTGTTGTTTGGTTACCTAATTGCATGTTCCAAGGGTCACATAGAGTGATAAGGTGTAATGATGTTGAACTAGTCAGTTTACATAGTCTAAAGTTAAATGGTATTCAAATACTGTCTCATTTTTGGCACATCAAGCATCAGATGAAAATTCGTCCTATTGATGTACGTAACATGCAGATGAGGCTCTGCAACCTCCAGCTGCAGGGGTCAGGCTGTGAATAGAACAGAAAGCTACACAGAAGGGTACTGAGCAAAAAGTGATCTAGACACAGTACACCGAACTGGCAATATTTGTATATAGGAACAGATTCCAGGAATGAATGGATTAGACTGTAGATTGTCAGTGCTGCTCTTACAACTGTTAATGAAATAATGAAGGTATGACAAATTGATCTCGTGGTACAAACACGTCTGGTAACTCTCTTACTCTTGTGCTGCCTTTGCACTTGGGACTCTAAAGATGGAAATAATTCCAAAATGTGTCATTGTACGATCAATACAGTCATTGTTCACCTGCTGTATGACTCTTTGTGCGACTTAACTGTTAATGAAGCTGTGTTCTAAAGCATTCAGAGCAGCACACTTCAGTGAGGTGCTAAATATTTAGATAGCCAAAGATTGCTTTCAGAATCTGCTCTGAAGACGATTTGCATTATGTGAAATACTCATTGACAGTTGTAATGTATTTACTTTATTGTTGCTGATTACTCACTGTATATAACTAGTAGATTTTCAGTTGTTTGAGTGTTAAATCTTGTATTTGTGTGTGTGCTAACTTAATCGCGCACTTTAGAGAGAATTACTTGTGCAATGTGCACTTAGAACATCATTTGTACTCTCCAATTTATGTATGAAAAATAGTGAAGTGTGGTTGAAAAATCTAAATCTTTTGAAGAAATTGTCTATTTGTGATTCACAATCAGTGAATAGAATTTGTTAAGGAAATTAAATGGCATAACATTATGCTGTTTTATTATATCAATTTCCAAGAGAGAACTAGAGGTAACTATATGAAATGTACAATTTATTCTGTTGCAGCTATTATCTCGTTCACTGTCTGCTAAAGCATCTGGGTCAAATAAAATATATGCTAGTGCTGGAGAAGCTGTGAAGGACATTCCAGATGGAGCTAAAATTTTAGTTGGAGGTAATGTATTAATATATATGTACTCTCTCTCTCTCTCTCTCTCTCTCTCTCTCTCTCTCTCTATCTCTCTCTCTCTCTTTTTTTCAATCTGAGCACTGGCTCACCCAGCCAGTTTTAAGGGGACCTGCAGCTTAGCAAAGTGAACCATATTGCGGGTTGACTTTTCATGTATACAAAACACTGTCATATGTAACTTAATTGATGTGATAGTTAAAATCCTACCTATAGATTTTTAGTCTGACACTTATTTGCTGAGTCACGAAGTTACCGCGTAACATTGAAGATTTTTATTGTGCAAGATTTGTTTTAATGTATCAGTCACATTGACCAGGTTGGTATGCAAAGGTCGACTCCATGGCATTACTTAAAATTATTTGTTTAAGTAGGATTACTCCTGGTCTCCTGGTGCATAAATGATTTGAGCATTGGGTTTGCTCCTATGGAATCAAATAACTGTAATGCCACCAATTTGACTTGGTGATTTTATGATGTAAAAGAACTCTTAGATAGCTCGCCACATTCAGTGCTTACTTGTTTTGATAATTTTTGTGCATTGCTATGAATGAATACTAAAAACTGTACCAGGTGCACTGAAGCAGATAATGGGAACATAAAAATTCTGTTGCCATGAAAGGTGAATTGTTGCACTCGTTACTGAAAACTTTTATTTACACAATTACAGTGTTCCACATCTGTAATGGAGAGATGATTTAACTCGCATTCAATGGTTCACTCTCTTCGCTCTTGACACTGTAAGGTCACATATTCATTATTCATTCAGGAACTCTGTTGTGTGTGACTGAAGGTATCAAATAGAATTGCCCCAAGGCAGTGAAAATTCTATTCTTGCTTCTGTAAGTCTGTAGCCAGTGTGAAACACAGTATGTGATTCACTTGGTTGAGTTACACCATCTGCAATATGAAACATGTATTAATCAAAAAGTGGAAAATTTGGACTGGAGTAATGACAGTTTTATGAAAAGGATAGGTTACTACTCACCATGTAGCGGAGATGTTGGGTCACAGATAGGCACATCGAAAAGACTGTTAAACAAGTAAGCTTTCAGTAAAAAGGCCTCGTTCCAAATTAGACAACATGTACATACACACTCACAAAAATGCAGCTCACACACACATGACCTCTGTGTCTGGCTGCCAAGGTCAGACTGGTCTATCCTTTACATGCATGCATTAATGTTAATAGTGAAACTTGTAGCAGTGAGATATTGTGAAAAACTTCTAAACAAGAGGGCCAGAGTGCAAAAAATCGTTTTTAGATTTAAAAAATCATTAAAAACTATTACAACATAAATAAGTGAAAAGCTATTATGTATATCGATAACGAACACATCGGTCTGTGACATAGGTGGAAACTTAACTGAAGGAAGGTTGTCCACACACTGCGAATAATTTGTATTTTCCACCTTACAGATATCTTCAGGTCAAGGTACTATCTTCGGTTACCCCACACTACTCTCCCATTGGCTGTCTCAACCCTGATACATTGCCAACATCTGATCTGTATAGCACATCACTACAGCATATGTACACCTTGCAGTGCAGTTTCACCTTAGTGTGCTTGTTGCATTGAAAATATTCAGAGTTGAAACTGGTTTATAAAATGTCCCTCGTTTTGCCTCTGCACATGCAACAGTAAAAGATGTCATCCTTTAATGGTGTAAATTGTACAGTTAGCAGAACCAAAAATTGTGGAAAGGATTTCATTGATGACATTGTAAATATAGGAAACATAAGATATCTTATCACTAATTGGACAAGTTTCCATATGTCTTAAGCAGGAATGGCAAGGTGTGACAAACATTTAAGAATAGATGGGAAGGGCACTTGCTCATGGTTTTGAGGTTCACTGGACGTAAGGCTTCTCTTCTGTACACTGTATATTGCTGATAACAAATTTTGAGCCAGCAAATTGGTGCTTTCTTTTCCATTGTATTGGACCTCAACCATTTAAAGTGAACAACATTAGTTTAACAGTCTATTGCTATTGTATTTGTTGACACCTCCAAGAAATTCATGCAAGAGAAGAAATTAAAATATAGAGGTGCTATATAATATTTAAATATAATTATTCCAAAGAATGTAGGTAGTTTAGATTATGTATTTAACCTGATCTGATTGATACCATCAGGCCTCTTGCATCAGATCAGGGTTTCACAGGAGATGTGTTGTCTTAGTGCAGACCAGCTTGGTGTATGGTCATGAAACCTGCACAGTTATTTTGAGAAATTGGTTTCTTGGAAACATTTTTTTTCACTGCTTTTGAGCAGCTCATAGGATAAGTGTTTGGAACAACGATGATAATGTAGACATATGTGTATGGGAATAATGGCATCAGAGACGAGTGTGCATCTGGAATACAATTAGTCTGTTAAGCTTGCACACTGATAAAGAGCCCATCGACCTGAAATAATTGCTAAAGTAATCAGAATAGCTAAGCAAAAAACGGATACAAATGTAAGTGCTTCTGTGAGACTGCAGAGAAAAAGTTTCTGCAATTGAAAGCAGTTGGCATTGGCAATTCTTCTGGTGTGGTCTTCCTAAGGGAAAAGTGTGCATTTCTCCAGTTTTAATGTCGGCAATACTTTGTTGGTTGCATATCAGAGAATTTAATGTAGTTCATGTGCCTCTAAGCACAATCAAAAGTAATTAGAGCAGAGATGCATGGACCACAGGGTGCATCCAGCCCACCATTGATCTGATTGTGGCCAGCACAACACATTCATTCTTGTATTATTATTATTGTTATTATTATTATTATTATTATTATTATTTTCATTTTCTGCACGTCTTTCATTCCCTCCCAAAATGGAGAGAGCAATATCTTGTAGAACTTTGTTCTTTTGAGCCCAGTTTACCTAGCATTGGGGCAGAGGCATCCTAATTGGAATAATAACTTGTCTTGTGGCTAGATATTTCTGATCTTGCAGTTCATACATAGTAACAATGAGTAGTTTGCAGCCTGTGATACTGGCAAGTCTTTAAACCCCTGCATTATGATTTGTTTTGTTGCCATGAATTTGTGACATATTTCATTGTGATTTTCAATATCACACAAAAATTATTTTCACATTTTTCACGAGTAAGTTAATGCATCATAATTGTGAGGTAAACGTAATATACATGCAAACAAAGTTGACACTCGGCATGGTGTCTGATGAGAGTGGCTGTATATAGGAAATGCCTTAGTGGTCGCTCCCAACAGCCAGATATTTATCATTAGATTGTGATGATAATAGTTTAAGGCTGGATACAATGGGGCAAAACAAACCTTGCTCACCATCTACATGACTGTGAGGACAGTATGTTTGAGGGGGGGGGGGGGGGGGGGGGGGGGAGATAAGCAACAATGTGGAGTGGGATATTCATGAGGAAAGGAAAATAGCAAGAGGAAAAACTATGATGGAAAGGAATTGGGAATGAGGTGACCAAGGATGGGCAGAGGATGTGCTAAGGAGATGGTTACCATCTGTGCAAGTCAGTGAAACTGGTACTGTGGAATAGAGTCCAAATGACAAGCATGTTTAAGCAGCCATTGAAGTCGGTGTTTTGATGTGTAACATGTTCAGCAATCGGACTGTAGAGCTTGCAATTAGCTACAGTAGGCATTGGCCTGTCGTGCAGGTAGACAGCTGGTCAATTGTCATACCTATGTAAAATTGCAGATAGTAGTAACAACATAGCTGGCAGGTGATGTAACTGCTTTCACATTTTGTCATACCTTCAGATATTGCACATAGAAAGTGATATGCTTCTTGGGAATAGGGAGGGTTGCACCATAATGGAGTAACCAGCAGAGGTACCAGTGGAGCTCTATTTGCAGAGTTCTTTAGACAAATAAGGTGTGGCTGTTCTAGAGTTGTCATTGTGAGTAGGAAAATGAATTTAGGGGACAGATTTTGGATTGAACCTAATTTTTTTATGAGTTGTTGTATACTGTACTGTGCTATACTTCTGAAGTGGAATCATGGTGACAAGGTTAGTAAATTAAATATATCAGAAAGCTGCCAGAAACTCTCAGCCATATAATTGCTATAGCTAAAGAACACATTTGTGAACTCCTTGCCAGCAGGAAGGATATTAAGCCAGAAATTATTTTCAAGTTATTAATTACTGTTCACCCTCTGACTGTGATGTTGAAATCACTGGGAAGGAATTTGCTGAGGCAAAATGAAGACAGTTTGGAGGGGCAAATTTCTGGAGAGTTAGACGGAGGCTGCAAGAAAAGAGAGGAGGAGATCACAGTTAGAGGGATATTTATTGTGGATAAAACAAGGTTTTAAAGTTTATTTTGGACAGTCTTTGTGCAAGAAGATGAGTGGCAAAGAAACGTTTTCGTTGAAGAGAGCAAATAAAGGAAATCAGTTCCTTGACCAGGTCCACATGGTTAAACCTGGATTTGGGGGCTAAAGGTGAGTCTTTTTGAGATTTACACAGGGCTCAGAGATTTTTAAGCGGTAAGTTGATGACAATCTGTGTGGAAAGGGTATTTGGAAGTTGTGCTTTTGCGAGAAGTATCTATAGCTACAGCCATACTCTACAAACCACCATGAAGTGCATTGCAGGGGGTATGTTCCATTGTGCCAGTAATTATGGTCTCTTTCTGTTCCATTTACTTATGGAGTGCAGGAAGAATGATATAAGGAAAGCTTCTGAGGCAGAGTGGATCAGCAAGGCAGGGTATGGTGTTACAATGGGTTGAAGAGAGGGGTGCGTGGGAGAAAAAGAGTTCTTATGGTGGGTAGTGGTTTTACCTGATGGGAGCAGAATATAATGGTAGCACAGGAAATTAGTTGTTCTGCTGTCCAGAACATAAACACCCGCTAGTAAATCTGCTACCTGTTTCATCTCAAGAAGTTCCTACACTATGGATACCACACTTTTGGGAAGCTGGAGCTATGTGCATATGCTGATAATCTCACATGAGGTTTTACTGACAATATCTAGTACAGGTAGTTCATGAAGATATCTACTACAAAGTTTCTTCTCATCCCCAGAATTAGATTATAGTTTTCGTTCCATAGACCCAAAAATGAGATGAGTTTGACCGGTGTGGAACAAGTCGCAAAGTATAACATAAAAAACATAAAACATTTGAATATAATATTCACTTTCCTGATCACTTGTCAGGAGATTGTAAAAATATGTGAATACATGATGGTAAACTGGAACTGCTAATATTTACAGAATTAATACACTGTCAGAATGAAACACTGTTATGCACTTTCAGTAAATTTATCGTCATCATCTCAGCCTTTTCTCACATCATGTGGGGTCGACGTTGCTTTGCTGTATCCTTCTCTTTCATAAATACCTATCCATTGTCTTTTCTCTGAGCCATCCTTTCTCCCTTAGGTCCCCTGCTACCTTGTCTTTCCATCTCAGTATTGGTCTTCCTCTTCTCCTTGATCCTTAGATTTCTAGGTCTTCAACTCTTCTCCCCACGTAGTACTCCCATCTTCTCTGCACATGTCCATACCACCTTAGCCTACTTTCTTGGATCTTCTTCCCTGTGGGCCCTACTTTTACTGTTCCCCTCATGTACTCATTCCTTACTCCCTGCCGGTCCGGGGGTTTGAATAGGCCTGAGGTATTCCCGCCTGTCGTACGAGGCGACTACAAGGAGTTTCACACGTTTCGGCCTTAATGTGATGAGCCCCTGTAGGGTATGACCTCCATTCTTCAAAATTTTCCTGAAGAGCAAGCCAATTGGGGAAAGGCGCCTTACAAGGTGCATTGTGTCCATCGTGCATTGAGATCTTTAGCCCACTTTCTCGTCGTCACATTGCAGTCCTGCCCATTCTCCATCTCTTGGGTGAGGACGCCTTCCTGGGTGTGTTTTCCACCATGCACTATGCAGTGTAAATTTCCGCGTCAACGATGACCATGGACTGCCTTGCACCTAATACCCAGCACGGCAGCCAGTACCTTTTCTAGCCTTTTCTCACTCATTTTCCATCCATTTACTCTCCCGATCTTGCACCTCATAGTTCATTCCCTTGCAAGATCTGTACCATACACCCACCCATGCAGCCCACTTCAGTCCTGTCACAGGCATTTCCTATGCAGTAAAAGTGTAATTAAATATGGCAGCAGCCACATCTTCTGTAATGTGCATTATAGTGAAAGTTGTCCTGGTTTTGAACTGTTGTGCACGTCAATATCGGTCACCACTGGTAGCGAATGAAATTTAGTCTCCTTCTGGGCATCTTGCCCTGAGTAACAAAAACCAGTGTTGAATGCTCTCCTCCGTAGGTCACTGTGGCTCACTTCAGTGGTGATATAATTTCATTCATTGTTTACTACAGCAACACACAATTGACTTTTATGTAAACTGAAGGGGAGAAAGTAAAGGGAAGGAACTAATGATATCAGATGCATGGAGACCTTGTGCGGCTGCATGAATGAACATTGCCAAATTATATCTAATCACATACTTGACCACCTAGTTGGTGCACATTATAATTTCATTGACTTTTAACAGTTGCTTGAACATCCTTACTATTTGGATCCAGCCTCCCTCCCCATTCCTGGCCAGCTACAACTTCTCTGAAATGCACAGAGTGAAACTGTCCTTCCAACAAAAACTCCGTTCTCACAATCCCCCTTGCTTAAACCTATGTCAGTTCCCATCTGCTATATTCCAATCCCTGTCTGTTACTCTGTCAGTTCTTGCTATATCCCATGCCAATTCTCTCCTGCCCAAAATGTTTTACTCCTCTTTCCTCCCCTTCCCATCCTGTTCCTCACATCTCCCTTCCTCCTGAGCATTTTTTAAATTGCTACTCATATTAATCTGTGTTATCCTACTGTTCAACATTGCCACTGGTGGTCCTGTCCCCTCTCCTGCCTTCCAGTGCTACTGTACCTCTTCCTTTCCTTTGTGGCTTCTCCCCTATGCTGGTGGTTCACTCCTTTGTCCCCTCCACCTGCTACCAGCTGTCTGTGTTCTGACAACATCATACCAACCGTCATTGTTACTTAGACTCCAGACCAAATGCAAATAATACCAAATTATGCATAAACCTAATGTTTTGATAGTTTGCTAGTATTTGAATTTTCGCGCAAGTGTCTTATTCATTCATATGTAATAATGAGACATAGTGAACAGAACTACTTTTTAATTTAAGTAAAACATTTTTCCAATCATATTATACTGGGTTTTCCATTGTTCAAGGTTTTGGACTCTGTGGAATACCGGAAAATTTAATATCTGCATTACTGGAGACAGGCGTGAAAGATCTGACTGTTATAAGCAATAATGCTGGAGTAGATAATTTTGGCTTGGGACTGCTGTTAAAAGAACATAGAATTCGGCGTATTATAGCGTCCTATGTTGGTGAAAATGCAGAATTTGAAAGGCAGTATCTTGCTGGTGAATTGGAAGTTGAACTTACACCTCAGGTGAGCAAGAATGTTAAGAGTGTATGCTGCCTACTGATGAGTAACTATTCTATTACAATTACTAGTATATTTATAGTCTTCGATTACATTTCTACCATAATCATATTTTTTTCATGTATGATACACTGTATTAATATGTACCAGCCATGAATGTGTGTGTTTCTCAAACTTACTCCTCACATTAAATAACTAAATCTATTATTTGAATGTTTTGTGAACCCATATCCAGACTGGGTGGCACACCAGCCCCTGTTGTTAGTCAGCAGTGGGGATTCGATCTTGGAGCAGTGTGCCTCCCTGTGTCCCAGAAGCTGGTGCTTTAATGCATGTGACTATCTGGATGGGTTACTTCAATTAGTATTACTGCTGAAAAGATTGCAAGTGCAAGATAAACTTCTTAATTTTTTTAAAAAATTGTCAAGTATTAAATATCCTCACTAGTAGATGGAAGTGATGTATTTTAAATATTGTGATGAATGAGAAGGGGTAAAATTGCTGTTTGGACTAGTAGTTTATAATGTTAAAAACAATAATTTGTTAGTGGCAGTAGTTTGAAGAACAGATGAAATTTTAACAAACTTGTGCCCCAGAACTGTTACCAGTTGTTTGTATAAATATATAGAGGGTTATAAGTAATTGTAGATTACTTGTTCTTGAAATCATGTACATAAAGATTAAAGCTTATTTCATTGAACTGGAAAAATATTTAAGAAGTTTTTCTCATTTAAATATAAACAGCATATGTTTTAATGTATTTAGATATAAACTATGTTATTCAGATTTATTTTATTTTCATTAATTGATCTCTGGAATGGTTACACACATTTGGATTTTGCTGACTACATGTCTGATGTTTGGTGTAGTTTAGTCACTTAACATCAGCTGTGTATGTAGATAAAGAATTCATATCCCATAGCAGGCTCTATCCGTTCCTTGTTGTCCTGAAAACTGTTGACTCGAGACAAATGTACAAAGCAAGGAGACATCTTGATTGAGAAACTGGTCTCATTTGGTAGGCATTTGTTTCAAATTCGTGTATGGTCACCCTAATTTATGTTTTCTGCAGTTTTCTCAAATCACTTCAAGTGAATACAGGGGCAGTTCCTCAGAACAAGTTATGATGAATTTTGTATAAGGTAACTGCCCCAGCTGAGCTCATGCACCATCTCTGATGATTAGGGATCTTAAGAATTCACAATGCAGTAAGCATCTCAGTGTAATGTACACTGTTTATTGTTGTGCCCCTTTCCCCATAATGTTCCAGTACTGGACCTTGTGCGTCCCAAAAAACCGTAAGCATCGGTTTTCCTGTGGACTGTAGGGTCTTGAACTTTTTCTTGCACGGCGAATTTGGATGTTTCCATTCCATACTCTGCCATTTACTCTCCAGCTCCTAATGATGGATCCATGTTTCATCACCAGCAATGACCCAAAGAAGTTGTCCTCTTCATTACCATAGCAATACAAATGTTTTTTGCAGATGTCCAAGTGCATTTGTTTATGCAACTGTGTGAGTTGTTTTGGGACTCACCTTGCATAAACTTTATGAAACGCAAGTCTGTTGTAGGTGATTTCATAAGCAGAACCGTGACTAATTTGCAGACAATGTGCCACTTTGTCAATAGTTAATCGTCTGTCTAAGAGAATCATTTTACGTGAACACTCAATGGTTTCTTCATTTGTCGCGGTAAACGGTCATCCGGCTCCTTCATCATGCATAACACTTGTGCAACCATTTCAGAATTTTTCAACCCATTTGTAGACACTCCGTTGTGGCAAAACACTGTTCCCATACTGCAGTGAATTTGGGCCCCTGATACACCTTCTGGTCACAAAAAGCAGATCACTGAGCGTTGCTCTTCTTTGGTGCAAATAGACAACAGAGCAGCCATGGTTAACAGTGTGGCAGTGATAATGGAACTAACCTAGCAGCTTGAAACTTGCAAAGATATAACAACAAATAAATAAAGCATGCATTATCAATGTAAAACAACAGTACTACCAAAATAAACAGAAATATAACTAAATTGCGTATAGTAATTGACTTACCCTCGTAACTGAAAGAAATGTTGTGGATGTTGTTCAGTTAAGAAATGAAAAGCACAGCACACAGTTATTTGGGCTTTGTGTATTTCATTGTTGTTCTCTGTTTAAGCAGCTTATTTAAGACTTATCTGCAGTATTCAGAAATATATACTCCTAGAAGGAACAAACAAACAAATTTCAGCTCTTTATCATTTGCTCCTACTAATGTCATCATAGTGGAACTGCCAGGTGTAAACATAAAATAATGTTAGCTTTTGTATTTTCAGGGAACTCTTGCAGAACGTATCAGAGCTGGAGGAGCTGGCATACCAGCCTTTTACACACCCACTGCTTATGGGACATTAGTCCATGAAGGAGGTGCTCCTATTAAATACTCATCTTCTGGGAAAGTGGAAATAGCAAGCAAAAAGAGAGCATCTGCATCTTTTGATGGGAAAAATTATATTTTGGAAGAGGCAATAACTGGTGACTATGCAATTGTAAAGGCCTGGAAAGCTGACCCTGTTGGAAATCTAATATTTAGGTATACTTATGTTTTATAACCATTACACATTCATAATACGTGTTCAGTTTTGCATCTTGATCATCATGGGGCCCCTTAAAAATGACAGGACACGCATTATTTACAAGTTCAATTCAATTAATATGATTGCACACCTGTCATTTGTTTAACAACGAGTTTAGCAACAGATGGCAAATGTTTCCATGCATTTAGATAAGTTAACTGAGATTTTGCAACCAGGTGTTTCCAGACAGTTTTGAGACACACAAAAATATCCTACTCTTATGATTGATGACAGCTGATATATATGTTTAAAAGTTTAATGATTCTAAGGTGTCAAACTCTGTGATACCATTTTAGATGTGAAATAGTAAACATGGGAAATCCAATAAAAGTGCATTTTATTAACAGATTGCAATATGAATTTTTGTGTAATAAGACTTAAGGTTTCATAAAATCTCAGAGGTAATACTTGCATTAAAAAAACAGATTGTCAATTTTAGCTGCAATTATTTAGTGCTAGATGGAATAGTGTTAAAGTTTAGATTTTGCATAAGAATACCATTGAAACAATTAATCTGTAGTATATTTATACAGCAAGTCGATAGTAATGTTCTTGCATTTTACATTTTCCTGGTTTTTACATTCATTTTTGTCGGTCCCAACAGAAGTCCTATTCACTGAATACAATGCTTTTCCATCATTAACAATTCCATATTTAAAAAAAAAAAAAAAAAAAAAAAAAAAAAAAAAAAAAAAAAAAAATTTATGCATTTTGAGCTTTCCTTTACATTATCACGACCTTTAACATTGATTTTCATACAAATTTCTGCAAAAAGTAAGTCATATTCCTGCTCAGAGTCAGCCTTGGAACAAAGCATAAAATGCAGACTATGCAAAAGGTTATTGATCATGTAACATAGCGTTCGTGCAGTAAGCAAGATTTACATTATCGGTGTGTTGGGTCACAGCGGCCTTTATTATAGGGTCTCAGTGTCTAGAAGGGTGGGCAAGTATGCCGAGTTGCTTTGTAATGATCATGAAGGCAGTGGCCGAGAGCTAACACACACAAATGCGCATTTCCTTCATTGTTCTGATCGTGTCTAATGGTGTTAATAAAACACAGAAGCTAAAGGCTTTCATGAAACCACATTAAAAAGATATCGAATGTTCTAATGTGAGACTTATTATTGATAATCTTTATAAAATTACAGTAAATAAAACTTATAACACAATATTGATTAAAACACTAAAATTGGCAGACTCCATAAACACAGAAGAATAGGCACGGAATCCACAGCTTGTTGCCGACAAGGAGGTCACTCATCTCAGGGATGTCCTGAGTGAGAAAGAGGGCGGAAATTTTCGTCATGTTAAAGAGCATCATGAGTAGGAACGTTTACGTCTGACATCAGGTTGAACCAACCTAAGACTGCGTGCCTAGTACGGATTAGCGTATTTCACATGGAAGCAACAATAATTTGTGAAAGCCCATTGTAGAAACAGCCATCTTCAAAAGTGGTGTTTATTTGTGTAGATGACTGTGAAGTTAAATTAAAGCTGTTGTAACAAAACACATTGAGCAGAATGAAGGTTGCTGCTAGAGTCATTACCATCAGATCATTTAAGTCGTCACAGCTGAAAGCAGAATACAGTAGACAGCAGATGTTCCGAATCGTGCCAACATGTCACGAAAAGAACTAGGCAAAAAAGTTTTCTTGCATTAAAAGATAAAAATGGTTATTGGATATTTAATTAAGAATTCTGAAACAAAATCCTCCATTAGATTGAACTTCATTAACAGTAGTCAGTAAAATTTGAATTCTGCCTTTTTCATATAGTGAGTACCTCTCTGAATGCAACAACAGCTGCAATTCTAACAGTGATCCCAAAAAAAAAAAAATATCGTACCGGTAATAATAAGCGCACACGCACTTGTGTAAGAGTCACGTTCTGTAGTAACTTGAATCAGTGCCTACGAGTAAACTGGTTAGAAAAGATGAACGTATTTCTTTGGAAGAAAAAATGATGCTTCTACAATGTGTAGATTTGCATGTTGGGTCACGAGTTCAATTAGCGGAGAACCTAAGACTTTTCAATTCCCGCCTGAACATGATTTTAAAAAAATCAGCCCAGCAGTCTAGTTCCATGGCAAAAAAGCATACAGACATTTGGCCGTCAGTTTATGATTCTTTGGGTAAACTCGTAGCACAGTGGTGGCAGGGTTAGTGAAGTTACCCAGATAATAAATTTTGACACTGGCAGGAATAGTTACAGAACTAGTGACGACAAGACTGTTTGTTACAATGAGGAAGGAGAAGAAATGGGGACTCACACAAGTTATGAAAGAATATGATGAGCCAAATTTATATAAAAATTTCGTAATAGTACTTTTTGATCTCGTGCTTCAGAAGCTAGAGAGTATGAATGAAATGTGAAACTATTTCCTAACATAAAATCTTTTGCTTGTAGTAGGACTAATAGGCAATTGATATTGGTACTTTGTGAATTATATTGTGTTGTGTTACAAAAATGACCATTTGTGCCAAAACAGTCTTGTTTATTTGGCGTGTGTGACAACTGCTGCAATATTAACAGCTTTTGTAGTATTAGACAACAACATTTCGTTTTTTCATGTAGCAAAGCATTGATGAACTTTGATGAGGTAATAGTCTTTCCCAGAAAGGAAAGTATGCCACATAAAGCTGTGGCAAGATTAGAGGCAAAAAAAAAAAAAAAAAAAAAAAAAAAAAAAAAAAATTCTAGGATTTAAGGATTGGAGAAATGTGTACTGTCTTGCTTGTTTCTTGTCTTTACTGGTTTTATGTATCCTATATTTAATTTTATGTTGCACAAAACAGCAAGTTGTTAGCTAATAGGCAGTAAAGACTGCAAATTTTCTTAAGAGTTCTTGTTCTGCTGGTTACAAATAATCCCATTCAGTATTAATTGTGAGTTTTAAGTGGGGTAGGATTTCAAACCAGCCAACTGGGAGCAGGAGAGGCACAACAGGACATTTTAATTTCCACTGTCCTGAATGTAGTTTGACGGCATCCATTACAAAATATTATATGTCTGAATTCCACAGAGCGAAATACAGAGACGTGCGATGGAAGAATGCTGTGTGAAGATGCGTGGCACTGCACTTTGGCAGACTTAATACCAAATGACATGTCTTAGGTGCCCTTGAGCACATATGTTTTATGTATGAGAATCTTCAGAACGATGTGCACTACAAAATGAAGATTTTTTGGCGTCCTAACTCAAACGCTCGATGGAGGGGGAACGCCACTATCTATTATTGCCCCAGTTAGAAAATATCGTAGATCCAGACCTGATGTACAGAGCAACCTTGAGTTGTAGTGGGGAGGTGGTAGTCTCCACGTGACCCATGTTTACGTTAAGTGATTTTGCTGTTTCCTCTTTATTTATTGCTCTCGCGTCAAATGGAAGCAAAACAGGTTTCTGTGGCTGGGAGCTATCAAGTGAATTAAAATATATTCACGTAATTACAGAAGGCTAAAATATGTTATGGTTTCAGATTTTATTTCATTTCCACCTTCCTGACAGTCAAGCATTAATCTCCTTGCAGAACAGTGAAGTTATTTTTGTTGGTTTGTTAAAGAAATTTGGCTTTTATTAATCTTTTCTGCTGAGGCAGTCAATTTATCTGAAACGAAGGGTTTAATCCCACACTATTGGCTAGTTTCAACTGTTCGCTGCATTTCGAGTGCATGTTTTCATCTTATAGCACGTATGGCATTATGCCATAATAAAGAACCAAACATGAGATAACACAGTACTGGTACTCCAAGAAAATCTACATCCCAAAAACCACATTGAAAAGCTTAATATCAGGTCGAGGCCTACTGCTCTGGGAATCTGGACATACGAATGTGCACTTTAAATGAGTATGTTTCAGTATGGGTCACGAAATTCTGATACTCTTAGAGTATCCTCTGATGTCTTGTTTCTTTTATGACATAATGTAAGATCTTTTAAAGTTTAACACGTACGAACTTAACAGGCTTCCTACATCATCACAGCTGCGCAAGTGTGGTGGCGCCTGTTATCTTGCGCTCTCTGGCAACTGCTGAAACGAACCTATTTCTAACACATCGCAGGAAAATATTGTGAATGATGGTTTGAAAAGCATTACTTTCAAAGTAAATTTCCTTTTACGCAAGTTGAACTCTGAGCGAGAATGTACGATGAATTTCTTAAATCAGAGAGCGTTTGACTCTGATTTAAAAATAAACTCTTTGATGACGAGCCATTTAGATGAATTTCGAGCCCAGAAGATCAGACATTAATGTCGTTATTGAAATTTTACTGGCGCATTTGTGTGATGTATCTTAAAGTGTAATACGCGGATAAAAGACTAACATTATATGTGAAAGCTTTGCTTCTCTAGCAGTGTATTAATCTTAGAGACCAATAATGTATGTGAAAGCTTTTCTTTTCGTGTAGCAACTCTATGTATATTAATTTAAACCATTAACTCTTCCTGTTTGTGTGTTCGCGCTACTTAACAGTGATGTTGCTATTGGCTGACTACATCATGTGACCTAAGCTCTGAATATCTACTGTCATCGGCTGGCGAGATCACGTGACATGAGCTTACAAAAGCACATCGCAATCTCGATTTCAATGCTTCGGAAAGTAACATGCGGTGTTTGGTGGAATTTGAATTTATACTTTAATAATACGAAAATATGCACCGTACATGTTGCTGTACATCAAAGATCTTTCCAAAATGTGTATTTTCCCCTGAGTTTCATTTTCTAAAGCACTTGGAAATTCTATGCCCATGTATAAAACCCTAACCGTTCAAAGGATTGATAAGTTATACAGTTCCAAGAGAACATGAAATCCAGGAGGAATCTGGGAATTTTTTTTTTTTCTTGTCCACGTATACACCCTGGCCTGAGAAGGTTCGGGATCTGGTGTAATATAGGACTCATTAGACTGACAGTATTATGAAAAGGATAGTTGCTACTCACCACACAGCGGAGATGCTGAGTCAGAGATAGGCACAACAAAAAGATTGTCAAACAAAGCTTTTGGCCAAACAGGCCTTCATCAGAATTACACACACACACACACACACACACACACACACACACACACACACACGACCATAGTCTAGCTGCCAAAGGCAGACTGTATGCAGTAGCACATGATGGGTGGTGGGGGTAAGGAGGAGGCTGGGGAGGGGAGGGGGAGGGGGGATGGATGGCTGGATGGGGTTGGGGGACAGTAAAATGCTGCTTGCAGTAGCATACAGAGACAAGGTGGGGATAGGGTAGGGCAGCTATGTGCAATTGGGAGGTTAGATGGAAGGCAAGGGAGGGGGGGGGGGGCAGTGGAAAAGCATTGTTGGAATAGAGAGGGCTTGTAGTGTTGGAATTGAACAGGGAAGGGGATAGGTGAGTAAAGGACAATGACTAATGAAAACTGAAACCAGAAGGGTTATGGGAACGAAGGATTTATTGTAGGGAGAGTTGCCATCTGTGCAATTCAGAAAAGATGGTGTAGGTGGGAAGGATCAAGATGGGTCAGGTGGAGAAGCAGTCATTGAAATGAAGAGCGTTGTTGGGCAGCGTGCTCAGCAACTGGGTGGTCTAGCTGTTTCTTGGCCACAGTTTGTCAGTGGCCATTCATGCAGACCAAAGGCCTGTTAGTTGTCATGCCCATGTAGACTGCAGCACAGTTATTACATCTTAGCTTGTAGATCACATGACTGGTTTCACAGGTAGAGATAGGTGTTGCTTGTGACCAGACTGGGGTAGGTGGTGGTCGGAGGATGTATGGGACAGGTCTTGCATGGAGGTCTGTTGCAGGGATATGAGCCATGAGGCAAGGGGGTTGGAAGCAGGGTTTGTGTAGGGATGGACAAGGTTTGGTGGGTGGCAGAATACCACTGTGGAAGGAGTGGGAAGGATAAGGGTAGGCTATACCTCATTTCAGGGCACAGTGAGAGGTAGTCGAAACCCTGGCAGAAAATGTGATTCAGTTGTTCCAGTCCTGGGTGGTTCTGAATCATGAAGAGAATGTTCCTCTGAAATCGGACAGGGGGTCATTGGAAGGCAGTGGTTGACTGGAGAGATAAGGCACGGGAGATCTGCTTTTCTACAAAGTTGGCAGGGTAATCTCAGTAAGACCTTTGATGTGTTTCAAGAGAGGCTGCTTGTCACCACAGATGCGACAGCCATGTTTGGCTAGGCTGTATGGAAGGGACCTCTTGGGAATGTGTGGCAGCTGTCGAAGTGGAGGTATTGCTGGTGGTTAGTAAGTTTGATATGTATGGAGGTACTAATGAAAAATATGTTCATGTGTGTTGACAGCACTATTGAAACCATTATTCATTGGTCTTCTAGCTATCCAACAGAACTAAATTGTATAAGGCCAATGAAAGAAACAATGTGGTGTGTATCTAACTGCAAGTACCATCTCAAAAAATTATCAAAATGTCCCTAAGTTTTCGTTATGAATAATTATTCTGGGGAGGCAACTTTTAATTAAGCTGTTTGTAACTTGAGTAATAGTGTTCGCAGCCACTGCACACAATACTACTACTTATAAATGTGGGTATCAAAATAAATTCAAGGTAAATTTCTGCCCACATCTTGTAAACAATCACATACTACATTATATTAGATAATTTGGACTAATGTAACATCTATCAAGATTGCAACCCCACGACAGAAACTGTCGTGGTTACAACAATACTGTTAACAGGATTGTGAACTAGTTGCGTTGTTGTCATATGCATCCATTGAAATTAGGAGGCATTTTGCAGCACGTGGAGTTTCTGTAAAGGTGGGTGAAAGTAAGGCAGGCATTGACTGAGAGCATCACACATGTGCAAGATTGAGATAAATTGTTGACCATTTTGTACTTACAAGGAGAGGTCCCTAGCAGTGAGTAAGACTTTCTGGAATCATCTGTACGGTGATGTAGGTTGGGGTTCCATGTGCCAAACCGTGCAGCCATTCGCCCTGATGTGTCTGTGTTTGCAAGTAATCAAAATTTTGTGTGATGCTCTAAAACTTAAGATGAAGGCTATGTAACAAACTGGTTGTGCAGGGTGCAGTTGCTCTCAGTTTTTCTTCCTGTCAATCTTTTTCCATGTGGAATCTTTGTTGTTTTGATTTTATGTATTTTTATGTATTAACTTTGATTTAATTTCTTCAGTTTTAGCGTCCTATATTTTTGTCCATGTTACTACCTTCATTATATCTGATCCTGATTTTGCATGAATTTTGTTTTATTTATAATCTATTTTTACTTTTAAATCTGTATCTGCTATACTTTGCCTGTAGTGCAATAAGAATTTGTTTAAAATGTTTGTATGACAGTTACCATCCACAATATTTTTATTACAAATAGGTTATTTTGTCTTTCGTTTTTTGACTGATACATCAGCAGTTCCAAATGTTTAAACATTATGGTAGCTAAGTAAAAATAATTTAATTCACATGCTCATGTATTCAAAATAGAAAAAGAATAATAGGAAGGAAATGAGGAGCAATTAAAGCAGTTACCTGGTGATTAAAATTATGTGACAAAGGAATAAAAATTAAAAATATAGGTTTAACCCAGTTAATTGAATAAAAATAATTACCAAAGCCATTCCAATAAAGACTTAAAAATAAAAGATGAAATTTTAACCCACAACCTCTTGCATGTGCAGCTTGTACATTAACAATTACACTGCACAATCAGTCTGTTGCATTTCCTCGTTATGAAAGCTGTAGAGATCCAAGTGAAATTCTGAAATTTTTTGTCATCTATTACTCACAAAAGAGGCCCCACTAGGGTGAATGCCTGCAGGGTGTGATACCTGGAACCTTGACCCACCTCACTAGAAAGACTATTTCAAAAAGCCGTTCCCGCTGCTGGGGACCTCTCCTTTAAAATGGAAGAGTCCAGCATTTTAGTAACTGACAGGTTTGATTTTTGCGTTTTAGACAGGTACATGCCAAGTAAAACTGTGAGGGACGGGAAAAACCCACCGTGGTACAACAACAAAGTTAGGAAACTACTGCGAAAGCAAAGAGAGCTTCACTCCAAGTTTAAACGCAGCCAAAACCTCTCAGACAAACAGAAGCTAAACAATGTCAAAGTTAGCGTAAGGAGGGCTATGCGTGAAGCGTTCAGTGAATTCTAAAGTAAAATTCTATGTACCGACTTGACAGAAAATCCTAGGAAGTTCTGGTCTTACGTTAAATCAGTAAGTGGCTCGAAACAGCATATCCAGACACTCCGGGATGATGATGGCATTGAAACTGAGGATGACACGCATAAAGCTGAAATACTAAACACCTTTTTCCAAAGCTGTTTCACAGAGGAAGACCGCTCTGCAGTTCCTTCTCTAAATCCTCGCACAAACGAAAGAATGGCTGACATCGAAATAAGTGTCCAAGGAATAGAAAAGGAACTGGAATCACTCAACAGAGGAAAGTCCACTGGACCTGATGGGATACCAATTCGATTCTACACAGAGTACGCGAAAGAACTTGCCCCCCTTCTAACAGCCGTGTACTGCAAGTCTCTAGAGGAACGGAAGGTTCCAAATGATTGGAAAAGAGCACAGGTAGTCCCAGTCTTCAAGAAGGGTCGTCGAGCAGATGCGCAAAACTATAGACCTATATCTCTGACGTCGATCTGTTGTAGAATTTTAGAACATGTTTTTTGCTCGAGTATCATGTCGTTTTTGGAAACCCAGAATGTACTATATAGAAATCAACATGGATTCCGGAAACAGCGATCGTGTGAGACCCAACTCGCTTTATTTGTTCACGAGACCCAGAAAATATTAGATACAGGCTCCCAGGTAGATGCTATTTTTCTTGACTTCCGGAAGGCGTTCGATACTGTTCCGCACTGTCGCCTGATAAACAAAGTAAGAGCCTACGGAATATCAGACCAGCTGTGTGGCTGGATTGAAGAGTTTTTAGCAAACAGAACACAGCATGTTGTTATCAATGGAGAGACGTCTACAGACGTTAAAGTAACCTCTGGCGTGCCACAGGGGAGTGTTATGGGACCATTGCTTTTCACAATATATATATAAATGACCTAGTAGATAGTGTCGGAAGTTCCATGCGGCTTTTCGCGGATGATGCTGTAGTATACAGAGAAGTTGCAGCATTAGAAAATTGTAGCGAAATGCAGGAAGATCTGCAGCGGATAGGCACTTGGCGCAGGGAGTGGCAACTGACCCTTAACATAGACAAATGTAATGTATTGCGAATACATAGAAAGAAGGATCCTTTATTGTATGATTATATGATAGCGGAACAAACACTGGTAGCAGTTACTTCTGTAAAATATCTGGGAGTATGCGTGCGGTACGATTTGAAGTGGAATGATCATATAAAATTAATTGTTGGTAAGGCGGGTACCAGGTTGAGATTCATTGGGAGAGTCCTTAGAAAATGTAGCCCATCAACAAAGGAGGTGACTTACAAAACACTCGTTCAACCTATACTTGAGTATTGCTCATCAGTGTGGGATCCGTACCAGATCGGGTTGACGGAGGAGATAGAGAAGATCCAAAGAAGAGCGGCGCGTTTCGTCACAGGGTTATTTGGTAACCGTGATAGCGTTACGGAGATGTTTAACAAACTCAAGTGGCAGAATCTGCAAGAGAGGTGCTCTGCATCGCGGTGTAGCTTGCTCGCCAGGTTTCGAGAGGGTGCGTTTCTGGATGAGGCATCGAATATATTGCTTCCCCCTACTTATACCTCCCGAGGAGATCACAAATGTAAAATTAGAGAGATTAAAGCGCACACGGAGGCTTTCAGACAGTCATTCTTCCCGCAAACCATACGCGACTGGAACAGGAAAGGGAGGTAATGACAGTGGCACGTAAAGTGCCCTCCACCACACACCGTTGGGTAGCTTGCGGAGTATAAATGTAGATGTAGATGTAGATGTAGATTATCATGGACTGCTTTATTCTCAGGATATTGGAATCTGTCACATATTGGGTGACTGATATTTTTAGTTTTTTGCAGAATGATTTCTTCTTAATAAACTAATGTTATATGGCAGTCAATGATGCAGTCACAGAATTTCTGAATGGGTGTAACTCCACATGGGAGCATATGTATCTGTGTATTTATTGTTGTTCTTGTTGGAAGAGGTATCACACCATAGCTGATGAGAGTAGATCTTTTGACAGAAATCAGTATAAGTAGGATGTTGGATTGATATTCATTTGCTCCATTCACTACCAACCTTTGCTTTCAATACTGTGCTCAAAGAGTATCATTATTGAAGATATCAGCAAATCGAAACTATTTCAGCTTCAAATACATACAACATTTTTGTGATCTTTGTGTGCTATGTCACCTTTTGTTTAAGTGTGTGTAGAAGCACTGTTGTCTACTAACTGTGGTTGACTGTATTGGCTGCTCTTAAAAAAACTGTCAGCACTGGCCACAGCTATTTGCCTTTTAATGAAACAGCTACTTCCCTTAGCCACCAAGATGCAAATCTTCTTGGAGTAAACAACTAATATTTTATCAAAGGTATATCACCCTTAACAACCACAACTGCACTTAACTACTGCTCAATTTCAGTGGTTTTGGGTGGGTGAAATGTATTTTTGGTTTCCTCAAGGGAGTTGCTTACTGAGAATCATTATGTGGAGGATATACATCACTGAACATAAATTACTATCCCCTTAGTAGATTTTGCCCAAAGGGGCAGCCCTCCACACTCTCCCAAATGTTCTCAACCTTCTGATTTGTGAAGACTATTTCATACTACATAGATTTGAATCATTTGTCTCTAACATTATTTGACCTTCAGTGAGAGCTACCCAGTGATAACAGGGAAGACTGTGGATTTGCCCAACCTGAGGTAGGTATTACTGAGTTGGACAGTGTTGGCATTAATGTGGATTGTGGGAGTTAGCTCTCCCCACATGTTTGGCTTGGAGGGGCAGTTCGTCATGCCCTCCTAAATGTTAACATTGCTACGCATTCCCAGCAAAGATTCTCATAAATTTCAGTAGAACATAACATTGTTTGAAAGAAAAATAAATCAGCAACATGACTTGGGGGCAATTATACTGCCACAATGCTCCACTGGATCTACATCCAGGAAGTGAAGGTTGCAAATCCCTGTCAAACTACCCATGTTTTTTTGCGGTTTTCACAAATCATATTAGGTGAAAGTTACTGTTTTATTTGAAAAGTTCATGGCTGATTTACCTCTCCATCTTTGTCCAATCTGAACTAGCACTTGGTGTATGATAGCATGATTGTGAGTAGGATGTTACTCTCTTCTTCTTCTTCTTCTTCTTCTTCTTCTTCTTCTTCTCCTGTTCCCCTTTACCCTCTCATTCTCTTTCATGTGCTTCTTCCATTAAATACTTGGATGGATGGATGGATGGATGTAGTTGGTGAACAATTATAAAAGTTGCCTTTTACCACAATCTGCCAGGTGTTCTTAGTTTCTTTAACAGGTTACACCTGATAAAAGGACAACCTGTTCTATTACTTTGCATTGTTGGCGTGATTGCTAGAACTGTTAATAACCAAAAGTATTCTGTTAAAATCTGTAAAGAATGTGTATCACATTTAAAGGTCAGGCCTCTGAATATGCTTGATGATCAATTGAAATGAAACACCTGAAGAGATGATTTGACCATCCTTCCTGTAAAAAAAGAAACATCAGTACAGACTTCTTCAGTTTGCATATTGTAAAATTTCAGTTAATTGTAAAACTATTTTCATTGTATTTTGTAGAAATCACCTCAAACTGTGTGTTGCATACAAATTGATCTTTCTTTTTCTTTTAGGAAGAGTGCTCGAAACTTTAATCCAGCTATGTGTAAAGCTGCTCGCTTGGCCATTGCTGAAGTTGAAGAGCTAGTGCCACTTGGTGCGATTCCCCCAGATGAAGTTCATCTTCCTGGTATTTACGTGGATCGAGTAATTGCTGGACAGAATTATGAAAAGAGGATAGAGGTAAAAAAAATGCAAAATCATTGGCAGAAGTAACACAATAAAAATATATTGTTTGCTTTTTATTGTTTAAAACTCTTTAAATCATTAGTCTAATACCATTGACACCAGTTTACTCAAAATAATGCTTCGTATTTATGATTTCCAAGAATTTGTTGAATATATTTGGGAACAGTGGTAGAGCTTTAGTATCTTATATGATATGCTCTCTTTAACTTTAAACATATCTATATTAATTTTCTTGCTGGTATTCACTGTTCTGTTGCTTGTCCAGTATTTTAAAAGTGTTGATGTGTTGTTTTATTTTCTTGTTTAGTATAGTTTTCTTATACTGTGGTGGTCAATATATTACTGGACAATAGTGTGCTTATTAATATACCTGGAAGACAGTTGTCTGAAATTACGCCAGTTGTTAGGAACGTCTGCATCTGTACTGGACTGTTTTTATGTAAATTTTTGACCACACATTCCACTGAGCTTATAATTTTCATATCTCGTGAACTGAATTGAAATGATTTGTATTCTACACAATATACTCAATGCTTAGCTGCAGTCTTTTAGACACCAGTGAGGGCATTTCATGGAAATTGACAGACAACATGTGTAGCAGAGTTATTTATTTGTCTATGATTGGCAGCATTTTTTTAGCAGAGTTCTGAGATTTTCAGTTATTTACTGCATAATTACCATGCTAAAATGTCCTTGTTCATATGTAGAGTGTAGTAGCCACCAGAAAGATCGCGGGAGGTGCACATTGGCACGGCGCGTCACGGACGGTAGTTGCCGCAAGTAGAGTCCCATCCACCAGAGGGCACGCGAGAATTCGGACGCGACCTCTGCCGGCATGACAACAACAACAACAACAACAACTCCGGCAGCACGGGCTGTGCCCAGTCAGTTAACATCGGGCATGCCTAGGACACAGTCCCGGTCTACGCTAAGTGAAGTGCGACGTAAACGTGAACAGTGTTACTATACAATTGGCGACGAGTAGGGTCGTTCTTTCGCGTGTTGCGTCGTTGTTCCGGTTTCGCAGCTTCTCCACGGCATGGAGGATTTGGTGCAAGTTTTGGTTGCGCAGCAGACGGAACTCATGGCCACCATGAAACAAGTGCTTCCGGCGTTGCTCTCCACGCCGTCTGCTCCGGCGCCGTTCCCTCCTCCCTTTCCCCCGTATGATGAGACGGCGGAGGATTGGGACGCATATGAACATCGCCTTCGGCAGCATTTCCAGGCGTTTCATGTTGCCGATGCGGAGGTATGTCGTGCTCTCTTCTTGTCTTGGATATCTCCCTCGCTGTATCAAGTTTTGCGGCAGCTAGCGCCGTTGCAGGATCCCTCGTCCTTGTCTTTTGACGCATTGTGTTCATTGCTGTCTTCATATTATCGCCGCCGCAAGCATGTTGTGGCGGCTAGGGTCGAGTTCTATCAATGCAAGAAACAGCCCCAGCAGTCTTACCGGGCATGGGCCGCTACCCTGCACGGTCTTAGTCACAAGTGTCATTTTCTCACGGAGCAGTCGCGAGAGTCGTATGCCCACGTTATGGTACGCGACGTCGTTGTTCGTTCGGCCCCTGATAGGGAGGTCCGGCAACGGGCCATGCAGTTAGAAAACCCTTCCCTCGAGGAAGTCCTGTCCATTGCTCAATCGTATGAAGTCTCTCACGCAGCAGGTCAACAGCTGGAAGCGTGGTGCGACGTCGCGGAGGTTCAGGGCGGCGCGGACGCGTCCACTGTGTCAGGGGTGGACGACGTGCGAGCGGTACAATCCGGCCGTTACAGCCTCTCCCGCACGGCGCGTAAACAGAATTCCGGCCACCGGCCCCTGTTGCCGTCCTGTGCGTCGTGCTATATACATCATGATCGGTCAGAGTGCCCCCAGCGTTGGGCCGTTTGTCGCAAATGTAATAGAAAAGGTCACATTGCTAAAGTTTGCCGCTCAGCCTCAAAAGAATCGAAGGAAGCAGGTACAGAGGACATGGACATTGACATTCAGGAAGTTTCATCGGGCCAGGCTCCCGACGCATCGGCATGCAAATTCTTTATCGAGGTGTCGGTTCGGTCGCGCCGGTTACAACTGCAAGTCGATACGGGCACGGCAGTTTCGTTGTTGAATGCACAAACTTATTCCGACCTTGGATCGCCCCCGTTGGCGCCAGTTTACCGGCGTCTACGCGGTTATGGTAAACAGTTCATTCCCCTACTGGGTCAATTCACTTCCGACGTGACTTACAAATCAGTCACTCGACCTATTACTTTTATTGTTGTCAGTGATGCGAGCTCAGCTAACCTTTTTGGCCTGGATGCCTTTCAAGCTTTCGGTTTTTCTATCGCTGACACCATACAGTTGGTCTCCGAAGACGTTCCCTATCAATGATTGGAATCTTTGATCTCCTACTTTCCAGATATTTTTGAGGAGGGCCTGTGGCGTGTTTCAGATTTTGAAGCTCACTTAACGTTGAAGGCGTCGGCTCGCCCGCGTTTTCTACGCGCGAGGCAGATCCCCTTGGCTCTCCGCCCTCAGGTAAAGGAAGAGCTAGACCGGCTGACAGCCCTTGGGGTCGTTCTTCCCATTTATCCCAGTGAGTGGGCTTCGCCCCTCGTTATTGTATGGAAGCCCTCGGGAAAATTACGTCTTTGTGGCGATTTCAAGGCCACCATTAATTCCAAATTGGTGGTGGACACCTATCCTTTGCCTCGTGCTGATGAATTGTTCTCCTCCATGGAGGGAGGCCAATATTTTTCGAAAATCGATCTGTCGGCGGCTTATCATCAGATACCACTTGATGAGGACTCCAAACGGTTGGCGGTCGTCAACACCCCGTTTGGCCTTTAGCAATACCAGCGGTTGGCCTTTGGAATATCCAGTGCCCCGGCGATATTCCAGCGTTATCTTGAGCATGTCACGTCGACAATTCCTCATTGTATTAATTACCTGGATGACATAATTGTCACAGGCCGCAGCACGAAGGAACACTTGCACAACCTTCGCACCATCTTTCTCAAATTCAGGTCTGTGGGCTTGTGTTGCAACCTGCATAAGTCAACCTTCTTTCAACCATCCATTGAGTATGTGGGCTACACCATCTCTCGGCACGGTATCCAGCCACTAGGCAGTTTGGTCCAAGGTATCGTCAACCTTCCTCGGCCTGCTTCACTGAAAGAGTTAAAAGCTTTTTTAGGCAAGATAGCCTATTACCACCGGTTCATTCCCAGGGCTTCCACTATAGCCCACCACCTGTACTGCCTTCTGCACAAGGGTGTTCCTTTTGATTGGTCGCCTGCATGCGAGCGAGCGTTCACCTCGTTGAAGGGCCTCCTCACGTCAGCCCCTTGTTTGGCTACTTTTGATCCCCATAAGCCGTTGGTCCTTGCTACGGATGCTTCGCAGTATGGGGTGGGGGCGGTCCTGGCCCATCGCAATGCAGATGGTTCCGAGCAACCACTGGCGTTTGCGTCTAAAACGCTTAGTCCCGCGCAGGCCAATTACTCCCAGGTGGAAAAAGAGGCTTTGGCCATTGTCTATGCTGTTACCAAGTTTCACCCTTTATTGTATGGCACGAAGTTTCAGTTAATCACTGATCATAAGCCGTTAATATCGTTATTTGGCCCCGCCTCTCAGATTCCGGATAGGGCAGCCCACAGACTACAGCGCTGGGCCTTGTTCCTCTCTAAGTACCATTATGACATTCATTTTCGCCCTACAGGACAGCATGCCAATGCCGAAGCTCTTTCGCGTCTTCCGGTGGGCCCAGATCCTACATTCGATCGAGAGGAGATTGTGTGTTTTCATTTGGATATGGCGTCCCGCCAAGCGGTTGATGGCTTCCCAATCACTAGTTCTCGAGTCGCCAGGGAAACGGCAGCTGACCCGGTTCTCCGGCAAGTAGTTCGCCTCATTCAGCAGGGGTGGTCATCCCGCCCTCCGGGCCGGGCTTCAGACCCTCTTCGTAATTATTTTCTTCTACGGGACCGCCTCTCGGTCTTGGAAGGCGTTATCCTTCTGGCTACCGATGATACAGCTCCTCGCGTGGTTGTTCCTGCAAGTTTACGACGGGAGGTCCTCACGTTATTACATGCGGGGCACTGGGGTGTTTCCCGTACTAAAACCTTGGCTCGCAGACATGTGTACTGGCCCGGTATTGACAGAGAAATTGAGCACTTGGTGGCCGCCTGTTCCCAGTGTGCGAGCCAACAAGCATCTCCCAGAGCAGCGTTCTTTTCATGGCCGCCGGCAACCCAAGCATGGGAACGTGTTCACATCGATTTTGCGGGGCCGTTTCTCAACGGTTTTTGGCTCATTGTCATTGATGCTTATTCCCGATTCCCATATGTGGTTCGCTGCTCCTCAACCACTTCAGAAGTTGCAATCCAGGCACTAGCAAAAATCTTTTCTGTGGAAGGTCTGCCAATCACCCTGGTCTCGGACAATGGACCGCAGTTTATTTCGCAGACCTTCCAGGATTTTTGTAGGCGCTTTGGCATTCGGCACGTTTGCTCTCCCGCCTTTCATCCACAATCGAATGGGGAAGCCGAGCGCATGGTGCGCACATTTAAGATGCAGATGAAAAAGTATGTGCACGAATTTTCTGCGGAGGAAGCATTGACGTTTTTCTTGACGGCATACCGGACCACACCAATGGGAGAACGCAGCCCTGCAGAGCTCCTCCATGGGCGTCAACCTGGGACTCTGCTGCACCTCCTCCGGCCTGGTCCTCGCCAGTCTTCACAAAACGGAGTACCCTGGCTTTCCACTGGGTATGTCGGTCTGAGCCTGTGGATTTGGTAGCAATCCACGTTGGATACCAGCAGTGGTCCTGCGCCGAAATGGCCGCCGGCTCTATACCTTGCAGGCGGGGGACCGGGTGGTACGTCGTCACCAAAATCAGCTACGTCCACGTTCGGGCACCCACCCTCCGCCCTCTAGGACACCGGCTTCCCCATTGCCGGCACCTGTGTTGGTTTCACAGGGGATGTTGCCTCCTCTCCCTGCTGTGCCTCTGCCGCACTGCGATGGTTCTCAGCCTTTGCAGCCTCCAGTAGCTCCAGCACCGGCATCGCCATTGTTCGAGATGCCCCAGCGAGAGCTGGCCCCCCTAGCAGGTCCGGTTTCTCAGGAGGTTGGTTCACCTGTGGTCGTCCCTTCCCCTTCGTTCCCGTCACTGGGTCTTGCCCCTCCCGGGGTAGAACAGGATCCGGAGTTCGACAGCTTATCGCCCGTTCTGTCCCGGGCTCCGGTTGTGGGACGACGGGGGCCTCTTCGTGTGGGTCACTTCCAGCCGTATTCGAAGGTTCCAGCTCGAGGGTTGGCAGATCCCCTCGACTCCGGCCATCCAATGGATGTGGAGGTCATCGCTCATGCCCGACGCTCCACCTTCCGACGCAGTGGATCACAGTGGCTTCACCCCCCCGAAGGAGGAGGAGTGTAGTAGCCACCAGAAAGATCGCAGGAGGCGCACATTGGCACGGCGCGTCACGGACGGTAGTTGCCGCAAGTAGAGTCTCGTCCACCAGAGGGCACGCGAGAATTCGGACGCGACCTCTGCCGGCATGACAACAACAACAACAACAACAACAACAACTCCGGCAGTATGGGCCGTGCCCAGTCAGTTAACATCGGGCATGCCAAGGACACAGTCCCGGTCTACGCTAAGTGAAGTGCGACGTAAACGTGAACAGTGTTACTACATAGAGCTTCTATTAAATGATCATTTGACAAAAATGAGTTCAGAAATAAGGTAGTGCTAACACAGCCTGTAGCCATTTCTGCAGGAAGGTGCCACCCAGTAATCTATTTATTTCCCTCCTTTGACTGCTCAAATGAACAGAAATGGTATAGAACTCAGTTTCTTCATCCACTTAGACTCATAAGAAACTTCTGGAGCATGTAAAGAATAAATTCAGACAGTTATAATTAGATGCCTTGGATTTTGCTAGGTTGATTCCATAAAACTGTGCACAGCGTCTTCGCAAGATCTTCTTCCCAAGTGTTAATAGCTACATCTAAAATTATTTTGTTGTAGGTAAAGGAGAATTTGGAAAACACAACAGATAATTTTGACACTTATTTGCTTCATTAATAAAATAAAGATAGCACATCTGTTATGCTGCTGACCCATACACTAAGAAATACATTATATGGTGCAGCCATAAAGCTAGCAACTTCAAATCAATAACCCTTGTAGATTGTGGGATAGTTGGATTAATGATGTTAGAAATTAAATAAAGTAATGCTATAATTGTGGGTGTCCTACAGAAGTGAAGTTGACCTTTAAACTTATTGTAAGAATATGGCAATATGATACCCGAGTTGGGATGGAAGTCATTAAAGCAAAGACGTTTTTCGTCACGGCGAGATCTATTTACGAAATTTCAGTCACCAACTTTCTCTTCCGAATGCCAAAATATTATGTTGAGCCCAACCTACATAGGTAGGAATGATCATCAAAATAAAATAAGAGAAATCAGAGCTCGAACAGAAAGGTTTAGGTGTTCGTTTTTCCCGCGTGCTGTTCGGGAGTGGAATGGTAGAGAGATAGTATGATTGTGGTTCGATGAACCCTATACCAAGCACTTAAATGTGAATTGCAGAGTAATGATGTAGATTTGCAATGTAGGAAAAAGACAGAGTGCTACGTATCGTGAAGAAGACATATCAAGTTGCAGATAGGCACAATTAAGACACTCACATATAGCTTTCGGCCACAGCCTTTGTCATTAAGAGGCACACACACATACCCCGCCCCCCCTCCCCCGCCCCACACACACACACACACACACACACACACACACACACACACACCTACCAAATCCAGTGTCTTGGGCTGGAATGCAAGATCACGTGGGATTCTAGCAGGAATCTGGAGGGGGTGGGGAAGTGGAAGTGGAAGTGGAAGTGGAAGGGGACGGGATAGTAGTGTACAGATGGGGGGAGAGATGAATGCTGTCTGTTGGAGTGAGCAGGGACTAGACTGCCGACAGGTGCAGCGTCAGGAGGTTGTGAGACAGGGAGGTGGGGAGAAAAGGTGCATAAAGGAGAGTAGTGGGGGAAAGATGGGCCGATGGGTTGGCAGTTTGCTGCAAATATTGGGGTGGGATGAGAATGGGGAGAAAATGATGGGACAGAAGGGGTGGAAACTTATCCTTAAAACTCATTCTCTGCTCCTGTAATAATCCCGGCCACAGCCTATGGTAAAATATTGTCACCACACCCTCTGCCCAACAGTTTCCACTTCTTCTGTCCTATCATCCCCTCCCCAATCTCATCTCTCACCCTGTTTATTTGCTGCCCCCTCCCAATGCATCTGCCCATCTTTCCCCACTCCTCTCCTTTCTTCCTCATCTCCCTGCCCCACAACCTCCTGATGCTGTGCATGTTGGCAGTCTAGTCCCTGCATACTTTACCAGACAGTTTGTCTCTCTCCCCACCCATACACTACTATCCCTTCCCCTTCCCCTCCGGATTGCTGCTTGGATCCCACGTGAAGTTGCATTCCGGCCCGAGATGTTGGAATTGGTGGTCGCATGTGCTATGTGGCCAGAAGCTGCCTGGAGTTTCCATTGTAAAAATATTTGGGTCAACATGATAACCATAAGTTAATTTTATAACTGTGCTTCCATTTGCATTTGTAGCTAACAGTATCAGTAGCTTTAGATGATTTTATGAGTGCTGTGTTATGAAATAATTCACAGCAAATTGAGTGTAATAGAAACAAAGTTTCTCATTGTTGACAGTAAGTCATAATTTTGATTCTTACTGTGGTTTTGTGTTCTACAGCAATTAACCTTACTGAAAAAATCAAAGAGCTCTTCTGCAGCAAGTTCAAGCCCAGCAGCCGCAATGCGTGAAAGAATTATTAGGCGTGCTGCCCTTGAATTCAAGGATGGCATGTATGGTATCCTTTTGAAAGTGGTCTGCTAACTATTCCCTTTTCTAGGTCAGAATAGAAAGCAATTTGTAATCTTTGTATGCCAATCTTCCTTGTTTAATAATTAATTTCTGTATAACTGTATTTAATATTACTTGGAAGTGTGTCCTTAATAATATTTGCAGTTAATCTTGGTATTGGTATACCAATGCTTGCCAGCAACTACATTCCTGAAGGTATGTCAGTTTGCATGCAGAGTGAGAATGGTATATTAGGGCTAGGACCATTCCCAGCTACTCAGGAAGAGGTTGATCCAGATCTGATTAATGCTGGCAAACAAACTGTGACAGTTCAACCTGGAGCATCATTTTTCAGCAGTGATGAGAGCTTTGCAATGATAAGAGGGTTCGTATTTTTTCAATGTACAATAATAATGGAGAGATGCAGTCTTATATGAATAATGGCCTTGCAATTAAAGCCCACATTTTCTTTTTATTTTATTTTTTCTTGTCATGTTAGCAGTCCTATTTTTTACGGTTTTGATATTATTATTATTATTATTATTATTATTATTATTGTTATCATCATCATCATTATTATCGTGTTCTCTCTTTTTATATTAATTTAGTGGGCACGTTGACCTGACTATCCTTGGAGCCATGCAGGTCTCACAGTATGGTGATCTTGCTAATTGGATGATACCAGTAAGTATTCAGCAACTAACTGGAGTAAAGTGCATGCGTTTCGATGTGGTGGTGGTGATTATGGTTATGGTTGTGGTAATTATTTAAATTTTCTAAATTATTTTGTCTTTGGTCATATAGCTTTGTTTTGGTTATCACCACTGGGTGTTCAAGACTGTGTTCTGTAATTTCATTACTAGTCAAAGTTACCACTATTTCCCATATTAGTAAATTATGTTGTGTCCAAAATTTAAGAATTTATCAAACTATCGTTTTTCCCTTGTAATTGCTTGATTAAAGATAATCTGTATTACTAAAATGCTTATCTGGAACACGGTACCAGCTTCAGCATAGGGGCAACTTAGATTAGATTATTTTGCATAATTATAGGCCGAATTTAAAGAATTTAAAATGCTGTCATAATCTAATCATTGAGAGATGTAATCGGATGTTAAAAGTTTAACGCAGTAAGACAAATATTACAGTTACAAATTGTGTGTTTGTCTTGAGGCAACGTAACTATTGGTGCACAAATACTCATACTTCATCTGGTATTTGAGATTCGGAGCACTTAGTGGCTTCAAACAAAGGTTACACATCATTTCAAACCTTTTCTAAACTTTTTATCACTGTTTTATACATTGGAGTTTGATTCTTTAAAGAGCCAGGGGTTTTGCTGGAATGTAACTAAACCAATAAACTACATGGTAAATACCATCAATTATCAGTGTGACAGTGTTATTGTGTGTGATCACTGAAGGATAAATTCTGATAAAAATTCAGAATATATCTCTCTGTCTGCGGCATAGTGTATGCCATAAACCTTATTAAAATGAGTCAGACCAGGTCTCAGTCCTGGTCCTCAAGTTTCACGTGAAACACACTACCAAACTGAGCTCTTGGATCATACTTCTCATACCAGTTTAAAGCTTCAATCGACCAGTATCTTTATGCTTTCTTATATACTTTGCAGGAATGTAAGCATAGTTATGGTGTAGAATAGTTTAGCTTTGGCTGTATCTTATGTTTGCGTTACAAAAATGCACATAAAAGTTCTGGAAATGTACAAGCTTTCAGAGCCAGTGGCTCCTCCTCCTAGCAGAAGGTTTGAAAGGGATGGAAGAGGAGTGAAGGAAAAGGAATGGTGACTTTCCTTCTCATCCTTTCTGGTAAGTCTCCAACTCCGGGTTCTGGGTGACTTTTCCCTAACTGTCCTTTCTTCTTAAACCTCACCAGTCCTTTTCCTTTATTCTTCTTTTCCCCTTCAACCATTATGCAAGAAGGCACCACCCCTGGCTCCAAAAGCTTAACGTTTCCTGAACTTGTGTATGTGTTTTCTCCTGCCACCACTTGGTGAGTAGATTCTTCATCTATTACATAGGGTGATTCAAAAAGAATACCACAACTTTAGGAATTTAAAACTCTGCAACGACAAAAGGCAGAGCTAAGCACTATCTGTCGGTGAATTAAGGGAGCTATAAAGTTTCATTTAGTTGTACATTTGTTCGCTTGAGGCGCTGTTGACTAGGCGTCAGCGTCAGTTGATGCTAAGATGGTCCCTTTTTCTTTGAAGGTGCTACTGTAACTGGACTACAGTATCTGGAGATGTTAGAGAATTGGCTGTTCCCTCAGCTCGAACAAGAAGCACAACAATTCATATTTCAGCAGGATGGAGCGCCACCACATTGGCACTTATCTGTCCGTAACTACCTGAACGTCAACTACCCGAGGCGATGGATCGGCCGCCAGGCAGCCCGTGACAGACCACTTCATCACTGGCCTCCAAGAAGCCCTGATCTTACCCCCTGCAATTTTTTCTTATGGGGGTATGTTAAGGATATGGTGTTTTGGCCACCTCTCCCAGCCACCATTGATGATTTGAAATGAGAAATAACAGCAGCTATCCAAACTGTTACGCCTGATATGCTACAGAGAGTGTGGAACGAGTTGGAGTATCGGGTTGATATTGCTCGAGTGTCTGGAGGGGGCCATATTGAACATCTCTGAACTTGTTTTTGAGTGAAAAAAAAACCTTTTTAAATACTCTTTGTAATGATGTATAACAGAAGGTTATATTATGTTTCTTTCATTAAATACACATTTTTAAAGTTGTGGTATTCTTTTTGAATCACCCTGTATTTTTAAAGAGTGATTATTTTTGTTGATATACCATTTATTTGGATGTCTATATAGTTTGAAGATAAGTTGTCCTCAAGCAGAAATGGAATGGATCATTTGAAGTAGCAGGAAAAAATACACAGTTTGGTCATCAAAATTTGATAATGACGTAATACATATAAATCAAATTTGCATTATGCCTTGTTTCAGGGGAAGCTGGTGAAAGGAATGGGAGGTGCAATGGACTTGGTAGCTGCCCCTGGAACAAAAGTGGTTGTGACTATGGAGCATACTGCAAAAGGAGGTGCACACAAGATTCTGTCACAGTGTACATTACCACTGACAGGGAAAAGCTGTGTAGACATGATAATAACAGAAAAGGTAAGGTATAATAATGACCGTGTTTTTAATTTTTTCATTTTTTTAGTAGAATGTTAAATACAAAATACAAAAAATAGTTGTACTACTCCATATGCACACCTTACATTGTCTTAAGGGAAGTTTATTTTAATGGCAAGTGTAAGGGAGAAATTTATTCTGTACAGATTTTCGCATTGCTGTGTTTTATATAATGGCACTTCGTTACTCTTTCCAGTTGCTACCTTTTGACAGTCATTATTACACTTATTGACAAGACTAAACTTTACAGTTTACATTAGTTCCTCACTAAAGGGTAAAGTCTTCATTTGGAATACACCACTATGCATGTAATTCATGTTTTATCACCAGAAAGTGATATAGGCCCCAATTGTGCTGTCAGACATCTCTGAAATATTTATCCATTGTTTCCCATTTAATCTTCAGATAAATGCAGTGACTCTACATTTCTAACATGGGTGTAGCAGATTTTCTGTCTGTATGTTCACCTAACACATACCCTAGATGCTAAAGTTCAATAATTTCCAACTTACTTGAAGTTGATAGGAAAAAAATATTTAGGTTTTCTTCTGGGACAGTTACATTCAGAATTCTTGCTCTGTGCTGACAGAAGGAACACGTTGTTGATCATAATTTTCTAGCCGTTGACCTTTCTCAATAATAGCATAATGTCTAGATTATATTAGTGACATCGAGTGAGTGCTCACCAAAATATATCAATTTCTTTTTTAATTGCTGAAGTTATGGATGGTTATATGTGCTACGGAATGAATAAAATAACTTTTCGATTGACAGAGTAGAATGCTGGGGTGCAGTATTGTCAGGATCCAGCCAGACGGTGCTCAATGAGGGGCTTCAATTGGCAGGCTACTGCACCCTACCACTTGACTCACTGAAATGCCAGTCACACTTATTTAAATCCAATCATAGGCAGACAGAAGCTTAGAAAAGAGAGAACCTACAGTAAAACTTTCCCAGAATCTTGGAATAGGCATACAAACAGTGAGAGACTTAAAGAAAAATAAAGAAACACTAAATTTTGCAACAATAGCTGACAAAAGGCTGTCAAAGAATAAGTACCTGAAAACAGCAACTTGTTGAAAACTAGATGCATCAAAAACTATATGAAACACTGCATTTGTAGTTTCAGAACAGAAGCAGCACAAGTTACCATATCGGATCCAACGTTGATATAGAAAGCAGCAGATTTCATGAAAAATGTGGGGAATGGATAAAAATGTAATGTTTTATCAGAATATCTAGCTTGATAAGCCCTGCTGTGAAATTTGAGAAATTGCTGTTCAGAGTGGGAAACATAATGCTAACAAAAACACAACTTATGCTTTTTGCAGCAAATTCTCCAGTTGGAAAGAACAGAAATCTTTTCTCCCAGAACAGATTTAAAATACTGTTGAAACTGGACTGTAGTGGAAGGGCATGCCTATAGAACTTAACACATGCTGCTGAACATAAGACTGCAAATTTAGTGAGTGAACACAAATTGAAGAAATTTGCTATAGGCAAATATTTAAAACAAACTGTGTGCATTCACAGGAATAATGAACTTACCACTACATGTAAGTCACCCAGATATAGTGAATTAAATGATCAAGGAACCAGTATCACACTCACTGAGGCACTAAAATGCTTTTATCTGTTATTAGTGTATGCAGAATAAAATATGTTTGATTATACCAATGTTATGACTCTCCAGAAAAAGCCGGCCGCTGTGGCCGTGCGGTTCTAGGCGCTGCAGTCCGGAACCGCGGGACTGCTACGGTCGCAGGTTCGAATCCTGCCTTGGGCATGAATGTGTGTGATGTCCTTAGGTTAGTTAGGTTTAAGTAGTTCTTAGTTCTAGGGGACTGATGACCTAAGATGTTAAGTCCCATAGTGCTCAGAGCCATTTGAACCATTTGATCAGAAAACAATTTCATGAAGAACAGAAAGAGAAAAAGAAGGTGGACAATAGTTTGTCAAAAGTGGCTGAAAGCAAGAGATAAAAAATACGGTGTGTCTTGTTAATTCCTGGCAAGTAATGCAGTGGGTTTTCAAATTTTGACATGTAGAATGTTTTGTATATACAGTAAGCAGCAGTTTCTGGTAAAAATGTGTATTTTGGATTATTCATGTATTTGGTTATCCATGCAGGCTTGTGAATGCCTTAACCTGAACAACTGGGAGCTTGCTGTGTTAGGAAGGTTACCGGTTGCCTCTTGTGAACAAAACACTTGAGCTAGGATGTGTCCAGACAGAGGGGGAGTGTATTGAACGCTATATGTGTGCGTCACTTTGTTCCTGTCATGTATTTTGACGAAAATAGTTTTGCTTCCTCTGACAGCCAGAGTCCTGTTGTAAACCGTCTAATACTGACATCCTGGAAAGGAAAAAAAAGGAAAAAACAAAAATTGAAGTATTTTGTCAGAGAATTGTAAAAATAGAGAAAAATGAATTCTTAAATACCCCACAATAAATACCTGTCTGGTCAGTGTTGATAACAAAATCTATGTTGAAATTTGGTATCAGTTTTAACATCTGGGTTTTAAAAGTGTCTGCAGCTGGCAACATTTTTTCAGTTTTCGCTGTTTCTTTTCTTGAAACAAATCTCATCACTTTTCTCTGGCGAATCCCATACTTACTTTTGAAACTATGAACCCATCTGTCAGAAGCTTTAAATTCAAAATCCGTAAACTGTTGTGCTGCAGCTAAAGCCAATGCTTGTAAATTCCATGTAGTCACTTGCTGATAATTCTATCAGGCTTCAACAAAATTATCATACATCCAGGAACTGATTGCTGCATACTTATCAAATTGAGTTCTCCATTTTTTTATATTTCTTTTTCCGTTGGGATAACCATTCCTTCTTTCTTAACCGGCTGCATTCTTCATTTTGTCATGTTTGTATTTTCCTCGTGGGATGAGGCTTTGTGATATTAACAATGTTAATTTTGTAGTCCTAAGAAAGTAAGCTTCTCTTGCCTTCTTTTCTTCTGGTTCATATTCATCCGATGAGCTGTGGTCTTCATACTTCTCGAAAGGTTCACCTTCACAGTTTTCATTTTCACGAGCAAGTTCATAATCAGTCACAAGTATTTTTTCAACCAACATGTCCATAGTACTTCGGTAAATTTCTTCTCCCATAAACACTGCTTCATGAGAAATTGTCATTGAAGATTCCAATGCAATCACGTTATTTGTGGCAAGCAAGCTTTCATAACAAACAACCACATCTTTTAACATCGCCTTCAATACTTCATTGTATAATAAATCTGCAACTTATGACACTTTCATAATTTTTTCCTTGATAGATTTTTTTTTTTAAATTCAGAATATTGTAAAAGTTCCGATAATATTTCACAGTACAGAAAGCTCCAGTCTCTGCAAAAGTCGGGAAAGGACTGGCACTGTAGCAGGTAAGGCCCATTGCTCGATTAGTTCCATGCAGGCCTTGACACTTCCTGTTTGTATATACAATAGGGCAGTAGTGATACTCTGATTTTCTATGAAGACTCCAGTACCTCAAATTTACAACAATATTTATAACTTTTGCACAGCTTAAAATATTGCCCATTTTTGTAATAACATAGGAATGACAGTAATTACTACTGTAATTTACCTCCATTGACAAGGCATTTGAAATTATTCAACGTTTTAAAAAAGATAGTATTGATGAGTGTAATTCAAATTTTAAGTATCCTGGAACAGCCATTTCATAAACAAAATAAAATTATTTGTGATTTAATTGATAATACATTAGTTCATTAATTTTACTTAAAAGTTGTTGTTATTTTTCAATCAATTAACAAAACAAAATAAAATTGAGCCAGCAGGTAGGATCAAACCCAGATTGGTCATACAACATTCTAGAATGCTACTGATTAAGCTGTTTCACCTCTATGCTGTAATGCTATTTCTGATGGTACGTGAGGTGCATATGAGCTACGCTTAAAACTTTAGAGCCTTTTTTCTCGGAATTTTCTAGATAGTGTACTTTAAGACTTCTATGAGTCTTTGATGTCTACTACCGACCTGTGAAGTCTCATCCTGAACTGAATTTCAGAGACTGGAAGGTCCACTTGTTAGTTATTTCTTTGTTTTTGAAACTTCCTACAGTAAAATTATTGTTATAGTTTGTGATTCAATTAAAATACCGCTCTACATTTTTTAATGTTACTAATGCTTTATACGTCACTTTTTTTCTTTTGGAGTGCTTCTTCATGCAGATTTTTTGTCAGGAATTAGTCTATTTTTGTCAAGCCACAGTGAGGTAATGGTGGTGCACAGCATTTTACTGTTGTTTGATTTCTTACATTAAATGTATGTGATAGATTCTGCAAATACTTTTCAGTGCATGATCTATAGCAGCGCACACTCACTGCACATTTTGAGGACCACATATGGACTCATGGAGAACTTAACGTTAATCAAAAGTAATATTTAAGATATTCAATTAGATTTAAAAACCAAAAAGTCTGCCCATCTTCAAAGCCACCTAGAATGGAAAGAAGTTGCTAACTCCAGTGTCAGCATACGTTTAAAGGGGGTGCCTAACTGCTACTACAGAAACTTAGCACAGAGGAACTATATTAATCAGTATGTTCACTTTATAACTATTCCCCTTGAAATGTGGGTTCTATGTGACGAACAAAACTCAAATTAGTATCATTGAGAGTTGATTCACATCTATTCAGAGGCTTTTGTATATTGATGGAGCTCGATATTTGCAAATTGGACACCTAGGGCCATTAAAACAGCTCACAGAGTCAAGAGTGCAAGAAGGCTGAATGTTTAAAGGTTTTCTTCTCATTTCGTTAAAGAATTTCCTCTAGCAATTTTCAGCTCCATGGGAAATGAAAACTTTGTGGCCTTGTACCCACCATGATTTGTAGTTGCAATCCCCACCACTTTCACATCGTAACGGGTGCAGAACCACTGAGCTAATGAGGCATTGTTGACAGCAGTGCTCTCATATTGCAAGATCAGTCAGTGAACCTCATAATGCACCATCAAACATAAGAACAGTTGACTTATATAAAGAACAGAATACGTGGAGTTCAGAAATGAAACCTTACTTCTCAGTGTCTTACCTTACATGAAGATTATATAGCATAAATCATTGAACAGGGAAATGAATGTCAAATGAAGTTAGCAGGTCTATTCAGGGCCATGCACTCTCACAGTGTTGCCAAATATTTTTGGTGATGGTGCCACTTCCTAGCTGGTCTAGGAGAAGCCATGTAGCGAAATGCTATACAGACTCGTCATATTGTTATCTCCTGACACATTCTAACGTCGCCTTTTAGAGTATCTGTATGTAAAACAGTCTATTGCATTTAATCCAGAATTTCTCTGTTTTTAAGCTTTCCAGTGTGGAAGTGGGCTGTTAATCCCAGTGTTATACAATATCAACATTGTGATATCTAAGCTAGTGGCAGGTTAGCTCGTGAAAGATATGGCATGTGAAATATGGAGGTGTATAATTTTCCATCATGATTACAATTTTAATGAAACAGAAACAAATAAAACATATTGATAGTTAGAATGAAAGCTTATTTCAGTGGAATAAAAAATAACTGGAAATCAACCTTATCCCATATCGTGAAACAGTAAGGTATCAAACACATTGCACCATGAAATTGGCTATGTATATTGGTGGGGACGGAAGCAAGAAGAACCACAGTTAACGAATTATTCGAAGCCATGCACTAATCAGTTCATTTCAGGATTCAGAAAAGAGCAAACTGAGAAATATGTTAATTTGCATGGAAACAAAACTGGAGATGTGGGCAATGTGCATTTCAGCACCTTCATACATTTTTCATGTTGAGATCTATATGTATGTAATGCACACTAAATAGCCTTTTAATTGCTATCTTAATGTTTCCTCCTCGATTGGCCTTTAGATCATGAAAATAATCCAAATTCAGGCCACTTATGGTTCCTTCAAATTGTTGTAGTGACAGATGTTTCTGTGTTCCTGTAAATACTCGTTATCATCACTACTAGTTTCGGGCACTGCCCAGTCTCAAATGCATCTATAGGGAGAAACATGGAGACATCATTTTCGTTTTTTTAAAAATCATGCACCATGCATATTGGTGCAGAAATATGCATGGTACCTGATTTTTGAGACGATAACAATGATGTGTCCACATCTGTCACTCTTGATGCACATGACAAGGGGCAGTGCCCGAAATGAGTAGTGTATATAAAAATACAGGGTACATAGCCTGGTGGAACAATGTTGTTTTTTAAATTTATATGTGTTGTTGCTTGATATTTGGAAAGCACAACACTATGCCTGCACCCAGTGTGGTAGATCGTCAGAAGACTTACAAACTGCATTCAAAATCTAATGTCACAAGTGAAACACGCACTTGATTACCTTGAATTTAAATGCTACTTTACATAGCTGTGTAGATAGAAGCAATATGAATCTTTAAGTTATCCGCTGGTATAATCCATTTGAATAGTAACACAAATACAGTCTTCCAATTACAATTGTTATACTATAACCAGAAGCTTTGCCTAGAGTAAACTGTGGTTATTGTCACAAATTCGCACGTATCTGTAGCGGGTGCGGAGACCATACTGAACATTCAATTGTTGAGTAATATACTGCTTCAGTTACAAAGTTCAGCTTGCCTCACTGTCCTTCCATTAACATCTTTGCTTATTGGCCTACTCCTATTATCCTGAATACAAGACAGTGAGGTAAATAATAAATCATATTGTGGATTCGCATGAAAAATTTGAATGTATGGCTCATGAAGCAGAAAAAAACAGAAGACTTATGGAAATGTGCTGATGTGCACTGTCAAACATTTTTCATCGCTAGCTCTACCATCAGTAATGGATTCTAACAAGCTTTTTCAGTGCTTCTGTAATTTTTCCAATCTTGTTTGATACTGAGGAGATGCTGAACAAAATACAGATTCTTGTCACTGACAATTACCTCAAATCTTTTCAGAGACTCTCGCACATTTTGTTGGTGACATAATTTTGTACTCACAAAGCAGATATGACTGATATCTCCTGCAAGGTGCTAGGACCCAGCTGAAACAGGGGGTTTCTTAAGATTCATCTCTGACCTTCGATGTGACGATTGGTGGCTCAATTAAAGAAATAGTGAAAAGGATTAAACCTGCATCATCAGGTGGATTTTCATGTATTAATATGAAATGTGTGTTTTTTGTTACACTTCAGAGTAACCTGTAGTACTATCTCTAGTGATCAGGCCCCTTTCTTAGCCATAACACAACACTTCGTAAACAGTGAAGGTAATAGCAAAATGGAATTAATAAGATACAGTTGCAGAAAGTTTGGAACCTGTTTCAAAAGAAGCTACCATTTAGAAAGTGATGGTCAGAACTTAATGCAGGCATGCTGAAAGCTGTTCATTGTTGTAGAGCAATAAATCATTTTAGCTGCTAGTTGCAGTGTGTGGTGATTCAAAAATAAAGTACCATTTCTGATGAAGGGCCTGATGACAAGAAGTCCTAGAATAAAACTCTGTAGGTGGTAAAAATGCATGCATGGAAATGGACTATTTGGTGGAAGCATACGCACCTGCTGCCTGTGATAATGTTTAAAATGCATCCAAGCATTGGGCTCCACATGATGCAGCAGAATCATAAAAATGTTTATTTACCCACTTCACGGTAATACAGGTTTTATGTCGTAAGAAGTAGAAATGATTTATGTGCTTTTTGAAAAACTCATTTACCTATGTAGACATTAAAGTCTGGTAGCATCTGGGAAGGTTTATTTTTTTCTGAGTAGGCACTATAAAATTTGGAGTTATGCAGATTTGTTTGTTTTGTTGGATTTGAATATCAGGAATCAGTTTCTGGGCAGTTAGATGATGTGATTAAAGCCAAACCCAACTATCATCTTCCACATTGCAATGACTGTTCCTGCCAACGTAACTACAGTAGGTGGCTCTGTCCTAAATTTCTGTAACAGCAAATAGATACCCCCTGCAGATATTTGCCAACACCGGCAATGGCAACTTTCTTCCCTGCTTGGTAGCTTTGGATATGAACAGTTTTGTTGGTTTAAATATAATTGAATATGTCAAAACCACTTTCTTAATGTTAAGCTCTCCATGAGTCCATATGTGGTCCTCAAAATGTGCAGTGTGCCTCCTCGTTGCAGATCTTGTGCTGCAAACTAATCACACAGTTTGTCACAAGCATTTACTGTGTAGAACCAGATGATGACAGTGAAATGTATTGCACCACCGTTACTTACTGAGGCTCGGGAGAAACACACGAATTCATGACGAAATAATTGTACGAAGAACCGCCTCTAAAAGGAAAATGAATGAGATATAATGCATTAATAATAACATTAAACAACATAGTGAGGTATTTTAATTGGATCACAAACTGTAGAAATAATTTTGTGCAATAAATGTGTGATAGAAAAGTCATGATTTTGAAAACAGTTGTATGCCTCCATTGCTGTTGTGTGTGAAACGCAAATCATGGACATTTCTGTTGGAGCATCACTCGACATCATTAAAGCATTTTATACCACCCAAAGTGATTAGCAGTAGCAGACACCTTTGGTAAGGGGAAAGGGAGCACAGCATTGTCGCAGCAGCTGCTGCCGGGAACTGGTAAATGCGTTCTGGATATTGTGGCATGTGTGGCATTCAGAGGCCGAGACTTCCTCCAGGAAGTGCCACAGTATTTAGTGTTGCCAGATTGTGCATATTGCTGGACTTGGAATATTTATCAGTGTGCCCAGGTTATATGCCCTGGCTCACAATTAGAGCAGAATCAGGCTCTGCGGCGGCTGCCCACTGGCCATGTTTTATGTCAAAAAATGTACCTCTTGCTATCCAATTATGCACTCTGTGAGGGGCCCTGCATCATTCCCCCTCCGCCTTCTTGACTTCTTTCTTTCCTGCTCCTCTTCCAATACTGTCACCAAAACCAAAGTTAGATAGTTAATATACTGCAGTAAGTCCTTAAAAGAGCCAAGGCTGATTTTGTTCCCTATCCTTGTCAAATCTGTGTTTGTTCATATCTAGTGTATCTCATCATTGATAGGACCTTTTTATAGGTTAGTGTGACAAAATTAATGTATTATTCCCATGTCGTCCAGATACATAAATATTCTTTCTACTTGCAACCATATCAAAACTGAATAAATTTTTTGAAAGTGCTTGGAACAGCCTTTATTTCCATGGGCTTCCTTTTAGCTTGACCAAATGAGTTGTCCAGTTGAATTCAAAAGTAAAATTCGTGAAAAGCTCATAAATTTTTATTAGAATACTGGAGAAAGGGTCAATGTATAAATGCCATAAATAAAACAGGGTCACAGTATAAATGCCATAAATAAAACACCGGAAACTCTGGAAGGAATATCAGCAATGTAGGAAAAAGACAGATTACTACTTACTGTAAAGAAAACTCGTTAAGTTGCAGACACACACACACACACACACACAATTAAGACACTTACATTAAGCTTTTGGCCACAATCTTCATCAGTAAAAGACACACACACACACCATTCATACACACAAACATACACACAAACAAGCACACTTCATGCACACATGACCTCCAACTCCAGCATATCGGGCCAGAATGCTACTATCAAATGGGATCCAAGCAGCAATCTGAAGGGGGCGGGGAAGGGGATGGTATAGTAGTCTACAAGTCGGGAGAAAGATGTATGCTGTCCATTGGAGTGTACAGGGACTAGAATGCCAACATGCGCAGTGTCAGGAGGTTGTGGGATAGGGAGGTGGGGGGAAAAAAGGGGCAAAAAAGGAGAGGAGTGGGGAAAGACGGGCAGATGCATTGGCAGAGGGCAGCAAATAAACAGGATGGGAGGTGAGAATGGGAGGAGATGATAGAACATAGGTGGAGGGTGGAGGGTGTGGGGACAGTAAGTTAAGATGGGTTGAGGCTGGGATAATTACGGGATTGGAGAATGTGTTGTAAAGATAATGCCCATCTGTGCAGTTCAGAATAGCTGGTGGTGGAGGGAAGGATCCAGATGGCTCAGGTAGTGAAGCAGCCATTGAAATAAAGTGTATTATGTTCAGTTGCATGTTATGCCATATGGTGGTCTACTTTGTTCTTGGTCACAGTTTGGTGGTAGTTGTTCATCCTGGTGGGCAGCTGATTGGTAGTAATACCAATATGAAAAGCTGTGCAATGATTGCGGCAGAGCTGGTAAATGACATGGCTGCTTTCACAGGTGGCCTGGCCTCTTATGGGGTGGGATAAACCTGTGACAGGACTGGAGTAGGAAGTGCTGGGTGGGTAGATTGGGCAAGGAATATGATCCTTGTGGCAAGGGGTTAGGATTGGGAGTGGCATAGGGATTGACTAAGATGTTGTGGAGGTCGGGTGGGTGATGGAACACAACTGTAGCAGGGATGGAAAGTATCCCGGTAGGTTGTCACTCATTTCAGTGCATGACGATAGGTGATCAAAGCCCTGGCAAAAGATGTGGTGGTTGTTAGTCTGGTACTGAGCGCCGCGGGTTTTGAATCCACGCCAGATGGCATGGACCTCGATTACCACTAGAGGTCTCTGCAGCTGTTGTGCTGTAAGCCGTGGCTGCGCACGCTCCTGGCTTGCATATATTGTGAGGGGCGCCACTGTGGAGCCCTTGGTCCCAGCAGCCAATAGCAGCGTACCCTATCATGTATTTAAGCGCCTGCCTCTCTCAGTGAGGCAGTCTGATACCGGCGTGAGTCTCTAGATATCTCACTTACAGACATCGTGTTTACTTTGCTTATTTCTGTGTACTAGTGGACATTGTTGACTTCGTGAGGTTTTTGCTTGTGACCCCATTGCTTCTTGCGTGTTGTTGTTGTCGTCGTTGTTGTCGTTGTCGTTGTTGTTGTCGTTGTCGTTGTTGTTCTTGGTGTCTTGCTCGGTTGTCTGTCGTTATGCGTGTCCATCCTTTCCCGTTCGTTCATCTTTGTTGTTCGCGGGCAGCTCATGTTCAGTCCCACCGCGCTTTCAGTCATTGCCACCCTGCGATCAGAGCGGTCAAAATTACAACAGTTGGAGTCCAGGGTGGTACTGTGTGATGAAGGAGACACTCCTTTGTTGCTTGTTCTTGAAGGTGGTGGGAGGATTGGGGATGTGAGGGGATATGGTACAGGAGATATCACTGCAGATACACCATTTCCACGTGGCGAGACTGTATGGGGGAGATTTTTTGGTGTAAAATGGATGACAGCTGTTAAAATGTGGGTACTGTTTGTGGTTAGTGGGTTTCATGTGGACAGAAGTGCGAATGGAGCCATGTGATAATTTATGCAAGTGTCTTTTAATGTACCTGTCTGCAACTTTAACATGTCTTCTTTACAGTAATTTGCAATATGTCTTTTCCTACATTGTTGAAATGTCATAAATAGATACATCTCGGACTTGGTACAGTTAACACTTTCACCACCATATGCATTACATATGATGCACATCAGTTTTCTGTTTTCACCATGTGCATCATATTAGATTACGTGAGGGGTTATGAGTGTTTGCATGTGGTAAATATACAATCACAGCTGTACTGAAAGAAAATGGGTGCTACGTTCTACTGACCAGTGAAAAAATTTCTGTGATGTTGGTTTTGTAATGGCAGCACTGGTTGACAGGCAATTTTCACGTGATTACAGTGTGTTCCTTACCAGTACTGGCATTTTATTTACATATGCAGTGTTGTGTAGTTCTCGTTTCCAACAAGACATTGTGGTTGTTTGATGAATAATGAATTCACAAGAGGATCGAATCTGAAAATGGCTGGAGGAATAGAGTTTATCTGTTGAATCACTGTTCGGAAGTGGCAGTTATTCTGACCCAGACTATCATGCTCCTTACTTGAGCAAGAGTAATAGTGAAGAAGAAGTAATTCCATTGAAGAAACAAAAGAAACACATGCTGGTTACGAATGATACATCCACAAATGAGTCAAATGAAGGTTCATCTTTCATTGACGAGTACAGTGAAAGTGAGCTGTCACCTGAAGATGTCTTGTACTGATGGGCTCTCTACTTCACGAATGAAGTGGTCTGATGTGCAGGCAAATATAAACAATTTTGTTTTTTTGGGTAACAGTGGTGTAGTCAATCCACTTTTGGGCAGTCTTCCTGCAACAAATATTCATCCAGTTGATCATCTTCCCCGCCCCTCCCCCCTCCCCCCCTCCTTGCTCTGAAGAATGTGCAGTTACGTATTATGGTGAACAAAAGATTGTTAGTGGAATACTACAGGGACATTATTCTATCATCAAGACTGACTTTATGGAGTGATATCAGCATTGATGATTTCAGGAAACTTACGTTGTGGCTAGGGCTTGATAAGCCAACAATGGAGGGTTATTGAAGCGAAAATCAGCTTTACAAAAACCAAGTGTCTTCTACTATGTCCTGAAATATGTTTGATTTGTTTCTGTGTTGCATACATTTTTGTGACAGTGAAAACATAGATGAACATGAAAAAGTGTTAAAAATTAGGAAGATTGTGAACTGTCTGAACACAAAATTCCAGGAAGCTTTCATTCCAGGTTAAACTGTTCATACCAATGAAACAATGGTTCCATTTGGTGAAAGTTTACACATTCATCAGTACATTCCTGGAAAACATTTTAAATACAGGATGAAATGATATGAAGTGTGTGCTGTAAGTGGATATACTTGGAATGTTAAAGTGTATTGTGGAAAAGACACTAATGCTATAGACATAACAATTGTCATGTAGTTATTGGAATCACTTTTGAATTCTGGAAGGATACTCTTTGTGGATAATTTCTAAACTTCTATTAACTTGGTGCACATACTGCTAGAAAAAAAAGCTCATCTGGTAGGGACCCTCCATGAAAAAAGAAAGGGAAATCCAAAACTATTATCATAAAAATATTGAAGACGGGGGAATGGTGGTTGTGAAAAGCAACACAAAGGTGATTGTTAGAAAATGGCATGACAAGAGGAACATCATTTTTTTGACAACCAAACACAAACCTTAGCTTGTGACAGTGAAAACAAGGAGAGATGAAGTGAAAAAACTAAATACAATTGTGGATTACAATACACCCAGATCCTTCAATGATTTTCAGATCAAAAGAAAATCTATGGAAGTCAATTAAGTGGTTCTTCAAAGTGCCCTTTGAATTACTTTTCAATACTACTCTTATAAATGCTCGTACTTTGTATGTTCAAATTACAATGCAAAAATGGGTATCATTGCTTTCCATGAGGCTCTTGCAAATTAGTTGCTTGGGATTGACAATGTTAAGGAGACACAAGTGAATGGTACTCACAAACTGGTTGAAACTGCAGTGAGACGACGACGTAACAACTGTTACCAGAAGCAGATTGTTGAAAGCATGCTATCAAACATAGCAAGCAGTGTCATTGAAATTTCAGATTTGCCCTCTGAGTTTGATGTGCATGGACTGTTCTTTTTTTTTTTTTTTGCGATGTACAAATGTCTAAAAATATAAGTTTTTTATTTTGTTAATTGAAGCAATTATATAACAGGTAAATGGAGCTTTTATTTGCAATAATATCTTTATCAGATACGAGTGTGTGTCACGAGTGATGCATAGGGCCATATAAAGCTTCTAGCTGCATCTTAAGTTTAAAATGAGCCATGTGCATCATATTTGATCACACCATATTTATCAGGTTAAAACCAATTTTTTACAATTTCATGAATGATCAGATATATTAGCTTTCAATTTTCTAAAATAATATTAAGGAAGAAAGTCATGGCCAAAATAAAAAAACTACCAAAATTCAGCACTCGCATTCGGGAGGACGACGGTTCAATCCCGCGTCCAGCAATCCTGATTAAGGTTGTCCGCGATTTCCCTAAATCGCTCCAGGCAAATGCCGGGATGGTTCCTTTGAAAGGGCATGGCCGACTTCCTTCCCCGTCATTCCCTAATCTGATGAGACCGATGACCTCGCTGTCTGGTCTCCTTCCCCAAAGAACCCAACCAAAATTCTGCCACCAGTCAGTGTTAACAGAAACGGGTTATATAATTATATGGAATTTTTACCATGCATGTAGCAATGGAAGCAGTTTTGTTTTCAGTCATTAGATATTTTTCACCATCTGGTGAATTTGCAATTTGACTAAATGATTTTTGTCCATAAGTATGTAAAATTTGGAAGATAACCCACATTCAAAAGCTGGAAGGTGCTACTGGATAGGCCACTTAGGTTTTTTTAGTATTATTTGTCCACTTACAAGGGGAGGCCGCCAATTGTGAAATTCAGATTCGATTCATACTGCGCATAATAAAAGCTCATGGCCAGAGGTGTAATGTGGCAAAGCACCAAGATGCATTTCTCAGCCGTTGTCGAGAAAATCGACAGTTAAAAGAAACCGTTGCAGTGAAATACTCTCTACGATTAATAATTCTCTACAGCGTCGTGGCGCAGCGGTAAGCGCTCTGGTTCGTAATTCGAAGGTCGCCGGATCGAATCTCACGCTATGCAACCTTTTTTTTTTTTTTTAAAATTCAAAAATATATATTTCCCGGCAATCAGTTGCAACAATTATGCATATAATAAGTTGTTGAAAGTCGTTTGTTGTGGAAAAACTGGCGACTTCGAACATCGTTATGTTTTCCGCAAACAAAGTTGTATTTCACAAATGTTATTAATTGTCTTCATAATGTTAACCACGCATAGTTAACGGAAGACGTAGAAACTATATTCCAAAACGAATACGTATAGCGTAAGTCAAACGTTCGAGTTAGAATAGAGACCCCACGAACACAAATTTGCTGTGGCGGGTATGAAATATAAACTCAGTTACTCGCTCATTACACTTGAATGACAGATGTTGAATGGGCCGAAACGAGCCGCCGCATAACAGCGTAGTTGCCTGCTAACTTCGAAAGAAGGTAGATGCGGTCCCTAGCGCAACTTATAACATTGTTGAAAATCAGTGCGGACGGGAGAGCTTTGGAACACCCTGTTAAAAAAAACGGAAAAATGGAGGCGGTACAATTGGAGAGCGATCCGCCTTCACCAACGTGCATAAGCAATTCATTAATTTTTTTTATATATATATATATATATATGAAAAAAAACTAATAATAAAAAACATTGCGTGGCGCGAGATTCAATCCGGCGACCTTCGGATTACGAACCGGAGCGCTTACCGCTGCGCCACGACGCTGTAGAAAATTACTAATCGTCGAGAGTATTTCACCGCAACGGTTTCTTTTAACTGTCGATTTTCTCGACAACGGCTGAGAAGTGCATCTTGGTGCTTTGCCGCATTACACCTCTGGCCATGAGCTTTTATTATGCGCAGTATGAATCGAATCTGAATTTCACAATTGGCGGCCTCCCCTTGTTAGTGAAATTTAAGTATCCATTATAAGTAAAATTTATCTATTGGGTTTTGTTAATAACAAAGAATTTTTTCCCTAGGTGTATATATTTCATGTGTTTTATGAAATGTTGTAGTTCATAAAAAATCTGTTATAGGGTGTTTTTGAGGTTGATGCAGAAGATGGTTTGACACTGGTTGAAATTGCAGAAGATACAACTGTGCCAGACATAATACAGGCCACAGGATGCAATTTTGAAGTATCATCAGATCTGAAACCAATGGGCAGAGTGAAAGTAAATGTTGAAGATGAATGACACCTCTTATCACATGCCTCACGTAAAAACAGGTATAATGACTGCTGTAATTTGTTTTTCCTAATAGATGATTGTTATTCCTTTGTTTTTACATCACTAGAATGTGTTGTTTGTTTGTTTATTTCTTGCTGGAGCTGTTGTCTGAAGTTATGTTTCATCAGTTGGAATATCAATGAGAAATTATCCATATGTCTACATTTTTTATTTTTTGCTTTTGTGAAATATTTATAGGTTCATTGCAGAACAGGGACACAAAATACGTGAAAAGGTCAAAAGTCCTAAACATTAAAAATTTCATTCAGAGATGAACGTAAGTACAATGAGCAAAAAGTTCACAACACTGAAGGTATATCTGGGAGAGAATGGAACCTATCCGACAAATGACTAATAGTGGTGTAGGTAAACATTTATTGTCAGAGCTCGTAAAGAATAAATTCTGAAGCTACCATGTGTCAGAGTAGGAAAATGAAGACATTTTTTGTAGGTTCTCTTTGTGAAGCCTGCTTTGTGCTAAATCTGTAGCCGACCACCATTTACAGCCCGCGAGAGCTGGCAAACCACATACAAGACACAGTCCCCATTGCACCCCCCTCAGATTTAGTGATGAGATGTCCCTGCAGATAGTCCATCAAAAACTGACCACATATCAAGCATGAAAACAGAAAGAAGGTGTACTGAACTACGAAAAAATAATTAAATTAGAAATAGTGAAACGTTCAAGTTAAAGATGAGCAGCATCGATCTTAGTTGAATTGGCGCTGTCTTGGTTATGGTATTGGGCTGTGAAGGAGAAGATCCATGTTCAAACCTGTGTCCTGTCCTGTTATATTCTTTTTTCACAAAATTGGGAACTATCTGTCCAGACATAGATGTGTCTGTTATCTGTATTCAGATTTGTGTCTGTGTCACGGTGTAACGTCCGTTAACAACTACGAAGTGTAACAAAGGGAACTCCAGGCATATGTACCTCCTATTTGTTCTACACAAGTACCACATGTTAGGACTCCTGCGTTCAATTTTGGAAGTTTTGACTCTTGAATTCCTTTATTGTAAAACAGTTCACACCCGTCTATTTGTTGTTTTTAATTTCTGTGATAAGTCTGTGTGACTGCTCTCACTTTATCATGTTTACTTGTGATGGTAATATGTTCTTACCACATGACTGGTGATATGTAACCAGTGTATGGTATGACAATTCGCAAGACTAAAGAAGAACAGAAACGTCAATGACTGGACAGACAGTTCATAAACTATGGATGGGGTGGGGGTGGGGGTGGGGGGGGGGGGGGAGGAGGGGCGAATAATGAGGAAAGAGATCTTGCTAAACACAGCTCACTCTGTTCATTCACAAAATCCAGAGTGTTGTATATAAGGGTTCATATATCGATGCTGTGTTTCTTAACTTTTGGAAGGCAATTGATACAGTTCCACAGTAACATCTACAGAAAAAATAAAAGCTTTCTGTGTATTAGATCAGATTTTAAGGTGCCAGTGGAAGAAAGAACAAACCCACAATTTAGCAAGGATTAGTTTGAACACACAGTCGATTGTCACATTTTCGAATGCATTGTCTGCTGTATAAATTGCGAAGTCATATTGTATTAATTTTCTTGTCACTAAATTTAACCAAATGTGTAACATGCAATGACACACCATAGGCTCTTGTGCATTAGCATTTTCTCCCACCACCCCCATCATTTGTGACCGGACTCTGGACTTACTAGCAGACAGAATTAAACATGTTCTTAATGGAACATAATCAAAAGACCTGTGGGGAATCAATGATTGGTGCAAGGACCAGCAGTTGATTCTCAAAATAACAAATTTAATATATTGCACACAAATAGGGTCCCCCTGCAAGTCCAGGGTTAGATTAAGCCCAAGGTATTCCTACTTGTTGTAAGAGGTGACTAAAAGGAGTCGCACACGTTTCGACCTTTATGTGATGGTCCCCTGTCGGGTTACACCTCCATCTTTCTAAATTTTCCCGAAGAGTGAGCCAATTGGGGAAAGGCGCCTTGCATAGTGTGTCGTGTCCATCGTGCATAGAGATCTTCAGCCCACTTTCTTGTCGTCGCATTGCAGTCATGCTCATTCTCCATCTCTTGCGTGAGGACATCTTCCTGGGTGCGTTTTCCACCATGCACTATGCAGTATCTCTTTCTGCACCAACAATGACCCATGGACTTCTTAGCACCTCATATTCAGCACAGTAGCCAGTCCGTTGTGGTGAGGCCGCCATGTACTCTGTTGATTGTAGCCCCCTGACAACACAGGGATTGTTCTGCTGATGCCTGTGCCATTAACTCTCCACATATGCTATGGAGTAGATGCCCATCTCCTTGGGGCATCGGGACTCCCGGCAATGGTCAACCTGCCAGGTGGCCCTTGCTGAGGCTGGGTGGCACCCGTGCAGAGGGCCCATGGTCGGAGTGGGTGGCATCATGGCAGATGACACACCATGAAGCATAGTATGTCATCTCTTGCTGGTGGTCCACCACCAGCAGTCTATAAGTGGGCAAAGTCCAACTTCAGTGCTAAGAAATATGACCCCAAATCGTTCCCCTCCCTGGCCACACCATGGTAGGAACGCCAGGCTAAGGAAGGCAGTGAAGCTTATTCACCCCAGTACCTCGTATGTACGAGAGTTTATGGGGAATCTTTCATGTCCATGAAGCCTCAGTTTTTTGTGGAGCATTTGGAGGACAAGTTTGGGGAGGTGGAGGGCTTGTCCAAAATGTGCTCTGGGTCAGTCTTGATAAAAGCAGCATCCTCTGCCCAGTCACAGGCATTACTCACTTGTGACAAGTTTGGGGATATTTCTGTTGCCATCACACCCCATAAGAGCTTAAGTATAGTCCAGGGTATTATATTCCACAGGGACCTTCTTTTGCAGCCTGACAATGAGCTGCGTGCCAATTTAGAGCGGCAAGGTGTTCATTTCGTCTGGTGCGTCCATCAGGGTCCGAGGGCTAATCAGATTGCCACCGATGCCTTCATCTTGGCCTTCAAGGGTGACACATTGCCCGAGAAGGTCAAGGTGATGGTCTAACACACGCTGTGATGTCAAGCAATGTATCCCTCCCCCAATGTGGTGCTTTAAGTGCTGGAACTTCGGCCATATGTCTTCTTGCTGTACTTCCAGTGTCACATATCGAGATTGTGGACGTCCATCACATCTCAATACTCCATGTACCCCACCTCCCATCTGTGTCAACTGCAGAAAGCATCTTTCACCTTGCTCGCCAGACTGCAGGATTTTACAGAAAGGGAGGAAAGTCATGGAATATAAGACCCTGGAGTGACTGATCTACACTGAGGCTAAGAGGAAATTTGAGGGCCTACATCCTGTGGCTATAACCATCTCTTACGCCGCCACTACGAGAACAGTTGGCGCCCCATCAGTTCCTCGCATTCCTGTTGCCTCTCAGAACTGGGAGACTACACCTGCCCCCGTGACGGTGGGGGGCACTTCCCTCCCTGTTGCTCCCGCACCATTTACTTCGGGACGGGAGCAACATCCCCCCAACCATTGAGGATTTCAGTCCCCACTTCTGTGCCAGAGAAGCATAAGGCTTCTTTGACTCCTCTCACTAGAAAGGAGTCCTTTGGGTCACTCCCTTACCAGGTTTCTGCTAGTGGGAAAGATGACACTTGCCAGTGGCTGAAGAGCCCAAAAGTAGCTTGTCACAGGGCTTCATGCTCATCCTCAGTCCTGGAGACTGAATCAGTGAAGTCCTCCCAGCCAGGGAAACATAAGGAGCAACGAGAGACATCAAAAAGAAGGTTCCCAAGACCAAGGGAATGGCAGTTGCACTCACACCACCACTATCTACAAGCTGTGCGTCTGTGGATGAGGTGGGGATTCTGGCAGTTTTTTTCACTGCCTGGCTGAGCTACCGCAACTGTTAAGTTTTACACCTGCTTTCTGCATTGCCCTAAATGGCAATGCGGACCCCTGCCCTCCGCGGCTATAAGAGATACTACAGGAACCGTAGTGACTATAATCGAGTGTCGGGTGGAGTTTGTGTTTATGTCCTAAACTTTGTCTGTAGTGAAACTGTGCCCCTTCAAACCCGTCTTGAAGCTGTGGCTGTCAGAATAAGGACGACACAGGAAATTACTGTCTGCAATGTATATCTTCCTCCAGATGGTGCAGTATCCCTGAATGTATTAACTGCACCGATTGATCAACTTCCTAAGCCTTTCCTACTTTTGGGAGATTTAGCGCCCATAACCCCTTGTGGGGTAGCACCGTGCTTACCGGCCAAGGCAGAGATGCCGAAGCTGTACTGTCTATTTGACCTCTGCCTCTTAAATACTGGGGTCGCCACAAATTTCAGTGTGGCTCATGGTAGTTACTCGGCCATTGATTTATCAATTTGCAGCCCAGGACTTCTCCCATCTATCCACTGGAGAGCACGTGACAACCTGTGTGGTAGTGACCATTGCCCCATCTTCCTGTCGGTGCCCCGGCATCAGGCCCATGGATGCCTGCCCAGATGGGCTTTAATCAAGGCAGACTGGGAAACTTTCACTTTAACATCGATGTGATGGTTAAGCAGGTGATTACAACAATAGTTTATGTGGCAGAAAATGTGATCCCTCGCTCTTTAGGGTGCCCCAGCGGAAGGCAGTCCCTTGGTGGTCACTGGAAGTCGTTGAAGCAATTAAGGAGTGTCGGCAAGCTGTGCAGCGGCATAAGCGGCACCATGCCCGTATTCGCCAACTTATAAAACGATGGAAGCAGGACAGTTGGGAGAGATATGTCTCAACCATTGGGTGCCATATGTCACCTTCGCAAGTCTCGGCAAAGATCAAATCTCTTTTCGGGTACCAGACCCCACCAGGTGTTCCTGGTGTTAATATAAATGGCATGTTATCTACTGACACAAATGCGATTCCTGAGCACTTTGCTGAGCACTATGCTCTAGCCTGTGTGTCAGAGAATTACCCCCCAGCCTTTCTCACTCTCAAACGGTGGCTGGAAGGGAAAAATCCTCTCATTCACTACATGCCACAGTGAATCCTATAACACCCCATTTACAGAGTGGGAGCTCCTCAGTGCACTTGCACATTGCGCCGACACAGCTCCTGGGCCAGATCGGATCCACAGTCAGATTATTAAACATCTCTCATCTGACTACAAGCGACATCTCCTCATCATCTTCAACCAGATCTGGTGCGATGGCATCTTTCCATCACTATGGCAGGGGAGCACCATCATTCCGGTGCTCAAACCCAGTAAAAACCCTCTTGATGTGGATAGCTATCGGCCCATCAGCCTCACCAATGTTGTTTGTAAGCCGCTGGAGTCACGTGGCCTACTGGCTCCATGTAAGGGCAGGTCCGCAGGGTCGCTCTACCACTGATAATCTTGGGTCTCTCAAGTCTGCCATCCAAACAGCCTTTTCCAGATGCCAACACCTGGTTGCCATCTTTTTTGATTTACGAAAAGTGTATGACACCACCTGGCAACATCATATCCTTGCCACATTATATGGGTGGGGTCTCCGATGGCCACTCCCGATTTTTATTCAGAACACTCCATACTTTCTATGTCCAAGTTGGTGCCTCCCATAGTTGCCGCATATCCAGGAGAATGGGGTCCCGCAGGGCTCTGTATTGAGTGTATCACTATTTTTAGTGGCCATTAATGGTCTAGCAGCAGCTGTAGGGCAGTTTGTCTTACCCTCTCTGTATGCAGACAACTTCTGCATTTCGTACTACTCCACCAGTATTGGTATTGCTGAGCGGCACCTATGGGAGCCATCCGTAAGGCGCAGTCATGGGCTCTAGCCCACAGTTTCCAGTTTTCGACCGCAAAGTCATTTGTTATGCACTTCTGTCGGCACCATACAGTTCATCCAGAACCAGAAGTTTACCTTAATGACGATCCACTCGCTGTAGTGGAGACATATCGATTCTTAGGCCTCTTCATCTTCGTCAGCTTAAGCGGAAGTGCTGGCAGCATCTCAATGCCTTCTGCTGTCTGAATAAAATCAACTGGGGTGCAGATCGCTCTACACTGCTGCAGCTCTACAGAGCCCTTGTTCAATCCCGCTTTGACTATGGGAGTCTGGTTTATGGTTCAGTGGCGCCCTCATCATTGCATGTATTCGACACAGTGCTTCACTGTGGCGTTCGCCAAGTGACAGGAGCTTTTAGGATGAGTCCCGGGACCAGCGTCCTTGTGGAGGCTGGAGTCCCTCCATTGCAGGTTAGGCATGCACAACTGCTGGCCAGTTATGTTGCGTAAGTTCGTAGTTGTCCTGCACATCCGAATCACAGTCTCCTTTTCCCACCCACAGCGGTTCATCTCCTGCATTAGCAGCCCAGCTCAGGGCTTCCAATTGCAGTTCGTGTGTGATCCTTTCTTTCAGTACTGTAGTCCCTGCCTTTACCACCTATACTTGAGGTCCATTCACGTACACGTAGGCCATGGCTTCCTCTGGACCTTTTACATGGTACTAAGGACTCAGTTAAGCCCGTGGCTCTCCGCTGCCATTTCCTCTTGATTCTTGACGTGTACCGAGCCACGAAGTGGTTTACATGGACTGCTCGATGGCTGATGGTCACGTCTGCTTCACATATGTCCATGGAGGACATATTGGACAGCATTCCTTGCCCGATGGCTGCAGTGTTTTCACTGCCGAGCTGGTGGCTATATCTCGTGCTCTTGAGCACATCTGTTCATCCCCTGGGGAGTCGTTTCTTCTGTGTACTGACTCCTTGAGCAGTCTAAAAGCTATCGACCAGTGCTACCTCGCCATCCTTTGGTAGCAACCATCCAGGAGTCCATATATGCCCTGAAACGGTCTGGTCATTCAGTGTTGTTTGTCTGGACCCCAGGTCAAGTCGGAATCCCAGGCAACAAACTTGCTGACAGGCTGGCCAAACAGGCTATGCCAAAACCACTTGTGGAGATCGGCTTCTCTACAACTGACCTGCATTCAGTACTAGGCCGCAAGGTTTTGCGGCTTTGGGAGACGAAATGGCATAACCTCAGCATGCACAACAAACTGCGTGCCATTAAGGAGATTATTAATGTGTGGCAGTCCTCCATGCGGGCCTCTCGCAGGGACCCTGTGGTTCTCTGCCAGCTTCGCATTGGCCATGCTTGGGTGACACACGGCTACCTCCTGCGCCGCAATGACCCACCTCAGTGTCAGTTCTGCACCCAGCTGACAGTGGCCCTTGTCTTGGTGAGATGTCGTTCTTTGGCTGCCCTGCGACGCACTCTTCAGTTACCAGACTCGTTGCCTGACAAGGCCTCATTGGCTAATTTAGTTTTACGTTTTATACGTGATGGTGGATTTTATCATTCCATATAAGTTTTAGCGCACGTCCTTTGTCCCTTTGTGTTGTCGACTCTAATGCTTTTAGGGTGGATGTTTTGATGTGTGTCAGAGTGGCTGGTTCTCCTGTTATTGTGCTGTACATTTCCTTTCTTTTCTTCTTTCCGTTGTGTAATTATTTTACCGGGAACAAGGGATTGATGACCTCGCAGTTTGGTCCCTCTCCCCCCCCCCCCCCCTCCCCTCCCCTTTTAAATCAACCAACCAATACAAGTAGGGGAAGAAATCCCTTACTGTCCAATTACGCTGTTGGCGATAAACCGCTGGAAACAGTAGCAACTTCAAAATATTTAGAAGTAATCATGCAGAGTAACCTGAAGTGTAAATGAACACACAAAACTCATTGCAGGAAAAGAAGATACCGAGCTGAGATTCGTTGAAAGAAACTTCAGGAAATGTAAGTCATGAGTGAAAGAAGTGGCTTACAGAACAGTTCTATGACTGATGTTAGAGTATTGCACATTAGAGAAGATGAAACAAAAAGGCAAATTTTATCATGGGATCATTTAGTAAGCACAGAAACATGAGAGATGCTCATTAAACTGTAGGTGACATGCTACAAGAGAGACATTGTATATCATGGAGAGGTTTACTGTTGAAATTCCAAGAACTTAGGTTCAGAGGAGAGCTGGGAAACATATTACAGACCTTGGTCATTTTTGCACAGAAAATCAAAATTACCTGTGCTGCAAAATTACAGGTAATCGTGGACTCGCAGATTGTAAGTATTTTATTTGTAGGAACAGTAAACAACCAATCAGTTGCAGAATGGAAGGTTTATTAAAACGCCTTTACCATTGTTTCAGTGTTTCGAAAACCATAGTCTTCAGGAGGAAATACTGACAACTGAATTGCATGTTGTGGTAAACGTATGTTAAAATATAGCTGAAAGATGCCTGTCAACGCACCTCTGTCACAACGTGTAAGCCAGTTGTCAGTACTTCCTTCTGAAGAAGACATTTTTATAAACACTGAAACCATGGTACAGGGGTTTTAATAAACCTTCCATTTTGCAACTGGTTGGCTGTTTACTATTTCAACAGAAAGATTTCATCCTACATTTGCTGCTCCAACCATGTTCAAAATTTTAAAAAGACAGCAAAAGAATTGTTTATTTTACAGCCAGTTTCAATGGTTTTTTTCCGGTATAGTAGTTGTTATTTACTGATTTTGGTGTCTCTTGCCAATTCTTGTATTCGTTTTTGACTTCTTATTTTTGAAGTACTGTATGTTTGTTGTTTTTCTCTCATTTAGCTGTTTTTGTGTCATGCTGAAATGAAAATGAGTTTATCAGTTTTATTGACAACACAGATCACATTTATTGAAATTTCTGGAAAAAAGAAACCATTTATGTTAAACCCTTCAAATCCAATAAATTGAAGGAAAAATGTCTATGCAACGACACACTGTGGAAAAGTTCTTCAAAAGAAAGCATTGTCATAACTTGAAAGTTCTCTTCTGAAACACAATCCTGTTAATAAATCAGCACTTTACTATTATGTGGAACCAGACACCTGTTTTCTCTATTTTTCCTTCAAAGTATGAGACAGCTCATTACTTCCATATTTCCTGCTGGCGGGGAAAGATGCTTTTGCACTAAATTACTTAATTACAAAGGAATAGATATCTGTTTATAACATCTAAATGACTGAGATCCACCATTCTAGGTACACTTAATGGCATGTTTGCCATATTGGCATAAGTAGAGTTCATCATTATCATCCCACGGTTGCTAGGGCTGTGAAAACAGACTTGCGTGGATCTTGGGCCATAAGAGTTGCTAGCTTACTATGAAGGTGCAATTCAGTGTTTCAGGTTTTTCCTTCATGTCCGCCTGAAGTATCTGTCGCATTATGTTTTTCAGCAGTTTGCTGGTTTCATCACGAAACATTCCTTTTTGTGGTAATGAAGGAAGTTTTTAGTCTGGAATAGAGATAATAGTTTTATTCAGTGACTTTTTTAAAAATCCAATCATACTGAAAACTATGGAGTTTGGAAAGATCATTAATGTGATGCACCAATTAAACTGCATATTTTTCTAGTAAACAAGTACAAACACAAAAAGCGCCAAACATGGCACTCTACGAATTTGTAAATCAATATGGTGCCTGTTCAGTTTGCTTTTATCTTTTATCAGCGAACCACAACACAACACAGGACACAAAAGTCGTGCAAACATATTTCCGTTGGTATAACAGATCTCAGAGAAATGCTGCAACACGTGTGGCATGGACTTGAGTAATGTCTGAAGTAGTGCTCAGGGGAATTGACACCATGAATCCTGTTGGGCTGTCCATAAATCAGTAAGACTAAGACAGGGTGGAGATCTCTTTTGAACAGCACGTTGCAAGACATCCCAAATATTCTCAGTAATGCTCATGTCTGGGGAGTTTGGGTGGCCAGCAGAAGTGTTTAAACTCAGAAGAGTGTTCCTGGAGCCACTCTAGGAATTCTGGACGTTTGAGGTGATGCATTGCCCTGCTGGAATTGCCCAAGTCTGTCGGAATGCACAGTGGACGTGAATGGATGCAGGTGATCAGACAGGATGCTTATGCACATGTCACCTGTCAGTCGTATCTAGATGTATCACTCCAATTGCACTTGCCCCATACCATTAGAGAGCCTCCACAAGCTTGAACAGTCTCCTGCTGACATGCAGGGTCCATGGATTCATGAGGTTGTCTCGACACCTGTACAAGTCCATCCACTCGATACAATTTGAAATGAGACTTTTCCAACCAGGCAACGAGTTTCCACTCATCAATATTCCAATGTCAGTGTTGACAGGCCTAGGTGGGGGGTAAAGCTCCATGTCGTGCAGTCATCCAGGGTACACGAGTGGGCCTTCGACTCTGAAAGCCCATATCAATGATGTTTTGTTGAATGGTTCACACAATGACACTTGTTGATGGCCCAGAATTGAAATTTGCGGAAGGGTTGCATGTATGTCACGTTGAACAATTCTCTTCAGTTGTCATTGGTCCCGTTCTTGCAGGATCTTTTTCCGGCCAGAGTGATGTCGGAGATTTGACGTTTTACCAGATTCCTGATACTCACAGTACACCTGTGAAATGGTCATATGGAAAAATCCCCACTTCATCGCAACCTCGGAGATGATGTGTCCCATCGCTCATGCGACAACTGTAACACCATGTTCAAACTCATTTAAATCTTGATAACTAGCCATTGTCACAGCACCAACCTATCTAACAACTGCCCTTGTTGTCTTATATAGGCATTGCTGATCGCAGCACCATATTCTGCCTTTTGACGTATTCCTGTATTTGAATACACATGCCTATACCAGTTTCTTTGGCACTTCAGTGTAAGATGAAATCAACAAAAGTAAAACAAGGATAGTGGAGTGTAGTTGAATTAAATCAGGTGCTGCTGAGGGAATGAGATTAGGAAATGAGACATTTAAAATAGTGGATAAATTTTTCTATTTGGGCAGCAAAATAACTGAAGATGGCCAAAGTAGAGAGGATATAAAATGTAGACTGACAATGGAAAAAAAAGCATCTCTCATGAAGAGAAACTTGCCAACATCAAATAGAGATTTAAGTGTCAGTCGGTCTTTCCTGAAAGTATTTCTGTGGAGTGTAGCCATGTATGGAAGTGAAACATGGGTGATAAACAGTGTAGACAAGAAGAGAATAGGAGCTTTTGAATATGGTGCTACATAAGAATGCTGAAGACCAGATGGGTAGGTCACGTAACTAATGGGGTGGTAGTGAATAGAATCTGATCAGATGGTAGGACACATTCTGAAACATCAAAGTACCACCAATTTAGTATTGGAGGAAAGAGAGAGAGAGAGAGAGAGAGAGAGAGAGAGAGAGAGAGAGAGTGGAGGGGGGGGGGGGGGGGGGGAGAGATCATAAAGAGAGACAAAGATATGAATATAGACAGCAGATTCAGAAGGGGAGGAAGAGGGAAGTTTTCCAAAACTGAAGACATTTAAACAGCATTTCCTGAGTGGCTCCATGACCAAGAAGTGGGTTTCTGTTGTCAAAGAACTGAGTAATTGCTATTATGTTCTAGCAGTTGTTTAGAGATATTGTGACAATATTGAGAAATTTTCATGTATCCGGTCACTTTGAAGTAAAGTGCAGCATTCAATAAAAGGTACTTGGTCTGCTACGATAATGAGTAACTTACTTTTTAAAGTCCCCTCGTCTTCAGTAGTCATTTACCTGGGTCATTTGAAGTTTTAGAATCTATAAGAATCCATCATAACACAAACAAAATCTTTACAAAAGATACCGTACCAGCAGTGGTTGCCAGGGCTGTAGAATTTATTTATAAAGAAAAAAAAAACCTCTTGTTGAAAAATATAAGAAATTGAAATCTACCAGTGGTCAGCTGCAAGTTTTCAAAAGTGCAGATGAAAATGTGGGGACCATGTAGTGTTACTGTAAATTCGATGGCTGCATGTTTAGCAAGATATTAGAAAGATTGTTACCGAATACAAAGAGTTTGATTATTTGTATAGGATTTTTTTTTTAAATTGGAACAAATTCATCTGGGTAGTAGTCATCCATTCACAGTGGCATGCAATGCATGCTGACAGACATTGAGAACTGGTCATTATGGATAAGTCGCAGACTGGTTTACCCCACCAATGTTCATACTAGGCATCTGGAGCATTGTACAGATGGCTCTTTCTGTTGTATACAACATGTGACTGAAATTGGAAGTTCAACAATCAGGTCTGTCGGGTTTTTGTCATCATTTCCCCAATGTGTCTCTGCCTATCAGAATTCACACTGCGCCCCTCCCCCCCCTCCCCACCCCACCCCACCCCACCCCACCCACCCCACCCCACCCTGTTTCCCTACTGCATCTTCTCAGGATGCCCCCCCATCCGTCTTAGCAGCCACTCAGAAAACACCCCCACCCCCCAGAGTCTCTCAGGTGCACACACCTCTTTGAGTCTCTGATATCACACAACACATCCCACATCCTCCTCCTCCCCCCCCCCCCCCCCCCCTCCCTGCCCTCTGATTTTTCAGGTTTTCTAGGCAAGTCACTAGCCTGAGTGTACATGAGAACAATTGTACACATCATGCGACCACACTACTTAAGATTAATCAAGTTGAAAAATGTGGTTTTTAACTCGTTCTTAATTGAAGAACCAAATGTTGTAATGAAAGGTAGTTTCCATGCCAAATTATTCTATGAAAGTTCACTTTCAATATGACCCCAATACTTTCTTTTTTTCTACAAGGAAAAGAAAGAGGGTTTTGTAGGGACTACTGTTTGCAGTGCTGGTACTTAGTTGTCGTCAGTATTTTAATGTGACTGCAGCTGAATTTGCTCACAGTGGAAAGTACTACCCTTCCATTTGGTTAAAGATGTACTGTGCACTTGTTCATCATCATATTGACAGTGTTTAGACAGTATACAGTGACTGTTTACTTTTAAAAATGGCATTTCTGCAGCAGATATTAATTGCTAATTACAGAATGCTTATGGTGATAGACACATGACTGCAAATAGTGTGGCAATAGTCACTGGTCTGCTATTGCACAAGAAATCAGGAAGGCTGTAAGTGACGATTGTCAGTTGACTCTCATGAAACTACATACAGGATGTGATTCAAAAGTTTCAAGACTTAACTCAGAACTAGAAATTTATTGGACATTTAAGTACAGCAGACTAAAATTCTTCAAAATATGATCCTTCAGCATCAACACAGTGCTGCCATCACATCTTCCACTGTTCGTAGCCCTTCTTGAAGGCCTCGGGCATCATGCTGTCAATGGCTCTTGTCGAAGCCTGCTGGATGGAGTCGAATTGCTTCCCTTTTAGGCCTGTCTTGGTTTGGGGGAAGAAGAAAGTCACTTGGAGCCATGCCGGGGCTGTAGGGTGGCTGCGGCGTCACATTGAACTTGACCATAACTTCGGCAGCAGTGCTCGACGTGTGAGCGGGCGCGTTGTCATGGTGGAGAATCAAATTGCCCTCAATTGCCGGGCGGACGTGGTGAACTCGATCCCTCAAGTGGTGGAGCACTCCAGCATAAAAGTCACCTTTGACATTCTGTCCACGAGCAACAAACTCCTTGTGAATCACTTAAAAAAAAGGTATACACTTCACACACGACGGAAGCAGTTTGCCATTCTGAGTTTTGATGCTTTGACTCAGGATCGTACTTGTAGACCCAGGTCTCATCACCAGTAACCACTTCTCCAGAAGGTTCGGATCAACATTCAACTGTTGGAGCATTTCCTGGCAAACAGTCATGTGCCGTTTCTTCTGATCCACCAACAAAACTTTTGGCACACACTTTTCGCATCATCAAATTCTCCATCACAATCCTTCACACTGTACTCTGACTGAGTCCCAGTTCATCAGCAATTAATCTAGTACTAAGACAATGGTCATTGTTTAAAAGTTCCCGCATTCTTTCCAAGTTTTGATCCATTTGGCTTAATGATGGCCTCTCAGAGTGGTCGTCATCTTCAACATTCCCACGCCCATCTTTGAAACATTTGTGCCACGTGAAAACCATTGCACAGGACATGGCTTCTTCCTTAAAAGGCCTCTTGAATCATACCGAGAGTCTCCGTGACGGTTTTGTTCATTCGCACGCAAAACTTTATTGCATAACAATGCTCCATTTTTGCCTCTCCCACTTTTCGACTGAAGTCAATGACGTGCACTCACGCTGCAAGCGATGCGCACTCTCCAGGGTTCTGGAGGCAACTACCACAATGTTTGTTCGTTCCCTGAGACCCCCCACCACTTCCCCGACCTGACAGAACCGGTCTGCGCGTGCTCCTCTACTCAGAAATGAATCAGTTGTGAAACTTCTGAATCACAAATTGTATGTTTTTTCACATCTTTTGATGGTCTCTACTTTTGCTTAAACACATGAAATGGTCTATAATACTTGCCACACATAAGATTAGTGCAATATTATTCTATAGACAGTTCTTATATAAATTAAATTGAGGAATTCGAAACCCATAAGTATTCACTGAATAAAAGTGTCAATGAAGATAAGAGTTCCACAAAACTAAAACTGTAGCAAATGGATGTTGAACAACAATTTTTTTTGACATTCTGAAGATACTGCTTCTCCCAGTAGTGACAAAATTCTGGCTTTCACTGTAGCAGTACACTAATTTTACTGCTACAATTACTGAGTGAAAAGTCCCATTCTGAAATACATTTCTTGTTGTTTAGGGTACTGAATATTAATTTTTCAGACATTTTATGAGAAAAAACTCTATTCCTCATGAGAGGATGAAATTTCAACTTGTGTAAGATGGGCGTGATTCTTGTTTCAGATTCTGCTAAATCGTTACTCAACAAATGGCAGATTCCTGTCTTACGTGGTGGTGATGATGATGAGAATAAAATGGTGATTATAATTATAATGATGATGAAGAAAATAGGATGGTGATTATAATTATAATGATGATGAAGAAAATAGGATGGTGATAATGACTGTAAAATTGTGTTTGTATGCAACACAAAACAACCTGGTAATTGAGTGAATGTTGAGAAAAATTTCAGTTTTGGAAATGGCTTAACATTTATAAAACCAGGACTGAGTGAGTGGGTGTAGTTACTTTTGTCATTTCATTGGAGAATTGAACTAGTTCTTTGTCTTAAGACTAAGCAATTTATAATAAATGTTCCAAGTTGAAACTTGGTTTTATTGTTATATAAAAGATGCAACTACCACAGCAATTTGTAGATTAAATTGTTCTGCATTGTGGCATTGGTCACTGAAGTCAGTCATGCTCACATTAACTCATGTGTTACAGTTTTCCTTTTTGTAACATTATCACACTGTTTAGATCATTTTGACATTTTAATACTGTCATTTGTCATTTAAATCTCATGATGGGACATGGTATTTTGTTTTAGCCTGATAAATTTCATTTTTGACACTACAGTATGCATATTAATAAAACAATGACATTTTACGTGAATAAAATAATCTACTTTACCATAACTGTGAATTGATGCTTAATTTCCATTTTGTAAGATTTTTAAGAAATGAACTATATTGTAAGACTGAGAGAAACTATAAAGAAATTTAACTTTTGTCATGCCTCGTTTGTATATAAAAGCAAGGTGTTGCTTCAGATTATGAAAAATATTGTTACAAAAATCTGTATTTTTTTTATAATAAAGTTGACTGAATAATTTTAGATACTGCAACTGCTTATATAGTTTCATAGTTAGTTTTAAGCATTTCCACTTTGCACGCTTCAAAATAATGTACATGTCTTACATTGGTGACAGCTGTTATTTAGAATTTTTTGTAGCTCTCCTCATTATTCCTGTACAGTCCTTTTGTTTAAAGCAGTGGTAAATATCAGTGGAGGAAAAATCTGTATGATCACAAAAACTTAATATATTAAACCAAGTGAGGTGGTTAACATTCTGGATTCATATATTGCAGAAGTACTAACAACTGCTCTGTTATCATGCTGTCTGGCCTTCTTTCAATGTGTGAACATTTTGTCTTACGAGAGAAGAAAATAACGGAATGGAATGCTAGACTAATTGGGGGTGGGGGCCGGGGGGTTAGATTTGTCAGAAAGTCAACCCAGATCAGACCTCAGCGAGCTAAAAATTTCACTTCTGTGAGAATGGAAAGATAATGAGGAGCTACTGCCTAGAAACAGGTTTACCCTGGTATTGCCTAAGCAGCCCAATAGATGAATATGTCTCAAACATAGGTTTGCTACGTGTGTGGGGGTGAATTGTTTACATATAATACATTTTGCACACCTCAGTAAGGAGAAAAAAAAAAAAAAAAGATTTTGGGAGAGTAAGTTGTAATACCTCTGATTGTGATACTTGTAAACCAAGAAAGGAATGTTGTAGCAGATAATTTCTTTATGAAATCAGTTTAAATAAAGGCTGCCAGCATTGCTTTGACCCACAAGAAGCAACAAAAATTGTCACTACCTCTATACCAAAAATAAAATCCCTATAGCAGTCTGACTACTTTCAGAAATGATTCAGAGATCCAACAACTGGACTGGAAAACATAAATCAGTCACAGTTCATACACCACCACCACCACCACCACCACCACCACCACCACCACCACGTACCTCTCGGCAACTTTGCTGATTATCTCCACAAAGATAAGACCAGAGTTTAAAGTCAAAAGGAAAAACATCACACACATAAACTCCACAGTCAAATTTCCTTCAAAACAAATGTAATTTATTTGCTTCAATGAAACTTGACTTCCCCCCCCCCCCCCTCCCCCCTCTCATCATGGGGTGTGGGTGATGGGGTCTTCTCCAGCGTATACCTCTCCTCCCCGAGGATGCTACTGGTCATTAACCACCAGGAAGGATATTAGCAATGAAACTTTTCTTACAGTGCCTATGCAGTATAAGGAAGGGTATGTAATTAAATTTGTATGTTGTTTGGGGTATTTAGCACAAAGGTGTCATCTTTGGTGACAGCCACACGTACTCTGACCCAGCTGGGCATCAAGTGAAAGTGAACTTGGATGATGGATACAGTCATATCATTCCATGCTGCTTTAACTCTAAGCTAGAGTTCATGAGTTGTAGTGGCTGGTGTGTAGTGGCAAGCCGGTATCGGCAGCCCGTATCTGGACGTTTTCTGTTGTTAAGAGAATGGGGCACGTGCTGATGCGGGCAAAAGGCACATACTGTATTTATCTATTATAACTCAGGACACTTGTGTCTAGGGACTGAAAATCTGGTGATTTGGTGCCAGTTGTGTGCACTCGCTGGCCTCAGACCTGCAGCTCTTAGTGTTTTCTGTTGGCAGAGAGCAAAAGCTTGCGTTAGTCTATATACTGTTTGCAGTTTTTGGTTATTGTGTGTTTTATGTTAATACATCTTTCATTTGGGAAATTTGTGTACTGAAACTTACAGCAATAATAAAAACTTACATTGACACATCTGCTGCAAGCATCCAGTTGGCGATGGTGAAAAATTTATATGTATGTAACGTAGGTATTCCACTCCCCGAGTAGACTCTCTAAAGCAACACAATGATGCTGCCTACTGAATGGAACGTGGGAGTAAAGTGCTTTATATGTACTTAGCTGTCCCAATGAGTATGGAATGCTTCAGCTTTGTTCTTTGATCTGTGATATAAATATCTGTGAAGAAAATTGTGAATTTTGTAATGTAAATCAGTTTTATGAGTGGAAGCACAAAGTAGGAAAAGATATTCTTGAATAAGTTCATACATGCACAAGGACAGTTGGTTAAAAGTGCAGATGAAAGCGTAAAGGTATATTTTATGTGCCACTGCTTAAAATATTAAGCAATAATAAAATTGGTGGTCACTGCCCATCTAAAATGGACATGACACTTCACTCACCTGGGGAAGTTAGTTATCTTCTGTAGCACATATGGGGGTAATCTGTTGAGATAGGCTGTTTCAAAATTTGAAAGGAAGGAAATAGCTAGGAAAACAGCAGTGAAGATTTCACTTGACCACATTCTTGACTGTTTTGGATATCTGATTCAAGATAGTGATTTGCAACATCATAACTTCTTGTCAAGAAACGATGCACACAACATAGCTCAAAGTTACAACCTAAAGTCTGAGGCTACAAGACACACAAATGATGGTACTAGAGTAGAATCTTGGGTGAAGGAGATGGAGGAAACAGCTTCTGTTCTCCAATTCTACAAAGTGGTAGGTGGTGTATCAGAAGAATAGGATCTGTGAAAGGATTTAATTTTAATAATAGTGAATGATGCCCCAAAAGGTATGTTATACAAATTTGGAAGTAACTGTTTGCATGGAGAGTACATCTGGTTTAAATGAATACAGTTTCGAACTAACAACTTTACTGGTGTTAGGTGAATTATGGCAGGAACTCCCATGTTCATTCATGTTTCCCAAAAGAGACCTTAAAGTTATGGAAGTGTTTAAGTGTCATAAAAATTCTTATAAGTGTTCTCCAGACAAACGCATTGGTCTAATATGGCAGACGTGTTTTTCAGAGCATGGTGCAAAGTAATGACTCCAACCAAACATATTGTTCTGTCTGTGGCACACTGACAGAGTATGGAAAAAAAATCTTAGTGTGGTAAAGGGATATAGAAATCAAGTACAGGTATGTAAGAATATTAGGACATTAGTGGGAATTTTAGAAAAGGCTATACTTCACATGAAAAAAGACTCGTACATTTCAAAATTTGGGACATATTTTGGAAAAAAGGAAAAAAAATGTAAAAGACCATATGTGAAAATTGGGCATATTGTTACTGACAGCACACTGGCTTTGACACGAACATGCACTTGGAAAGAATGCATGATATGATAAAACGTATATATTTGAAGGGAAAGAAGCCCAAGTGACAAAATGTGGCCATTCATGCGCTTATGCATTACTTGCCAGACAAATTATAAGACAGGTTGCTACATTTGCATAAGGGAAAAGTGACATCTAAAGTGTCAGCCATAAGACAATGGCCCAAATCTTCACTTGGAGCTTACATCTAAACATATGATTTGTGCAGATGGAAAGTAGCAACGACCAATAAGAAGACATCATCAAACAGTCTGAAGACAATCTGTGCAGATGTGAACTACATTGTTCCTAGAATGAAATTTTCACTCTGCAGTGGAGTGTGCTATGGTATGAAACTTCATGGCAGATTAAAACTATGTACCAGACCGAGACTAGAAACTTGGGACCTTTACCTTTCGTGGGTTAGTGCTCTACCGACGTTGTTCCATCTGCAAAGCCTGAATTCATAAATTCATATGCAGCTGTGTTGTCTCAGCCATTAAATTGAACATGTGTAAACACGTTCATTTAATTTGCTGTTTACAGCTGAAAAAGTTGTTGTGAATCTGACAAGCGAGATGTTTCTGTTGTACGAGTTGTATTTGGGTGAAACTCTTATATATTGGGTTCATTTCGAGTCCATGAACACACTGGTGAAGATCCAGTCTTAAGGAAATGTACAGTTTTTGTGCAATAAGGCCATGTATTCATGAGCCATATGTCCATTTTGCAGGCAAACGGCAGTGTTATTTCGTGACAAAAATAAACTGCGCAACATACTGTACAGTATGTAATAAAAAGGATGGTTTACACACTAATGGACACATTTGTTTACATCCTTGAACATATATGCAAGAATGCATAATTATATGTACAAAGGCTATACTAATTAAGTCAGTGTAAGGTATGTTTCTACAAATGCAGACTTGTACTTTTTTTAAATCTTATGGGACTTAACTGCTAAGATCGTCAGTCCCTAATCTTACACACTACTTAACCTAAATTATCCTAAGGACGGACACACACACAAACCCATGCCCGAGGGAGGACTTGAACCTCCACGGGGATGAGCCGCACAGTCCACGACTGCAGCGCCTTAGACCGCTCGGCTAATGCCTTGCGGCACTTGTACTTTCTATTGTAAAATGGCACTTCTGTATTGGTGTATTTTGCTGCATCGTATATGTTGTCAATTTGTGATAATTAGGTCTTATTACCAAACGTTCTGGGCAGAACATTTGAGAACAGTATAAATAGCTAATAACGGCACTGTCTTCACAGTGTTGGATACTACAATCCCTATTTCCTACTAGTAACATTGATTCTAGTATGAAACTGAAATTTGTTACAGATTCCTCTGTTGCAGGCATAAATGATCGAGTCATTGAAAACAGGTGAAGACATCTGGTGATAAACTACTGAATGAAGTTCCATTATTAACACTTGACCATGTAATGTATCTTGCAGTGCCTCCAAAATAAATTTATTTCTAATACAACCTTCAAGCATGCGAACAAAAAGTTTTCATGGTCTGAAAAAGTAGACATCATCTAATGGCTAGATGTATTTAGTGGTTCATGGGGGGGGGGGGGGGGGGTATTTCTGTGTGAATAAATTTTCCATTTAAAAATTTCTGCTTTTCTGGTTCTTGAAATATAGCTCTGTTTTACCCAGTCCAAGAGTTGAGCAACAGGAAGGTGGTGTCTTTTAAATCTTGAATGAAAACATTTTTTAACCAACAGATAACATGGTTATGTGTAAATTTATGAGAGGTTAAATGGATTTTCCATGTTAAATGGATTTTCCCATATTATTAATTGTGTAACCAATTTTGTTCTTGAAACCAAATTCAGATCTTTGTACTAGGAAATCCAGCAGATGACATATGAAGCTGGACAGTATAAAAATGTTACAGACAAAGTGAATTTCACATAATCATACAGGTGCTCTTCTCTTATATACAATAAAGTTCATCCACTTGCCATTTCATACTGAAATCGTGATTGGTCTGTATTCAAAATACTGTTTCCACTACATACTTCAATTGCAATTAAGGCATTGGCCTTGTGTACAAATGCTAGAGCAGACTCCATTATGTCCTTTATGCCCATCATTTCTTTCACAGAAACAGATCATGTTATTTTTGTGAACTAATGCAGCTTTCTCTTTCAAAACTGTCTATAAAAGTTATCAACACAACACATTTACAATTGGGTTTTTTAACAGAAATAATAGCTCAATTCCATAAATTGTAACTGTAGACAATTACTTTTATTGAAGAATACTGATATGATGTTCGAGGGATTTTGCAAAATATTATCTTTGCATCAAATATTATCTTTACAATCGTTGTACAGTTAAACTTCTTTGTGGTCACCGATACATATTTTGTGTTACCCCTCTTAACTTTTCTGCAAAAAGCATAAAATTTCTTCTGCCTCTTTATTGTGGTGTCTGTCAATTCATTTCATTTAGCTCTGGTTATGACGACTCGTACTTGCTTGTGGAATAATCTTCTTCATTCTCAATTTCAGTTGCTGCAGCCCCATAAACAGACCTTAATTTTTCCATCTTCTATCACATTACGATACAATGTTGACTGTGTCACACAGTTTCATAAAATGTCCATTATATGAATAGAATTGATGTACTGCGTGCTGACTGAAAAACAAAAGTTTATAATGTTAATGTGATAACTTTTAACTAGAATAATGAATGTACTAACATTACGATCATAATTACATCGCTGTTGTACTTTAAGCATACCTGAATATTTACAGCATGAAGCCAGAATGATCTAGGATGTGTAAATATACACTACTGCACTACTGTTAATTCCTTCTGTCTGACAATAGCAGTGGGAAGTGCCTGAATGAACATATTATAAAGGCCCCATCTCAAAATACAATACAGCGTGCAGTGCAGTGGTGTAGTTGCGTGCATCAAGGACGTATAATTCACGAATCAAATATCTGTATAATACAAAAACTGGGCATTTCCTCAACAAGGTGCCACAAGCACAGCAGTAACACGCAATGAGCCCAGTACGGGAGTCTCACCCAAATGACTCGTAGCAAGGTGGTGCAGTGGTTAGCACACTGGACTCGCATTCGGGAGGATGATGGTTCAATCCCGCGTTCGGCCATCCTGATTTAGATTTTCCGTGATTTCCCTAAATCACTCCAGGCAAATGCCGGGATGGTTCCTCTGAAAGGGCACAGCCAACTTCCTTCCCCATCCTTTCCTAATCCGATGAGACTGATGACCTCGCTGTTTGGTCTCTTCCCCCAAACAACCCAACCCAAATGACTCGTACAGTTGAAATACCTACCTTGTGAGTCCTGAGACACTGACCTTATTATCTGTGGTAGGTAATGGTGATAATCAACAAATCATAAGCAGCTGCAAAATTCTGACACATCAAGACAGTGTGGAACATAGATGAGAACAGCTTTTCCGACAGTTTAATCTCTTTCTGGATGAAGCCGAATTTGAAGAGGCATCTGAAGCTGCCAGCAAATGTCTGACCTCTTTGATGCCATATTTCGAGCTCTGCTATCTTCATCAACTTCTCCTGCACCGTTGTCAAGCAAAGTTTCTAAAACTGGACCTCAGAAAAAATTCATGACCAGCAGAGGTAAATGGAAGACAACATATTTACCTATTATGAAGTCTGATATCTCAGAAAGGAAAATTGTCATAGGGCTATTACTAATACATCAAGATGAATGACTGAGCAGCTGCCAATGTCCAATACAACTGGGGTCTTAATCTTCAACATCGAGATGGGCTGCTCTCGCCACTCTCCAGCACTGCAGTTCAGTTGTGAGTCGGTGTGGCTAATTGATTGCCGCCACCTGCTGTGGCATCATCACCTAGTTGCGCCACTGCTGGTGAGTGGGTGGCTGGCTGGCTGGCTGACTTGCTTTGTAACTGTGATCTGTGTGCTTGTCCATACTGTGTGCATTTGTCACTCTACATCCTACTATCTAACCACATAAAATATTTTCTCTCATTTTATTTCTGTGATTAAGTTTCTTTCTGAGGTTCACATTTAGAATATTTTCTAGGCAAAAGCACAAGTAAAGTTTAAGAAGACTGCGTAGCTTGTAGTAAAAGCATCAGAGAAGACAGATCTATGCTCATAGTTTCTTAGTCATCAAAACTGCATGTGTTATTGATAGGTCTCAGGTCCACTAATGACTTTCCAGTTGTAACTCTGTAAATCAATTGAATATGTTTGGAACTCTTGTGGCAGACATCCTCCTTCGTGCATTGTGATGTCTCCATGGATCTTACCCTCAGATTTAAGCTGCAGAGATGTTTTGTGCTGTTGTCTTAAAAGTGCCTCTGCTCCCTAAATTTTATTCGGCTATACCAACCTAGAACACTACTTGCATTTACATTGCTGAAATGTGTACATCAAGTTAATTGCCTCCAGTCCCGTCAGATATACAGTAAAACCCTGATTTTATGTTCCTGCGTTTTACGTTTTCCTGCTTTTTACATTCATTTTTGTTGGTCCCAACAGGAGTCCTATTCTCACAATATAATGCCTTCCCATCATTAACAGTTCTGTGTTACATTTCTCACATTTTAACTTTTCTTTGACATTATCATGACCTTTAACATTGATTTTCATGCAGATTTCTGTAGGAAGTGCATTATACGAGGGTGGTTTGAAAAATTTTCAGAACAGAATAGAAAAAAAGTACTTACATCACTGAAATTTTTTTATTTTTAAATGTAGTCTTCTTGTAAATTAATGCACTTGGTCCAACGATGTTCCAGTGCCTTGATCCCATCTCAAAAATGAGTTTCCTCCAGGTCTGCAAAATAGTTGTCAACTCCAGCTATCAGTTCTTCATTAGAAGTGAATCTTTGTCCACCAAGAAAAATTTTCAGTTTTGGGAAGAGATGGAAGTCTGACAGAGCCATATCAGGTGAATAAGGTAGGTGTGGCAACAATTCATACCTTAGTTCGTGTAATTTTGCCATGGCAATGGGACGTGTGCGGGTGTACATTGTCTTTATCGAAGATGACTTTCTTCCTTGCTAAACCAGGCCTTTTTTCGTGTATCTTTCGTTGCAATTTGTCCAGGTGGTTAGAATAGTATTCTCCAATAATTGTGTGCCCAGTGGGGAGATAATCTACAAACAAAATCCCCTTCGCATCCCAGAACACTGATGCCATGACCTTTCGCACCGAAGGAATTGTCTTTGCCTGCTTTGATTGTTGTCTTGTCCCTGGGGTACAGTGGTGCACCCAAGTTTCATCTGCGGTCACAAACTGGTGGAAAAACTCTTGTTCATTTCTCCTAAAATGGGCCAAACATGATACCGATATGTCCATTCTCATGCGTTTTTGATCCAGCATCAAGAGTCACTGCACCCATCTTGCACATAATTTTTGCATTTCTAATTATTCAGTTTAAATGTGATATACACTTTCAGATGACATCTGGCTAGCATGAGCAATTTCACGCACTTTCAATTGGTGATCCTCCATGGCCATTTTGTGCACTTTTGCAATGATTTCTGGAGTAGTGACACGTCTTGGCCGACAACTGCGCGGATCATCACCTAAGCTCTCCCGACCAAATTTGAATTCATTTGTCCACTTGGCAACAGTTGAATATGAAGGAGCAGAGTCCCCCAGTGTATTCTGGAAATCAGCACATATGTCGTTTGCTTTCATACCTTTCTTTGCAAAGTACTTAATCACTGCTCGAATCTCGATTTTTATTTTTTTTTTTTTCCTTCTTTGCAAATCACTACACTGGAACAACAACAGGGCCATGTCACTGGGGCCATATCACTGCCAAGCTCTCTTCCAAGAGCACTGACATGGCACATGTTTACAGGCAACAGTCCAATGAATATTACAAATTGTTGTGCTAGTGATGAGCTCTCATAGTGATTCCGAGAACTTTTCAAACCACCCTCGTATTTCTGCTCAAAAGTCAGCCTTGCAACAAAGCAGAAAATACAGACTATAAACAAAATTATTGATCATGTAATGTAATGTAGTGTTAGTGTGGTAAGCATGATTTTCATTGTTGGAAAGTTGGGTCACAGCTGCCTGTACTATAGGTTCCCAATGTGTGGAATAGCGGGATACTATACTAACTTACTGCCTTGTGGATAATCACTATCTGACAGTAGTGACTCCAGTAGCATCCATACTAGGTGCATGGTCGTAGGTTGGTACAACCTGATGCCAGACATACAAATCCCTCCTTGAGATGCTGTGTAACGTGACAATTCCCACCCTCTTTCTCACTCTGGACATCACTGAACCCAGTGACCTCCTTGTTGGCAACAAGCTGTAGATTTTGTGCCTAATGTTTTCTGTTTACGAAGACTGCCAACTTCAGTGTTTTGACCAATATTGTGTTACAAATTCTGTATACTGTAATTTTATGTTTTTCAATAATAAGTCTCTGTGTTTTATTTACACCAATGGATATGATCAGAATGAAGAGGAAAACTCATGTGTTGTATTCAGTGGAGAAACAAACAGCGTTAAAAAAAAACTATTTCAGACTTTTTGAAACAGGAAAAAGTTTTATTGTTTTCATTTCATATTTTGAACAAGTTAAAGAGAATGACAGTAAGAGTAATTTATTCATTTTCACTTATGTTACCTGTGATTTTCTGTATTTTACACTTTCCTGCATTTTACACTTTTTTGGGTCAGTCTGGTGAAAAGTGTAAAAAGTTGTTTTCTGTATATGTTTTAGGACGCTGTGCATTAATCTCAAGTGTATATCCATGTTGGGGCCATTGTACTGGCAGTGGAAAGAAACTTATATTGCACTAGTGACCTTGTAGATTTCTTTGAAAATTCCAGTACATATAAAATTCAGAAATGTACAGGTCTTCTTAGTGCAAAGCCACTTCTAAAATTCCCTGGAATGTTTCTTGATTGTTGTGTGCCATTACTGCTCTTATATCTCTGCTTGTTTCTATCATTCCTGTACCTTTCACAGGACTTATTCCATACCATAAACAGAACAACCTGTGTTTTGATGGGTTCATATGTGCACCTTAAGTCACATTTGCAGTGTCTTATGACAATCAAAACACTTCCATAACCTGAAGATTTCCCCCGTTTAAATACACATGCCAAACCCCTGGTATACTTCAAATACTATGAGTAAAGTTGTCAGCTCAAAACTATATTGCACTGACCACAAAATTTTCCATTGGTAAAATTCTTTCAAGACTTTTTTTATTTTTATTTTTTTAAATCTGGTACTACTTTTGTGCTTTGTGCTCCCTGCTGTATGATCAGCACCTAGCACAGTAAGCTCTTTATCAGCATGTACAGTAGTGACAATAAGTATTCTGACAAACAAATTTTCATAAGAAAAACAACTTATTCAAAGGAAACTCTCTATAATTATGGCACTTGATATTGTGTTACTTGTGCTAATGTCACATCACAAGGAACATTGTGTTCCATAACTGGCAATATCACAATTAGTTTTACAGCTTTAGACTTGGGGAACTTGAATCGGTGTACACAGCCATTAGAATTTTGTTGCATGACCTTTCTTGCCTTAATTACAGCCGCACAGCATGGAGTAACAAGGGCAGCCAAATGATGCATGAGGATCTTCTGCCATTCTTTAACAAAAGATTGCAATGATTGGTTGTGGCTGGAGAATTTTTGTTGTCTTAGCCTTCGATCCTTCCCCCATGAACCATGGAGTAGCGGATTGACGGTGACCACCTTTAAACAGAACGTGATTAATTTTCAATCACATTTAATAAAGTAATAACAAGCATAAAAATTACTTAACTTGGTTCTGGATGCTATTTACAATTGACAATCTGAAGTTCCTTTGGTATTGGTACGTTAATCTTATTCTCACGTATATCTCTGATACTTGAACCATGAACCATGGACCTTGCGTTGGTGGGGAGACTTGCGTTCCTCAGCGATACAGATGGCCGTACCGTAGGTGCAACCACAACGGAGGGGTATCTGTTGAGAGGCCAGACAAACGTGTGGTTCCTGAAGAAGGGCAGCAGCCTTTTCAGTAGTTGCAGGGGCAACAGTCTGGATGATTGCTGATCTGGCCTTGTAACATTAACCAAAACGGCCTTGCTGTGCTGGTACTGCGAACGGCTGAAAGCAAGGGGAAACTACAGCCGTAATTTTTCCCGAGGACATGCAGCTTTACTGTGTGATTAAATGATGATGGCATCCTCTTGGGTAAAATATTCCGGAGGTAAAATAGTCCCCCATTCGGATCTCCGGGCGGGGACTACTCAAGAGGACGTCGTTATCAGGAGAAAGAAAACTGGCGTTCTACGGATTGGAGCATGGAATGTCAGATCCCTTAATCGGGCAGGTAGGTTAGAAAATTTAAAAAGGGAAATGGATAGGTTAAAGTTAGATATAGGTTAAAGTTAGATATAGTGGGAATTAGTGAAGTTCGGTGGCAGGAGGAACAAGACTTTTGGTCAGGTGATTACAGGGTTATAAATACAAAATCAAATAGGGGTAATGCAGGAGTAGGTTAAAAAATGAATAAAAAATAGGAGTGCGGGTTAGCTACTACAAACAGCATAGTGAACGCATTATTGTGGCCAAGATAGACACAAAGCCCATGCCTACTACAGTAGTACAAGTTTATATGCCAACTAGCTCTGCAGATGATGAAGAAATTGATGAAATGTATGACGAGATAAAAGAAATTATTCAGGTAGTGAAGGGAGACGAAAATTTAATAGTCATGGGTGACTGGAATCCGTCAGTAGGAAAAGGGAGCGAAGGAAACATAGTAGGTGAATATGGATTGGGGGTAAGAAATGAAAAAGGAAGCTGCCTTGTAGAATTTTGCACAGAGCATAACCTAATCATAGCTAACACTTGGTTCAAGAATCATAAAAGAAGGTTGTATACCTGGAAGAATCCTGGAGATACTAAAAGGTATCAGATAGATTATATAATGGTAAGACAGAGATTTAGGAACCAGGTTTTAAATTGTAAGACATTTCCAGGGGCAGATGTGGATTCTGACCACAATCTATTGGTTATGATCTGCAGATTGAAGCTGAAGAAACTGCAAAAAGGTGGGTATTTAAGGATATGGGACCTGGATAAACTGAAAGAACCAGAGGTTGTAGAGAGTTTCAGGGAGAGCATAAGGGAACAATTGACACGAATGGGGGAAAGAAACACAGTAGAAGAAGAATGGGTAGCTCTGAGGGATGAAGTAGTGAAGGCAGCAGAGGATCAAGTAGGTAAAAAGACGAGGGCTAATAGAAATCCATGGGTAACAGAAGAAATATTGAATTTAATTGATGAAAGGAGAAAATATAAAAATGCAGTAAATGAAGCAGGCAAAAAGGAATACAAAAGTCTCAAAAATGAAATCGACAGGAAGTGCAAAATGGCTAAGCAGGGATGGCTAGAGGACAAATGTAAGGATGTAGAGGCTTGTCTCACTAGGGGTAAGATAGATACTGCCTACAGGAAAATTAAAGAGACCTTTGGAGAGAAGAGAACCACTTGTATGAATATCAAGAGCTCAGATGGCAACCCAGTTCTAAGCAAAGAAGGGAAGGCAGAAAGGTGGAAGGAGTATATAGAGGGTTTATACAAGGGCGATGTACTTGAGGACAATATTATGGAAATGGAAGAGGAGGTAGATGAAGACGAAATGGGAGATAAGATACTGCGTGAAGAGTTTGACAGAGCACTGAAAGACCTGAGACGAAACAAGGCCCCGGGAGTAGACAACATTCCATTAGAACTACTGATGGCCTTGGGAGAGCCATTCATGACAAAACTCTACCATCTGGTGAGCAAGATGTACAAGACAGGCGAAATACCCTCAGACTTCAAGAAGAATATAATAATTCCAATCCCAAAGAAAGCAGGTGTTGACAGATGTGAAAATTACCGAACTATCAGTTTAATAAGTCACAGCTGCAAAATACTAACGCGAATTCTTTACAGACGAATGGAAAAACTGGTAGAAGCGGACCTCGGGGAAGATCAGTTTGGATTCCGTAGAAATGTTGGAACACGTGAGGCAATGCTAACCTTAAGACTTATCTTAGAAGAAAGATTAAGAAAAGGCAAACCTACGTTTCTAGCATTTGTAGACTTAGAGAGAAAGCTTTTGACAATGTTAACTGGAATACTCTCTTTCAAATTCTGAAGGTGGCAGGGGTAAAATACAGGGAGCGAAAGGCTATTTACAATTTGTACAGAAACCAGATGGCAGTTGTAAGAGTCGAGGGGCATGAAATGGAAGCAGTGGTTGGGAAAGGAGTGAGACAGGGTTGTAGCCTCTCCCCGATGTTATTCAATCTGTATATTGAGCAAGCAGTAAAGGAAACAAAAGAAAAATTCGGAGTAGGCATTAAAATTCACGAAGAAGTAGTAAAAACTTTGAGGTTCGCCGATGACATTGTAATTCTGTCAGAGACAGCAAAAGACTTGGAAGAGCAGTTGAACGGAATGGACAGTGTCTTGAAAGGAGGATATAAGATGAACAACAACAAAAGCAAAACGAGGATAATGGAATGTAGTCAAATTAAATCGGGTGATGCTGAGGGAATTAGATTAGGAAATGAGACACTTAAAGTAGTAAAGGAGTTTTGCTATTTAGGGAGTAAAATAACTGATGATGGTCGAAGTAGAGAGGATATAAAATGTAGACTGGCAATGGCAAGGAAATCGTTTCTGAAGAAGAGAAATTTGTTAACATCGAGTATAGATTTAAGTGTCAGGAAGTCGTTTCTGAAAGTATTTGTATGGAGTGTAGCCATGTATGGAAGTGAAACATGGACGATAACTAGTGTGGACAAGAAGAGAATAGAAGCTTTCGAAATGTGGTGCTACAGAAGAATGCTGAAGATACGGTGGGTAGATCGCGTAACTAATGAGGAGGTATTGAATAGGATTGGGGAGAAGAGAAGTTTGTGGCACAACTTGACTAGAAGAAGGGATCAGTTGGTAGGACATGTTTTGAGGCATCAAGGGATCACAAATTTAGCATTGGAGGGCAGCGTGGAGGGTAAAAATCGTAGAGGGAGACCAAGAGATGAATACACTAAGCAGATTCAGAAGGATGCAGGTTGCAGTAGGTATTGGGAGATGAAGAAGCTTGCACAGGATAGAGTAGCATGGAGAGCTGCATCAAACCAGTCTCAGGACTGAAGACCACAACAACAACAACAACAACAACAACAGCCTTCGATCAAATTCCTGCCACAGGTATTGGATCGGATTGAGATCTGGGCTTTGGCTAGGCCACTTAAGCATTCTTCCTTGCACCCATCTCAAGAATTCCGTGATGAGCAGAGGGGTGCTTAGGTTCGGTGTCATGATGAAACTACCAGTTTTGTCCCATTTTTATCATTGTGTGATCTCCTCTCTCCTTCCTTCTTCCATCTAATGTCCACATTAAACAATGCCCAGTCCAAGTAATTAATAAACAAAGTCCTTTATGAAGATTTGAGATGAGTGAAGATTACAATAAACTTTCAAGTTTACTTAGCTTGACATGTTGAGATGACTCCAGTTCTTCTTGTCTAGGGGCTGATTCTTGAAGCTGAAAATGTAACATCAGATCATCACAGTTGATTTGAACTAAGTAAATTGGAAGATTGTTGTTGCAGAATTTTTTACGTAAATATATTTTCCAGTGATTTTCTCACATTGTGGTATGTCCTACAGTATTTTGGTTTTTCTCATTAACAAAACCGAAGTCACAATGTTCGCACCTATTGTATAAAAATATGTCCAATCACATCAGAGGCAAGCTTACAACTCCCACACTCTGTGGAAATAACCATATTCAAAAGGGTTTACAATTTTGCTTAACAAATGAATTCCTACTAGTTTTCATAATTAATAATAGAAATTTTAAGTGTGCAAATAATTCATAATTTCAAATGCTTCTAAAAATAAAAAATAAAGGTTTTAACTGTACATTCGGAACTAATACTTATCAATTAGAACATCGAAACTAGAATATTTTTCCTTTTCATAAATTTTAGCTTGAAATATAGCATACTGTGTATAAAATTACATGAAAGTTTTCAGAAAAGCAATTGAGATAATATTAACCCGTCCAAAATTCGAAAAATATCACTGGTATTGACAATTACTGTTGAGGAAAAGTAATGCTCGAGGATGATGTCCTGTTACAATTGGCATGGGCCAACTTGTGTTTTCAAGATTTGACAATATTTGAAATGATCCACAATGACTTAATGGGTACAGGGGACCAACACCTGAATGGAAGAAGTACCCTTCACCACAAAATTCACACAGCCATGTGTAACAGTGGATACTTGGTACTGTCCATCATTTCTTGCATTGATTAGTCTTCATACATATCGAATCCCACTGAAAGAAAAGAATTTAAACTTACTTTGATAGCTACAGAGCGCACACGACCACTGTTGACGTGACCCGTCCTTATGTGCTCTGGCAAAATCAAGTCGGGCTTTCCAATTCTTTGCTGATGTTAATGGCTTTTTGCTAGCACGCCAGCCATGAAGATTAGACTCACTGAGAATCAGCTTTGCAGTACTGTTTGATATTTCCACATTGTGGAATTGACACTTCTCTGTGTTTATGTCAACAGCAGTCTTCTTTGGTCACCCATTGACATCAACCTTACAAGATTGATTGTTTGTGGTGTGACTTTGCTGCACCTTCCCATTCTTTGTTTATTATCTGTAGTCCCTGTTAATCATTTCTTCTTATTCCAAACACTCACAATTTTTTTCGACAAACCGAAATCCTTAGCAACATCTGCCTGAGACTGACATTGCTGTGGGGCATCAAGTACCACATTTTTGAGGTCTACTGAATACTCTTTGACCTTCAGCATGTTGTGAACTGTGTAGGGAAAAAAAAAAAAAAAAAAAACTAATGTAAGTCAAAGGTGTTCAATGTAATATTTGTGTAGGCATTTGTTTTCTGAACGTAAACCACTGTGCCAAAATAGTTTTGGACTGACCACAACATTGTCAATGTTGTACTTATCACCACTGTGCTGAATCCTGATGCATGTATTTATATGGATGTATGGCACTGCACAGTGAACCGAGATGGGCCGAATAGGCAGAGGGGCCCCATGACGCACACCCTTGTGGAGAAAACGTATTTATCCACATACTTATTGTTGCTTCTGTATATAAATGTACAAAAAGTATATCTGCATTAGCTGTGTTGAAAATTGTTTGTAATTTGAGCTGTAATCAGTATTTTTGTTGGTTTTTTTAAATGATTGTGATATCAATTGATGTTGTTGAAGTGTACCAAATTGTGTAGTAAAGAATGAAATAATGCATAAAATGAAAAGTATTATGTGCTTTTTTGGAATTTAAGAATGCAATACTACTGAAACTATTAGCAGTAGAAACAGTTTGCCCAATTTTAAAAATATTTGAAACTGTATGTAGTTTTTGCCAAACAATAGTATTGTATTGGTCTTGCTCTAGTAAGAGTCTCTTTAAGCTAACTACCCTATATCACAAAGCCTATCAGACTCACGGGCAGTACATTAATACCGGCAAATACTCTCTGCATCTGCAGGATACTATTTGCAGATTCATTACACAGAAAGAAATGCTACATAAAAAAACAAAGCTACTTATAATCTGGTGTAGTTGGATGCAAACTGCTCGAGAGAGGTACTTAAAGCTACATTAATTAGAGATCGTGTTCAGCTCCAGGTCAATAAAGGAAACCAGAGTCCATGATTTTAGTATGGTCATTGGCGATAATCGTGATATTCAGAGCAAACTGACTGTAGTCCTGTGCAGTCAGAAGCAAATACAGTTAGTTAAGGTGGTAGGAACCGGAACATGTTTCTCATAACAAATTATTCATAGTTTGGGGAGAATTTAAACTTCCAGTGTTTGTCGTTTTTGTAGTCCTTCATTACTGTGAACTTTGTCCTAAAAGTAATGTTAAAAACTTGTTGAAAGATAACTTAAGAGACTTTGATGATAGCACACAACCACTGATCTTAACATGTCATAAATGTAATGGCTGCTTCCATATTACTGCCTATGCAAACCTGAGGTGAGCATGTTTTTTACCCAGGTGCTGGGCCCATATGATGATGATGGATGCTACCTGGCAGTGTTCATTCTCATTGGAGATTCCACATGTGGATATGTCCATCTCGATATACGGAGAACTAGAACTTGAACTTCACTGAGAAGACAATAAGGTGCCATCATATGTCCAGTGTTGTCATTGGGTGTGCCATTGTCAGCACACCTCTCTGCTGCCATGTTGAGGGAATCCACAACAGTGATCTACATATCATCTCACTGTCTGTATGGATCCTTTTCTTATTGTAAACAAGCCCATTTCCTGAATCAAGAGGTTCATGATGTGGCTGTGCGCTCTCACCCATCTGAGTGAATAATATGTCTGTTTTATATTATGGACCTCTGGTACCTGCCTATTCCATATTTGTGTGGGACTGTGGGATCCCAGCCAATCTAAGCAGAATATCTTTGAAATGATAAACTACAGCCTCAGGAGACCATGCTCCTGTCACTATTGAATTCCAACACAACCTTTTAATGACAAACAACATTAAAATGTGATCTGTGAATGAAAAACAGGCTGTGCAATCTTTCCTTATATATAGAATGTAGATGGTAATATTCTTAGCTACAATGTGAGGCTGCACTGAAATGGTAAGTCATTTGCGTATCCAAGCACGTAGTAAACTCTTGCACCGATGTGACGTTTATTGCACACAAATAATTTCCTGCACTTTTTACACGTGTATCATCAATGCTAAATATTATGTTTCCTGGAAGTAAGTAGTGGTCAGCAGTTCTGTCTCGAATTTCTTTTAAACAATAATTTAGCTTTTTGTCACGGTATCTGTGATGAGTTCAAGAAGGCCTACACTTAAGTACACTCTATCATTGCCTTGTGACTGAATTTTTGATTCCACTTTGAACAACTAAAATTTAGACTGTAATTCTTCTTAGCACTTTGCTTGCTGAAGTGAAGTTTTATTTTTTTATAAAACAATAAACTAAAAAATGTAATACCATAGTATCTTAAAGTGAAATGCCAATGTTATCGTAATATACATATATGCATGTTATTTGCTCAAAGATTGCATGTGTGTTACACTGAGGTGACAAAAGTCAAGGGATATCTCCTGAAATGATGTAGGTCCTCTTGTAAGGTGTAGTGCAGCAACTCAATGTGGCATGGACTCAACAAGTTGTTGGAAGTCCCCCTGCAGAAATATTTAGCCCTGCTGTCTCTATAGCCATCCGTGATTGTAAAGGTGTTGCTGGTGCAAGATTTTGTACACAAATCGACCTCTTGATCATGTCCCATAAATGTTAAATGGGATTCATGTCAGGCAATTTGGTTGGCCATATCATTTGCTCAAATTTTCCAGAATGTTCTTTAAACCAATTGTGAATGACTTTGGCCCAGTGATATGGCACATTGTCATCCAAAAAATTTTCATCATTATTTGGGAACATGAAGTCCACGAATGGCTACAAACGGTCTCCAAGTAGACGAACACAACCATTTCTAATCAATGATAAGTTTACTTGGAACAGAGGACCCAGTCCATCAGTCATCTGGTTTGATGTGTCCTGCTACGAATTCCTCTCCTGTGCCAGCCTTTTCATCTCAGAGTAGCACTTGCAACCTATGTCCTCAATTATTTGCAGGATGTATACCAATCTGTCTTCTTCCACAGTTTTGTGCCGTTGAAGTTGTTCTGTGATGTTTTAACGGATGCCCTATCATCCTGTCCCTCCTCCTTGTCAGTGTTTTTCCATATATTCCTTTCCTCACTGATTCTGTGGCGAATCTCCTCATTTCTTACCTTATCAGTCCACCTAGCTTTCAACATTCTTCTGTAGCACCACATCTCAAATGCTTCTATTTTCTTCTGTTCCAGTTTTCCCACAGTCCATGTTTCACTGCCATACAATGCTGGGCTCCAAACATACATTCTCAGAAATGTTATCCTCAAATTGAGACCTATGTTTGATACTAGTAAACTTTCTTGACCAAGAATGCCCTTTTTTCCATTACCAGTCTGCTTTCTATGTCCTTTCTCCGTACATTATGGATTATTTTGCTGCCTAGGTAGCAGAATTCCTCAACTACTTCTACTTCGTAATCACCAATTATGATAAGTTTCTTACTGTTCTAATTTCTGCTATTTCTCATTACTTTAGTCTTTCTTTGATTTACTCAACAATCCATATTCTGTACTCATTACATTGTTCATTCCATTCAACGCATCTCATAATTCTTCATTTTCACCGAGGACAGCAATGTCATCAGTGAACCTTAACATTGATATCCTTTCACCTAGAATTTTAATTCCACTCTAACTTTTCTTTTGTTTCCATCATTGCTTCTTTGATGTATAGATTGAACAGCATGGGCAAAAAGACTACAGCCTTGTTTTACACCCTCTTTAATCTGTGCAATTTTTCTTGGTCTCCCACTCTTATTGATCCTTCTTGGTTCTTGTACATATTGTATATTACCTGTCTTTCCCTACAGCTTACCCCTATTTTCCTCAGGATTTTGAATGTCTTGCACCATTTTAAGGTGCTGAATGCTTTTTCCAGGTCAACAAATCCTATGAAAGCGTCTTCATTTTTCTTCTGTCTCGCTTCCATTACCAACTGCAATGTCAGAACTCCTTCTCTGGTGCCTTTACCTTTCCTAGAGCCAAACTGATAGACTTCTCACAGCTTGTCAATTTTCTTTTCCATTCTTCTCTATATTACCATCAGCAACTTGGATACACACTCTGTTAACCCTGCAGCAGGCGTGTGTGGCACTCAGTGCTGCCTACATTTAAGTACATAAAAAAATATACATATATCCAAGGTGCATGGGAAAATTAAAATTGTTACAGAATATCTGACATACGTTTCCAGGATATTTCCTAAGCGCTACTTTAATAACAAATTCTAAATAAATTATAACCACAGATATGATTCGATTGTTTACCATTGTTAAAGCAAGTTTTACAAAAACGTGTAATATGTATAAAAACTTTATAGTATTAATAAAGAATAAGGCAGTCAGTAAATACATATCAAGAACCACACACTTTCTTCCTCCGGAGAAGCTCTGCAATCATTACATGTGACAACATTGTGGCAATGTTGCTTGCAAACAAATCTTTTGCAGCTATTGCCAATGACAGTAGTTTTATTATTTTTTTTTACGACCACAAAGATGGCACCTCCCACACCTTCTTACAGTCGCATCATGATTGGCGGGAATTGATTAATGAGGTGACAGAAATCCTTGAATATCTCGTGGTAGACTAGAGAGCTGAGCCCTTTCCTTCAAACGGCAGTCCATCAGAGCCAAGGCCAGGTTTGTTAGGTAGGTTCTTCTTCTGAATCTTTTCTCTGGATTGTTTGCAAAAAACAAGACCTGGGAATTTATCCCAGCAATATCCAGATAACGAAAAAACAATGCAAAGGGCCATCTTCTTGTGATCCTTTGTGTAGAGTAGGATGTACACATATAATCAACAGTATTGACTCCACCTTTTGTTGCATTGTAGTACAAATTTACAACAGACTTGCCTGTAGCGGTGTCGATTTCAGCAGTTTCATGCACTGACGACAGGAAAAGCACAGCCTTGTTCCTTTTTGTTTGGCACAAAACAAGACGGAAGTCATCTCGAAATCCGTAAAGACAATTTACAATTTCCTGCGATCTGTTGGGGAAAAATTCTGGAAGAATTTCCTTCTTGTTCTTTTTCAATGTTCCAATGAATGTTAGCCCATTTTCTAAAACATGCTGGGCTACAGGGTAACTACTGTAGTAGTTGTCTGTAGTTACATTCCTGTGAGTTCCCTTGATTGGCTCAACCAATCTCTTCACAATATCCATTGGCTGGTTAGATGCAACATATGGTCCAGGATTCTGTCTGCCGCAGTATACTTCAAAATTAAAAGTATGAAATGCCTTGCTATCGCACAATGCATACAACTTCAATCCATACTTAGGGCTTATTGGGCATGTACTGAACAAAACCGCAACATCCACGAAATGGAACAAGCATTTCATCTATGTTTGTGAACTCCCCTGGACTGTAGTTGTTTCTGCAGTTGTTCAGCAATGCTGAACGGAAATTGCGGATGGCAGCAAGTTTATCAGTTGCTAGTCGTGCTTTTCTTGTAGAAGTATCGTCAAACCTGGGTGACCGGAGCAAGAACAAAGTGCTTGTAGCTAAATGCTGCCCTTAGAATAATCATTCCTGTTCCATTTGATGCCCGCAGTTCTAATACATTTGTGCATCATCCTTTTTGTACAGCAATGAGAAACAGTGCTCCTAAAAGAGCCTTTATTTCAGAAGCAGTAGTAGTTTTGCAGTCTCTAGCCCTTGAGTAATTCACAGATGATCTCTTGTTATTTATGTACTTGTTTGTGCTTGCAACGACATAATCAATTATCTCAGGATCAAACAATGAAAAAATTTTGAATTTCAGTTTTAGCTTTTCAACCATTGCATTTCGGGCCAGGTAAGACTTTGATTATATTCTTACCCTTTGGTTTCCCTGGTAGTGCTAACGGATTATTCATCCACAAAGTTTCTTGGTCCTTACCAATATAAAAATGGCAGTCATCATGTGGCATTCCTTTCACTTCATTCCCGTCAATGCATGACTGCTCAAATTCACTGGAATGATCTGCAGTTTCAATTATTTCTGCTTCCTCATCGCTGTCAGAGAAATCTGCATAATCTTCTTCATCAGATGATTGCAGAAGAAGATGCTCAATTTCTTCTGGTGTTAGTCCTTTCCTTTGTGCGGACCTGGGAGACAATAAAATAATTCTAATACCAAAGCAATATTAATAACTAAATCATCATTCACCCATAGAGTTGTAAAACAAAGCTTCTAATCATCAAAACATTCGACAGTGGTACGGCTCCATGCCGTCTCGATTCAGTCGTCCACTTCACAGGTGAGTCACAGCTGTTATGGTGGGTATAGTGATGGCACAGTAATGCAGTTTGGCGCGTGACTAAACAATCAAAGCATATCTAGCACCACTGTTGTGTGCTCGGCGTGCTGGCGTAATTATTGAACGAAAACAAAATTGGTGGCACTGTATGCCGCCTCGCACCCGCCGCAGGGTTAAGCTGATTGTGTGATAATTCTTGCACTTGTTGGCTCTTACAATCTTGAGAATTGTGTGGATGATGTTTTTCTGAAATTCTGTTGGTATATCACCAATCTCATACATTCTACACACCAACATGAATAATCATTTTTTGCCACTTCCCCTTTTGATTTTAGAAATTCTTATGGAATGTTATCTATGATCTTCTGCCTCGTTTGATTTTAAGTCTTCCAAAGCCCTTCTAAATTTCGATTCTTATGATGGATCCCCTCTCTCTTCCCTATTGACTCCTGTTTCTTCTTCTGTCACATCATCAGATAAGTCCTCCCCCTCATAGAGGCCTTCAATGTACTCTTTTCCACCAATCGGCTCTCTCCTCTGCATTTAATGGTGGAATTCTCACTGCATTCTTAATGTTACCGCCTCCGCTTTTAATCTGACCAAATTTTGTTTTGACTTTTCTATGTACCGAGTCAGTTCTTCTGACAATTTTTTTCCCCCACATTTTTCATGTAGCCATTTCACCTTAGTTTCCATGAACTTCCTATTTATTTGATTCCTAAGTGACTTATATTTCTATATTCCTGTATTTCCTCAATCATTTCTGTACTTCCTTCTTTCATCAATCAACTGAAGTATTTCTTGTGTCACCCATGGTTTCTTCACAGTTACCTTCGTTGTACCTAGGTGTTTCTCTCAAACTTCTTTGATTGTCCTTTTCAGATATGTGTAGTCCCCTTCAACTGAAATGCCTACTGAGCTATTAATTTTCAGAGTATCTGTAGCCCCAGAGAACTTCCAGCGTATCTTCATTCCTTAGAACTTCCATATCTCACTTCTTTATGCATTGATTCTTTCTGACCAGCCTCTTAAACTCTTCATCAATACCAAATTGTGATCAGAGTCTGTATTTGCACCTGGGTATGCCCTACAATCCAATGTTTGATTTCTGAATCTCTGCCTGACCATGATATAATCTAACTGAAATCTTCCTGTACCTCTATCTTTTTCAAGTATAGCTCCTCCTCTTGTACAGGGTGGAGCAGAGGAAACACATCTGATAAAAATAATAAAATAAAGCATTAAGTGATAGATTTTTTAATGCAGTTTTGAAATGTACGTACTTTAATTAGGTTCGAAAAATAATGTCTTGGAGATGATGTCCTCCTTGCTGGATACAAATTTGGATCATCTCCCAAAAATTACGCACGGCTCTCTCCAACATTTCACTCGAAACTGCTTCAATTTCCTGATGAATCGAATTCTTCAGGTCAGCAATTGTGCGAGGCTTTTTCATGTAGACTTTCGATTTTAAATATCCCCACAAAAAGTAGTCGCATATCGACAAATCAGGTGAGTGAGGGGGCCAAGTAAACATCACCATATCTCGAAAAAACATGTCCTGGGAACATTTGTCGAACCACTTCCACGGATGCTCTCGCCATGTGAGCTGCGGCACCGTCCTGCTGAAACCATATTTCTCTCATGTTCACTTGACGCCTTTCAAGTTCTGGATGAAGAAAGCTGTTTAACATTTTAACATAGCGCGCTGATGTCACAGTATCTGCAGTACCTTCCTCTTAAAAAAAAATAGGGTCCAACAATCCCCATCTTTGAAATGCAGCACCACACTGTTACTTTTAAACTGTGGAGAGGTATTAGTGTAATTCACATGGGTTCTCCAGCGCCCAATACCAACAATTTTGAACATTGATGTAACCGACTACATGAAAATGTAGTTTCGTCACTCACTCATGAAGGCATCTGCATCTTCCGTAAAAATTTCGTCCATTACACGACAAAACTCTCTGCGCTGCAAAAAATCCCCTTCACTAAGCTGCTGGATGATCATTATCTTGTACAGGTGAAACTTAAGACCACCATGTAAGATGCGGTGAAGCAAACGACGTATCATTTCGGGCTACCAAGAACTGACAATCTCACTTGGTCTACATTTTCCAGAGTACGAACTGAATGGGGAAGACCAGGTGGTCTCTTTTTCATCACAGATACAGTACTTCTAAATGCTGCAACCCATCGGAGTACAGTATTTCAATCGGGCACTGCACCTCGAAGTCCAACTCTAAAATTTTGATGGAAAAGACGTTGCATAGTGACTATACGGAATCATTGTTTCTAAAGTACTGCTTGACAACGAACACATGGTGCTCTACGCTCCATAGCAACTGAAACTACATTGTATGGGCAGTCTGCCAACATTAATTCAAGGTCAATACCCCCTCTCGTCGCCACGTACTAGCGGTTCAAAAAACATATGTTTCCTCAGCTTCACCCTCTACTTCTTGAACAGAGTATTCGCCATTACCATCTGAAAATTATTGCAGAACTTAATTAGTTATTTCCTCTGTCATTCCTAGTACCAAACTCACATCCTCCCATAACTCTTTCTTCTACTTCTTCCCCTACAACCGCAGTCCTATGCCCCCATAACTATTAAATCTTCATCTCCCTTTACATACACGTTCAATATCCTCACATACTTTCTCTGTCTCACATCGTTTGCATGTGATGTCGGCATGTACACCTGAACTATTGTTGTCGGTGTTGGTCTGTTGTCGATTCTCATAAAAACAACCCTATCGCTGAACTGTTCACAGTAACTCACTCTCTGTCCTATCTTCCTATTCATAATGAGTGCTACTCCCATTTTACCATTTTCTGCTGCTGTTGTTGTTGGTATTACCCTATACTCACATGATCAGAAATCCTTGTCTTCTTTCCATTTCACTTCACTGACACCCGTTATATCTGGATTGTGCCTTAGCATTTCTCTTTTCAGATTTCCTAGCTTCCCTACCATGTTAAAACTGCTGACATTCCATGTTCAACTCATAGAACATTAACTCTTCCATTGGTTATTCAATCTTTTTCTCATGGTCACCTCCCTCTTGGCAGTCCACTCCCAGAGATCCAAATGGGGGACTAGTCAGGAATCTTTTGCCAATGGAGAGACCATCATATGACTTTTTCAATTACAGGCCACATGACTTGTGGATACATGTTATGTGTCTTTAATGCAGTGGTTTCTATTGCCTTCTGCAACCTCATGCTATTGATCGTTGTGTAGTCTTCCACCTTTTAGGGGTAGTTTCCCACCCCAAGGGCAAAGAGTGCCCTGAACCTCTGTCTGCTCCTCTGCTGTTGACAGAATGAGGATGACTCCTTATGCTAGAAGTCTTTGTCTGCCATTGCTGCTGATTTTTGTTCAAAATTTAAGCAGTGACAGGGTTCAGACCCGGGACAGAGGGCATTTTGATTACTAATCAGAGACACTACCCCTAGACCAGTGCTTACCAACTGAAATTGGAACCAATCTGACCAGGCCAATACTTTCCAGTCGTCTAGGGTCCTACCGATATGGTCACGAGCCCAGGAGAGGCACTTAAGTGATGTCATGCTGTTAGCAAAGGCATTTGTATTGGTTGTCTGCTGCCATAACCAATTAATGCCAAATTTGGGCGCACAGTCATAACAGGGGTAGTCTTGCGTTTTACCTCAAGACTACAGTCATAGTCAAGAGTGACATATTCAGACTGCAGTCAAGAGAGTATGTTGGGAATAGTTATAATACATGGATAGATCACCTACAAAATAGTAACAAATGAAAAAGTTTCTTCAGCAAAAAACGACCATAAAAAAGAGGCTGACAGCAGGTATTTAGTTGCTGGAGAACAAAGGTAAATCCATAAGCAAAAGAGTGACAGATTGGCTTCTACAGATGTAATTAGAACAGTGATTTCTGCATTAAGTATTGCAAAGTGATGGAAGGAGAATGTGCATGTAAATTTCCAGTTTATGACCTGAACGGTGTCTAGGAGGTGACCGAAACTTCATTAAAAAGAGCTATAAAACCAAATCCTAAAATCTGCTTGAAAAATCATGCTCAATCAAAATATGCATTGGTCCTTGTAAGGGCATAAACAACAACTCCCCCCCCCCCCCACCCCCACCCCCCCCCAGACACAAAAGTCACAGTAGTTGCTTGCAGGAGGTTTTATCAACCCTAGACTTCTGGAGCAAGTCCTCTTTGATGGAAGATCACCCACAATTGTAGCATTTGACACATCAAGCAGACGACACGTAGAGTTCATGAAAGATGCATGGAACACCGTAGCTTTTACAGTCTGATAAATCAGTCATGGCGGAGTACTACATCAACACCAGTCAATTGATGAAGTATGAAAATGTGAAAATTCTAGCATTTTAGGACTAGGTGGTGAAAGAAGCAGTTAAAATTCATTAAGACATTGGTTTCAACCTGGATAAATCATGGAATGTGGCACTTTCTTTAACAAACTTGCAACGACATCACTACAGTGCTGCTAATAATGATACATCGATATCCCAGCATGTATCGACCAGTCGCAGATTCAGTTTGTACATACTCTTTGTTGCTGATCAACATCGCTGGCACGTGTGGTTTAAAACTATGGAGTGAGTATTGTGGTTTCAATCTGTTGGCTCAATCTGTAGATGGCTGAAATATTAGAAGAGGAAATAAGTTTCTGCAGCTGCACTCCTGAAATTTAATAGGTTGAGGGATTATACTGGCCAAAATGTTCACTAAATGTTGACGGTGGTATTCACTGCTGTAAGGAAGTTTCTTCAGTATGAGAAGGTATTTCAGACTATAGGAGAGATTTTCTGCTCATGAAGACATTGGTATTGCTGAAAATCACATACATTGAAATAAAACCACTGGTAATATATGTTATACTATTTTCAGTCACCATGGCATTAATTATAACTCAGAGCTGAACATGCACTCCTTCCCCTTTCTAAACAAGATGAGATTGTGTGCACTTCTGTTTTGTGGAACAAGCTGGGTACATGCTTCTATGGGGAGGGCTGTGGGCTTTTTCTCATTTCCAGTATTGTCGTATTGAATAATTTGATATAAACTGCTCAGAAAAGTTTTGCACTATCTTTATTACCTGCATAGTGCAAGATTTTTATTGGAAACCTTTTCATCAACACTCTTGCGATCACAGAAAATTACTATGTATGTATGTATTTACGTATCTGTGTAATGAAGGTAAAAATATACCTCATTCTCGGTAGAGCTCATATCTCTCAATTCGTGAACAGGACAATGTGGCTTGTGTGCACTATTCACTCTGTCAACAAGCTTAGAATATACATTTAAAGCTTAGACAGTACCTGCATTGTCATTTCACAGCAAGCAGCTGTGCACGTGATGTTGCCTGCTTACATCATTTGAACATTCAACCACTATTGAGGGATAAAAAATACTGTCTGCCTCATAATGGGTACCTGCCATCACCAACACCAGCTAATGAACATTACATACAAATTAAAGCCTTATGGGTATCTCAAAGAGAATGCAACAAAATCACACACTGCCACTTTGGAGGCAACTAGGAGGCCTGTTTTGACCTAAAAAGTACACAAGTCTTCACCTAATCAATCTCGCCTCTATGCATACATTACGAACAGAAAAAGCCCCTGATGATCATCGTAGAAGAGTGTGGAGGTGAGCAGGTACCAATGGATGTCTCTGGCAGAGATGTGGAAGAGTCATGTTACTGGCAAGTATCATGTATTCATTTCAGACACCTCTCATTGCTCTTGATGGTAATTTGAGGGCTTTGCAGTATTGGGACAGGATAGTCCAACCTATTGTTCAACTCCACATTCAATGTTTTGGTGATGGGTTCATCTTTTATGATGATAATGAATGAGCACACCATACCCACTTTACGAACACATTGATGCAGGAGACAAGAACCAACCAATTGTAATTGTCTGCTATATCTGCAAGCACGAACACAATTGAGTCCATGTTAATGGAGAAACATTCATTGCCCAGCAGCACATTTTGATTTCACATATTTCAACAGACTTCCATTATTGTGATGACCATTTTATTTCACAAAGTTTTTTTAAATATATATATATGGCTCATTCTTCCATTCTCTGATTTCCTTGAATCTGAGCCCCCACTCATTTGCAGAGAATCAGGTGGCAGAAAACTTTTTGAGCAGTTTTATTACTCAAGATTATATTTCTGAAGTTGTTTCTGTGGTTTTTAGTGTTCTGGTTATGAATGAAAGCATGTATCTAGATGTGTTTTTGAATACACACAACATACAAATAATAACTGGAATGTATGTATCAGACTGTTTCCCTCTTACACTATGTTGTCCACTATGCAACAGTTTGTATATATTTATTGTGACACCAGCTGCTTTACTTAGAGCGACTTATTGATGTATACAACTAATAGACATAGCATAATGCAGTTGGTGCAGGCTCAAGAATATGATATTAACATGACTACATATACACCATTTTATCTAGTAAGTATTATTCTGTATGTGCATATTTCAAGATAAATGCTGTAAAACTATATGCTTAAAGTTAATTATATTTTGAAAACTTCTGTTGATAGTTGTTGAGAGAGGTAAAGCAGTAGTTACAAGACATGGAGACATTATGCTAGATTTATTCACGAAAGAGAATACCTTTCAATACATACAGTTCTCAGAAAAATACACGTACAGTATGAAAATTTTATAAATATTTTACACAACAATACAACAATCTCTCTCTTCCAATTTATAAAGAGTACTGTTCTGATCTGGTTGAGTTTATCCAATTGATAAAGTGTAATACATATTTGATACATCCATCCATCCATCCATCCATCCATCCATCCATCCATCCTCCCCTCCCCATTATGTAAGTGAAAAAGTCCAGGTGTATGAAATGAAAAATAATAGGAATGTAACATTTCTCAACTGATTCTTATATGTCTTTTCCCACCAGTTGCCCAGATTGTTTTAAATGAGAAAACCTGTCGGGAATTGTGCAAAATGTTTTCTAAATGGTGGATGCTGTAGGAAAGTAGAATTACACGACACTATCATTTTTAAGTTCTTGTAAGTACTGTGTCTGTGGTATCATTCAGAGATTGTGGTGTCAAGCCAAAGTAAACAATGCATATTGCTACCACAGATGCTAGTGAGGTTCCACTGCAAATGGCAATGATGAACCAAAGGTACTCCTGATGCCAACACCTCTCCTCTCAACACAGCAGCAGAATGTTTAGCCGAGCTTGGAAGAGCTTTCCCCCAGTTCGAGACCTCAGCTACAGTTGTAGTCAACATCAATCGTGTAGGACAGTGACAGTTAAAAGTTTCTGATGAAATGTACTTTCATAAATGATGCATTTGGTACTGCAAAAGGATAGTTTGTTAACCTGTGCATCAAGTGATGCTTTCCTAGTCAATGGCAGTCGTAAATTATCAAGCAATCCTGGGGCAAAGAACTGTGTTAAAGTTAAGTAAATCATTTATTCATTTATGTAATAAAGTGAACTAATATTTCACGTGTTATAGTTTGATGAGCCTTCTCCCACAGCAATCAAAGAACCCACAGTCATGGCCAGTTGACCTTAGTTTCGTCTGGTCACAACAGTTTGGATCCTGTTAACTTGAGTAGCTAGTGTCATTTATCATATCAGTGTCAGTACAGATCAATGCAATTTGGAGATATTCTGCTGTTAGCAGTACCTGGCATAGGTATCTGAGTAACCAACATCACATTAATTTGTGAAATGTGTGCAGTTCCTTGCCACTGACAAGACTATGACGTCATACATTTCTGGGATGCTACAACATTTTAAACATGTCTTTATCAGTATATCTTGAGGAGAACGGCAATTCATTTACTCACGAAACTTTGCTTTCACAAAAGCTGGCAGTGGAACAAGGTAGAGAAGTGCATTTATTATGATGAGGCCAATGGAAAAGGCATATACTACACCAAAATTTAAATCACGATCCAAAATTTCTGCCAAAGTATCAACTCCATCTTTCTTCCCATAACGTTCTGAAAGGAATGCCATTCCATTTGCATATCTACACACAAAGGAGGAGGAAGAGGCTTGTGAGGAGCTCTGTGAAAGAAAAAATGATGTACAGTTCACATTAGCATCATATGGCAAGTTGTTGAGGAGACCATCTTTTGTAAAGATCTGCTGGCTCAGAAATGCTCCTGCATATCGAGATTGAGTTGCATATGTCAAATATAACAGCCAGTCTGGAAGTCCATGAAATGATCTGAAACATAAAAAAGTATTAGTGATGCAACATTGTAACCCGAAAAAACCACACCCTTCAGCTTATTTCATGCTATTTACTAACAAACATTAAATCTCTTTAATTTTTTGTTCATTTGTCCAACTTTAATGTTCTAGCAAAGAAAGATTCCTTTCTAATGCAAATCTTACCAACTGTGGTATTCTTTCGGTTCATTTATTTGTATTTTATTGTTATGGTTGGTAAATCAGTTCAAATGTCAAGGATAGACAAGGCCATACCACAGCCCAGTAAAGCATAGTGGTAATCAAACCACCCTTTGGATTGAGAACAGCTTTATCTCAGGTCATGCATGGCACAGCTTTTGTGACTTATTAGTAAATTTTTAGAGTGTGATTTATTAGTGAATTCTTAGAGTGCAGAACTTTCCACCAACATGATCATATGTGATTGGTTTCGTTTGTGGAGCGCACAACTGCGCGGTAATCAGCGCCAGTACAAAGTCCCAGTCTTTACACAGTCCAATCTAGCCACTTTCACAAATGATGAGAACAACACAAACACCCAGTCCCCGGGCAGAGAAACCCCAAACCCCGCTGGGAATCAAACCCAAGACCCCCTGATCTGGAGGCAGCAATGCTAGCCACTAGACCACAAGCTGCAGACATCATATGGGATTTTGTTGGTGTGCTGCTGCTAGGTCATTGAACATTTTATTTGTGGGCCCTGTGTGATAGTTAATACAAGAAACTCTTACCCTTATTACACAGCACATCTTTCATGTTATATCAAATGGAAATTTAATGGGTGAAGATGTGAAGTACATGGAAGTGAAAATACCGAGTGAGAATGAAATTATCTTATTATTGGTGAAGTACACACTGTATGATTATTATGAGTGGACCTATTTATTTGATGGATGGATTGCTGGGGCTGAAGGGACAAAACTATGAGGTCATCAGTCCCATAATCCTTTGTGCGTGAAGCCAGGAATAGTCAAAAAAGGGGAAGGCCACAAAAGACAAATCCCAATGGAGTCTATTCTAGCCAAGAATCATGAAAGCCAAGAGACAGATCCAAGGAGAAGTGAGAGAGATGCCCAACCCAGAAAGCAACTGGAGGCCCCCAGGACACATTATGCAACCAGAGGCACACCTTCTACATCTGAACAGTGTTTCCGCATCCTCCATTACCACAAGAAAACTAGCTACACTGAGAAGATAAAACATCAGGAAAGAGAACAATGATGATGAGTATGTCAATCAGCGACAGATGTGAAAGAATAAGAAGATCTAAAAAGTTGGGAAGGGCAGGAGCCAGGCCAGACCACCCCACAAGGGCAGTCACGGGCCCTTCAGGTCTGAGTAGCAATGGGGCACCACTCCAATCCCTCAAGTGGCCGACGAGGCGAATGTGCCCTACGTCACAGAGAGGAGTAAAAAGCACTTCCATGGGTAAAATGTAAAACCAAATCATCCACTCTGGTGTCATCCGCTAGCACCAGAGGCAGTGTCTCAACAAGTTTAGTTTCGCCATAAGGTGGCCAAATTAGAGCAGTCCAGTAGGATATGGGCCAATGTGAGACAGGCACTACACTGACAGTGGAGAGGATCCTCATCTCGGAGGACATAGCCATGGATCAGCCATGTGTTGCTAATGCACAGCCAACAGAACAGTAGATTTCCTGCGAGAAGCAGGAAGTGAAGACTGCCACATGGTTGTGATCTCCTTTATGGTTCACAGTCTATTCCAAGAAACCAGGGCACACCAATCTGCATTCCAAGCCTGCAACAATTGTTGGCATACAGTTGAGTGAAATTTAGTTCTGGTAAACTCACCTCCAAAGATCGCATCCTCGTACTGAACTTGGCCAACCAGTCAGCATGTTCATTCCTGGGGATCCCAACACAATCAGGATGTCCAGTATGGTGGCCATACAGGAGATCCTGGAGAGTCATAACCAATGGGTGTCAAGGGTAGCACTGGTTGACAGCCTGAAGATTACCCAAGGAGTCACTGCCAATTAAGAACAACTTGCCAGTGCAAGAATGAAGGTGGCTGATGATTCAAGTGATAGCCTCCAATTCTGCAGTGAATACACTACATCCACTTGGCAGGGAGTGTAGTTCACTGCATATTATATGTATATAGGCAAAACCGGTTCTACTGTTGACCGTAGAGCCGTCAGTGTGTACCACGTCTGAGCCTGGAAATGCATCAAGGTGGCAAAAAACCATAAGGTCTATTGGGTCTTTCAGTCCAAGAGTGTTCTAGGCAGATCCCACGACATGGTACATACCAGGAGAGCGAACGCAATTTCTCCCTGACAAGAGGTGACATTTGGGGGAAAGATGGGAGATCAGAGCAGAGACTCTGCATGGAAACTGCGATCATGACTCCAGTCCTTGGCCTCTGTTGTGGGAGGTACATCTCCCAACCAGGAAAAAGGACATAGTAGTTCATATGTTCAGGAGAGCAGCGAATGTGTATTTATAGTTGAGCAGTTGTTGTTGGTGCCTGATCCGTACAGAAGGGACACAAGCCTCTGCAAGTAGGCTGTTCACAGGGCTGGTCCGAAAGGTCCCTGTCGCAACTTGAACCCCACAATAGTCGCCATATACCAGGCTCCCATAATCAAGATGCAACGTGATCAGAGCTTTCTACAATCACAAAATTGTAGAGCAGTCTTCACCCCAGCTGGTATTATTGTGACAGTGAAGAGTATCAAACTGTGAGCAGCATGTTTAGTTAAGCTGGCAAAGATGGGGAAGCCACATCAACCAGACATCAAAGATCAATCCCAATAAACAATACAACTCCACCACATTGAGCATTTGGTCCTTGAAGTAGGGTTCTGGCGGGGGATGGCTGAGCCTCTAACATGGCACCCTGCTGCTGGAGTTCAGCAACACCCACAGTTGATGAGCAATAGTAGATTATAAAGTCATCAGCATACAGGGAGGGTGATACTGTACACCTCACAGCTGCAGCTGGCCAATTGATAGCCACTAGAAAAAGGGGCACACTCAATACAGACCACTGTGGGACCCCATTACTTTGTATATGGGGGGTACTGTGGGAAATACCAACTTGAACCCAGAAAGTATGGTGAGACAAGAAGTTCCAAACAATAACTGGGAGTTGGACCTGGCGATACCACTCATGGAGGGTAGAAAGGATGTGGTGACACCATGTGGTGTTGTAAGCCTTATACAAGTCAAAGAAGACAGGGATAAGATGTTGATGATGATGATGGGCAAAAGCTGACTGAATAGCAGACTCCAGGCAGACCGAATTGTCAGCAGCAGAATGGCCTTGGCGAAAACTGCCCTGGGATGAAGCCAGCCATTAACTCACTGTACCTTAAGCAATTTGCAGAGAACATTATTGAGGCTAATTGGACAATAGCTGTTCATCTTAAGGGGTGTTTACCCGATTTCAGTACTGTGATGATCACTCTTTCTCGTCACCGAGATGGGAACTCATCCTCACTCCAGATGTGGTTGAAAATGGCAAGACTGTAACTCTGGAAATCCACCGAAAAGCATTTGGCTGTAGATGCAGTTCACCCTGGAGCTGTGTCAGGGCTAGGACTCTGAGGAATTCCCAGTCAATGAATGGAGCATTACGAGGTTCCAGGTGATGTGTAGTAAATGGCAAAGGAAGTCGTTCTACCTGTTGTTTGAGGATATGAAATGCACGCTGATAATTCTGGTGACACAGAGGCTAGAGCATAAAGAAAAGCAAAATGATCGGCAACAGCATTTGCATCAGTGTAGACATCACCATTTACAGAGATACCACATATACCCATAGGGTACTGGTGTCCATAGAGCCATTAGAAGACAATGAGGTGCTCCACTGATGGATGTTGCTTATGGCATTGGAGAGCCTGCCTGCAATCTCTAATGGCCACAGCAATTTTGGTGGTCCACTAAGGTGCTGTCTACCAACAGGGAGATCCCAAGGAAGAGGGACTCACAAAGTCAGCTGCCAACAGGATGGCTGCAGTTGTGATCTGGACAACCGCATTGATACCACCATGTGGTAGGATGTGAAGGGTGATGACAGTCATGAAAGCATCCAAATCAGCTTTGGAGAGAGCCCATCTGGGTGGACATCCAGGGAAGTGATAACGAGGGAGGGTCAAAAAGATTGGAAAATGGTCACTGCTGTGCAGGTCATCATGTATTCTCCAATGGATGGACAGGAGAAGACCTGGGCTGCAAATGGAAAGGTCAATGGCCGAATAAGACCCATGTGCCACTCTGAAGTGTGTGGGAACACCACTATTGAAGAGGCAATCATCAAGCTCTGGGAGCAGTTTTCGACAGCTCTACTGTGGCCAGTGGTCGCAGTTCCACCCCATAAAGGGTTGCAGGCATTGATGGGCACCCAATATTAGGAAGGGCAGGGAGAGCTGAGAAAACAGTGCAGTCAACATGTTCTGGAGAAATCCATTGTTGGGAGGGAGATACATGTTACAGATGGTAAATTCCAGAGATGTCTTCACATGAAAAGCCACAGTCTCTGAAGTTGTACTGAATGGCAGGTGTTTGCTGTAGAGAGAGTCCAGAATGTATGTGCAAACACCATTCGATGCTTTTCACAGTCAGTGTGATTATTAAAATAGCCCTGATAGCTGCAAAGGGTAGGGGTCTGCATTGCTGGCAAACAGGTTTCCTGAAAGGCACTGCAAAAGACAGGGGAAGGACATAGAACATGACGCAGCTCAGCCAAGTGGCAGAAGAAACCGCAGCAGTTCCACTGGAGGATCATGCTATCAGTACCCTGTAAGGGGCACGAAGGGACCAAGGAGGCAGATCATGCCTCAGTGCTGCCTGCTGCTACTGGTTGTGAAGATACACCATCAATACACATTTGTTCTAAATCAGGTGCAAGGAGGGATGGGGAGGGGAGGGGAGGGGAGGGGGGTGTGTGTGGGAGGGAGGGGGGTCTGGGGCCATAGAGGCCACCAGAAATGCCGCCTCGGATACAGAGGCAGAATATGCAGGGTCTGGCAGCACGGTGGCCATCACAATCTCCCTCGCTTTGAAGGACTACTACTTCTCCTGTGATGATTTACACTTCTGCAAGGGATTGTCTGCCCCAGATTATGGGACAGAGGAGGAACACAAAGTCCTATGACCTGCAAGCTGTGGCTCCATCAGCCACTGGCTGGCACCCAGTTGCACACCAGCAGAGTCCTGGGAACAAAGGGCGATGGGACAATCGCTAAAGAGGGCGACGTCGATGTAGCAGTAGCATACATCACTGTCATATATGTAGGATGTAGGTGATCATAGTTCTTCCTGACCTGCTGATATGTGAAGCAGTCGAGGGTATTGTATTCTTGGATTTTCTTTTCATGTTTGAAAATGGTGCAGTCTCTTGAACGGGGCAAATGGTGCTCCCACATATATGGAGGGAGAGGCACACGGAACATTCATGTGCATCTGATGGCCACAGTCCCTACAGATGGGCTGGTGTTGCAACGTGAAGACACGTCAAAATTGCACGCATTCATAGCAATACATGGGAGGGGGAATATTCAGCCCGACATCACAGTGACACACCAACTTTACCTTCTCAGGCAATGTGTCAACTCCAAAGGCCAAGATAAAGGCTCCAGTATCTATTCTGTTGTCTTTTGGTCCTCAGTGGATACAACTGTTAAAATTCACACCTCATTGCTCCAAATTAACCTGCAACTCATCATCAGTCTGTAAAAGGATATCTTGGTGCAAAATAATACCCTGTACCTTATTCAGACTTTTAAGGGGGATTAGAGAGACAGGAATATCAAGCAGCTTGTTGCTGATGAGTAGCACCTGTGACTGAGTGGGAGAGGCCATTTTAAGCAGAACAGAGCCACTTTTCATGTCTGAAAAGACTGCCACTTCCCCAAACACGTCAAGATGTTCAACAAAGAACAAAGGTGTTGCAGTCAAAAAGGAATCCCCATTCGTCCTAGAACAAACAGAATATTGGGGGGAGTATTTCTCACCTTGTCTCAGTGCACTATGTTCTTCCCATGGTGTGGCCAGTGAATTGAACATTTTGGGATCGTACCTCTCCACAATGTAATATGTGCTAGCTTCAGAAGAGACTGCTGGGGTCATGAGGCCACCAGAGGAAGAAAGTAGTTCGCTTCATATGTGAATCTTCCACCTACACGCTGGCTTCGTGGGGAGTTTCCAGCTCAGGCACCAACAATGTGATCCCTGCATGGTCAAGAGGATAACACCATGAAGATACATGACATGACTACACTTCACTACTCCACACCCTCAAACCCCATCCCAGATGGGCTATTGTGTTGGGTTTGTGTCCAAAACACAAACCAGATGTGAGGCACATTTGGCACCACAAAGATCATCCAATGAAAAGACAGAGAGGAAGAAAGAATAGCAGAAAGATAGACTTGCAGCATGGAAAGAGAAATAGTGCTGCAAAGACTTGGACCCCAAGCACATACTCACAAAAGAGATGTAAACCCCCTTGGGATGGGGTAGGGGTATTTGTTTGATTAGGGTCTGTAACCTGAACAGCTGCATTTTACAAGACAGTGCTCCTCTGAAGGCACTCCCATACTGATTCAGAGCCCCAGTTTAACACTGGTTGTTCTCCATTTTTTCAAACATAGCATAAACTCCACCAAAGCTAAAATAATTCCACTCGCAGTTATATCACTAACATTATGGTCAAGTCAAACTCCTCACTATGTCCACTCGCCACAGCATCAAAGAGAAGTACATCACTAATTACAGTCTCTCTGATTTCATGTTGTGCAGTCACAATTCATCCTTATTTTCTGAAATTCTGGCTTACAGACAGAGTTCAGAGGTATTGTTGCATGTAACAAGGTCCACTACCGGTGATCAAGGGTGCCATTGAACTATCATGCCTCTAGGAAGCCTAAGAAATTAATTAGTAGGGACAGGAAACTCTAATGCAAATTGTCAAATGCATAATCAGATATTCTTGTCATTTATTCTGAAAAGTTCACATTAAAGTTCAGGAACAGATGTTAGTGACAGAATGATCCATTGAAAAGTGGTAGGGCTCTTATTATGGAGACAAAGTTTCCCAGAAGCCTCTAATTACAAGGATGAATGAATTGTCAGTTTGTTAGTGGAAGGAAATATGAGGGGTAAAAACTGTAGGAAAAGGCTGATGAAAGAATTTTCAGATGAATTGTAAAGAGATCTATGAGGATTGGCATGGAGACTGAATTCAAGTGGTGAAATTTCCAGCAGTCAGACAGCAGGAGGTCCCTCTACCCCAGCTCCAATGTTCAACAAAATGCCTTGACTAAACCAGGGGAAGGTGGTCACTTAATTGTGCCACAATAGTATTATTATGATACAGAGAGGGACAAAATTCTGTCACTGATGACTGGACTGGAGGAAAAAATTAACTTTGCTTCCTGTAGGGTAAACAGTTGCTTCTGTAGCATAAGTAGATAAGGCATAAATGAGAATTAAAAATTCCAGTGTTCAGTGGGTAGAAAATTATGTAGGGAAGCAGTCTCTAGAAAGACTGTCAAGTTCCATTTGTGTTCACTGTGCATCCTAAGATGATCTTATTCATAAGCTATAAGATATGGTCCAGCAACAGCTGAGCTAAAATAACCAACACCCTTTTATAGTGTATGTGCCCACTGTTCACTGCAATTATATTGTATGTCATACAGTCGTCGTTACACATGGGTGAGTACAATAGTGACAACTTTTTTGCTCCACTGTATTCGCACATACCTCAAAACGCCACTCCCAAGTATCAGATATACTGTTGATATATAAAGACTGCAGACAGCAGCTCTAAAAGAACTGCATACAGTCATCAGAATTGCTATAGTTTGCTGTTCAGCCAGTATGTAACAAGCCCACAAAATGCCACCAAACAGAAGCCACTCGGACAAAGCCTTTATACCAATCAATCTGTAAGGAAACAGAGAGAATATTTCTCTCATTTAAATTGTTAAATGGTATACACTTCATAAATATAAACAGGGAGCACAAGAGAACAACAGATGTATTTAATGTTAAGAGTTGTTATGATCAAATAAGGAAAACATCAATAAATGATTAAACAGAAAAGTATTGCATTATACTTTCATATAAATTTTTAATTAAGCTGACTATATTACACATTATTGAATTCAATCACATTTTGACAATATAAAATACAAATAACGTAATTTGCAAAAGCTCCTGCAAACAGATTTTCATGCCCAATTCTTGAGTACAGCTTGACATAAAGATAATGAAATTAATAAACGTGATTATATGAGCAGGTTCTTATAGAACTGCATACATTCAATTCATGGTACTGTAACAGGTGTGAGTAAAATAAAGAGAGGAAGTAGTTGAAGTATAAAGGACAAAATGTGTTGTGTTATACTCGAGGATATTTTTGGCAGCCTGAAAATGGTTTCCATGTTCTATGCAACTGAACCTAAAAAAATAATCACCTAAATAAAAATACGAGTGCACATATAAGTAGATCACAACAACAATTCATGAGCTGTTACATGCAGGTGCCAAAAGCGGTAAGAAAATAACATGTTCATGGCGATTCTTTTTAATGAACTCTTGTGTGTTATTCTCGAAGAAACTGCCTGTAAATACTCATAAATAAAAATGCTGTGTGAAGTACATCGTTCATGAATGTGGTTTATTTTTATGCAAAAGTTCATACATTAATTTTACTATGTTCAACAGTGACCACTTATAAATGTCCCTCATGATTTCAATACCTTTCTCTGACTGTTGTTGTTTTGTCTTATTATTAACTATTAAACTGCTGTAATCTACAAATAGAAGAATCTGTGAAGTTACTGAAACATATTGTAAGGGCACTGGTTTTAATTTTCTCAACTGTAGAAAACTTGTCTCAAATTATTTTGTAGTCAGTGTGTGTTACCCGACCATATAACTTTATGTGAAGTCTGTCAACTCTTTGGAAAATTTTTTACTGTTATGACAGAAATGCCTCATTACTTGTACCTTAACCTCACAGTAGTCACAGCTTATTTAACAGAACTCTAAAAGGAACATTTGTGAAAGCATTGTCTGGTAACTCAATAGCAAAATACAGCAAAACATAAGAATCACTCATTACTAAAAGCCCACATTAATATTAAAACCTCAGCTAACACTTATGGTGTATTTTTCATTTTTTCAACAAATAAAATTATTACACACTCCTTTGTATCCACCTTCTGCAAAGACAAAGTTACATAAAATACGAAAATTTTGTTAATATCGTATTACATACTTACTCAAATGAAATTCTTGACGCCGCTGCAACAGAAACTGCTGAAAATGGCAGTGAATACAGCAGATAGCACAAAAGAAAAAGTGGTCCACTATACAACCCCTCTTGGGCTTCTTGGTAGTATCGAGTTCGATGAGGTGGAACTAAAAAAGAAAATATCTGCATTTAGTAAGACTGAAACATTCTGTTAAAATACAATCAGAACAAGAAAAAAGTGGGATTTATAGGCCAGGCAACTGTTACTCACTGATCACTTGCAATACATGACTGAAACAGCAACTGTGAAAGTATACTAAAATCTTATGTCAAAAAATGTAGGTAGAGGGGCAAAATATGCATAAAATTACAAATCTCATACAACATTAGTCTCATTCTCACCAAACAGAATGGCATTCAGTTAGTAAACCAAAAGTTCTCACAATATACAACAAATAATAGCCTGACAGTAAAATGTAATTTCTTTTTTAACTCTAAGAAAGAACGATGTACAAAAGTTCAGCATAAGTTTCAATCTTGTATATGTCCCTGCTGACTGCTCAACACCTACAAACAAGCAAATAGAACTATGCAATACTTTACTATGTAATCATCCTCGGTATTTATGTTACATAAATGGAAATCATTTGTGCTTGCCTTTTTAAATCACTTACTATACTTTCATGTCATTTTCTCTACATCTACATCTATTTGATTACTCTGCTATTCACAATAAAGTGCCTGGCAGAGGGTTCAATGAACCACCTTCAAGCTGTCTATCGTTCCACTCTCAAACGGCACGCGAGAAAAATGAGCGCTTAAATTTTTCTGTGCAAGCCCCGATTTCTCTTATTTTATCGTGATGATCATTTCTCCCTGTGTAGGTGGGTGCCAACAGAATGTTTTCGCAATTGGAGGAGAAAAGTGGTGATTGAAATTTCATGAGAAGATCCTGTCGCAATGAAAAACGCCTTTGTTTTAATGATTGCCGCTCCAATACACGCATCATGTCTGTGACACTATCTCCCCTGTTTCGCGATAATACAAAACAAGCTGCCCTTCTTTGTACTTTTTTGATGTCATCCGTCAGTCCCACCTGATGCAGATCCCACACCACACAGCAATACTCCAGAATAGGGCGAACAAGTGTGGTGTAAGCAGTCTCTTTAGTAGACCTGTTGCACCTTCTAAGTGTTCTGCCAATGAATCACAGTCTTTGGTTTGCTCTACCCACAATATTATCTATGTGATCATTCCAATTTAGGTTATTAGTAATTGTAATCCCTAAGTATTTAATTGAATTTACAGCCTTCAGATTTGTGAGGCTTATTGCATAACCGAAATTTAGCTGATTTCTTTTAGTACTCATGTGAATAACTTCATACTTTTCCTTATTCAGGGTCAATTGCCACTTTTCGCACCATACAGATATCTTATCTAAATCATTTTGCAAGTCATTTTGATAATCTGATGGCTTTACAAGATGGTAAATGTCAGCATCATCTACAAGCAATCTAAGACGGCTACTCAGATTGTCTCCTATGTCGTTAACATAGATCAGGAACAATAGAGGGCCTATAAAACTTCCTTGGGGAACGCTGGATATTACTTCTGTTTTACTTGATGACTCTCCATCTATTACTACAAACTGTGACCTTTCTAACATGAAATCACAAATCCAGTCACACAACTGAGGCGATACTCCGTAGGCATGCAGTTTGGTTCAAAGACGCTTGAGAGGAACGGTGTCTAAAGCCTTCTGGAAATCTAAAAATATGGATTCAATTTGACATCCCTTGTCGACAGCACTTATTACTTCATGAGTATAAAGAGCTAGTTGTGTTTCATAAGAACGATATTTTCTGAAACCGTGCTGACTATGTATCAATAAATCGTTTTCTTCGAGGTACTTCATAATGTTAGAATACAGTATATCTTCCAAAACCCTACTGCAAATCGACGTTAGTGATATAGGCCTGTAATTCCCTTTTTGGGTATTGGTGTGACTTGAGCAATTTTCCAGTATTTAGGTACGAATCTTTCTGTGAGTGAGTGAGTGGCTGTATATAATTGCTAAATATGGAGCTATTTTATCAGCATACTTTGAAAGGAACCATCTGACTGGAATACAATCTGGACCGGAGGCCTTGCCTTTATTAAGTGGTTTAAGCTACTTCTATGTTTCTCATCTTGGCAGTTGTTCTTGATTGGAATTCAGGAATATTTACTTCGTTGTATTTGGTGAAGGAGTTTCGGAAAACCGTGTTTAATAACTCTGCTTTAGTGGCATTGTCATCAGTGACTTCACCGTTGTTATCGCGCAGTGAAGGTATTGATTGCATCTTGCCACTGGTGTGCTTTATTTATGACCAGAATCTCTTTGGGTTTTCTGTCAGATTTTGAGGCAGAATTTTGTTGAGGAAATTATTAAAAGCATCTCGCATTGAAGTACATGCCATATTCAAACATCTGTAAAACTTTGCCAATCTTGGGGATTTTGCGTCCTTTTAAATTTGGCATGCTTTTTTTGTTGCTTCTGCAACAACAATCTGACCCATTTTGTGTACCATGGGGGATCAGTACCATCAATAATTAATTTATGTGGTATATATCTCTCCATCGCTGTCGATACTATCTCTTTGAAAACATTCCACAACTTTTCTACACTTCCATGATCAGATCGGAAGGAGTGAAGACTGTCTCTTAAAAAGGTGTTAAGAACATTTTTATCAGCTTTTTTAAATAGATATACTTTGCGTTTCTTTTTGAAACATTGCAGGTGTTATGGTATTCAGCATAGCAGCAACTGCCTTGTGGTCTTCAATCCCTGTATTTGTCACAATACTCGCTATTTGTCCAGGATTATTTGTTGCTAAAAGGTCAAGTATGCTTTCACAACCATTTATGCTTCGAGTGGGCTCATGAACTAACTGTTCAAAATAATTTTCTGAGAAAGCATTCAGTACAATTTTGGACGACGTTTTATGCCTGCCGCCAGCTTTAAATGTATAATTTTTCCAGCATATCGAGGGTAGATTGAAGTCACCACCGACTATAATTGTATGAGCGGGGTACTTATTTGAAATGAGAGTCAAGTTTTCTTTGAACTGTTCAGCAACTATATCTTCTGAGTCGGAGGGTTGGTAAAAGGATCCAATTAATACTTTAGTCCAATTGTCAGGTATAACCTCCACCCATACTATTTCACATGAACTATCTACTTCAATTTCGCTACAAGGCAAATTACCTCTAACAGCAATAAATACTCCACCACCAACTGTATTTAATCTATCCTATCTGAACACTGTTAGATCGTTTGAAAAAATTTTGACTGAACTTATTTCTGGCTTTAGCCAGCTCTCTGTACTTATAACTATTTGAGCTTCAGTGTTTTCTATTAGGGCTTGGAGCTCTGGTTCTTTCCCAACACAGCTATGACAATTTACAACTACAATACCATCATTTCTACAACTACCTTACTATGTTTTACCTGCCCACTTTTAGATGGGCATCCCTTCTGTGGTTTCCCGAGACCCTCTAACCTAAAAAACTGCCCAGTCCCTTCCACACAGCCCCCGCTACCCATGTAGCCACCTCCTGTGTGTAGTGGACTCCTGACCTATTAAGCGGAACCCGGAAACCCACCACCCGACGGCGCAAGTCAAGGAATCTGCGGCCTACACGGTCACAGAACCGCCTGAGCCTCTGATTCAGGCCCTCCACTCAGCTCTGCACCAAAGGACCACAGTCGATTCTATCGACGATGCTGCAGCTGGTGAGCTCCGCCTTAATCTCAGAAGCAAGACTAGCAGTCTTTACCATTTCCACTAGCCGCCCGAAACCAGACAGAATCTGCTCCAATCCAAAGCGACCAGTCACTGGTACTGGCGTGAGCCACCACCTGCAGTTGGCTGCACCCTGTACTCTTCATGGCATCCGGAAGCACCCTTTCCACAACCTGAATGACTCCCCCCGGAATGCACACTGAGTGCACACTGGCTTCCTTCCCCTCCTTGGCAGCCATGTTCTTAAGGGGCCTCATTACGCGCCTAATGTTGGAGCTCCCAACTACCAGCAAACCCACCCTATGTGAATGCCCAGACCTTGCGGGCTGAGAAGCTTCCTCTGGAACAAGGTGGACGACTGCATCCGGCTCAGAGACATCGTCAGCCACAGATAATGCCTTAAACCTGGTCGTCAAACAAACCGGGAAGGCCCTATGATTGGTCCCTCAAAGTTTTTCGCTGCCTGCCAGACTTTGGAATGATCTCCCACTCGACCAGGGGTGAGCAGTCAACCTCAGTGCAGGCAGAACCCATGGCGGCCACAGCAGTGGTCCGATCGGAGGACATGTGGGATGTGCTCTACGTCCCTTGCATCTCCGCGTTCGATCCCCCACAGTGACACCCCTTGGCAGCAGCCTCAAGCTGTGTGATAGAAGCCAAAGCAGCCTGGAGCTGTGCGCGAAGGGTCGCCAACTCAGCTCGCATCTGTACACGACAATCACAGTTCCTATCCATTACTGCAATCACTCCTGTTTGAAGCTCGTAAAAATATGCAACAAACGAACGGTGTACTCATCTTATTAGCAGCGGGAAATCGAAGTGCTCTCTCACTGACGGTCTAACCGACACTGAGCTGTTCTAACCAAACAAACAAAAGCCTGTACAATATGAGGGTCGATAGCAACAGCGGTACTGTACACTACACTGTTATTGAAACACAAGGTTGTGCCTGGTAAGCACTCAAACACGCAAGAAATTACAAAAAGAAACTAGTAACTACCCCCCAAAATAACTGAAAATAAGTCGTTCCAGTTTGAAGCTCGTAAAAATATGTAACAAGCGAATGGTGTACTCGCCTTATTAGTACCAGGAACTATTGGTGCTCTCTCACCGACGGTTTAACCGTTTTTCTGTTCAACCGATATTTGACTATAGTGCCACCTTATGGCAATTTATTAGTATCACAGTCAGCTGTCACAAGGCTGCCTGCAACTTGTGACTGTAATGTACAGTACGGTTGTTAGTGGGTGTGATATGTTGTATCTGTACATCAAGTTTTATTTTAGTATGTATTAATTGTATTATGATATTCCATATTAACCAGATTCGGTATTTTCTTGCATTGTATTGCTACTTCTATGTTCCTTCTTTCTTTATTTAGATTTGAAGGTGACTATGACCAAGACATTTAATAGGGAATAATACACGCATTGTGATCCACACAAATTCTGTGTGTAAGTGCTAAGAATGATTGCCAATCTCTATAAGCCTCTCCTATCCAATGTAGTGGATAAGATGTGTTTTTTAAAAGTTTAAAGCTGGTCCATTTGTGCAAAACCTGCCAATAATTTTACAAAAACATTATTTACCATTTTCCCTGTTGGTGCTCTTTGCTCAGTTTCACGATAATGCTTGTATCATCAGATCCTTCATACAGAACAACAACAGAGTTGGCCCATGATAGAACCATATGGAAGAAGCCTTACTATTTCTCCCCAGGCAGATGATGAAGTGTCCCTATTTGTATTATTCAAAAATCCTAGGGCAACTTTGTGCATTATGTTTCCTTAACAGAAGCTAAATTAGATCATGTATTGAACCATGTAAACCATAACAAACTGATTATCTTATATACCTTTGTATTAAAGGAGACCACTCCCCGAAAAGCAGAAGCACTAAATCATCGATAGGCTCACACAAAAAGACAACTTGATAGCTTTCAGAGTAATCCTTTCTACAGCTAGAATATTCTCTCTCTCTCTCTCTCTCTCTCTCTCTCTCTCTCTCTCTCTCTCTCTCTCTCTCTCTCTCTCTCTCTCTCCCCCCCCCCCTCTCCCTCCCCCCCCCCCCCATATGCAAATATGCAATACCTATGCCTATGCCCCCACATGGTGCCAGCTGGACTAATAATGCCAGTGTTACATTTCAGCCAGTGGACTAGGGTGCGGTGGCAGTAATGTCGGGTAGGGTGGGTAGAGGAAGAGAGGGTCAGGAGGGAGAATGAGGGACTGGGGACTGGGGGCAGGTGTCGGGGTGGGGAGGGTGGCTAGCAGCTCAGAGGAAAGAAGCCAGTTTACCAGCTAGAAATGCGGGTGGGAGGTGTCGCAGGTATATGGGTTAGGCATGTGATTGTTTTGTTTTATGGTGCAAAAACAATGAGGGCCATATGCACCCACATCAGAACTGTAGAACACAAAGACAAAAAAAGGAGTTAAAAGCAACTACATGTTAGGCACTACTGATGGTAGGAAAGACAGCTAAAAACAGGTACTTGGAGAAAGGTACAAAAAATACACCATAGAGAAACAGAGGTTCTGAACTAGAGATTAAATGTCCTTCACCATATCGCTTCAACAGATAAAAAGTAAAATGCCCGTGCATCGTTTGCTAAAATGGCCAATAAGTCATTTGGTAAAAACAAATTGGAACATAAGTGGTTAAAAAAAAAGGCATTCTGTCACAAAATGGTGAACCACCAAAGATTGAGGGCATTGAGCACAAAGTGGTGGGGGAGCGCCACTTAAAAAATGGCAATGGGTAAAAAGACAGTGCCCAATACACAACCTAGCTAAAATGATCTCCTCAGGGTGAGAGGGGCAGAGGACGTCGTCCAAGCCACTGGGACAGCTTTAATTTCACAGAGCTTGTTCCCATGAAGGGAGGAGCAATGGTGATGTCACAGTGACATCACTTGCTGACAGGTGGCAACACAAGAGATCATCGGAGGGAATGGAAGAACTAGCGGGCCGAGGTAACAGGACTGCAGCCTTGGCAGCAGCATCAGCAGCCTTGTTTCCCATCAGACTGACATTAGCTGGAACCCATAGAAACATCACAGAGGTGCCATCAACGAGTGAGCAAGTGATAGCTTTCCTGGACCTGTTGTACTAAGAGATGGACGGTATACAGCACACAGAGGCTCTGAAGGGCACTATGAGAGTCAGAGCAGATGATCCAATTGAAAAGTCTGTGTCTCTGGATGTATTGTGTGGCCTGATCCAGGGGAAGCACTCTGCTGTAAACACTGAGCAGTGTTTCAAAATCCAATACTGAAAAATGTCGGGTCAATGACGAAGGTACACCTGACACCACAGTCAGTCTGAGAGCCATCAGTGTACATAAAGGTACTATCGCGAAGTTCCGTGTGAAGGTTGTGAAACTTATGGCAAAACAGCAAGGCTGGAGTAGTGGCTTTAGGGAGCAAATGAAGGCCAATATGAACACAGGCCACCACGCGAAGCTAAGGTAATGAACAGTTCACACCCATTGGGAAAGTGGCAGGTAGCGTGAAGTTAACCTGATGGAGAAAGAGCTGAAAGTGAACTCCAGGAGGTAACAGAAGAGGGACGTGCCCCATATTGGTGATCAAAGGAGTCATCGAAGAAGTAGGCAGTGCACGGCAGACAAATGGCATGCATATCTGCTGAGGAGTAAGTAATGGCGGTATGACAGTGGTAGTTCAGCAGCTTCTGCAAACAGACTCTCAACCAGGCTAGTGTAGGAGGAGCCAGTGGCCAAATGGATGCCATGATGGTGGAGTGTATTGAGATGATGTAAGATGGAGAGATGTGCAGAAGCATAAACAAAACATCCATAGCTGAGTTTCAAAAGTACAAGGGACTGGTACAAAAGGAGTAGGGTGTTCTGATCCGCTCCCCAGAAAGTACCGCTGAGGACACATAGGACATTGAGGAACCATGTACAGCGGGCAGCCAGTTAATACATGTGGGAGGACCAAGACAGTTTCCTATCGAACATGAGCCCTAGTAATTTTGTAATTTCAACGAACAGAGGAGCAACAGGCCCAATGCGTAAAGACAGTGGAAGAAACCACTTGCGCCACCAGAAATTCATACAAACAGTTGTGTCAATGGAAAAGCGAAAGCCATTGCCAATGCTCTATTAATAAAGAAGAGTGGGAAGTCACTGAAGATTCCACTCAATGAGACAAGTCTGTGGAGAACTGCAATACATGGCAAAATTGTCAATGAAAATGGAGTCTGAGTTGCCAGGAGGGAGATAAGCTATAACAAGGTTAGTGGCAACAGCAAAGAGGACAACACTCAGGACGGAACCATGAGGCACACTGTTTTCCTGGATAAAGGTGTCTGACAAGGCAGAACCCTCACAGACCTTGAAAACTCGGTCTTTTAAAATATCTGAGGGAAATTGGGCATGCTGCCTCGGAAGCCCCACGTGTAGAGAGTACAAAGGATACCAGTCCTCCAGTAGTGTCGTAGGCTTTCTCCAGATCGAAAAACACGACCACAGTCTGCTATTTCTGCAGAAAACCATTCCTGCCATGGGTTGACAAGGTGACAAGATGGTCAACTGCAGTATGGCGCACACTAAATCCACACTGTGCAGTGGTCAGTAAATTGCAAGACTCTAGCCACCATACCAGCCGGGAATGAATCATACGTTCCATCACCTTGCAAACACAGCTGGTGAGAGAAATGGGGTGGTAGCTAGAAGGAAGGTGTTTTTCCTTAGCAGACTTAGGTATGGGTATGGCAGTGGTTCCACACCATAGTCTGGGAAATGAACTCTCTGCCCATATGCGACCGTACGTATGAAGTAGAAAGTGCTTGCCTGCAAGAGAAAGGTTCTCCAACATCTGAATGTGAACATTGTCCAGACCTGGGGCAGAGAATCAGGATGAAGTGAGAGTACGATAGAGCTCCCTCACAGTAAAGGAGTCATAATAGCACTCATGATTCTGAGAAAGGCCACCTCAACTCATTTCTGATGGAGGAAGGCAGCGTGATAGTGGGAGGAGCTCAAAATCTCTGCAAAATTGTGACCCAAGGTGTTGGAGATAGCAACAGGGTCCACTATGACATCGTCTGCTACAGTCAGGAGAGAGCTGTCAGAGGTTGGCCTACACGACAGAAGAGGGAGTGGAAAATTGTTAAAAGAACTAGTAAATGAAATCCAGTTAGCATTTTTTCTATACTGAAGAATGCGATGACACTGTGCACACAACAGTTTGTAACGAATGCAGTTTAGCATTATAGGATGATGGTTAAAAACAGAGAGAGAATGTTTCCCATTGCAAACTGCGTCATAGCACCCCTCAGTCCACCAAGGGACCGGGACACCGTGTGGTAAAGAGGAAGCATGAGGAGTGGAATGTTCCGCAGCAGTAAGGATAACGCTTGTAAGATACTCTACCTGGTCATCACAACTGTGGAAATGTGGTTTTGTTGAAGGTTGCCAGGGAGGAGTAAAGGCTCCAGTCAGTCTTAGAAAGCTGTCACTTGGGTATGCACATAAGTGGGGCAAGAGTCAGCAAACAGATAGTACATGGTAAATGGTCACTCGAGTATGTGTCAGGGAGAATGGACCACTCAAGACGATGGGCAAGCTGGGCAGTGCAAAAGGCATGCTCCTTCCAACTGGGGGCCCCCTCGAGAAGGTGGCACACCTGCCTTAGGTGACTGTTCACACCTCAGGTCACCCCTCCTGAACACCTGACAGACAGACCAATTGGCAATTTGGGAAGGTAGCAGCCCAGGCAATCACCCCTCCCTGGGCCTGGCCTGTACCAGGGGGTATGCGCGAAACCTACCTGTCAACCTAGGGCTGGGAATCCCGCATTACCAGGTCACCTGTTATGTGTCACACGTGTGGGCTGGTCATCAGAAGTGCACAGGGAGGAAGAAAAAAGAGGAACCTCATATGCCGCAGAAGGATAGGAGAAGAGGTTACGAAGACAGATAAAAAAACGAACAAAAAAACAGTGGAGGGACTGTTCTGATATTGGCTAATGAAAATGCAGAACACATTTCCAAGAACATCTCAGACATGTTCCCCAAGGGAGGGGAAAAAGAATAGCAAGAGGATAGACATGCAGCACAGAAGGGAAACTGTGCTGCAAAGGCTGGAGCCCCATGGCAGCCAAGCACGAACTCACCAAAAAGCGGTGAGCCCATTGGGGAGCTAGGCATGTGATGCACTGTTGTACAGGCTCGAGGTGACATGGACACATGAATTGGGAGGGAGTGGCAGGACAGAGGAAGGGGAAGCTGTTCGGTGAAGGGTGTGGGGACAGTGGGTTACTGGAGATTTGAGGCCAGGATGATTACGGGAGTGGAGGGTGTTAAGGTTAATTCCCAACTGTGTAGAACAGAGAAGCTGGTGGTGGAGGGAAAGATCCAGATGGCCTGGGCTGTGAAGCAGCCACTGAACTAGCACATTGTGCTCAACGTCATGTTGTGCCAGTGGGTGGTCAACTTTGTTCTTCGCAATAGTTCGCCTTTGGACATTCATCCTGGTGGACAGTTGGTTTGTAGTCATACCAACATAAAAAGCTGTGCAGTGTTTGCAGAAGAGTTGGTATATGACATGGCTGCTTTCATAGGTGGCCCAGCCTCTGATGGGATAGGATAAGCCTGTGACAGGACTGCAGTAGGTGGTGCTGGGTGGGTGGACTGCGCAGTCTCGCACCTTGGTCTACCACAAGAATATGATCCCTGTACCAAGAGGTTGGGAGTGGGAGTGGCACAGGGGTGGAGTAGTATATTGTGTAGGTTGAATGGATGATGGAACAGACTTACGCTAATGCAATACAAACCAGTGCTGATATTCTCCCAGTAGACATAGAAACCATTGTAAACATAAGTTTCCAACAATTCCTGATTTAAATCATTGTGTTGAAGAATTGAAAGAGTTTTTTGAAACAGAATACGAACAGGTGCTTGGTAGTGTTAAAAACAGATGGCTTTCCTTGGAACTGGCTGTTAATGGGATTACTGACACTTATGTGGACTAAAACCTTATTTTTTTGTCTCAAGAAGAATGTCCTACTGTCATAAAAGCATTCTTCAAGGATCCTCAATCACTTTTGTGGCCCTATTTTATTCAGAGTCAATTGAAAATGTTTTCTTCAACAATAAAAACTATTGAGGCAGCAGATACGCAACAAAGTTTTGGAGTTAGATATATTGGTATGGAAAGTGAAATTGAGGAAGGAAGAAAACTTTCACATTACGAATACTTTGTTTTTGATAAGTATATTGCAAGAAGATGGCTAGTTGCAAGATCATGATTTCTTGGACATTTCAAGCTTATTTTATGAGACATTAATTGACTGTACTGAAAAACTGGCTCATCCACTTCACATGTTGAAACCATTTAACTGGATTCAGCTCTAATATTCTTTCCTTTGGAAGATGGCTCCACAAAGTCTTAAAACTTTAGCACAGTTTGATGAAAATATTCTAAAATATGTGAAGATGAACTTTTTAAAGAAGTGAAGCATATTAAAAGTGCATGTGAAGTGAAAACCCATGAATAAAGATCTGTGAAAAGTGTTGCTGAAAAATGGTCTATCATTTTTAACAACCCTGGATTAAAAGATACCTGCAGCAAAAATTTGCAGCTCATCACTGCATTTGCCTAAGTTTAGCTGACACTAATGCTGCTGCAGAAGTGTGTTCCATACCGCAAATGCTTTATGGACTGATGGAAAGAATAGGTTCAGTGTGGAAACTGATAAGGACATAATTATAACTAAGACCCATTTTCATGATACTTCGATTTTGAAGTAATAGGTTTAACATCAGAAGAGGCACCAATGTTAGCACTGAATAGGGGATCATGGAGGAATTTTATAGGGGCTATGCTCCAGACTGAACGCTCAAAGGCATAATCAGTCTTAAATGATGATGATGATGATGATGATGATGATTCTGTTTGAAACTATCAATCTCCTCAATGACATACATTAAGTAAATAGCCCATGTAGGTTGTAACCATTGTCTACTTGTGATAGAGACCTCATCATATTGAAACGATATTTTGTGCTTGCATGTGACACTGTATTTGCTGTATTTTTTAGTGCTAGTTGTAACAAAAAGGTACAATGATCTATGTAGTTGTGGCATAAACAAAGTATTTTAACACAAATAAATTATATAGGCATAGTATTAAAAAAAGTTGCCACAAAATGTTGTTCATTTCAACTTCTAATTTGTGTCCCATATTTGGATTTTGTAAGTCTAGTCACCCTAGTATACTGGAGTACGAGAACCAGGAGAGAAAACATGATGGCAGGATTCAGTCCATACTGCCAAGATTAATTTATATTATAATGGTAAATTATAATAAATTAAATTGTATGTAGATGTGCCAATTACTGAAAATGATGGTGGAATTGAGTGTGCAAAGAGGAAAATCCTGTAGCAGTATAGCAAGGAAAGTCTAACAGAGTGCTCCTGACAACTTAAGACACTACAAAATGTACCATGATATATACTGATCTACTGTAGAGGAAAACCCAACATATTGTCAGATGTAGAAACTGTGATATACCACCTAAATTAATAAATGTTTTAGTCAGGCATTAGTGCACATGGTAATATACACATTACTGTTTTTGGCTTCTTGTTGTCATCACACAATGTTGTGGTAATGCACTACTCATCACAACATGAGACATATGAAAGTAAGAACATAGCTACATAACTACAGAACAACAGTGCTGTAACACAATCTGCAGAACTGTTTATGTATTATGTTATTGTGGACCGAGAAGTTGCAACACCAGAAAATTTTAGAAAAATGCAGTAAGATCTGCAATATGATGAACATGTTGTGCAAGAATTTCCAATTGATACTCAAAATCTAGGTAGGTAGAAATTTAATACATAGCTGCTCCCAACTAATACACACATCAAGAAAAGTTCTGCATCACCCCAGTTCCCAGAACTCCTTAAGATAGACTGTGGATATTGTATCACAGACACAGTCCCTTTGACTGATCAGAGATGTCACTAAACCTGCCCAAAGATGTAAACAACCATGAATAAGCAGCGCCTATTAGAGGGAGTGGGTCCGACAGTCGATCAGTTCCAGTCATTCCACCAGAAAGGAGTTACACAGACGGTCAATACCACGGTTCGATCATGCCCGTATTGTTACTTTGTGCCAGGAAGGGCTCTTAACAAGGGAAGTGTCCAGACGTATCGGGGTGAACCAAAGCGATTTTGTTCGGACATGGAGGAGATACAGAGAGATGGGAACTGTTGACGACATGCCTCGCTCGGGCCACCCGAAGGCTACTACTGCAGTGGATGTACGCTACCTATGGATTAAAGCTCCAAGAAACCCCGACAGCAACACCCCCATTTAAATAATGCGTTTTGTGCAGACACAGGACGTCGTGTTACGACTCAAACTGTGCACAACAGGTTGCATGATGCACAACTTCACTCCTGACATCCGTGGCGAGATCCACCTTTGCAACCACGACACCATGCAGCACAGTACAGATGTGCCCAACAACATGCCGAATGGACCGCTCAGGATTGCCATCACGTTCTCTTCACTGATGAGTATCGCATATGCCTTCAACCAGACACTCACCATAGACACACTGTCCAGCGAGTGCAGCAAGGTGGATGTTCCCTGCTGTTTTGGGGTCGCATTATGTGGGCCCGACGTACACCGCTGGTGGTCATGGAAGGTGCCGTAATGGCTGTACGATATGTGAATGCCAACCTACGACTGATAGTGCAACCATATTGGCAGCATATTGGCGAGGCATTCGTCTTCATGGACAACAATTCACACCCCCATGGTCCAAATCTTGTGAATGACTTCCTTCAGGATAACAACATTGCTCGACTAGAGTGGCCAGCATGTTATCCAGAGACGAACCCTATTGAACGTGCCTGGGATAGATTGAAAAAGGCTGTTTATGGACAACGTGATGCACCAACCACTCTGAGGCATCTACGCTGAATCACCCTTGAGGAGTGGGACAATCTGAACCAACAGTACCTTGATGAACTTGTGGATAGTATGCCAAAATGAATACAGGCATTCATCAATGCAAGAGGACGTGCTACTGGGTATTAGAGGTACTGGTGTGTACAGCAATCTGGACCACCACCTCTGACGGTCTCACTGTATGGTGGTACAACAGGCAATGTGTTGTTTTCATGAGCAATAAAAAGGGTGGAAATGATGTTTATGTTGATCTCTATTCCAATTGTCTGTACAGGTTCTGGAACTCTCGGAACTGAGGTGGTGCAAAACTCTTTTTGATGTGTGTATGTGACTAATGGCCAGCACAACTGGTGTCACCAGTGAGACAGCAGTTCGTGAACTAGTTCACTGTCGCACTTAGCAGTGAATGTGATACTGTTCCTCAGTGTACTACTTTTACTGATTATAAATAATTACACCTTTTACCTCTGGTACACTTTAAAACAACTACCGTTCTAATTAGTCAAGCTGGAAATGTTGTATAATAGCATAGTTAATGACAGAATGGAATGGGAAGAAACCCTAGTAACTGGTAGAATGGGATGTACCCCTATGCCATGCACTTCACAGTGATTTCCAGAGTATAGATGTAGAATGAGGCTACTCAAATTAGCAGTACGTTGAACAGCAAGCTTTGCCATCTCACACAGTTATGCATTTTTATTGCTTATAATTATTACCAGAGCAATATGAAAGCTATTATGTAATGTTACTTTAAATGTTATTTGCAAAAGTATACTCTTAGCCTAACAATTTACTCCACCATTTAGGAGATAGAAATCTGAGACTTCTTTTGAAAATTGCAGTAATTGAGTCATGATTTACTATTTCTTTTGCAGCAGGCTGACAGTTTCTTGTTTGACCTCCAAAGTAATTGTCACTGTTCTTGCCTTTAGAGATAAACTGAGATGACAAAAGTCATGGGATACATCCTAATGCAGTGTTAGACCACCTCCTGCCAGGTTTAGTGCAGCAACTCAATATGGCAGGACTCAAGAAGTCATTAGATGTCCTCTGCAGAAATATCTAGTCATGCTGCCTCCATAGCCATCCATAATCGCGAAAGTGTTGCCAGTGCAGAATTTTGTGCCCGAACTGACCTTCTTGATTATGCCCCATCAATGTTCAATAGCTAGCCAAACCATTCACTCAAATTGTCCTGAATGTTCTTCAAACCAATTACAAACAACTCTGGCCTGGTAACATGGCGCATTGTCATTCATAAAAATTCCATGATTGATTGGGATCACGAAGTCCATGAATGGCTGCAAATGGTCTCCAAGTAACTGAATGTAACTATTTCCAGTCAATGATCAGTTCAGTTGGGCCAGAGGACCCAATCCATTCCATGTAAACACAGCCCACACCATTAGGGAGTCGTCATCGGCTTGCACAGTGTCATCGTGACAACTTGGGTCCAGGGCTTCAGAGGGTCTGCACACACTTTAACCCTACCCTTACCTGCTGAAATCACAACTAATCTAACCAGGCCATGGTTTTCCAGTCACCTTGGGTCCAACCAATAGGATGAGCCCAGGAGAGGTGCTGCAGGCAATATCATGCTGTTAGCCAAGGAACTTGTGTTGGTTGTCTGCTGCCACAGCTCATTAACACCCAATTTTGCTGCACTGTCCTAACGGATACATTTGTTGCCCCCAACTACCATTCCATGTTCAAAGCCTGTTAATTCCCACCATGTGGCCATAATCACATCTGAAACCTTTTCACATGAATCACCTAAGAACAAATGACAGCTCTAACACGGCACTGTCCTTCAGCCTAGCTGTCCTATGCCATGTCTGTCACAAGCAGAACATGGGAGACACAATACTGTATTTCATCCTAAACAGTTGAAGCCCATCTTGGGCAGGTTTTATGTTACAACTTACATCTTATAGATAGATGCTCTTTCAAAGCACGAGCACATTAAGGACCTCTCAAAAACATGTCATTATTGGTACAATTTGTTGCATCAAAATGATGAGAATCATCATATTGGTGGCAAATGAATTTTCATATTTCACTGTTTTCAAACAACAACTTGAGAGTTGTGAAAGTATGCCATTTCAAGGCAATGGTGCACTGAAGATGTATTAAAAACACACAGTTCTTGATCGATTTATTATAATTAAATATCATTTAATGATATATTGGCAATTAGAGGGAGATATACCACAAGACACGTAAGCACAGAAGTTTACGGTAATGTAGCGGATGCAGATGTGAACTTACACTGTCTAAGTTTGTGGATTCAAGTTCCGCTTTCTCCAATTTATTTTTATTCACCTTTCCATTTCCTAAGAGATTCTGCGACTTCCTTATTACTTAATCCTGCAAGATTGTTTTCTATCTCATTGCCTTTATTCAATAGTAATTCAGTATTTATTTATATATTCATTCATCCAAACACAATCACAGCACAAGAACTGTGACATCACGGAAACAGTTTCGTTGTACGAAGCCATAAATGTCGTGGATTGGACCCACACAAGACATAAAACCTCTCCAATTTACAACTGAATACATGAAAAACATTAAGTATGCAGCAAATCTTACATACATAGCATTAAAGATTTCTTCAAAATGTGTCTTTTAGTATGATTTCTTGTGACAAAGTGCTGGGAAATGTGATGTTTGTGGACAAATATGCTACCTATAGATCTTATCTTAACTTTTGGCTAGAGTGTCATATTGCACCCCCTGAAATCTTGGTTGTAGTGACAGACTGATGTGTAGCATAGCTGAAGGTCTAGGTTAGTTCCAATAGGTAATTTCACAGTCTCCCCCTGTATGGAAACTGCGACTGGGTGTAGTGTGCGTACTGTAAGACCTTCGGTACACACACCGTCAGATTATTTGACTTGTCACTCTAACGAAGTAGGCGAGTGTCAGCAATATGTCTCGTGGTCTTATCGTGGCGTGTATCTTCTGCCGTCAGGTCAGACGATAGAAATGTCACTTGCACGCTTAGAGTAGCAGATTGACGGTGACCAACTTTAAACAGAACTTGATTAATTTGAAACACATTTATTAAAATAATAACAAGCTTAAAAATAACTTAACTTGGTTCTGGATGCTATTTACAATTGACAATCTGAAGTTCCTTTGGTCTTGGTATGTTAATCTTATTCTCACATATCTCTGATACTTGACAAAGTGTCTATTCATTTATCTTCATAGCTATTTACAGGAATATGGTAATCTTATTAGGCGCAGACTGAAACTTGACTATAGACTAATGCAGACTGACTAATCGGAGGTCTGTACACTTGTTATAATACCTCGAGCATTCAGGTATCACTGCGCGAGTGTGACCCGCGAGGAGAAAAGGTCCTACGTTAGCAGTAATCTCAGGCGTGACATATTCATACGCGGATCGGCGGAAGCAGAATTTGGTCCGTCTCTACGACAGTGCCATCTCGTAGTGCGGAGATGGACGAGCGCTGCGCCTGCGCTGTTGTGCTTAGCAGGGCGCGCTCTATTGGGAAAGTTGTGTACGCGCTGACTACGCGGAACTATGTACACAACACTGGGCCTGAGCAAAATTAATCGGAGAATTATTTTTTCACAGTTTGTAGTCTTCGTGCATTTCATGACAATCCCACAACAATCAAAGTAAAAAAAAAATAAGGTGCTCCTTATAGACTTGCCAGAAATGCAGTGCTATTCCTTTTTTATGGTGCTACAGTTACTCAGGACAGAATTTAGCCACCTATCTCTAACTCCAATGACGATGTAAGACAGGAATTCTGCCCTTATGTGAAACGCTGTGACAAAACAGCCTGTATGTCATTCTCAACAGTCTTATGTTTAGTACACTTCTGTAAGACATGACATGGGCATAGACCTTAAAATTAATAGTAGTTTCCTGTAGTCCTCATTTTATTTATCTGTAACTAATGTGGCTGAATCCAGAATAGAATTAGTATTTTCATAAAACACTAAATCTTAGCATCTAGTGTTTTATAGGCCATTTAACTAACAATCCAGGTTTCACTAGAAACACAGAACTTTCTGCACCGAAACCATTACTGCTTTGAGACTGTGGCTAGTAGCTATGCTCAGTCTGTCACCATATCTCCCACAGACAGACAGCCCTGGCTGACAGTTTCACACAGGAAGCCAGAATACACCCCCCTGAATCAAAATAAACAAATTTATCATACTGTGCATAAATAGGGGCAGATCCATTACTGTTTGATGCACAACAGTCAGTCAATCACTTGAAACACAATCACAACTGTAAAATAACCAGGAGTATGGATCTGGATTATGGACCACATAATACTAGTCATAGCAAAGCCAGAGGTCAAACAGATTTGTTGGAAGAATCCTAAGAAGATGTAACACATCTATGAAAGAGATAGTTTACCAAACACTCAGTTGAGTTGATTTTTAAGTATTGCTTAGTAGGATTGGTAGAGGGGATAGATAATACCCAAAAGTTTCACCATGTTCATTTAGTGAGTGCAACAGCATCATGGAGATGCTTGCCCAACAGCAGTGGCAGGTATCATAAGAGAGGGTCACACACATTCAAGCTCACACACAAGTATACCAATAATCATTATTGCTGCACTTCATCTGAGAATGGACCATTAAATGTGGTAACAAAGCACATGAAGTATTATTTTACTTCAAGTACAATTAGTCACACACCATGAAGTGTCTTGTAGAATGTAAATGAAAATGTAGACACAAACAGCTGAAGCAGCTGTACCTGTTTCTCTCAGTGTATTGAAATGTGTTTAAGTGATGCTTTGTAGTATATGATATCTTGCTTTTCAATTAATCACATTTTAATGATTAAGTATAATACTGTCACATCATAAGATGGCTATAGTCAACTGAAACTGATAATTTTTACATTACCTTGTGTAATCATGATAAAATAACATTTTTATCCTGCAGAGCACTTATGAAGTAATCCACACCAATTTCAAGCTGTCAGTGCGATTCAAAAAGTTATGTTTTGAGACAAGTAGTGGTGGTGGTGGTGTATTCTCCTGAATCTACATGAAAATCAACAGTGAATCAAGCAATGGAAAATCCAGGATGGAATGTAAAAATACCAGAGAAGGAAAGTTGCTACTCACCATATAGTGGAGATGCCGAGTTGCGATAGGCACAACAAAAAGATTCGCAAAAGGCCTTAATGGCCAAAAGCTATAATCATGTGAATCTTTTTGTTGTGCCTATCGTGACTTAGCATCTCCGCTATATAGTGAGTAGCAACTTTCCTTCTCTGGTATTGTCAACAGTGAATCAGTCTTTTAGTTCTACAAATGAAAAACCATGTGATATGGACATGGAGTGTGGAACTAAAATTGAACAGAAATTAAATTATCAAAATATATTTTGTAAATGAGAAGGAGTACAAAAAATGAAAACTTGAGAAAGTAAGTTCAAAGAATATCACATGATATATTATTTTCTCCCAGGTGAGTTATTCTGTCATGTACTGGAATGCAGGCAACTATAATAATGGTGCAGTACAACCTGTGGTACTTTTCATCTGCCATTTCTCTTACAACTATAGCTGCTTCAAGTTTAGTCATTAATATTAAATTACAACAGTTATTGACACTTTTCTAAGAACACTTGCAGGAATCCTGGTTGACACATTCACGAAAACAATTTTTTAGGTGCAATACTTCTGGCAGAAAACATCCTTTACACAGACATACAGATAACTACAGAAAAATTTTAAGCTGATGATAAGCCATCAGATAAGCATGAACAGACACATGCTAATTACTGCTGTTTCAGTCTTAAGTTGTGGAATACTTCAATTCATTAGTTGACTCGAATCACCAATTGCTGAAACTGGAAATTAGGCCAACTGAGTCATAACGGGCATTCAGGTGAATGTTAGTGTCTCAGTGCTGAATTCCCTTTAAGATTTCAACCAGTGTCACCGCTGAAAAAATGAGTTATTTCAATGAAGCTGTACATCTTTTCTAGTATATAAATAATTACAAAATTAAAACTGCTTCCTTTGAAATATGACAATATTACTACTATTGTTGTTCATGACTCAAGTGAAACTCCCAGTCATATTAAAACCACGAGACTTGACCCTAGAACTTCATATTCTTTCAGGAATTTTCATAATAATGTACACTTTGCTGAAAACAAACCTTCATCCTTATGGCATAAATGTTACTGATTAGTCTTATTGTCTTACTGTTTTTGCTGCAACTATAAATCACAAAGGAAAACATTATCATGGAGTGTCAAATATGATGACAAAATGTTGTGTACATAGTCCCACTAAAGCGCACCCCGCTAAGCACAACAGCGCAGGCACAGCGCTCGTCCATCTCCGCACTACGAGATGGTGCTGCCACAGAGACGGACCAAATTCTGCTTCCGCCGATCCGCGTATTAATATGTAACGCAGCCAATGAGATTGCTGCTAACATAGAACCTTTTCTCCTCGCAGATCACACTCACGCAGTGATACATGAACACGTGAGGTATTATAATGAGTGTACAGACCTCTGATTAGTCAGTCTGCATTTGTCTGCACTAGTCTGTACCAGTCTGCATTAGCCTGTACGAGTTCTACATTTGTCTGTACCAGTCTATAGTCAAGTTTCAGTCTGCACCTAATAAGATTACCATATTCCTGTACATAGCCATGAAGATAAAAGTATAGACACTTTTGTCAAGTATCAGAGATATATGTGAGAATAAGATTAACGTACCAATACCAAAGGAACTTCAGATTGTCAATTGTAAATAGCATCCAGAACCAAGTTAAGTAATTTTTATGCTTGTTATTATTTTAATAAATGTGTTTGAAAATTAATCAAGTTCTGTTTAAAGGTGGTCACCGTCAATCTGCTACTCTAAGCGTGCAAGTGGCATTTCTATCGTCTGACCTAACGGCAGAAGATAAACACGCCACGATAAGACCACGAGACATATTGCTGACACTCGCCTACTTCGTTAGAGTGACAAGTCAAATAATCTGATGGTGTGTGTACTGAAGGTCTTACAGATCACACACCACACAAAATTTTCAGTTTTTTCCAATGTTCAAAGATAACAACATCTTTCTTTTAAGCTGCCAAATTTCAAAAATATACACTGACGGAAATAGTCACACTGCCAAGAACGAATTGTGTGACAAACAGAAGTTGGTGGACATTTTTATATGTCTGAAAGAAGACACCTATTCAAATTTCATGCCAGTCGGAAAGAGTGGCCATAGTGGTGCCACTCTGAGGATGCAAATCAGGTTTGCTTTAAATAAATGCTGTAATGGTCATGAAATTAGTTACCTTTGAGATTGGATGTGGTGAGCTGATGTTAATCAAGAATGTCTTCAAGGTGACAAAAAACACTATTATCAACAGCTCACCGAGTTTGAACGAGGTCAAGAAGTTGGGCTACAAGAAGATGGATGTTCCTTCTGAGATACTGCGGAAAGACTTGGCAGGAATGTAGCCACTGTACACGACTACTGGTAACAATGGTCATGGGAATGTACTATCACATGAAGATGGGGCTATGGATGACCACATGGTTCTATTAAGAGGGGAGACCATTGTGTACAGTGTATGGCTCTGGTGCCATCATACTGCATCTGCAACAGCAATTTGAGCAGTAGTTGGCACCACTGCGACACATGAACTGTTGCAAATCGATTACTTCAAGGACAGCTCTCGGCCAGATGTCCTGTAGCATGTATTCCACTGACCCCAAACCAGCACCATTTGTGACTTCAGTGGTGTCAAGTGAGAGCTCATCGGAGGGTGGGGTAGAGATCTGTTGTGTTTTCTGATGAAACCTTGTTCTACTTTGGTGCCAGTGATGGCCTTGTGTTCATTAGGAGGAGGTCAGTTGAGGACCTGAACCAACCTGTCTGCAATCTAGACACATTGGACATACATCAAGAGTTATAGCCTGGGGTGTGATGTCGTACGACAGCAAGAGCACTTTGTGGTTATCCCATAAACACCCTGACTGCAAATCTGTATGTCCATTTGGTGATTCAACCTGTTGTGGGCAATGTTATCACTCAAATATGACAAATTTGTTCCCAAAATTTTATTACTCTGCATTAACCATTTTTTTGTTGTTCTGGTTTTTTTTCCATCAGTGAATTTAGTGCAGGATTAGCACATTAAGTGACAAACAAATGATGAACATCTGTAACACTGCAACATTACCAATCCAAAACAAATGATCTGGAACTATGAATCAACATAATATATAGTATAGTTAAACATCCATCATCTGATTACAGTTCTGGGTATTTACAGTTATAAAATACTTTGTTAATGCAGCCTTCCAATTTTCTAGAGGCACTTACAGATCTTAGTTATCAATGTAAATTTAGTATGGTGCTTATACAATGAACTGGTGGATCCCTCTTGTGGTGAAACACACTTACAGCAAACGAGAATCACCTCTATTTAACATAAACTAGAAGCAAGAAGTTGTCAATACAGCTATTTGTTTTCAACTTTCCAGCACACTGTTTACAGGGTAATGAGGGGTCTCTCAATCTCAATCTCAATCTCAATCTCTCTCTCTCTCTCTCTCTCTCTCTCTCTCTCTCTCTCTCCCCCCCCCCCCTCCCTCCCCCCACCCTCACACCTTCAGCATTACAAAAATACACCCTGATAGCTTAAGAGTTTTTTTTTCAGGTTATACTTACATGTGCAGGCTGTTACAATTATTGCGACAACATATGCTCCTGCAATACAGTTAAATACAAGCCCATTACGAGTGATAAATGTCCTCTGATAATCCTGTAATGAGAAACAAATCTTATGTTAAATAAATGCTTATTTTCTTATACTAGGTTAAATTCATCAGAAGTATTACATGGAAAACAATGAAATCACAAAGAGATTATTATTCAATAACACTTCCTTGCTTCTTTGTACTTCATGTCTGGTTTTTTAAGTATAATTACACCCCAAGTCATGAATTTGGGATTACAAAAATGAACCAACACACACACACACACACACACACACACACACACACACATTGTGAAAAGAGTACAAATCATACCAAATAGAGACAATTCACAAAATCTTTACAACTTTATTTTTCTATAACAGTGTCTTATTTGTTTGGAGGTTTCGCAGAGGGCGAGGAGGAGGAGGAGGAGGAGGAGGAGGAGAAGAAGATAGCAGTCTTGTTCATGTCCGAACACCAAATAAAACCAGTAATTTTTGCAACTATCAGGACACAGAACAACACTGTTTGGAATTAATTCAAAACAATATGCCTTTTATAAATGTTACTGTATACAGAAACCAACTGGGAAATTCTGAGTTGTTTATTAGGCATCTTAATCCTAAGTTTCACTACCTGTGAGATTAAAGAAACCATTAATAATGGTCTGTGGTGATTTCAGTGTTGGTTTTCTATAGGCTTCTGGGCAGGAAAACAACATGATAATGTCTCTGTAGGTAAACCTCAAGGAAAGCAAACAAACACGTACTCCATAATTAATAGACACTCAGCTCGTGACTCACAGCTCATTAGGATAAACAACAAATTGCCATTTAGTACTTAGGCATCACTACAGCAACCCGTTAGGATAGTTAAATATTCAAGGATAAAAGATTTCAAAAATAATTTTGCAAAATGTGTACTGTGGTGAAATCTACAAGGGACAATACTAAAGCTTAATAAGATCGGAGCAAATGTGCCCTGTCTATGAGCTGAGACAATGTCACTTCAAGACATTTAGTGCCTAAAGAAACCTGGTCTTCTGATCCTTTAGGCATGGTAGCCATGACAGCTTCATGAAATTTGAGGTAAAGGAGCCTCCAACAGTAAAAGTCAACTATGTGGGGAAAATGACAGTCTGGACAGAGGAATTAAAATAATTAACTCTAATGGAAAATGAAGAAAGGAAGAAGGATGGACTCATGTACATGAAAAATTTGTACGTGTCAGATCAGGAATATTAGTGAAAACTAAGAAGTTTTTAATTAATGGTAGGCTGGTTGGTCATATGTGGATTGCAGGATCAAACTACATGGTCATCACTTCCTTAGTTGCAGAATGAGTCCATTGAGACACTCTCTATTTGCAGACAGCATGCGACCTAACACGTCTTTATTCAAATAATTCATGCTATTGCCAAAATCTGGAAAAAAAAAGGTGAAGTCAGAACCAAAGATGAGGATTGGACTTACTTTTGCCAAAAACATTACAGGCAAAAGAAATATGGTACTGGAAAGTAAACATCAAATGTAAATAATTCAGAAGTAAAGTTAAATCACTAAATAGTACAGGTATTGAGTCCGTCTTCTTCTTCTATCTGATGAAGTTTGACACAGCTCTCCATGCTGCTCTATCCTGTGCAGGCCTCTTCACCTCTGAATAATTACTGCAACCTACATCCTTCTGAATCTGCTTTCTGTATTTATATCTTAGTCTCCCTCTCTAATCTTCAGCATCCTTCTGTGGCACCACATTTCAACAGCTTCCATTTTCTTTTTGTCTAAATTTTCATCGCCCATGTTCACTTTCACACATGGCTACACCCCATACAAATACCTTCAGACAAGAGTTCCTAACACTTAAATCTATATTTGATGTTAACAAATTTTTCTTCTTCAGAAACACAGAGATTGAATAACACTGGGGATAGTCCACAACCATGATTCACTCCCTTCTCAATGACTGCTACTTTTCCATGCCCCTTGACTCTCATAACTGCCATCTGGTTCCTGTATAAGTTGTAAATAGCCTTTCACTCCCTGTGGTTTACCCCTCCTACTTCAGAATTTCAACAAAAGTACTCCAGTCAACATTGTCAAAAGCTTTCTCTAAATCTACAAATGCTACGAACACAGGTTTGCCTCTCCTATCTTTTACGATAAGTCATAGGGTCAGTATTGCCTTGCATGTTCCTACACTTTGCTGGAATCCAAACTGATCCTCCCCAAGGTCAGCTTCTTCCAGCTTCTCCATTCTTCTGTAAAGAATTTGTGTCACTAGTTGGCAACCATGACTTATTAAACTGATAATTTGGTAATATTCACACCCGTCATCAGCTGTTTTCTTAGGAACTGAAATTACTATATTCTTTTTAAACTACTAGAGCATTTTACATGTCTTATCATGTTGCATACCAGGTTAAAGAGTTATGACATGGCTGGCTCTCCCAAGGCTATCACTAATTCTGACAGAATGTTTTATACTCATGGTGCTTTGTTTCGACTTAGGTCTTTCACTGCCACATCAAATTTTCTTGCAGTATCTTATCTCCTATTTCGCCCTCATCTACATCATCTTCCAGTTCTACAACTCTGCCATCACATTCATCTCCCTTGTACAGATGTGCTATATACTTCTCCCACTTTTCAACTTTCCTTTCTTTGCATAATACTGGTTTTCCATCTGAGCTCTTGATATTCAAACAGCTACTTCTCTATTCTCCAAATGCCTCTTTAATTTTCCCGGGGCGGGGGGGGGGGGGGGGGGGGGGGGGCAGTATCCATCTTTCCCCTAGTGACATATGCTTCTAAATACTTACATTGGTCCCACAGCCATTCCTACTAAGCTATTTTGCATTTCCTATCAGTCTCTCTTTTTAGATGTTTGTATTCCCTTTCACCTGCTTCATTTGCACCATTTTTATATTTTCTCCTTTCATCAATTAAATTCAATGTTACCTGCCCTATCCAAGGACTTCTACTAGGCCTTGTCTTTTTATCTATTTGATCTTCTGCTGCCTTCATTATTTCATGTCCTATGCCTTTGTCTTCTACTGTATTCCTTTCCCATGTTCTTGTCAATATTTGCCTAATGCTCCCTCTGAAACTGTCAACAACCTCTGGTTCTTTCAACTTATCCAGATCCTATCTCCATATAATTTCCTTTTTTTTTGCTATTTCTTCAGTTTAAGCTACAGTTCATAACCAATAAATTGTGGTCAGTGTCCACTTTTGCCCCTGGAAATGTCTTACAGTTAAAAATCTGGTTCTGAAACCTTTGTCTTACAATTGTATAATCAATCTGAAACCTCAGGATCTTTTTCACATATACAACCTTGTTTCATGATTCTTAAAGTATTAGCAATGATTAAATTGTTCTGTGCAAAATTCTACCCTGAGGCTTCCTCTTTCATTCCTTTTCGCCATTCCATATTCACTTACAATTTTTCCTTCTCTTCCTTTTGCTGATGTCAAATTCCAGTCCCCTATCACAATTAGAATTTCATCTCTCTTAGCTATCTGAATAATTTCTTTCATCTCACACATTCGTTCAATCTCATCATCATCCATGATGGAAGTTACAGACTGAGACTTTTACTGCTTTTCAACAAATTCCCCCCCCCCCCCCCCCCACACACACACACACCTGCACTACAAACCCTGTACAGCGTATTCACATGGGTGAGTGGGGCACCCAAACGTGTCAAAGAACTTTCCAACTAAGCACCTCTACTATTCAGTGTGTTATTACTTTTACTCTTCAATTATATAGGTAACAGGAAGCAAGGAGAACAATGTGACAGTCAGAATGACAGTGTCCATCTACAGTCAACAGAACCTAAGGAAAGAGAGAAAGAGGCGAGCACAACTGAAGCATGGGAAAGATAGAGAGAGATGTTGCAACTGCTCAGGGCCCCTTGCTCACCATCTAGACACCTACAAAAGAATTCCTAAGTCCCCTGAAGGGAATGGGAATAACAATAATGATGATGATGATAATAATAATAATGATGATGATAGTAAGAAAGATTTGAGGTATGTGCTGTGGTAGCAGTAAACAAAGATGGAAGAGGAAACAACAGAGAGAACAGGATACAAAAATAAGCACAGTGACGAGAAAATATAATGGGATGAATTTACTTTAAAAAAGGAAAGGACCAATGAAAAAGGGAGGACAAAAAAAAAAAAAAAGCCCAGAAAAGTAATTTCAGAAAAATTAGTATTTCCTTAGCTGTTGGACTTCAAGTATAGTCCTTTTCTCTTATCATTTTGTCAAACTTACAGTGAAGATAGCTGAAAGTGCTTTAATTTCTTAAATGGCTTGTGCTGCCAGACTGTACGTAATTTGTGGAAATACAGATTCCAACAGTGGCTAGTAGTACCCCCCCCTCTCTCTCTCTCTCTCTCTCTCTCTCTCTCTCTCTCTCTCTCTAACAGAGACAGACAGACACACACAGAGAGAGAGAGAGAGAGAGAGAGAGAGAGAGAACATAGTAGACACATTGAATCTTGTATTCCAGTTATGGTGAGATGAGGCAATGTTATTTATGAAATAATGTATTGAGGAGACTGAATTTTGAGAAGAAGCTAATGATAGGCATTTGGCACTGATAGTCGCACACATTGTCCACTTGTGTCTAATCCTGCATCTGGCTGAACAAGGAAACAATGTAGTCTTTTAACATGGAATGATAGGCCCCTGGCAAAGCCAAGAATTTCTATCCTGCCAGAAAATATTGTAGCATCTGTTAAAATGTCATGTCAATATATCACAATAAACATACACTAGTGGGTTTCTTTAGTAGAGGGGAAACACATAAGAAAATTTAACATGAAATCACTTTAGTTACTAGTAAAATGTATAAATGCACTACGGTGTTTTATCTACTACAAAAAATATTTGTTTAATTTGCGTATCCACTGCCACTGCTTGATCACTAACTATTAACTCAATTATTACTATTTTCTTAGTATTTGAGGACTGCCTCTACAACTAAATAAAAGGTTTTTTGTCATAATTCTGTATTCTGCCAAATATCCGCATTGTTCCTGCACAATATTTCCACAACGTGACTCGTTGTTTTCGTCACGTGCTACCTGCTACTTCTCATGTAGCATCTGATTAAGATAACAAATCATGCTACTGAAATACCATGCACAAATGATGCTGATATCTGGCAGAATACCTGCCACCTAATGATGTCAAAAGGTTCATTGCTTGTCTGCCATACACAATTCTCTTCTTTTATTTTTCAAGAATCAAAACAGACCTGTAATATGTATTTTATTTCTAAACATACAATAGCACTTGCTGCCTTTTCCTCCCAGCAACAAACCACCCTCCTCTCCCCCAACCCCTCCTCTGCTCACTCACTCAACTCAACACAAACCCTCACTCCAGGTGAGCTACAGTGCAGGAACAAAGGTTGGTTGGTTTGTGGGATTGAAGGGACCAGACTGCTATGGTCATCGGTCCCTTTTTCCAGAAAATTCAAACACCCACACTGAAGAAAAACGAACAACCGAGATGACAAGAGACGACACTGGACAAGAAAGACACCAACAGAGACCAGACAAAATGAATTAAAATCACACAGAGTGTGACAGTGGTTGGCCTACCATAGAGGCAAAAAATGAAAAGCCAACCACCCAGAAACAAACTAAAAAACCCAGTCTAAAATCGTAGGCCAAAGACCAGATTTAATACAAAAAAACGACAAACACTTAGATTAAGTGGTAAAAGCCCCCTGCCTGAATAAAACGCAAAACTAAGCCTGCCATAGCAGTGTCATCTGTTAAAAGGGCAGGGAGCATATCAGGCAGTGCGAACATCTGCCTGAGCACAGTTAAAAGGGACAGGCCAACAAAATGTGGACCACCGTCAAGGCCAACCCACAGTGACATAGAGGCGGGTCCTCATGGCGCAGTAAATGGCTGTGTGTCAAGTGGGTGTGGCCAATGCGGAGCCGACAAAGGACAACTGAGTCCCTGCGAGTGGCTCGCATGGATGACTGCCACACATTCGTCACCTCCTTGATAGGACGGAGTTTGTTTGGTGAGGTCAGGTTGCGCCATTCAGTGCCCCAAAGTTCGAAAATTTTGCGGTGTAAGACTGCTCGCAAATCAGTCTCCGGGAGGACAATGTCCAGAGACGGTTTACTGGTGGCCTGTTTAACCAGGCGGTCAACATGTTCATTGCTGGGTATCCCAACATGGCCTGGGGTCCACACAAAGACCACAGAGCGGCCGCAACGGGGAAGAGTATGGAGGGACTCCTGGATAGCCATCACCAGACAAGAGCGAGGAAAACACTGGTCGATAGCTCGTAAACTGCTCAGGGAGTCGCTAAAGATAACGAAGGACTCACCTGAGCAGGAGCGGATATACTCTAGGGCACGAAATATGGCGACCAGCTCAGCAGTGAAAACTGCTGCAGCCAGCCGGCAATGAGTGTTGTTCGTAATGGTCCCCTAGAGTGAGAGCATAACTGACACGACCAGCAACCATCGAACCATCAGTGTAAACAACGCCAGAGCCCTGATACGTGGCAAGGATGGAATGAAAGTAGTGGCAGAAGGCCTCAGGAGGGACTGAGTCCTTCGGGCCCTGTGCCAATTCAAGCTGAAGGCATGGGCAGGGCACACACCATGGGGGTGTACGCAGAGGGACCCGGAGAGAAGCTCTCTGACGTGGACCGCGATCGTACAACCCAACTGGGGCTGACGTTCTGGGAGATGGACGACCGACTGAGGGAACAGGAGACGATAATTAGGATGCCTTGGCAAGCTACAAACATGTGTAGCATAAGCGGCCAGTAAACGATGGCACCGTAACCGCAGTGGAGGGACACCTGCCTCCACAAGTATGCTGTTCACAGGGCTGGTCCGGAAAGCTCCAGTGGCAAGTCAGATCCCACTGTGAAGGATGGGGTCCAGCACCTGCAATGCAGAAGGAGATGCTGATCCATAAGCAAGGCTCCCATAATCCAGACGGGACTAGATTAATGCCTGGTAGAGCCGTAAGAGGGTAGATCGGTCGGCTCCCCAGCTGGTGTGGCTCAAGCATTGCAGAGCATTAAGATGCCGCCAAAACATCTGTTTAAGCTGCCGAATATGAGGGAGCCAAGTCAACCGGGCATCAAAAACCACACCCAAAAACCGATGTGTCTCCACCACAGCAAGAGATTCGCCGTCAAGATAAAGCCGTGGCTCAGGGTGTACAGTGTGTCGCCGGCAGAAGTGCATAACGCAGGTCTTGGCAGCAGAAAACTGGAAGCCATGCGCTACAGCCCAAGACTGCGCCTTGCAGATAGCGCCCTGCAGCTGATGTTCAGCAGCTGCAATGCCCATGGAGCTATAGTAGAGGCAGAAGTCGTCAGCATACAAGGAAGCTGAGACAGATGTTCCCACTGCTGCAGCGAGCCCATTAATTGCAATTAAAAGCAGGCAGACACTTAAGACAGATCCCTGTGGTACCCCGTTCTCCTGAACCTGGGGGGGAACTATGGGAGGCCGCAACTTGCACGTGGAAGGTACGATGCAACAGAAAATTTTGCCAGATTGTTGACTCCAGGCTCACCAGATTGTCAGCGGCGGAGCGGCCCTTACGGAACCCACCCTGAGACGGAGCCAGAAGGCCCCGAGACTCGAGTACCCAACTCAATCGCCGGCTTACCACGCGTTCGAGCAACTTGCAAAGAATGTCGGTGAGGCTAATGGGGTGGTAGCTGTCCACCTCCAATGGTTTCTTGTCAGGTTCAAAACGGGGATAACAATTGCGACGGAAATTCACCCTCGACCCAGATATGGTTGTAAAGGTCGTGGAGGCGTCACTGGCAGTCCACTGAGAGGTGTTTGAGCATCCGACAGTGGATGCAATCCAGCCTGGGAGCTGTATCAGGGCAAGCGGCTAGGGCACTTCTGAATTCCAACTCACTGAACGGAACATTGTAGGATTCAGGATGGCGCGTAAGAATGAAAGGCTCCAATGTTCCAACCACTCTCTAATGGAGCGAAAGGCCAGTGGATAATTCACAGAAGCGGAACTCTGAGCAAAATGCTCTGCTAAGCTGTTGGAAATTGTGTCAGGGTCAGTTCGAACTGCTCTATTCAGTGAAAGTGCAGGGACACTGACGGGGGTCCGATAGCCATAGAGTCGCCGAATCTTGGCCCATACCTGTGATGGAGAGGTACGGAGGCCAATGGTGGAGACATACCATTCCCAGCACTCCTGCTTGTGTTGGTGAATGAGGCGGCGGGCCAGCGCACGGAGCTGTTTAAAGGCGATGAGGTGTGCTAATGAGGGATGGCGCTTGTGCTGCTGGAGCACCTGCCTGCAATCTGTAATCGCCTCAGCGATCTCAGGTGACCACCAAGGCACAGTCCTCCGCCGAGGGGACCCAGAAGGACAGGGAATAGCAGATTCTGTGGCAGTAATGATGCCGGTGGTGACGGAGTGAACCACCGCATCAATGGTGTCGATGGAAAAAGGCTCAATAGCCCATCTTCAGGTACGCCCAGAAGAGTGATGCTGTGGCAGTGACAGAAAAATCGGAAAGTGGTCACTACCGCACAAGTCATCACGCACACTCCATTGGACAAACGGTAAAAGGCTAGGGCTGCAGATCGAAAGGTCAATGGCTGAGTATGTGCCATGCGCCACACTGAAATGTGTGAAGGCACCATCGTTTAAAAGGGAGAGGTCGGGCTGTGCCAATACATTCTCAATGGTGGCGCCTCGGCCTGTTGCCACTGACCCACCCCACAGAGGGTTATGGGCGTTGAAGTCGCCCAGTAACAAGAAAGGTGGTGGCAATTGGGCAATCACGGCAGCAAGGACATGCTGCGGGACATCACCATCCAGTGGAAAATACAGACTGTAGACAGTAACAGCCTGTGGCGTCCACACCTGAACAGCGACAACCTTTAAAGGTGTTTGTAGAGGGACAGACTCGCTGTGAAGGGAATGAAGGACGTAGATGCAGACGTCACCAGATACCCTTTCATAAGCTGCCCGGTTTCTATAATAACCCCGATAGCCACGGAGGGCGGGGGTTCACGTTGCTGGAAACCAAGTTTCTTGGAGAGCAATGCAGAGGAAAGGGTGAAGGCTGAGAAGTTGTCAGAGCTCAGCAAGATGGTGGAAGAAACTGCTGCAGTTCCACTGGAGGATGATATTGTCCATGGCTGAGAAAGGCAGGAAGGGACTGGGGAGGCAGATTATGCCACTGGGTCACCTGCTGCCACTGGTTGAGCACCTGTGCAAATGCTATCCATTGTGTCTGAGGGACCGGCGAGACCGAGGTCCTCAGCGGACGCCAGGATCTCCACCTCATCCTCAGATGCTGAGCTTGTAGGAAGCGGTGGGATGGGTGCCACCGCAATGTCAGGGTTCTTGGGAGCCTTTTTCTTTGTCTGCTTTTCACGGTGTGCCTTCGGTGGTTCTGGCTGGGAGGGCTTCACTGGGTCAGTCTCAGGGACGGACGAGGACTGTGAAGCACTACGACCAGCGACCGGTGGTTGTTTCAGTCACTTGCGGGTGTCCGCCTTTCCACTTGCCAAAACCTGGGAAGGGAGGGCCCCAAGGGATCCCTTCCTGGAGAGAGTAGCCAAAGAACTCTTATGCTTCTCCGGCTGGGAAGGGGGAACTGATGTCCCCGATGGTTGGGAGGGTGTTGCTCCTGAAAAAGATGGAGCAGGAGCAACAGCGAGGGAAGTGCCCCCCACAATCAAGGAGGCAGGGGGATCCTGACGGATCAGAGAGCCAACTGTACGCGACGAGACGGGAGATGGGAGAACCGTTGTTGCAGCAGCGGCGAAGGTGGATGTCATTGGCACAGGATGTAGCCTTTCATATTTCCGCTTAGCCTCAGTGTAGGTCAGGCGGTCCAGGGTCTTATATTCCATACTCTTCTGTTCTTTCTGGAATATCCTACAGTCCGGCAAGCTAGAGGAATGGTGTTCTCCGCAGTTAACACAGATGGCAGGTGTGGCACATGGAGTACTGGGATGCGAAGGACGTCCACAATCTCGACACGTGATGCCAGATGTACATCGGGAAGACATTTGCCCAAACTTCCAGCACTTAAAACTCTGCATCGGGGGGGGAGGGATATAGGACTTCACATCACAAAAGTAAACCATCAGCTTGACCTTTTTGGGTAAGGCGTCACCCTCAAAGGCCAAGATGAAGGCACCGATGGCTACCCGATTATCCCTCGGACCCCGAGGGACGCTCCAGATGAAGTGAACACCTCGTCATTCTAAGTTGGAGCGCAGTTCATCGACTGACTGCAGAAGAAGATCCCTGTGGAATATAATAGCCTGTACCACATTTAAACTCTTACGGGGCGTGATGGTAACTGAAACATCCCCCAACTTCTTGTAAGCAAGCAACCTCCATGACTGGGCAGAGGATGCTATTTTGATTAGAACTGACATAGAGCGCATTTTGGTTACACCCTACACCTCCCCGAACTTGTCCTCTAAATGCTCCACAAAAAATTGAGGCTTCATCGACATAAATGATTCACCATCAACTCTCGTACGGACGAGGTACCAGTGTGAATAACCTTCAATGCCTTCTTTAGCCATATGTTCCTCCCATGGAGTGGCCACGGAGGGAAATACATGGAGTGGCCACGGAGGGAAATAATCTTAGATCGTATTTTTTGCCGTTGAGGTTAGACCTCAATCGCTTAGAGACTGCTGGTGGAGGCCCACCAGCGAGAGATGTACCACGCTTCATTGCGGGTCATCCGCCCTGATGCCACCCACTCCGACCAGGGGCTCTCCCCACGGGCACCACCCAGCCACAGCAAAGGCCACCTGGCAGGATGGCCTATGCCGGGAGTCCTGATGCTCCAGAGAGATAGGCAGCTACTCCTCGGCATATGTGGGGAAGTAGCAGCTCAGGCATCAGCAGTGCGATCCCTGTGTAGTCAGGGGGCTACCACCAAGAGGGTACATGACGTCCCCACCACAACGGACTGGCTACCGTGCTGGATGTCGGGTGTCTAATATTCATTTATATCCAGAGGGCAAAGATAGAAGTGCACAATGGAGGGAATGTATGCTACCCAGAACACACCGCAGCTGATGTGGCCACAAGCTCGGTGTAAGTCCAACTCCATGACAATATCGGGTGTGCCAGATCTTAGGTCAAGATGGATTGAAGATGCACCACGTAAGGCGTCCTTCCCCAAATGGTACGCACTAAAAGAAAATTTTAAAATGTAGTGGTCAAACCCCTTAGGGGACCATCACATTAAAGCCGAAATGTTGGAGAATCCTTTTAGTCGCCTCTTACGACAGGCGGGAATACCGTGGGCCTATTCTAACCCCCGAACCCGCAGAGGGGCAGGGACAAAGTAGCCACACAGTTGTGTGCATGTTCTGTACTAGTCATTTCTCAATAAGGACCTTGTCCAAAGCTCAGAAATATTTCCAGTCTTGTTTATATGCCACCTACCACTCAATGCCTCTATTATATGATATGGTGTTACCTTTACTTGGACCATATGATTAACAGTACAAAAGAAACAAGTAAAAGAAAATCAGAATGGTCATTCAACTAGTTGAAATTTTCTCCTTCCCCATGATACGAGTTAAGGGCTTAACTACACCATCATGACTCGTGTAACTTTTATGAACATGATGCATGTGTACATACAAGTAATTGCAGAAAACAGATGGGTCAGTGGTCAATTTAAACTTGTTAGCATTTTACACGACACATAACTATCACTCAATAACGAACAGCACACTAAAGTGCAACAACAGTAGTTAGTTTGAACCAATGTTTTTTGAGAAAATGTAAGAATGACAATAGCAGATAAACACAAACAACAGCACATTACGAGATGAAATTTTGTGGACCTGTAAGTAGTGGGATAGTTATTTCACAGCATAGATTTGCATGAGAATGTAGTTATACAGTCAACTGTATAAAGTCAGCTTATTGAGCATGCAGTGAGATTATAAACTTCGTTCTACCAAAGACCTGATTCTCACCATTCATATTTATGTACAGGGTGACAATTATTGAACTTCATGAAATAAAATCATCATAACGGGTTATGTAAGGACATTCAAACTGCATGGTTTGCCACGAGACATGATGGGAATTAGTATGTGCATGCATGGTTTGGTTTAGAGATTAAGCCCACTTTCATTTGGATAGGTTCGTCAATAAGCAAAACTGGCACATTTGGGGGACTCAGAAACTGCTTTTCACAATCGAGAAGTCTCTTCACCCTCAACAGGTGACTGTGTGGCGTGCAATGTCCAGTCATAGAATAATTGGTGTGATATTCCTTGATGGCATGGTGACTACTGAATGGTACCTGAAGGTTTTAAAAGATGATTTCATCCCCATTATCCAAAGTAACCCAGATTTGTGACAAGGTGTGGTTCATGCAAGATGGAGCTCGACCCCATCAAAGCAAAAGAGTGTTTGATGTCCTGGACAAGCTCTTTGGGGACAGCATTCTGGCTCTGAGGGTACCCAAGAGGCCCTGGCATGGGCCTCGATTGGCCGGCATCTTCTCTGAATCTGAACACATTCTATATTAAAGACAAGGTGTACAGTAATAACCCCAAAACCATTGTTGAGCAGAAAACAGCCATTCATTCAGCAGAAAACAGCCATTCATTCAGCAGAAAACAGCCATTCAGCAGGTTATCGACAGAATCAATGTTCCAACACTTCAGAGCTTCTTGCAGAATTTCACTATTCGTATGCATCACTTCATCGTCAAGGATGACAGGCATATCATAACCTAAGTCTGATAATCTGTAGTCACATTTACATGTTGAATAAAGTGTGCGCTCACTGTAGTTTGTCCTTGTTACATGGAATATGTCTGTTACCTATTCTGTATACCTGTTGGATTGAATACTGTTTGTGACAACTAGTCTCTAGATAGCCACATTCAAACACTCAGATCAAACTGCCCCAGTTTTCTAGTTTCATCTTGTAGTACACCTAATACAATAATTGGCATAGTAATCACTACACTCAAAAGTGGTGCTGTCTATCCAATAAGGATGTTCACAACACTATACCACCTATCTTCACAAAAGCGATCTGCAACCCTTCAGGCACCTCAGCCAAGTGTGCAGCCTACATGGTCCCTGCACGCCTCAGTATCGCAGACTTACCCAGTCACAGTAATGGAATGACACCATGCAGTGGTACCAGCACTAGTAGATGCCACCAGTTCCAAAAGATCTATTCACGTCTGCCACACAGGTGACCAGAAAATAGTGTAACGAGTATTCCATTACCTGCCGCTATAAAGGTTGGCGCTAGAGCTAAAGAAGTCAGTTCTTCCAACTTCGAGCCTCTCCTAGCCTCCAGGAAGGTACTACTCACACTACCGTCTTAGGACACTCTCTAAGCCCATCGTAGGGACTGACACCACTGTATTCATCCTTCGTCATTGCTCTCTTGGCACAATCAGACTCTATCCAAGGTAGGCTTTTCTGCTCGTATGCTAGTGTTATTTAGGACAGCTTATTCACATTTAGAATATTTTCCATTCAAAGGCACCTGTCTATGAAGATCCCAATTGTGCTACTTTTTCAGGCTTTAGGATCATCTTACTGACAAGCCTTCACGCCTGTGAGAGATTGTAATTGTGATTTTGTTATTATTGGTGAAGCAGACGTTTCCTTCTTTGATCAAAAAAATTTGGAAACATTCATCACTGTTTTTCCCGTCAAAATAGACCTGTAATATGTATTTTATTTCTAAACATACAAAAGCACTTGCTACCTTTTCCTCCCGACAACAAACCACCCTCCTCTCCCCTCACATCACACACCACCAGTGGGGTATGTTAATAATAAAGATACTTCATAATGGCATCACTGCAATGTGAGATACAGAGGCTGGAGCAGCATCAGTTCAGTAGGGGCAGATGCTACAGTGGAAAAACATGCAAGATGACAAGGCATCTGAAGGACATAAAAATTATGTGCAATAATGAAATTTCAAATTTTGAGATTTTAAGCAATTAGAAGTGAATAATTTAGAAAAGACTATAACAAAAATGAAAGGGAAGTAAAGTCATCCAACTGTCATACATTCTACATGGTGTTTGTTATGAAACTTTCACTACTTGAGAGGGCTCCCATGAAGAATGAGAGATCATAGGATGATGGCACTTTGTGGAAACATTTGTAATGGCACGAGGAAAATAAATAATGAACAAACCATTGGAAGAAATATTTTAACTTTGACATTACAGGGCAAAATTTGTTAACAGTGGACCATGTTTATGTTCCAGATTACAAATGATGTTCAGTGTGATGACTACCTATAACCATGACAGCTTGGGACCGCACTAGAGGTACCATTTCACACTTGTTCACAGCACTTTTTGAACAATGGAAAATGAAATGTTCAGCTGGCGTGACATAACTCTTGCACTGCTCTGAGACCGCACATTGCATCCAGCACTCTCAGCCATGGCAACAGTAATTACTTCAACAATTTTCACTATTGGCTGTTGGCATCTCCCACGAGCTAATCCCAAATTGCCAATTAATTTGAACTTCCAAATCATGTTCTTCAACCCTGGTGCTGTGGAAAGAGGACCTCTCCATATTCCTTCCATGCGTCGATACTATTGCTGTTGTCTTGATGAAACAACCTTGCAAGTAAAGCCCTGTTCACCTTGTCCATACCGAATGTGACAGTCTGCAACTGTAATGCTCACTGATGCTTGTGCTTAAACCCTATGTTGCCATACAGTACCAGCACCTAACAGCATGTCACGACACTAACACTACTAACAACGCAAATCCTGTACTGAACAATCTAAACATCATTTCTATAAGGTTGGTATAAATGTTGTAGGATGTAAATACAGGGTGTATCTGAAAGAATCATCTGATTTGGCACATCTATATTTCTGAAGCTAATAAACATATATAATGCATTTTGTTTTTTGATGAATGGGAAACTCAACAAGTTGTTTTCTTCCCCCCATAGGCATTCAATATGGCCCCCCTTGAGATGCACAACATATGTCAACACGATATTCAAATTGTTCCCACACTTCAGCGAGCATGTCTTAGTTACAGCTTCCACAGCTGCTGTTATGCGATGTCTCAGTTCATTCATTGTTATTGGTAACAGGGACATATAAACACAGGCTTTCATAAACCCCCCACAAGAAATTATCACATACAGTCAGATCCAGTGACATTGGGAGGCCAGTAATGTAACACTGAGTCATTTGGTCCAGTGTGACCAATCCATCATTCAGTAATACTTTGATTTAAAAATTCCCACACTTCCAGATGTCAGTGCAGTGGTGCCCCATCCTGTACCATGTCACTACAGTTTGCCCTTTCCAACATTACAGACAGTTCTTTTTGATACAGTCTGTACTTTTGGATTAAAAGAGATCATGCACCAAAAAGCAGAAGCATTCACTTGTCAATAGGCACACACATAAGAAAGAAAACTTGCTATATTTCCAAGTTATGCTTTGAAGAACTAGAGTATAGCAGAATAAAAGCTACACACACACACACACACACACACACACACACACACACACACACACACACGTCTACGCTCCTGCCGGCACAATGTGTGTGTGTGTGTGTGTGTGTGTGTGTGTGTGTGTGTTTTGTGTGTGTGTGTGTGTCAAAGGTCTATTGATTTGTGTGTGTGTCTTCGGCAACTCAATGTATCTGCTTTTTGGTAAGTGGTCTTTAATCCAAAAGTACTGTGTGATTACTAACCATTTTGCATGAAAACTGTGGTTTCCACATAGTTGTGCTCTTTCCAAGCAAGAATCACACACTACACAAAGATGACTTGATAACGTGCAGATGTCACTGCACACCTGACAGGCTCTCTGGTTGTATTCTCTTCAAAGAAGAATGGACCAAGAATAATGGTGCTTGTGAATCCACATCACACAGTCACATATGGTGAGCGCAATGGCTCTTTGTACCCAACACATGGATCTGTGTATTCACTGCACCCTGTAGAGTAAAATGTGCCTTGTAACTCCATAGAATATTGCCTAGCCATGTCATCAACTTTGATTCATGCAAGAAACCAAAGAGAAAATTCAGAACATCGTTGTGGATCATGAGATTCCCACTGCTGCACTGTCTGGATTTCGTACGGGTACCAGTGTAATGCAGACTGCAAAACTTTCTGTACTGTTCACCACAGGATGGATAATTCGTGTGACACTCCTCTTGATAGACATACTGTTCACTCATATTATGGCTTGTCAAATGAGTGTGTGGATGTCATATTTTCATACCAACTGTATACAGTGCCACACTTGCATGTGGTGGCCAAAATTGGAACCATTTTTTCCAACTTAAATTGGTTCCTCATTAATGCATTAGAATATCTACCAAGTTTCACTGCCATACGATAATTACAGACCACTCTGGACCTCCATGAGTAATGGAATTTTAATTATAAACACCTGGTATTTACTTCCTATAAAGCTGGGTACCCATATGGTAAATAGTTTTCAGTCTCACTGGCTCAACTAGTGAAAGTTTAATTATAACCACAGCATAATTATCACAGAGGCAACTAGTGAATAAAAATCACAGGGAGAGTAATTATGGAATAAGTAATGTGAGTCACTAAATGTTCTGGATATTATTAACAAGAACAGATAACAATGTTAACCTGTCAGGATGCGTGTAGAATCTCACTGTACAGGTTGATTTAAATTTAGCAGTCAGAATGAGAAAGGAAGGATGAGATCTCATTGAAATTTTATGAAAATTCAATTACTGACTGCTATTGAACATGGCTGTTAATATTGAACCAAATGAATAGACAGTAATAAAATTTTGCAAGCACCACAGAAATTGAGAATTTTATGAAAACAGAATAGTGTTTTGAACAATAACGACTACAGAGGCTCATAGGTAAGGATATTCTTTTCAGTCATTATGTATAGACCTCTATAACACGACTTACAGTGTCTTTGAAATTTACAAACAAAAGTACTGACCTGCATTCCACTGTAGAAGATCCACAACAGAAAATGAAATATCGGCAATGCCAGCAAACGTAAGGCAAGACAAGTCACACCTGTTCTCTTTAGGTTGAATGTAGTTGCCAAACACCTCCTGTGAACAAAGTATTTTTTAAAAATTTTTCAGGCATTTAGATTTTGAAAGCAGCCTACTGATGGGATACTGAGGACAAAGCTTCTAGATAACTGTTTTATACATTGCATTTTGAACATATTTTCATTTTTGTACCTGAAGAGTGTTCACTTATAACTAATTAATGAAAGAAACCTGAAGCATAAATACAGAAAGATATATATTGTCACTTGAAAAGCACAATAAAGTCCAAATCCACAGCCAGGGTTGTCAAAGAAGTACAACACTTAGAACTGAACGTACATTTAATACTGACACCATTGTACAGCCACAACAGAACTGACCTCCAGGACAAAGTGCTTTTTATACAAGCATGAAATATTCCAGAATATACAAACATTACAAATACATTCCAATAACCTTCCAGAATGAATAATTACTTAATAAAACATATGCCTGTATATTTGAATTATTTTATTTCTTCGTTATTAAATCTTAATACCATGATATGTCCAATATTTCTGTAAAACAGATCATCTTCTTCTTCTTCTTCTTCTTCTTCTTCTTCTTCTTCTTCATCATCTTTTTCTACTACTACTACTACTACTACTACTACTACTACTGGGTTGGTGCACAAGTTCGTAGCATTTTTCCATAAGTTTAATAGACATATAACAGAGACTTTCGTCATCAATAACATATTCTCCTTCACTATTTACAAAAGTCTCCCAATGATGGGATAACTTTTCGAACCCATTACTGTGGAAATCACATGGTGTTGAGGTGAAGAACTCGTCAAGCCATGTTTGGAATTCATGTTCAGCCAGAAAAGAAATTCCTTGAAGTTAATTTGATAGATAGCAAGAAAGGTAGAAATCCGAGAGCACCAAAAAAGGTGGATGCAGAATGACTTCCCAACCCAACTCCTGCACAGTGTTTGTCAGTCCAGTAGAACAAGAGCAGGCACTGTCGTGCAGTAGTATCACTTCCCGCTGTCTTCCTGGGTGCTGTTCTTGGATTGTGTCTGCAAGAGGTCTGCAAGATGTCTTACTTGTTTGAATTGTGTCTGCAAGACGTCTTACTTGTTGACAATAAATGTCAGTAGTAATGGTTACACTTTGAAAAAGCAATTCATAGTAACCACACTATCGCTGTTCCATCAAATGCAGGACATTATCTTTTGTAGATGCATGCTGGTCTTCATACGGTGAGTTGCTGCTTTGTTTGAGTTCAACCATTCCTTTCTTATTCTTACCAGTAATGATATGGAATACCAGGATACCAGTAATGATACAGGATATGAATGGTCAGTGTTGTTCATGAGCCAACTGATGACGAGTAAGCAGATATGCACATACGGCCAGCAACTGATTATTGTGGTTTTGACTTAGAGCATGCGGTACCCATTAACCCAATTTTTGAGCTTTCTTCATCGTATGCTAATGTCGCATAATGGTGGAATGATCATGATACATCACATTTGCCAGTTCTCAAGTACACTTATGTGTTTAAATGATCTTCAGCAAACCCAGAAGGACTTCCTGAACATGGAGTCACGAATGTCAAAACAATTCTCCTTAAAATGAGAAAACTATTTTCTTATTGTCCTCTGTCCAATGGCATTATCCCATACACTGTGCGAATGTTTCAGGCTGCCTCTGTTGCTGTCACCCCTTTATTGAACTCAAACAGAAGAATATGCTGGAAATGTCCTAATTCCTCCATTTGGCACTCTATTTTCTAGCATCCACAACTCCAATCACTATCTCCAAATGAAAAAATGACAATATGCAAACTCAAAAGGCAACAGTGAACAACAAATAAAATATTACAATTGATAAATAAACCCATAGCAACCAAATGCCAACACATAAAACAAAAGTGCTATGAACGTATGCACCACGACTACTACTACTACTACTGCCATCACCACCACCACCACCACCACCACCACCACCACCACGATTACTTGCTGGTGGTTGGGTTTGAACTGGTGATCCGCAAAACATCTGCCAGCAAAGCTAACCACTATGCTTTACTGAGTGCACCACTACTTCTGGCATCGTTTTCTCCTGAAGTAACAATGACCCACAGTTCAGAGGTTCTCACTGCAGCTGATTACAGTACCTGGGATCAAGATCTAGTCAATGGTTCTCTGCAGGGTGGTGTAGGCAAATCCCTATGTTATGGGCATGTTGTTACACCCTCTTCACTATAATGAGCATCAAAGGTAACCCCTCCCATCAAAGCTTTGTGATCAAGAAAAGTTGGGTCTTCAGTTTCCTCGAACCTCCCATTGTTGATCTGCACCTCTGGACTGTAGTATGGCCTCATACAGAAGGCACGTGCAACATCTCTGCACTTCTCTCTTATGGATGAAGGGTCACAATTCCTAACTTCATATGTGACGCCTGAAAAGTGAAGAAGGATACGATACGGACCATAGAAGCCCTTTAGTAACTTTTCCAATACCTTTACTTTCTGCAAAGACATGAAACTCCATATCAAGTCTTTTGGGCTGTATCTCACTTGTTGGCGCTTGGCATTATAGCACTCTCGGTGTTTGTCCTGGATGTCCAGGACTGGTATGTGAACTAACTGTCTGGTACCAAGCGCCATGGGTTTCGAATCCGCGCCAGACAGCATGGAACTCTATGACCCCTAGAGGCCTCTGCAGCAGTCGCACTGTAAGCCATGGCTGTGCACGCTCTTAGCCCCGAAACTAATGTGAGGGCACCACTGTGGAGCGCGTGGTCCCAGTGGCCAATAGTGACATACCCTGCTGTGTATTTAGGTGGCTGCCTCTCATGCAGTGAGGCAATCTGGTATTCACATTGAGTCAGTTGATATCTCGCTTACAGATATCATGTTTACGTTGCATGTGCTTACACATATCATGTTTACGTTGCATGTGCTTACTTCCCGTTTACGAGTGGACATTGTTTTGATTTCGTGAGGTTATCTCCTGTGACCCCCTTGCGTAATACTTTGTTGTTGATCTTTGTGTCTTGCTCGGTTGTCTGTTGTCGTCCTTGTTCTTCCATTCCCGTTTGTCTGTCTTGTTCGTTTGCAGGCCGCTCCCGTTGAATCCCGCCGTGTTTTCATTAGCGGCAACCCTGCGACCATTCCTGTTGCAGTTACAACATTTTGGCGATGAGGTAAATGGTAGTCACTGTTAGCATGGAGGCTAAGTTGGTATGTCTACTGGAACCACGGCAACAGCTTATGCAGCAGCAGCTCCAGTTACACATCTTACAAAAGTCGATGTTGTTGCTAATGGACAAAGTCGATGTGGTTGCTAATGGACAAAGTCGATGCCCAGGATGCATTACCGCCACAGCTTCTGAGTCCTCAGGTGTCCAATTCTTTCCCATGTCCACTGTCATTCCCACCATTTAATGACGCTATAGAAGACTGAGAAACATACTTACATTGGCTGAAACAACATCTCACAACTTTTCAAGTCACGGATGACCCCTTGCAATGGTCGTTGTTTTTGTCTTGGGCCTCCCCAGACACATTCATTCTTCTTCGCAAGTTGGCACCCTGGTCAGATCCTGTGGCTCTCTCTTTCCAGGAGCTATGCCTTTTGCTGACAAACTATTATTCACAGTGCTACCATGTGGTCGCCTCTCAGCTGGAGTTCCACCAGTGCCATAAACAGCCTGGCCAATCATATCATTCCTGGGTCACAGAGTTGCAGGGTCTCAGCTGTTGATGTGAATTTACATGCACCAATCTGCAGTACAAGGCTTTGTATGTGGACTCCCTGATACAAGATGTGGTGGTTCAGCTGGCTCCCGATCCTGAGGCCCGCACAGCGGTGCTGAAACTAGATAATCCCTCACTGGAAGAGACTCTCCGCATGACCCACTCATTTGAAATTGCTCAGGTGGCCAACAAGCTCATGGTGTGGTCGCAAGTGGCGGCAATCAGTGCATCTCTGCGGGTTCCACCCTCGCGACATAAGACGTGGCCCGGCCAATAGTGGCCAGTGTTGTCGGGACTCCTCTTTGTCTGATGTCTCTATGACATCAGAGCCTCTGGTCGCCCCTTGTCGCCGGTTGTGCGGCCCACTTCCATCTTGCCCACAGTGCTTTACCGCATACTCTCTAGTTGATTGCCTCCAACACTGGAAAACGTGCACGCTGTGTGAGAAAGAGGGCCACATTCGATCTGTTTGTCGTAATCGCTCGACTCGCTCCCGTCCTGCCCCTACTGGGCCTCAGGATACAGTACGTGCTTTGCAATCTGTTGTCTCGCTGGACGACCCATCAGCACGGAAGTTATTCCTCCCGCTCTGCCTTTTTACTGAAGATGTCCGACACTGGGGCCACCGTCTCCCTGATTAATATTGCGACATATACCCACCTGGGCTCCCCTGTGTTGTCGCCTCCCTCTCGGCGTATGGTCACCTATGGCAACAGTTCCATTCCCCGTTGTGGGCAGTTTGTCATCCAGGCGACATACAAACATGTTCCCCGGCTCCCTATCTGGCTGTCATCAACCATCCATTGGCTTTGAATAGTTTTGGCCTGGATGCATTTCCACTGTTCGGCTTTTCAATTTCCGATGAAGTTAAGGTCATTTCCACGGCTGTTCCTTTTCAGGACTTTGATGATCTGTGCTCTGCTTTTGCATCATTGTTTGCAACGGATCTCGGGTGTGCTTCATGTTTTCAGGCGCACATCACACTTCGGCCGGATGCGCAGCCTCGCTTTTTCCGGGCCAGACCCATTCCGGTGGCCTTACAGCCAGCAGTTAAGCTGGAACTTGATTGGCTCCAGGCTGCTGGCGTCCTAGAGCCTGTGACATACAGTGCTTGGGCAACACCACTGGTGGTCTTACAGAAACCCAATGGGTCCCTTCAGCTGTGTGGGGACTTCAGCACTACTGTCAATGCTTAGCCCTTAGTAGACACTTACGCCATTCTCCGACAGGAAGACCTTCTTGCCAAGCTTGCAGGGGGCGAGTACTTTTCCAAGATCGACCTGGCTGAGGCATACCACCAGTTACCGTTGGATGTGGATTCCCAGAACATCATGGTCCTCAATGCATCTTTCAGATTATACAAATACAAGCACCTTCTACTTGGTGTCCCTTCAGCGCCAGCAATTTCCCAGCAGTTCCTGGAGCAGCTTACACAGCCTATCCCAGCCCGTGTGAATTATCTGGACGACATCTTTGTCACCCTGTGTTCCCGCCAGGAACATTTGCACAACCTCAGCACCTTATTTCACACTCTGCAATCTGCAGGTTTACGTTGTCGGTTGGACAAGTGTTGTTTCTTTTCAACCGGAAGTGTAATACTTAGGCCACTGGCTTAGCAAAGATGGCATTCGCCCTTCGGATCGCAATGTCACGGTCATTGAGAGGCTTCCTCATCCCAAGGACTTATCTGCACTCCAGGTATTTTTGGGCAAGGTTACTTATTACTTAAAGTTCTTACCCCAAGCTGCCTCCGTTGCTCAACCTCTCAATCACTTGCATCGCAAAGTCGTACCTTTTGATTGGACTCCTGCCTGTGACCAAGCTTTTCTCCATTTAAAGACCTGCTGAAGTCTGCCCCTTGCCTTACTCACTTCTCTCCAGACCGCCCCTTGGCTGTGGCAGCTGATGCGTCGGCATACGACATTGGGGCAGTCCTTGCACATTGGAATACCAATGGCTCAGAACAGCCCATTGCTTATGCATCTAAGACGTTAACCCCAGCACAATGGAACTACTCCCAGATTGAAAAGGAGGCCCTGGCAATAGTGTTCGCCATCCAAAAATTTCACATCTATCTCTTTGGGGAAAAATTCACCCTCCTGACGGACCATAAGCGCTTAGTTACACTTTTCTGACCCCACTCTCACCTTCCAGAGAGGACAGCTCAATGTCTCCAGTAGAGATGAGTCATTTGGCAACTAACAGGTCCAAAGGAACGGTTCACCAAGATTAATGGAATGAGCGAGGAACAAATTCTAAGGAACAGTCTTTCATAGTTCACTTTGATTGCGGCTTTCTACTTATGGTTCCCAGGAATGGGAAACGGTTGGTCTCATTCCCGTAACGGCACATCGGCCGGTCTCGTTCCAGGCTTGGTCCCGTTCCCATCTGTCTCAGTCTCAGTCTCGCTAGGCCGGACTCTTCCTTCTTCATGTGGCCACTCGTCGCAGTTCCACTGCCGACTGCTCATAGTTAGTTCAGTATTGAGTTGTTGTTGTTCGTTTTGTTTGCTTTGCATGCCTTTTCTAGATCTGTTTGAAACCTTTTTTGAAATGTGAACTTCTGGTTCTTTTTGTATTCTATTCAGCGTCCACGACCGGTAATTAAAATGTATTTTATAATTACGTAAACTACATAAAAATTACATGGTATGTAATACATACATCTTTTCAGGTAACAAAACGGCGTATCAGCTTACTTCACAAATTCGATAAACAGTTGAACAAATACTTGTAAAAAGGCAAGATTTTTTTGTTATTACACATGCAAAGGACGTCGGCATGGCATACATGAGTGTCCATTTTCCGTTTTTTTTTATCCAAGGTAAAATAGCACGTTCATTGTTATGGAAGGCAGACCGACTTACAACCGAATGAAGGCTGCACTTCATAATAGAGTGTATGGTGTCACATTTTGTAAAGAGAATATGATAACTCCTACAATATTATTTCAGTGGCGCACGAAAAATAGGCCCCAAGTACTAGACTGCTCATTGTCGCTTACCGATCATCATCTATTGTTTTGAAGTTGTTTGCATTAGCTTATTTGTTATTTCTTCACATTATTATATGTTTATCTATTCTGCTTGCAGCAGTCAACAAAACGTGTGTAATTGCCAAGCAGTCTGTACTCAGGGTCGCTTTTTCGTACGTCACCTTTATTATTTCACTGCGATCAACCACATAACGCTACAGTTGGCTAAACAAGATGTTTTGCAGAATCACGAAAATTACAAGTATGTGAGAATTCTGTTACGAAAAAAACTCTGTACTCCAGGGTGGAGGTAAGTCCCCCTCTTGGTGCCTTCCATCTTCAGTCACCTATGCTACTAATTTTCAATTTTTCATAAGAGCCATATACCAAGCACAAAGAACGGTGAACGAGTAAAAATGAACGGTTAAAAGAGCGATCACCAGTGAACTAGTTCCCAAGGATGAACGACTTTGCCCATCTCTAGTCTCTAGCACTGGGCATTATTTATACGGAATTACACTTACACAATCTGGTATAAGCCCACCACCCACCATGCTAACACGGACGCTTTGTCTTGTCCCCCACCAGGCCCCAATCCTGCGTTTGACCACCAGGATGTCCTCTGCTTTCACATTGATTCTGCCCGCTGGGATCCACTGGATGGTCTGCCTCTTATGGCTGCTCACATTGCCAAGGCTACACGCAGACACCCTATCTTGCAGCAGGTTCTCCGCTACATGGTCCACAGTTGGCCCACCTATATTACTCGTTGGATGCAGACCAACTTCAGCCCCTGGCACCACCTGTCCCACACGCTCCCCATGGTCGATGATGTCCTTCTGTTGGCCACGGAGTCGGATGCCTATCGGGTGGTCATTTCTTGGTATTTTCGACATCATGTGCTCTGTTTGTTACACCGCGGGCACTGGGCTATGTCCTGCATGAAAGTTTTGGCTTGCCGGCATGTGTATTGGCCCGGCATCGATGGCAAAATTGACTGCTTGGTCCATAGGTGCACTGTGTGTGCGTGTCACCAGGTAACCCCACCCCTCAGTCATTCGCCCCCTGGCTTGTGCCTCACCGGCCCTGGGATCATATCATTCTCAATTTTGTGGTTGTGGGACCGTTTTTCGGGTCCATGTGGTTATTTATCGTTGATGCCTACTCCAAATACCCATATGTCGCCCGCATGGTATCCACCACCACACACCACAGAGACCACACTCATCCCCGGCCCAGGTTCTCACCATTGAGGGCCTGCCTCACACATTGTCTCCGATAAGGGCCCCCAATTCGTGGCACCCTCCTTCCACGTCTTCTGTCAGGCCAATGATATCAAACATATCCGTAGCCCGCCTTTCCACCCTTCCTCCAAAAGTGCAGCGGAGAGGCTTGTCCACACATTTAAACAACAGTTGACAAAGGCGGTCGAAATATCTCCCACCACATCGGCCCTCACCCTGTTCTTGAGCACATATCGCACCATGCCAACTGACGGACATAGTCCGGCGGAGATCCTACACGGGTGGCAGACGTGGACCCTTTTCCATTTGCTGATGCCGTCACCCTTCCACCCCTGCTCCCGGCCCGCGTGTACGGGAGCAAGTCGGGTCGGACGCCCGCCACGGTCGTCGCAGCCCACAGGTAGCATGTGATGTTAGTGTAGATGTCAAAAGGGTTGGTGCTCCGCCGACGTACCACTGTGGGACTCCCGCCACTGTCTCTTCCTACGCTGCCTCTTCCTGGTACAGACATGGTCCTCGAGTCGCCGCAACTGCCCCCAGTTGTTGCCTCTCCGCGAGCCTGCTGCCGGCTTTCCCCGCCCCCAGGTGGATTGGAGGTTCCCTCCAATGCCCTGGCCTCTGGATTGGCCATCATGGACACCTCAGACGTCTCTTCTTCCCAAACAATGGCAGTTGACGAGCCTGGGTCTTCTCCCATCTGCCGACCACCACGGCACTGTCCGGTGCATTTTTGCCCCTATGCACAAGTTTCAGGGGGGTGGGATCGGGCACCGAGCACCGCGGGTTTTGAATCCACGCCAGTTGGCATGGAACTCTATGACCACTAGAGGTCTAATGTGAGGGTGCCACTGTGGAGCACATGGTCCTAGCGGCCAATAGCGACATACCCTGTCGTGTATTTAGGCAGCTGCCTCTCACGCAGTGAGGGAGTCTGGTATTCACGTTGAGTCTGTTGATATCTTGCTTACAGACATCGTGTTTACGTTGCATGTGCTTACTTCCCGCTTACGAGGGGACGTTGTTTTGATTTCATGAGATTATCTCTTGTGACCCTGCTGCTTAATATTTTTTTGTTGATCTTTGTGTCTTGCTCGGTTGTCTGTCATCGTGCTTGTCCTTCCATTCCCATTCGTCTGTCTTGTTTGTTTGCGGGCCGTTCCTGTTCGGTCCTGCCACATTTTTGTTAGCAGCAACCCCACGACCATTCCTGTCGCAGTTACAACAAACTGCCTTACTACTTTGGTCCTGTGTTTGATGCAGTCATCCTGAATATCATATTACTGGAATGGGAACAGTGTATTCATTGGCATTTTGACCAAGCGACTGTGGAGCAGAAAGAATGGTGTGAAGCCTGTAGTGCCTTGCTTCACAGTGTTGCATGTAAATGTCACAATGGGCAGTATTGTATCACAATGTCTCTGTTTGCCATCAACATACATATCTGCCAGCATCTGATTAAAACTTTCAGTGAGGCCATGTGTCTGTGGATGGTGAGCTGTCATCATCCTGTGGGCGATGTGAAATTATCTTCAACACTAGTCTCAAGTGGGAAACTTGTCTACTATCAGAGATTGTCACACAAGGTACTTCAAAATGACATTCTACATGGAACTTTGCAATTTACAGACCTTCAGTAGTTGGCACAGCTTTCGTGACAACATGGCAGGTGATGTAGTCAGTACAGTCCACTATCCATTCATAGCCATTAGTCAATTTCGGGAACCTCCCAAAGACGACTATTCTATTTGGTTGAATGGTGTTGCTGCAGGCTGGCCTGGTAGCAGATGCCCTGCGAGTAATTGCGACACATGTTTCAGTTGATGGCATTCCTTCCAGTGGCTCATATAGTCCCTAATGGATCAGTGGAGACCTGGCCTGTAATACCTGCAATGATATGGTCTAGACTATTTGTGAATCCTAGGTGACCAGATATTGGAGTGTCTTGGAAATACTTCAGGATCAATGGCCACAGATGTTCTGGGATGACGAGCAACCATTTCTGCCCCATCAAATTATAGTTACCCTTATACACTAAGCAGATCCAGAAGGATGTAGGTTGCAGTAGGTACTGGGAGATGAAGAAGCTTGCACAGGATAGAGTAGCATGGAGAGCTGCATCAAACCAGTCTCAGGACTGAAGACCACAACATATACAATGTTTCATTTATTAATTGGCCTCCTCCTTTGGTTGGTTCCTCATTCTTCAAGGATTCTCTGGTTTCAGCAATGCTGGATCTTCATTTTTTTTCAGCAGAAATGCCATTTAATACAGCAATGACTAAGATTTCATTCATGCTGCTCTGACAAAGGATTCCTTGAAAGGCAGTCAGTGTCATTGTGTTTGTGTCTGTTTTTATATACCACTGTGATGCCGTACTCCTGGAACCTCAGTACCCATCTCACCAGTCAACCCAACAGATCCTTCAGGCTAGTCACCCAGCACAGAGACTGGTGATCCATCACAACAGTAAATTGTTTGCCAGATAAATACAGTCAGAATTGGTTGATGGCCCAAACAACTGCTACGCACTCTTCCTCAGCTGTAAAGAAGGTTTTCTCAAACATGGACAGTACTCGTAAAGCATGAGCTATCAACTTTACAGCACCTTCCTGAATTTGCGCCACTGCTGCCCCTACCCAAAAACTACTAGCATCTGTGTGAAGTTCTGTCTCAGCATTCTCATCAGACAAAGCTAGGACTGGAGATGATGTTAGCACCTCCTTAAGGACAAGGAAAAACATTTCTTGTGCATCATTCCAGGAAAATTTTTGAGACTCTCCAAAGTAGTTCTTGTAAGGGATGTGCCTTGGAATGAAGTCCTTTATGAATTGCCAGTAGTATAAGCACATTTCATGAAAACTTCTCACATCATGCGTGTGTTGAAGAGTTGGAAAATCTGCGACTGCTCTTACTTTCTCTGGATCAGCATGGACACCATCATCATTCACTAGGTGCCTCAAGATTTTAATATCTTAGGTGGTGAAGAGGTACTTTTCTGGATTCAGGTGGAGACCTGTAATCTGAGCACACTTCACTTCAACACGTCTGTTTTCAAATAATTAAATAAAATAAAGACAACGTCCTCCAGATAGCATAGATACATAGCACATTTTAGTTGTCAAAGCAGGTTGTCCAACATATTTTTGACGGTGGTTGGAGCATTACACAGTCAAATGGTGTAACTTCGAACAAACAGAGGGCAAGAGCAGTTGAGAAGGTAGTCCCTCCAGTCAGCCTCGTCAATCTTGATTTGTCAGTAACCTGTCTGCATGTCCATAGTTGAGAAATACTTTGCTCCTTTCAAGTAGTTCTGGGTATCATCACTGTGTGGCAGTGGATAGATATCTTTCTTTGTGATTTTGTTCAGTCATCAGTATTCAATGCAGATGTGCAGTGTATCACCCTCCTTCTTCACGAGAACCACCAGAGAGAATGAAGGACTCTCTGAAGGTTCAATGACACCATTTCACACCATCTTCATCTTCATCTTCTCAACTTCCTCCCAGATTGTCTGTCATTTAGCCGAAGATACACTACATGAATGCTTGTAAGCGTAGGCTTCCGCGGCCATTGTCTTCTTCAAAAAAATTCTTCAGGGTATCAGACCGCATCGTCATAATTTAAATTGCACCAACGTTTCGGCCAGCGTTGCAGCTAGCCTTCATCAGGGCCTTACGTTAACTGCTAAATGAACACACTTGGTTCCTTAAATAGCTGCACGAGAAAACCGTGTCGTTACTTGATTGGCTGTAAAAGGAGGAGGAGGAGGGGTGAAAGGTATGCTTTATTGGTGTTTCCTTTATTATCTGTCATTGGCTGAAATAGCTGTTTTCTATTGGTCTTTATATTAATCCACCCCATTGGAGGAGACGGACGAATAGCGAACAGGTGATGGCTGTGACGTCACACTGTTTCCATGCTGTCCAGAAGCCGGTTGCGGCGTGCCATTGCTTTGTGTACTTGAGACCACTACTGCGGCTCTCCGCGTGTCTGCATGGGCCGCCACGGCTCTGCCGCCGCTCCGTAGCCCTGCTATTGCAGGCAGCCAAGACCTCGGAAGCTTGTACCCGTCCTCTCTATTCATGTTGGCGGGTCTTTTGACTATTTCTATCGCCTCTCTAATCTTTCTTTTGAAAGTGAGAGGCTGTTTCGCCAGGACGCGGGCTTCTTGAAAAAATATTGGTTTCCCACACTTGTCTCGGTGTTCCGCCACTGCTGACTTAGTGTGTTGTTTCAGGCGGATATATCTTTCGTGTTCCGAGAGCCTTGTGCTAATCGGACGTCCCGTCTCACCTATGTAGACTAATCCACACGCACAACCAATTTCATACACGCCAGCTGTGTGTAGTTTGTCAATTGCATCCTTGGTAGAACCGAGCATGTCTGATATTTTGTTTCTGCTTCGGAAAATTGGTTTGATGTCGGCTTTTCGTAGAATTTTGCCAATACGTTCGGTGACCCCTTGTACATATGGTAACACAGCAATGCTCTGTGCCTCCTTCTCCTCTTCCCTATTAGTCTTCTCGCTTGTCGACATGGTGCTGTCTATCATCTGCTTCCCATAGCCATTAGTTCCGAAGATGGACCTGAGGCGTTCAAGTTCTGTCTTCAGATGTTCTTCGTCACTTATCCTATACGCTCTCTTCATTAGCGTGTGCAGGGCGGACTTCTTCTGTGTGGGGTGATGGTGGGAGGAGGCGTGAAGGTACCTGTCCATATTGGTTGGTTTCCTGTACACTTTGTGGCCAAGTTTACCATCAGGTTTTCGATAAACTTCCACGTCGAGAAAAGGCAGCATCCCATTCTTCTCTGTTTCCATTGTAAACTGAATTTTCCTATGCTGTTGGTTAAGGTGCTTGTGGAAGTTCTGTAACTCCTCTTCTCCGTGGGGCCAGATGACGAAAGTATCATCGACATAGCGAAGCCAACAATTTGGACGTAATGGTGCGGACTGGAGGGCTGTTTCCTCAAATGCCTCCATGAAAATTTCTGCTGCGATAGGCGATAGGGGTGAGCCCATAGCTACACCGTCGGTTTGTTCATAAAATTGACCTCTCCACTTGAAATAGGTGGTCGTCAGACAGTGGCGCACAAGCTCACATATATCAGGTGCCACGCGTTCTTCTAGGATGTTCACAGTATCTGACACTGGGACATTCGTGAATAGGGATTTGACGTCGAAACTAACCATCAGATCTTGGTCCGTAACACGCATTTCCTTTAGGAGAGACACGAAGTGACTGGAATCCTTAACGTAGGACTCGGTTTGATGCACTAGGTGTCGGAGCCTAGGTGCCAGTTCTTTTGCTAGGTAGTAGGTCGGCGAATTTATACTGTTTACTATGGGCCTTAAGGGGAAGTCGGTTTTGTGTACCTTCGGTACACCATATATCCTTGGTGCCTGTGTCACTTGCGGGATGAATCTTCTGGCCTTGTCGAAGTTGACTCTAGAGTGCTTGAGCAGTGCCTGCAGTAGTGGTCGCGAGTACACAAAGCAATGGCACGCCGCAACCGGCTTCTGGACAGCATGGAAACAGTGTCACGTCACAGCCATCACCTGTTCGCTATTCGTCCGTCTCCTCCAATGGGGTGGATTAATATAAAGACCAATAGAAAACAGCTATTTCAGCCAATGACAGATAATAAAGGAAACACCAATAAAGCATACCTTTCACCCCTCCTCCTCCTCCTCCTTTTACAGCCAATCAAGTAACGACACGGTTTTCTCGTGCAGCTATTTAAGGAACCAAGTGTGTTCATTTAGCAGTTAACGTAAGGCCCTGATGAAGGCTAGCTGCAACGCTGGCCGAAATGTTGGCGCAATTTAAATTATGACGATGCGGTCTGATACCCTGAAGAATTTTATTGAAGAAGACAACGGCCGCGGAAGCCTACGCTTACATTTAACCAACCTGTATGGGCAGGAAATCCACGGAAACATCAAGAAGTTAGCAGCACTGCGTTTAAAAAGATGTAAACTGCTGAATGACCTTGCTTTTTTGAAGAGATGCAGAGACACGAGTGTTGTGCCCTATTCTTTGCGGTTGACGTCTCACATAAAAACGAACAAGGCGAGGAATATCTGTGTTAAAGCCAGTAAAGCATTGCTACGGGAAAGGATCCGCCACATCCGCATAAGTCTCGATGCTCACAACAGGAATTTGTGTGATCTGCACCTATTTCTGGCCGGAAAACTTCAGATGGAAGACTGGGATAAAGTCGACAGGTTAACCTTTCAGCAAGCATCAAGGACCAGCAATAGTATTACTAACCGCCAGATGAGAAAGTACGACAAACTACAACAGAAAGCCATGGACAAAACATTGACGCTGGACAGGCGACAGACAGTGGTCAACCTCTCCAGCCACACCTTGAGCGAAGCAACCACAGCAATTCTGGCCAAGGGGATGAATTTCGCAGTCGCACCTAAGCGAGTTCCAAAAGAAGATATCATTGAATCCGTAGAGGCTTCAGTACGTCATCTGCCACAGGCCAAGGTGGAGAAGATCCGGCAGGAAACGGTCAGAGTTCTGAATAAAGCAAAGCCACCGAAGCAAAACATCAACGCTGAGGAACACCATGCCATCAAGGAACTCAGGGACAACCCCCACTTAGTAGTGGTACAGGCAGATAAGGGCAACGCCACTGTAGTCTTGGACACAACTGATTACAACAAACGAATGGAAGATATTCTCGCAGAACCTATCTACAAGAAACTTCAGGGAGATCCGACGGCCAAGGTAATCAAAACGACGCAGGCACTGCTCAAGCACTCTAGAATCAACTTCGACAAGGCCAGAAGATTCATCCCGCAAGTGACACAGGCACCAAGGATATATGGTGTACCGAAGGTACACAAAACTGACTTCCCCTTAAGGCCCATAGTAAACAGTATAAATTCGCCGACCTACTACCTAGCAAAAGAACTGGCACCTAGGCTCCGACACCTAGTGCATCAAACCGAGTCCTACGTTAAGGATTCCAGTCACTTCGTGTCTCTCCTAAAGGAAATGCGTGTTACGGACCAAGATCTGATGGTTAGTTTCGACGTCAAATCCCTATTCACGAATGTCCCAGTGTCAGATACTGTGAACATCCTAGAAGAACGCGTGGCACCTGATATATGTGAGCTTGTGCGCCACTGTCTGACGACCACCTATTTCAAGTGGAGAGGTCAATTTTATGAACAAACCGACGGTGTAGCTATGGGCTCACCCCTATCGCCTATCGCAGCAGAAATTTTCATGGAGGCATTTGAGGAAACAGCCCTCCAGTCCGCACCATTACGTCCAAATTGTTGGCTTCGCTATGTCGATGATACTTTCGTCATCTGGCCCCACGGAGAAGAGGAGTTACAGAACTTCCACAAGCACCTTAACCAACAGCATGGGAAAATTCAGTTTACAATGGAAACAGAGAAGAATGGGATGCTGCCTTTTCTCGATGTGGAAGTTTATCGAAAACCTGATGGTAAACTTGGCCACAAAGTGTACAGGAAACCAACCAATACGGACAGGTACCTTCACGCCTCCTCCCACCATCACCCCACGCAGAAGTAGTCCGCCCTGCACACGCTAACGAAGAGAGCGTATAGGATAAGTGACGAAGAACATCTGAAGACAGAACTTGAACGCCTCAGGTCCATCTTCGGAACTAATGGCTATGGGAAGCAGATGATAGACAGCACCATGTCGACAAGCGAGAAGACTAATAGGGAAGAGGAGAAGGAGGCACAGAGCATTGCTGTGTTACCATATGTACAAGGGGTCACCGAACGTATTGGCAAAATTCTACGAAAAGCCGACATCAAACCAATTTTCCGAAGCAGAAACAAAATATCAGACATGCTCGGTTCTACCAAGGATGCAATTGACAAACTACACACAGCTGGCGTGTATGAAATTGGTTGTGCATGTGGATTAGTCTACATAGGTGAGACGGGACGTCCGATTAGCACAAGGCTCTCGGAACATGAAAGATATATCCGCCTGAAACAGCACACTAAGTCAGCAGTGGCGGAACACCGAGACAAGTGCGGGAAACCAATATTTTTTCAAGAAGCCCGCGTCCTGGCGAAACAGCCTCTCACTTTCAAAAGAAAGATTAGAGAGGCGATAGAAATAGCCAAAAGACCCGCCAACATGAATAGAGAGGACGGGTACAAGCTTCCGAGGTCTTGGCTGCCTGCAATAGCAGGGCTACGGAGCGGCGGCAGAGCCGTGGCGGCCCATGCAGACACGCGGAGAGCCGCAGTAGTGGTCGCGAGTACACAAAGCAATGGCATGTCGCAACCGGCTTCTGGACAGCATGGAAACAGTGTGACGTCACAGCCATCACCTGTTCGCTATTCGTCCGTCTCCTCCAATGGGGTGGATTAATATAAAGACCAATAGAAAACAGCTATTTCAGCCAATGACAGATAATAAAGGAAACACCAATAAAGCATACCTTTCACCCCTCCTCCTCCTCCTTTTACAGCCAATCAAGTAACGACACGGTTTTCTCGTGCAGCTATTTAAGGAACCAAGTGTGTTCATTTAGCAGTTAACGTAAGGCCCGGATGAAGGCTAGCTGCAACACTGGCCGAAACGTTGGCGCAATTTAAATTATGACGATGCGGTCTGATACCCTGAAGAATTTTATTGAAAAAGTACATGAATGCTGCCTAGTTGGTGGATGACGCCACTGCAGATATGGTGTTTTATCGTAAGTCTGTCTTTTCTCCACTCCAGATTTTATAGCATTAAATATTGTTGCAGAATGGCTATTATTCGCCGACATCATTCCCCAGTCAGGCCAGATCCTATTGGCAATTCGATGGCAGCTTCCACTCCTAGTGTAGTCTGTAGTGGTAGCCAAGTATATTCTTTGTCAATGGTAACAAGCTACCCATCCTGGACTGGTTCAGCTGTCCCTACACACATAACTCAAGATATGAATTGTGGCTAAGCATAACAATTAGTGATAAAAAGTTCTTATGATCGTCAATGGCATGTAGATTTCTTTTATAAGTAAGAGCAGCTTTTTGCAACTGAAAACATTTTACAGTTTAACTGTACGTCTCAAATGATGACGAACTCATCTTGTTGATTATGGCAGGATAACAATGTCTTCAATGTTAAACAACCATCCAGAGCAATTTTGGTTACGTGGGCGTGTTGAAATTGTTCCACCAATCTGGAGCTCTGATCTTCCAAAGTCTGTTACTTTTTGTGATAACTGCAAGAAGTCCTATCCAAGAATAACAGCATGACCATATTCTGATAAAATGACAAATTTGAAAGAGTGTGTTCTGTTATCGATTGTTATTCTTGCAATGCTTCTTCCTGTAGGCTGGATGTATTTCCCCTTTGCCACCTACAGCGCAATCGCTTTTGCATCACATAACACAGTCTTCTTTAACTGGTGACAATAAGCATTCAACATTACAGATAAAGAAGTACCCCAGTAGACTCGTGCCCAGAGTGGTTGGCCTTTGATGATGATGTCTATGACATTTCCTGTCATCTTGGTAACTGCCGTTCATAGAGAACTTCCATCTGATGGTGCCACCTCCACAGATGGTCGACTCGTTTGGTTTTCATGACTTTTGTGGCTAGACAAGCAGTTAGCACCTCTAAGGCAATGTTGGGGAGCTACCTCATCCAGAATATAGCAATGAGCTTCAGCCCACAGCTCATCTATAAATGTTCGTAGTTGACTGGCATGAATAGGACTGTTGTGATGGCTGACGTCTTGCAGTGTAATAGTTATCAAACACTCGCCTTATTTCTCCACTCCAGGGCATCCACAGTGAAAATAGACTGGTGTGTTGTCCTCTGTCCTCCAAATGTCTGTTCACCTGTGGGGCATTTTACTTGGTGGAGGAGAGTTGCACAGGTGTTTATCAAATGCCAGGTTGTTGTTGGACAGTAGTAGTGTAAGTCTGAGTTGGCTGGGTCCATTCTTTGTGGTGTGTTTGATTGGTGATTGGGGTTGGTGCCAAAGATCAATACTACTATTCTTCAACATTCTCTATTACCTCCTGGTTGGTTCAATGTTCATAGCCACTATCTCTAATGTACTTGATCCGACAAGTTCTGGCTGCCATAAAATACTGCATTTCTTCTCTTACAATCTGGCGTATGACAGAAGAGAGGTCATGGTGGTATTCCACAATTACGAACCACTTTCAGCAGTTAATCATTCCTTTTTGTTGCATCCCTCAATGTGCTGGCACCACTTCTTGATTTCTTCTGTTGTTGTGATATCTTTTACAAAAAGAGCTTGGTATATATCTTCTGTGACTCATTTCATCAAAGGTGAGATTTTGTTGGTTTCTATAATATTCAGAAACACAATGTTGCAAAGGGCCAAAACATTCTGTATGTATGACTGTCATTTTGCCATGACACTGGGTCCTGTTCTTAAGTTGTTATTCTGCTAAGTGGGCATGCTGTTGAGTGTCACTGTATATTTTTATCAGTTTGGCCTGGAATCTGTCCCAGATATTGAGCTGCTTTCTGTTGTTCTCAAACCACTGCTGTGGTCTGCTGTCCAAGTAAAAATATACATCTGCCAAACACATCACATCATCCCACCTGTTCTATCTGGTGACTTGGTCAAATCCTTTCAGCCATTCCTCCGGGTCCTGATCAGTGTCTCCAGAAAACACTGATGGGTGCCTGATTTGCAGCTGACTTGCTGCTGTTTTGGAATCCATTGATTCCCTGAATATATGGGGCTTAGATACTATGTACTCATCATATTCCAATTCCTGTCTGTGTAGGGGACAGCTTTTAAGTTGCCTAATTGCAGCCACAGTGTAGCAGATGTTGGAAGTACCCAGTGGCTCCACCAAACAATGTCATGTCGAAACCACAGTCAAGTCCAAATACGAAGGCAGAGCCATCAATGAAATGCAACACTTAGAACTGAACGCACGTTTATTAAAAACACCAGCTGACATTCAGGACAAACACTGAACATTTCTGAATACACAAACATGAGATTTTTCAAGATCATCCCAGAATTCATAAATACTAAACAGCGAATAACTGCTGATGGTTGAGTTTGAATTGGTGAGCTACAGCACACCAGCCAGCAACACTAATCACTACACTATATTGCTTGCGCTACAGCTCACAGAAATATGAACAAAATACAGTCTGTATTTCTGTTTTCAAAACCTAAACCAATTAACAAGTAGTATATGAGAAGTTCAATGAGAGAACCATCCCTCCAAGGAGGAAGATAACAGACATGACAGAGTAACCAAAATTTACTTCACAACAGGAAGAGTATACTTTATAGATTGCGGATTTCACTAGACAGTTTCGTGTTTCTTCACGTCAAATTATCATGTAATTTTACTAGAACTTTCTGCTAATTTCTTTGCTCATACACCAACAGTGCTTGGTATTGTTCACACTTTTACCTTTAACACATGAAACTAAAAGTTTTAATTGAAAATAGTAATACAAAAATGTCCAAAAGAACAGACACCATTTTTGATTCAGACACAAGAGAAACTCAGACCTCCTCTGCAATTGGGCATTGAATTAAGTCCAATGGTGACTGGTAAAAGTTTGTGCCGGACTGGGTCTCTAACCCAGATTTCTCACTTTACTCAAATGGTCTACATCTACATTTACATACATTATCTGCAAGCCACCACACAGTGCATGGAAGAGGGCACCCTGTACCACAGCGAGTCATTTCCATTTCCTGTTCCACTCACAGATGGAGCAAGAGAGGAACAACTGCCTATATGCCTCCATATGAGCCCTAATTCCTCTTATCTTCATGGTCCCTACGCTAAATGTTGTTGGCGGCAGCACAATTTTTCTGCAGTCAGCTTCAAATGCCAGTTCTCTGAACTTCCTCAGTAGTGTTCTTCGAAATGAATGCCTTCTTCCCTCCAGGGATTTCCACTCGACATCCCTTACACATGCATGCTGATCGAACCTACCGGTAACAAATCCAGCAGATCACCTCTGAATTGCTTCAACGTCTTCTTTCAATACAACCTGGCGTGGATCCCAAACACTTGAGCAGTACTCCTCGTAGTACATTTATAAAATATTGTGTGTGTGTGTGTGTGTGTGTGTGTGTGTGTGTGTGTGTGTGTGTGTGTGTGTGTTTTCTTTATTTAAGAGGTTTAATCTCTCAGTTTTGCAAGTGTAAATTCATTCAGTTTGTAGCACAATAATTGTTCACTGAACTGCCAGCTACGTAGCTCATTAACGCACTAGTGTCCATTGGTGACACATTGGGAGGGCAGCTAGGTGCATATCTACGATTAGCTGCTTTTATAGTTCACTTCCTCAGTTAGTCTTGCTAGGATGTGTGCACATGGTGTGCAGATGCAGGAGCATCTAGCCACAGCTAGCAAACAGCTGAATGCACTTTTGACTACAGTCAGTCACCTTCAGGCTGCTGCCTTGGGGTGTAGCAGTCACGGAGAATCTATCACATTGCATGGGACACCGCAGGTGTCGCTTGTTTTGCCGACAGGCTGCTTTCGAGGTACCTCCTAGCACAACCAAAGTGGTGAATCTGCCCTCACAGCAGGGTGAGTGGCGGGTGGTAACACATTTGTGTCGCTCGAGGTGGAGGTCCAATGTGGAGACTAGCTGCCTGGCCTTGCCCAGTTATTGGGAGCTCCAGTGTTAGGCTTGTTATGGAGCCCCTTAGGCATATAGTGTTCAGGGCTGGAAAGAAAGCCCATGTGCACACTATATGTCTGCCAGGGTACCTTATCCAAGATGTAGAGGGAGCCCTGCCTGTGGCTGTCGAGCAGACAGAGTGCAGTCATCGGCAACAACGATGCCTGTCGCAAGGAGTCATAGAATGTATATTGGAAAGACAGATTAGAGGCTGTAGGAGGGGGAGTGTTTATTGCAGTTGACAAAAATATTCTCTCTATTGAGGTTGAAGTTGAGGGTGACAGTCACGTATGATAGGTACAAGTGAAACCAAGTTAATTGTTGGGTGTTTTTACTGGCCACCCACTTTTGCTGTGACAGTTCTAGAGTAATTCAAAGAAAATCTACAGTCAGTAGTGTGTAAACACCCAGATCATGCAGTATTAGTTGGAGGTGACTTTAAGCAAACGAGTACAGACTGAGATGTCTATGGATTCATTGGGTGAGGTGGAGGGGAGGGGGGGCAGGGGAGGGGAGGGAGGGGGAAGGGGAAGGGGAGGGAGTACAGACAGACTGACATGCGAAATACTTTTAAACAGATTTTATGAAAATTGTCTTGAGCAGCTAGCCTGGCAGCCCACATGCAATGGAAATATCTTAGACCTTGTAGCTACAAACAGGCTGGACCTTATCAACTATGTCAGTATAGAAATGGGGAATAGTGATCATGATGTCATTATTGAAACTATGATTATAAAAGTTAATAAATCAGTCAAGAAGGCTAGGAGGGTGTTTCTGCTAGATAGAGCAGAGCAGATAAGCAGTTATTAACATCTCACTTGGTGAATTGGCCTCTCTTAGTTCTAGTAGGATGGATGTAGAGCAATTATGGACAAAAAGTTTAAGCAGATTATAAATTGTGGTCTGGAGAGTTACGTACCTAGAAAGTGGATAAAGGATGTAGAAGACCCACCATGATTTAGTAACGAAATCTGACAGATGCTGATGAAGCAGAGATTGTTGCACTCTCTGTTCAAAAGGGAACACACAAATGATGGCAAGCAGTGGTTAGTAGATATTAGTGCATCTGTGAAAAGATCTACACGCGACGCATACAACAACTACCACAGTCACACCTTAGCAAAAGATCTGGCAGAGAACCCGAGAAAATTCAGGTTGTATGTAATATCACTAAGTGGGTCTAAGGCTTCCACTAAGTATGGTGTGGCAGTTGAAGATAGGAAAACAAAAGCCGAAGTTTTAAATTTCTTGTTCAAGAAATCGTTCACAGGAGAATCATACAAACCTACCATAATTTGACCATCACACTGATTCCTGTATGGGCGACATAGTAATAAGCATAGCTGGTGTAGAGAAACAGCTGAATGACTTCAAGGCAACTAAATCACTGACTCTGGATGGAATCCAAGTTTGATTTTACAAAAGAGTACTCTGCAGCACTGGCCCATTACCTGGCTTTCATGTATTGAGAATCTGTTGCCCAGCATGAAGTCCTAAGCAACTGGAAAAAAGCGCAGGCGGCTCCAGTATATGAGAAAGCTAAAAGAAAGGATCTGCAAAATTACAGACCAATATCCCTAACTTCTGTTTGCTGCAGAATCCTTTAACATATTCTCAGTGTGAATATGATAAACTTTCTTGAGACTCTGTAGTTTATGTCCACGAATCAGCACACTTGTAGAAAGCATCACTGGCGTGAAACTGAGCTTGCTTTTTTCTCACATGATACACTCAGAACTATTGATGAAGGACAAAGGCAGATTCCATATTTCTAGACTTCCGGAAAGTATTTGACATGGTGCCCCATTGCAGGGTGTTAATGAAGGTATATGGACTAAGTTCACAGATACGTGAGTGGCTCAAAGACTTCTTAAATAATTGAACCCAGTATGTTGTCCCCAACAGCGAGGGTTCATCGGAGACAAGGGTAACATCTGGTGTGCAGCAGGGAATGTGACAGGACCACTGTTCTTCTCTCTATACATAAATGATTTGGCAGACAAGTTAAGCAGAAATCTGCAGTTGTTTGCTGATGGTGGCATGGTCTATGGTAAGATGTCGAAGTTGAGTGACTGTAGGAAGATACAAGATGTCTTCGTCAAAATTTCCAGTTGGTGTGATAAATGGCAGCTAACCCTAAATATGGAAAAATATAAGTTATTGCAGATGAGCAGGAAGATCAAACCTGTAATGTTCGGATACAGTATTAAGTAGTGTCCTGTTTGACACAGTCAAGTCGTTCAAATATTTGGGCGTAATGTTGCAAAGCGGTATGAGGTGGAATGAGCACCTGAGAACTGTGGTAGAAAAGGTGAATGGTCAGCTTCGGTTTATGCGGAGAATTTTAGGAAAGAGTGGTTCACCTGTAAAGGAGATCACACATGCAGGGGATAGGCAAAATAATGTGAACAGTGGTAGTAATGGGATGGTTGTGTTTGACGGTCAACAATGCAGGTAAGGCACATGTCACAGTGGATTGTGTGTATTCAGTGCGGACTAGGCATCAGTGCAGGTTGTTTATGAGGAGCACACACTTCATATTTGCATTCAGAGACCGAGGTTGATGTGAAATGAATAACAGAGTTCCAAAAAGGGCAGACTGAAGGGGTCCAGTTAGCTGGAGCATCAGTAACCAAAACAGGCAACATTGAATGTTTTAAGAGCAACTGTTTCAACAGTCATGAAAGTCTACACAAAACGTGGAAAGACATCACCCTGTAAATGTAATAGTGGGTGCAAATCAAAACTGAATGATAGACTGTCATACGCTAACATGAATTGTGTCAAAACACAAAACTCATAGTCATAATTTTCATCATAGTTAATAATAGTTTCAACAAGAGAGGATTTTCCAACTTCTGGTAGACCATACAAATCCAATGGTGTCTTAAATCCATTTGTCACCCCATCATTCCACCACTGTATTACATCTCCAGCCCAGCACCGACAAAAAATATATAGACACCCGCACCCGCACCCGCACGGGCAGATGTCACCTTATTCTCCCAAAATTGTGAATGGAAAGCTTGTATAAACCACTTGTTAGTATGCTGAACAATGAAAGGATGAGCAACTTTAAACTCTTTATGCAATCTACAATAGTAATCCAATTGAAGAAGAAAACTTAACTTTGATACAGGAACATTTAACAAACCATTATCGTCCTCTTTACTTATACACAACAAACTGCTCCTTTTGGACTTGTACACCAGGCAATTACCACGAGGATATAACTTCCACAAATAATCAGACAAATACTCAAAAGTAAATGCATCATTAAACTCAAAAAACCCATGAATATGTGTAAACTTGCCAGTAATGGGACATTTCTCCATTCCAATACAATATTCTTCAACATCACTAAATACATTAACCACGCCACGAAAATCCTCTCTTATTTCATCATAAACATAATGGAAATGGACTGTCACAAAATACAACTTACCCTTCTAGGGGCATTCATGATGCACAGTGTCAGCAGCATGCTCAAGGAGGCAACAGTTTTGCCTATATAAGTAATGATTTTGTTAAGAAGGGGTCAGTCTTCGTGCAGCAGCATTGAACGGCTCACACAGAAGATGCCCCATTATAGGAAATTTAGAAGATGTTCTCGTATGACCCTTTACAAGGCTATTGATAATTTGGAAATTACTACAGCTAGTGGCGTTGCAGCCCAAGTTATATTGCAGGACTCCTCTGTGTTTTGTGGATGTGTACTGAATTTCACCTTAAAATGGGGATAAAGTAAAAACATTTCCAGGACTTGAAACTTTTTGATAGTAGTGGTGTTATAGCCTATCATACTTTTCAGATTGGAGAGGTATATAACAGAGGCATGAGTAATTCCTACTTTACATCTACAATGTCACTGGTATTAAGGACCCAGAATCATCATAAAATTAATGAGCAGGAATGAGCATGTATATGGACCAAGGGTGATCTTGTATGTAAACAACGGTGGCTAAAGTGACTGCAGAGCTCAACAGCCATCTTCGAGATGCCTTATCTATTGACAACTTCATAAAGCAAATATTCATGGACGAGCTGCTACAACAAAACCATTAATGATGACAACCAACACAAAGAAGAGTAAAACATGGTGTCAGAAGCATAAATCCTGGATGGCTGATCAGTGCAAACACGTCATATGGTCTGACAGGGTCAACGTTTTCATTATTTCCAACACTGGGCCGAGTTTACACCTGGAGAATGCCAAAAGAAGCCTACAATCCTGATTGCTCAATTCCAACAGTTAAGTGTGGAGGTGGAAGTGTGATGGTGTGGGCGGCAATATGGTATTCTGCTGGCCCCATCATTACCCTCAAAGTCCGTGTTACAGCCAACATTTTGGTGATCAGGTGCACCCCACGATTCAAATGTTGTTCCCAACAATGATGCCATACTTCAGGATGATAATGTTCCCATTCACACAGGCAGGAAAGTCCAAGTAAAGTATGAAGTGCATGCAATTGAACTGCAGTGTCTTCCCTGGCCAGCACAGTCCCCAGACTTTAACATTATCGAGGCCTTATGGACCGGAGCGGATTTCCACCTCCCTTGCCACTACAGGAGTTAGAAGATATTTTTATCAAAGAGTGGCATACCATTCCACTGGAGACTATACAATCATTATATGCCAATATTCAAAGAAGAATCACAGCTGTATTATAGGCAAATTGGGGTGCAACCACTTATTAATAAAACATTCCTAAGTTAGTACAGGTGTTCGCATTATTTTGCCTATCCCCTGCAGGACACTGGTGCAACCTATTCTTGAGTACTGCTTGAGTGTTTGGGATCTGTACCAAGTCAGATTGAAGGAAGACATCAAAGCAATTCACAGGCTGGCTGCTAGATTTGTTACCAGTAGGTTTGAACAACACATAAGTGTTACGGAGATGCTTCAGGAACTCAAATGGAAAACCATGGAGGGAAGGGGATTTTCTTTTGGAGAAACATTGTTGACAAAATTTAGAGAACTGGCATTCGAAGCTGACTGCCAAATGATTCTACTGCCGTGAACATACATTGCGTGTAAGGACCATGAAGGTAAGATATGAGAAATTAGGGCTCAAATGGAGGCATACAGTCAGTCCTTTTTCCCTTGCTCTATATCTGCGAGTGGAACAGGAAAGGAAATGACAAGTAGGGGTACAGGGTACCCTCCGCCAAGCACTATACAGTGGCTTGCAGAGTATCTATGAAGATGTAGAAGAATATGCCACACCTGTGTCATAGATTTGGTCTCCTTTACAGGTGAACCACACTTTCCTAGAATTCTCCCAGTGAACAGACACTGACCATTTGCCTTCCCAACCGCAATCCTCACGTGCTCGTTCCATTCGCAACATTATGCCCAGATATTTAAACAATGTTCTGTATCAAGCAGGACGCTAACAATGCTGTATCCAAACATTACAGGTTTGTTTTTCCTACTCATCCACATTAACTTACATTTTTCTACAATAAGAGCCAGTTGCAATTCATCACATCAACTAGAAATTTTGTTTAGGTCACCTTATGTCAACCTACAATCACTTCTTATCTTCAACACTTTACTGTACACCACAGCACCATCATCGAACAACAGCAGATTGCTGCCCACTTTGTCTGCAAGATCCTTTATGTATACATAAAATAGCAAGGGTCCTATCACAATTCCCTAAGGCACTCCTGATGTTACCCATCTCCACTGAACACTCACTGATGAGGACAAAATAATGCTTTCTATTACTTACAAAGTCCTCAGGACAGTCACATATCTGGGAGCCTATTCTGTATGCATGTATCTTCATTAACAGTCTGCAGTGCAATACATTTTGAATGCTTTTCAGAAATCTGGAAATACAGAATCAGCCTGTTGCCCTTCATCCATAGTTTGCAGTATATCATGTGAGAAAAGAGCAACCTGCATTTTGCACGAGAAATACTTTCTAAAGCCATGCTGATTCATGGACATGAGCCTTTTGGTCTCTAGGAAATTTATTACATTAAAAGCCAGAATATGCTCTGGATTTCTGCAGCAAACCAATGTTAAGAATATTGGTCTGCAATTCTATGGGTCCGTTCTTCTATCCTTCTTACATCAGGAGCCATCTGCACTTCTTACCAGTTGCTTGGCACTTTGCGCAAGTGGAGAGATTCGTGATAAATGAAAAGTAAATAAGGGACCAATGACATAATGTACTCTTTGTAAAACCAAATTAGGATTCCATTCGGACCTGGTGACTTATCTATTTTCAACTCTTTCAGTTGTTCCTCTATGCCAGGGATGCTTATTACTACATCATCCATACAGGACTCTGTGCAATGATCAAACGATGGTATGCTTCTACAATTCTCCCGTGTGAACTTGACCATGGAATTTAAAACTTCGGCTTTCATTTTGCTGTCTTCATCTGCCAAACCATACTGGTCAATGACTGACTGAATGGAAGCCTCAGACCTGCTTAGCGATTTTACATAGGACTGGAATTTTTTCAGGTTTTCCCCCAGATCTTTAGCCAAGGTATGACAGTGGTAGCTGTTGTATGCTTCGTGCATAGATATTTTCCCAGATGAACAAATCTCTACTAATCTTTGCCCATTGTTTACTATTAAAAACAGTCTTGATCACGATTTATTTATCAAGGTGACCAGTTTCGACCACTACTGTGGTCACCTTGATAAATAAATCGTGATCAAGTCTGTTTTTAATAGTAAATATATGTAACACATTGATCACTGCCACTCCCATAATGTATTCAAAAGCAATTTGCCCATTGTCACTTGTGCATTGTCTTTTGAACTGAGAGTACGACAGCCTTTGCCTCCTCGGCAATTTCCAAATTTCATTATTAAACCAGGATGTGTCTCTTCCATCCTTAATCCACTTACTATGCACATAATTGTTCGAAGCACAATTTACAATCTGTTTGAACTTTGCTCATAGTTCCTCTATGGCCACAATCCTGGAACTAGGTGACTGCAGTTCACTATGTTTGTGAGATGCTAACAATTGGTTATCTGCTCTTCTAGCAGAAACACTCTCCTAGTCCTCTTGACTGATTTATTGACTTTCATAACCATAGTTATTATGATATCCTGATCACTAATCCCTGTCTCTAAACTGATGCCATCAATAAGGTCCAGCCTGTTTGTAGCTACAAGGTCCAAGATACTTCCATTGTATCTTGGCTGCTCAAGACAGTTTTCGGAAAACTGTGTTCAAAAGTACTTCACAAAACTATCCGCCTGTACCCCCTGCAATGAATCCATACACATCCCAGTCTATAATCGGTAGGTTAAAGTCCCCACCAACTAGTATTGCAGGATCTGGGTATTTATGCACAGCTGACCGCAGACTTTCTTTGACTGACTCTAGAACAGTCACAGCAGATTCAGGTGGTCAGTAAAAACCTCCAACAATTAACTTGGTTTCATCTAGACCTGTTATGTGTGACCAGATAACTTCACTATCACACTCAATTTCAACCTCAGTAGAGGCAGTATTATTGTTAACTGCAATGAACACTCCCTCTCCTACAGCATCTAATCTGTCTTTCCAATCACATTCCAAGACTTGCTGAATATCTCAGAAATTTTCACTCCATGTTTCAGCCAACCCTCTGTCCCAAGAATAATTTTAGGTTGAGAACTTTCCTGGAGGGCACTAAATTTGGGAACTTTGTTTCAAACACTTAGACATTATACATACAAAATTTTTACTCCAACTGTCTTTACTCTGAACGCTGTCGGATTTCCCTATATGCATATCAACTGGCAAGTGTTCATGAGAGTACCTCAAACAACTGCCTAGCCTAAAAAAATCCCTATGTACACTCAATGCGTACTTTGCTATCTGAGCAGCTGCTTCCTTTGTGTATTGCACCCCTTACCTATCAAGGGGAGTCCTACAAATCCCCATCTGATAACACATGTCCAGAAATCCGCAGCCAAAAGCGTCACAGATACGACGACGCCTTTGGTTGAGACCCTCCACTCAGCTCCATACCAAAGGAACCCAATCAACTCTGGGTAAGATGCTGCAAATTGCAAACTCTGTTGCACCCTGCGTGCAGGGCCAGCAGTCTTCACAATCTCTGCCAAGCATCTGTAAGAACTGACAATGGCCTCGGAACCCATGTGACAGGTGTCATCGGTGTCGACACGAGTCACAACCTGCAGATGAGTGCACCCTGTACACTCGATAGCTGAAGGCAAGGCCACCTCCACATCTCAAATGAAGACCCCCATGACAGATATGCCAAGTGCTTTCTTTCTAGCCCTGAACGCTATCTTCCTGAGGGGATCCATAATGCACCTAACATTGGAGCTCCCAATAACTAGCAATCCCCTACCGACATGTTCCTGCTCAGACCCTGCCAAAGGAACAGCCACCTGTTTACTTTCAGGGCACATAGACGAGGCCATACGGCCAGCTTCCACATTCGCCCCCCATCTCGAGTGACGCAAATGCATTACAAGCCGCCACTTATGCTGCAGGTTCACTGCATCAGGTACACTAGAAGGTGCGTTGGCAGTAGAGCCCTTGGGTGAAACTAGTGACACCCGAGGTGTCGATGGGGTGCTCCAGAATCTCTGCCACTGCTACACCGTGCACTGTTTAGCATAGAGTCACAGCCAAAACCACATTCAACTGATCGTGGAAACAACCTCATGAATCCACAGACCCTGCATGTCAGCAGGTGAAAGCCCTGTAATGGTGTGGGGTGTGTCCAGATGGAGTGATATGGGACCCCTGATACGCCTCGATACGACTGTGACAGATGACATGTATGTAAGTATCTGTCTGATCACCTACATCCATTCATATCCATTGTGCATTCAACAGACTTGGGTGATTCCAGCAGGACAATGTGACACCCCACATGCCCAGAATTGCTACAGGGTGACTTCAGGAACACTCTTCCGAGTTTAAACACTTCTGCTGGCCACCAAACTCTCCAGACATGAACATTATTGAGCATAGGTGGAATGCCTTGCAACGTGCTGTTCAGAAGAGGTCTCCACCCCCCGTACTATTACGATTTATGGACAGCCCTGCAGGATTCATGGTTTCAGTTCCCTCCAGCACTACTTTAGACATTAGTTTAGTCCATGCCACATCTTGTTGCGGCACTTCTGCATGTTGACAGGGACCCTACACAATATTAGGCACGTGTACCAGTTTCTTTGGCTCTTCAGTGTATGTAAAGTGTTTGTCCTTTTCGATATGTCCAGCAGATACCACACATACAATAATATACATGCACCTGAAGGTGAATAATGATACCTTCCATGTGGATGCACACTAAATCTGAGCTATTGCTGGAATAAGGGGGAGCTGCAAGCAAGGAGGATAATGGACAGTGGACATTACAAGCATAGTGTACAGAAAGTTGAGAATCTGAGTTGGACGAATAGCATGATCGGATAGCTAAAGCAGTTAAGGCAAACCCTCACATGAAGTTGGAAATCCAGGTGCAAGTCCCTGTCCAGCACAAACTTTCACTTGCCACTACTGGGGTTTTGCTTCAATGTCTGACTGCAGATGAAGTCTGTATTTTTCTTAAATCATCTTTATTAACACACAAATACAACATGTTATGCATAATAATCATGATGTACTGATATCCAGCATGTATGAACCACTGGTCTAGATCAGGCTCACTCAAACTGTGCCCTTGGGGCTCTAGCACCCAGGGCAAATTCTTATGTTGTTGCAGTGGCTGAGCCGTGTCACTTAGCTGACCATGCGGTCCACCTGCTGTGCCTTGCCATGCCGCTGTACATGCACTTCATACGGAAGACAGACCGCTGTGCCAGCAGCAGTTAAAAGCATTGATATGACACAAAGCCGTTAGTCAACAGATGTAAGGCTACTGTGGATTGAGATAGATGGTCAACGGCAGCAGAAAAAAAGAAAGGAGGAGCGGTGCGTCCGCACTTTTTAAACCTGAGTGGGAAGTTAATTTCTTTCGTGCTACTGCCAAAAATCATGCCAAATGTTTAGTATGTCATCAGAACCTCATGTATTTAAAAAAAGTACTCGACTGAATGGCACTTTAATACCTGTCACAAAGATCAGTTCGAAAATTTGTGGCAAAAGGAACATCAGTCAAACCTTGAAGAACTGACAGAAAATTTCAAGCAGCATTACAGTGAAGTATGTGTTTCCTGTTGTATGACTCTCTATTACTTATAAAGATGATAAATAAAACTATATTTTGTAATCTGATACGTCACTTAGCAATGTGCCAGTTATCGAATATCAGATTGTCAGCAACAAGGAACATTTCTTTTTGGTTAATTTTTGTATTTGCATTAAATTGCATCGCACAGGCATAAGAAAAAGTTTCAGGTGCTTTATTTTTTGGCACTTTCTGAAAAGCCGTCACAAACGCTCTCTTTGACAGCAAAGTGCCACTAAAAGTCATTCTTTGTTTTTGGGTATTTGTATTTTGATGAATGGGAAAACATATCTTGTAGTTTGATCTTTGTTTTCAATTAATTAAAATGCAAATATTAAAATCAATAAAAGTTTATTTTCCGACCACATTTCACTGTCATTGCTAGCATCTATGACTGCTTTTCAGAGGAACTGGGGGAAAATGCACCTAAAATCAATCTTTTCTTGTTAGTTTTTTATTCGGGTTTCAATGAATGAAACAATTAATTCTTCCAGCCCATATGTGGCATAACAGCAAACCAGTGCTTAACAGTATTGGTTAAAAACAGTCTTGGTTGCAGTTTTAGTATTTTATTTTTCAACAAGGCGTTTCACCTTATTTAGTCATCTTCAGGTTATCTTTTCTAGATGGACGTGAGAGGCACCGAGATCTGCATAATGCGTTCCCGTTCACAGGAGCTCCTGTGAACGGGAACGCGTTCTGCAGATCTTGGTGCCTCTCTAGAAAAGATAACCTGAAGATGACTAAATAAGGTGAAACGCCTTGTTGAAAAATAAAATACTAAAACTGCAACCAAGACTGTTTTTAACCAATACCAAACAATTAATTGTTAATATGATAAAAGTGTTTTAAAAACACAACTGTACAAGATTAATTATACAGGTTTTTTCTGTGGTAGGAGCACGAAACAGGTGGGCAAGTTTGTGTGCAAGTTACAAATGCTCACTGAGAATTGCGGAAGCAGGGAAACCCTTTGCAGCTGGGAATCTCATGAAGGATTGGCTGGTCGACTCAACGGCTTGCATTTGTCCAGCAGACCTCCCGGAAAAATTTAAGAAAATAGCTCTTTCGTCTCAAACTGTTGCTCACCAACAGCAATTAATGGAGAGAGTGGCAAACTTACTTCATTCCTTCCCCCCCCCCCCCCCCCCCTCCCCCCAACCTCACCCAATCACTCTTGACGAGTCCACGGATGTTGTGCACATTTTTCAGCTCATCATATTCATTCGGGGTGTCGCTGACAATCTGCGAAGAACTTCTCGACCTTATACCATTAAAAGACACAACCACAGGTTTGGATATTTTCTAGCCATGGAAATAGTGTTTGAGTCAATGGGTTTAAAATGGGAACGCCTGACCAGTGTGGAGCCCCTGCGCTATGAAGGATATGCACTGGATTCCTGGTTACATCAGGTCAAAAATGACTGAAGAAGGCTATTACTTGTTCGTGGCAGTCTATTGTCTGATACATCAGGAGGCACTTGGCGGGAAGACACAGTTGTTCGAATAGTTAATTATCTTCACTCACATGGACTCACACATCACCAACTGAAAGAATTTCTGCCTGATATTGAAGCAGGATACCCAGATATCCCCTACCATGCTGAAGTAAGATGGCTGAACAGAGGGAAAACGCTTCATCAGTTTGCCTTCTTAAGGGATGAAATCAATACCTTTTTGGAAATGAAAGGATGCCCAGAAGAATTACTTTGAGATCCTAAATGGGTGGCGAATTTGGCTTTTTTGAGTGACCTAACTGGTCATTTAAATACTTTGAACATTTCACTCTGAGGCAAAAATCTCTATGTTGTTGATTCAGTGCAGATGATTGAAGCATTTAAAAAAATATATATATTTTGTGGGAAAGACCGTTGTGTGACGAGGGTTGTGGACACTTCCCTGCATTAATCAGCATTAAAGAAGATTTAGATTTTTCAGATTATGTTCAAATCATTTGCGAATAACAGAATGACACTGATCATTATTTAATCTGCAGTGAAATTGGGATCGTGAGGCCGAAAGTGCAGGAGGTCAGGTCCATATGTGGGAGGATAAGAGTGGAGAAACTTCAGGATAAGGAAATCAGGCACAAGTACATAGCAGCGATCTCAGAAAGGTACCAGTTAGTTGAATGTAGTCAATTACAGTCATTGGAAAAGGAATGGACAAGGTACAGGGACACAGTACCAGAAGTGGCTAAAGACTGTCTTGGAACAGTAGTGTGTAAAAGTAGGATGAAGCAAACAGCTTGGTGGAATGATACAGTCAAGGCAGCCTGTAAAAGGAAGAAGAAGGCGTATCAAAAATGGCTACATACCAGAACCCAGGTAGACAGAGAAAGTTATGTTGAAGAAAGAAACAAAGCCAAACAGATAATTGCAGCATCCAAGAAGAAATTGTGGGAAGACTTTGGAAACAGGTTGGAGACTATGGGTCAAGCTGCTGGAAAACCATTCTGGAGTGTAATTAGCAGTCTTCGAAAGGGAGGTAAGAAGGAAATGACAAGTATTTTGGACAGGTCAGGAAAACTGCTGGTGAATCCTGTGGATGCCTTGGGCAGATGGAGGGAATATTTTGAAGAGTTGCTCAATGTAGATGAAAATGCGATCAGTAATGTTTCAGATTTCGAGGTAGAATGGGATAGGAATGATGATGGAAATAGGATCACATTTGAGGAAGTGGAAAAAATGGTCAATAGATTGCAGTGCAATAAAGCGGCTAGGGTGGATGAAATTAAGTCTGAACTCATCAAATACAGTGGAATGTCAGGTCTTAAATGGCTACACAGGATAATTGAAATTGCCTGGGAGTCGGGACAGGTTCCATCAGACTGGACAAAAGCAGTAATCACACCAATCTTTAAACATGGAAACAGAAAAGATTGTAACAACTACAGAGGTATCTCTTTAATCAGCGTTGTGGGTAAAATCTTCTCAGGTATTGTTGAAAGGGAAGTGCGAGTATTAGTTGAGGACCAATTGGATGAAAATCAGTGTGGGTTTAGGCCTCTTAGAGGTTGTCAGGACCAGATCTTTAGCTTACGGCAAATAATGGAGAAGTGTTATGAGTGTAACAGGGAATTGTATCTATGCTTTATAGATCTAGAAAAGGCATACGACCGGGGTCCTAGGAGGAAGTTATTGTCTGTTCTACAAGATTATGGAATAGGAGGCAAACTTTTGCAAGCAATTAAAGGTCTTTACATGGGTAGTCAGGCAGCAGTTAGAATTGACAGTAAATTGAGTTCATGGTTCAGAGTAGTTTCAGGGGTAAGACAAGGCTGCAACCTGTCTCCACTGTTGTTCATATTATTTATGGATCATATGTTGAAAACAATAGACTGGCTGGGTGAGATTAAGATGGGTGAACACAAAATAAGCAGTCTTGCATATGCGGATGACTTAGTTGTGATGGCAGATTCGATTGAAAGTTTGCAAAGTAATATTTCAGAGCTAGATCAGAAATGTAAGGACTATGGTATGAAGATTAGCATCTCCAAAACGAAAGTAATGTCAGTGGGAAAGAAATATAAACGGATTGAGTGCCAAATAGGAGGAACAAAGTTAGAACAGGTGGACAGTTTCAAGTACTTAGGATGCATATTCTCACAGGATGGCAACAGAGTGAAAGAACTGGAAGCGAGGTGTAGCAAAGCTAATGCAGTGAGCGCTCAGCTACGATCTACTCTCTTCTGCAAGAAGGAAGTCAGTACCAAGACTAAGTTATCTGTGCACCGTTCAATCTTTCGACCAACTTTGTTGTATGGGAGCGAAAGCTGGGTGGATTCAGGTTACCTTATCAACAAGGTTGAGGTTACGGATATGAAAGTAGCTAGGACGATTGCAGGTACTAGTAGATGGGAACAATGGCAGGAGGGTGTCCACAATGAGGAAATCAAAGAAAAACTGGGAATGAACTCTATAGATGCAGCAGTCAGGGCGAACAGGCTTAGATGGTGGGGTCATGTTACACGCATGGGAGAAGCAAGGTTACCCAAGAGACTCATGGACTCAGCAGTAGAGGGTAGGAGGAGTCGGGGCAGACCGAGGAGAAGATACCTGGATTCGGTTAAAAATGATTTTGAAGTAATAGGTTTAACATCAGAAGAGGCACCAATGTTAGCACTGAATAGGGGATCATGGAGGAACTGTATAAGGGAGGCTATGCTCCAGACTGAGCGCTGAAATGCATAGTCAGTCTTAAATGATGATGATGATGATGATGATGATGATGATGAGGATGATGATGAGAAAGAGTTTGAAAACAAATTTTTGGAGATAAGTGAACTTCAACCGGCCTTAGATATATTTGTTTGCTTGTTTTCCCTTTGGGCAGAGGATGTCTCACAAGTGTTTCAACTAGAGCTGATTGATCTGCAGTGTGATATCTGCCTGAAGGACTGCTTTCTTATGTGTAAAATTTTGGATGACTTTTACTGTTTTGTTTTCCATGAGAGAAGGCTTTTGCACAAGCACGCACCCAAAGTTCTCTCCATGTTTGATTCCACATATATTTGTGAGTGCTTTTTCTCCCTTTTAAAGCTTGCTAAAACTAAGACCCATTCACTACCTAGCGATAAAAATTTTACTAATTCTTGAGGTTATCAGTCTCCCGGAATATTGTACCAAACCTAGACAAAATCATTTCCTTGAGAAAGAAAAACATGTAAAACATTGTCTTCTTTAACAATGTTGACTGTAAGGATTAAAGATCTTTATAACCTTAATTCTGTTTTTTAATAAGTTTTCAAACTAGGTCAATTAAAATTATTGCATGTAAAACAGCAAACTAAGGATCCTATGTCTCAGCTCTGAAAAGGGATACAAAAAACTGTAGCACAAAGTACAACAAAAAATATTTACTTGTAACTACTAACATTAAGAATCAGACTATACCTGTTATGTAAAATTATTTCTAAAATAGAATATTTACGACACTACTCCATTTAAGGAATTGATATATCTTTCAGAAGATGCCTACTGTACATATGACGAGTGTGCATGTGCAATACTAATAGAATCAACCTGTGGGTCAGAAAACTACTAAGTTGTTTTTTGATCCTTGTTTAGGATATTGTTTTCGAAAACTTTGTGTAGTAATTCTGCCCCACGAACAGTGGTTGTTACCTAAACAGTAAACGGTTTGCTTGTTTTACTGCTCAGTGACCACTGTTACAGAGCTGTGCTTCCTCTTTTTTTTTATGTTGGCTCTGACTGTGGAACAGTCCAATGGAGAGCAGTGCTGTGTGGTCTCACTTGCTTCGCAGGTATCTCTTTTGCTCCTATGCTGGCACTAGCGACACACGGTTGCATACAAGGCACTAAACTACACTGCCTTGTGCCCACGGAGTGCGGCTGTGCCTGCCGGGCACAATTCTTGGATGAGTCTGGTCTAGATATTACCTTTAAGTCCAATGGAAGAAATATACAGGCCTCAAACTGGGTGAAAAATGCTGCTACAATCTTTTTAACATTGTTTGCTTGCTAGAAATATATCACAATAATTTTGGTGGCTCTGTGACAATTAGTGGTATCTTCCCTGCAATCAATCACACCACACCACACCACACCAAACTTATCTGACAGAGTACATGTTAAACATGATTTTTACAATAAACACTTCCTACAGGTTTTACTATTTCAACAGCTATTAAGATCAAAACATGATTCTGCGTTGAAGAAAATCTGATTCACCTATGAACACTCATAAATGTCAAGAAACAAATGGGATCATCCTCCGAATGCACTTCTCTTTACCTAGTGCATTCAGTTCCTGCACGCAGTGAACATGATATGCTTAAAATATTGATACTTTCTGATCACGTATGTGGAAAATCCGATTTTGCAGATACACTCTCCTAGCTCTTTAAAGCTGGCTTCTGTATCATAGTCTTCATTGCAATGACTTCACATTCAGTAAAATGCTTGGCTTCTCAATCATCCTGACACCACTGCATCCAGATATAAACATGACACCAATAGTCTACAAGAGATGCCTATGCATGGCTGGCAAAATATTTTTCAAGAATTGAAACTCTCTGCTCTTTAACAAAAAACATACTCTCTCTACTTAGAAGCACAATCACACTTCTAATGGAGCTCATATGACTGCTACATAGCAGTGAGTGAGTATTCTCTATGTTTGCATACTTACAGTGCTATCAAGTAATAATTCAGTTTAAGATAACTACTAACTTTACGAGTGCACCTCTGATTACCTTGTAACTTCTCCTCATCCACATGCTACATTGTTTGTGACTAACATTTTGATATCTACTGTTCCATAGTTTGTTGTTCTGACTGTTCATGCAGTTATCTGCATGAAGCTAAGTCGTGTAAGTATGTTAAAAGTGATCATCAGGTTTCATTTTAATTAAAAAGAAAGTCGTGTTCATGATACAATATTCTCAGTCTCTGAATAATACAGTGTTGTGACAGTGCCATGACATTTAACAGTGCCGCCACGACAGTACGCGCAAACGGCGATAGAGGCGCTCCGCAACTCGGCTGAGTGCGGGAGCGCCACCTAGCTACGAATGGCGCCGGCCGCATGTCACGGCACGGCAGTCGAATAAGAGATACCGAGTTGTTATCATGTAACGAGCTATTGTTTCTAAGTGAGTGTGTTTGAATATCCACGCAATTATTGGTGATTAGAGGTTATAACACTTTTTGGCGACGAGGTCGGATATTTTCACTGCATTGTGGATTTGTGTGTTCGTGACGGGGAAGACATGGAACAGCTAATGCAAGTGCTCATTGAACAACAAACACAGCTGACGGCTGCTATTCAGGCGTTGTTGACGTCGCTTACTCATCGTCTGTCTTCCTCTTCTCCGCCTGCATTCCCTCCCTACGACGAGGCCGCTGAAGATTGGGAGGGTTATGAGAAGTGTTTGCGGCAACACTTCTTGGCTTTCGGCATTGTCGACGCTCCTAAGTGTAAGTCGTTATTTCTATCTTGGATTTCCCCACGGATCTATCAGCTGCTATCTCAGTTAGCCCCTCTGCAGGAACCTGCCTCTCTGTCCTTCCAAGAAATGTGTGACTTATTGTCTAACTATTACTGAAAAAACACCCACGTCATTGCCGCCCGCATGGCGTTCTACCGGTGTCGTAAACAGCCCCATCAATCTTACTGGGCTTGGGCGGCGGAACTACACGGTCTGAGTAGGAAATGTCAGTTTGTCACGGACACTCATCACGAGTCTTATGCTGATTCAATGGTTAGGGATGCTATCCTACGGCTTGCTCCTGATAAAGAAGTTTGGCAACGTGCCCTACAACTGCCAAACCCGTCGTTGTCGGAAGCTCTAAGCATCGCTCAATCCTTTGAAGTGTCTCACGCTGCTGGCACGCAAATAGAAGCGTGGTGTGATGTAGGCACTGTACAGTCAACTTTCGACACGGACAATTTGCCTGTTTCACAGGAGAACGAAGATGTGGCGGTGGTTCACTCGCGTAAACAACGTCGTGTTGGGCCACAACGCTCGCAGCGAAAACAGCAACCACAGAAGCAGGTTCGTTCCGCACTTCCTTCTTGTCCACATTGTTTCGTACAGCATGACGGGGCCGCATGTCCAAAACGTTGGGCCACGTGTAATTCATGTAGGAAAAATGGCCACATTGCTTCTGTGTGTCAGTCCCCTAAAGTTCCTGTTGATGAGGACGAGGCATCGGACATGGATGTTAACTGTGTGCTTTCTCAAACAAATAAGTTGTTTGTTATTGTTCGTGTTCTGGATAAAGACATTCGCATGCAAGTGGACACTGGCTCTGCAGTAACTCTCATTAATTCTCGCACGTATTTGGAGTTGGGCTCCCCTCCCTTGTCTCCAGTTACGTGAAATCTGAGAACTTATAATAAACAGAAAGTTCCTATCATTGGCCAGTTTGATGCTTCCACTGCCTACAAGTCTGTTGTTAGGCCCCTCACGTTTTATGTGGTGGATCACGCGGGCACTGAAAACCTGTTCGGTTATGATGCTTTCCAGTTGTTCGGGTTCTCCATTGATGATGATGTGCACCTCATATCTGAGGATATTCCGTATCAACAGCTGGATGGATTGTGTTCTGAATTTTTGTCCGTGTTCTCTGTTGGTCTGGGCCGTGCCAAGGATTTTGAAGCCCACATTACTCTTAAACCTACAGCTCACCCTAAGTTTTTCCGGGCACGCCCTATTCCGGTGGCGTTGCGTACACATGTCAAGGCTGAGATAGACAGGTTAACAGCTTCAGGGATTCTCCTTCCTGTTACCTCCAACGAATGGGCATCGCCAATCGTGGTGGTTTCTAAACCAAACGGGAGTCCGCTATTGTGTGGTGATTTTAAAGCCACTGTCAACGCTCAGAACCTCATTGTCACTTATCCTCTTCCCCGTCCTGAGGAGTTATTTACCAAGCTCGCTGGGGGCCAGTTCTTTTCCAAACTTGACTTATCGGAGGCATACCATCAGTTGTCATTGGATGCTTCTTCCAAGGAATTTCTCGTCATCAACACTCCTTGTGAGTTGTATCAGTACCAGCGGTTACCATTTGGCGTCGCTAGCACGCCGGCCATTTTTCAGTGGTTTTTGGAACAGCTCACTGCTTGCGTTCCCGGCTGCATAAACTATCTGGATGACATTGTTGTCACGGGGGCCTCCACTGAGGAGCACCTTCGCAATTTGCGTTCACTGTTTCGGGTTTTGCATTTGGCTGGGTTGAGGTGCAATCTGGACAAGTCACAGTTCTTCCAACCCTCCATTGTGTATCTCGGTTTCCACTTGTCCCGTGAGGGTATACGTCCTCTACGTCAGCACGTTGCGGCCATTAACGCTCTACCCCGGCCGTCTATGGTCAAAGAACTTCAGGCATTTCTAGGCAAGATTGTTTATTATCACAAATTCATTCCATCCGCGGTGGCGGTAGCTCATCCCCTGCATCAGCTGTTATGCAAAAACGTCCCTTTCTGTTGGTCCAACGAGTGTGAGCAGGCTTTTGTCCACCTGAAGGCTCATTTGCAGTCAACACCTTGTCTTGCCACATTCCGTCCGGGTCAGCACTTGGTTCTGGCGACTGACGCGTCACAGTATGGCCTAGGGGCTGTTCTCGCCCATCGGTATGAGGATGGGTCGGAACGACCCATCGCCTATGCTTCCAAAACCCTCAACGATGCGCAACGGCATTACTCTCAAATCGAAAAGGAGGCACTCGCTATCATTTATGCTCTAAAAAAGTTCAGCGTTTTTTTTGTATGGTTCTAAGTTTCACCTCATCACCGACCACAAGCCGCTGGTCTCTCTGTTCACCCCATCGGCGTCGCTTCCGGATAAGGCAGCTCACCGCCTGGAACGTTGAGCCTTATACTTGTCTCGTTTTCACTATGAGATTCACTATCGCCCCACTGCCCAGCACGCCAACGCTGACGCATTGTCGCGATTGCCGATGGGCCCCAACCCGGTTTTCGATCGTGATGAACTACTCTGTTTCCACATTGATGAGGAAGAACGTCGTGCGGTCGAGGGTTTTCCACTTACAGGTTTGCAGGTCGCGTCGGCTACTGCGCAGGACCCGGTCCTGCGTCAGGTGATCGGTTTGGTTCAACGGGGTTGGCCGGACGGGACCAAGGGCCGGACATCGGATCCCCTTCGCAACTACCATTCCTTGCGCCTTCATCTGTCTGTTCGTGATGGTGTTGTTCTTCTGGCCACGGATGGCGCATCTCTACGGGTTGTGGTGCCAGCCTCTCTTCGCAAAGATGTTCTCAAACTGTTGCATGAAGGCCATTGGGGTATTTCTCGGACTAAGTCCCTGGCCCGCAGGCACGTTTATTGACCCAGTATTGATTCGGACATCGCCCACATGGTTGCTGCATGTGGTTAGAGTGCTCAACAACTGGCTGCACCTCGTACAATGCCCTCTCTGTGGCCTGATCCGGCGCAGCCATGGGAACGGGTGCACGCTGACATTGCCGGCCCCTTCCTCGGTACTTATTGGCTACTGTTGATTGGCGCCTTCTCGAAGTTTCCGTTTGATGTTCAATGTCCGTCGCCCACCACTGCAGCAACGACGCTGGCTTTGTCCAAAATCTTTGCGCTAGAAGGTCTTCCATCCACGATCGTCACGGACAATGGCCCTCAGTTCTCTTCGCAGGCCTTCCGTGATTTTTGTACTGGACAAGGGATTCATCATGTTACAGCACCGCCCTTCCATCCGCAATCGAATGGGGAGGTCGAGCGCCTTGTCCGCACTTTCAAAAGCCAGATGAAAAAATTCCTTAGTGATTTTTCCACAGATGACGCTCTGCTGCAATTTCTGAGTTCTTATCGCTTTACGCCTCTGGGTGATCGCAGCCCTGCTGAACTCTTGCATGGCCGCCAACCGCGCACTCTACTGCACCTGCTTCACCCTGTCAGGCCTTGTGCTGTGTCCCCTAGTGCGGGAAAATACTCGGTGGGCGCCGACGTGTGGGCACGAGGGTATGGATCTCGCCCTAAATTGATTCCAGGGGTGGTCAAGGCTCTTCGCGGCTGCCAGCTTTGTGAAATACGTACAGAAGACGGCATGGTTGTTCGCCATTGCGACCAGATGCGCCCACAAGTGGTGGCCACGCCGGTGCCACCGCCCCTTCCTTCGCCTCCGCCAGCCCGAGAAGCCAGTCCTGTCGCTGCTGCCGATCTACCATACGTGTTGATGCAGCTGACGTCGCTGCCGCTTCCGAGTACGCCGGAACCGGCCCCAGTCGCGACGCCGCCTTCTCCGGGATCCAACTCGCTGGAGCACACCCCCAGGTCCACGACACCTATGGATGCTGCTCCGGAGTTTTCACCCATCATCTCGTCCAGGAGGCACGTTCCACGCACGAGCTTCCGTCCTGGACATTTTCAACCATATTCTTGTGTCTCTCTGCGGGGTCTTCTCGGGGCCTCACAAGAGGCCATGGATGTCTCCGCACTGTCCATGTCTCCAAGGAAGTGAGTGTTTCCCCCCCCCCCCCCCCCCCCATGGGGGGAAAAGTGTTGTGACAGTGCCACGACATTTAACAGTGCCGCCATGACAGTACGCGCAAACGGCAATAGAGGCGCTCCACAACTTGGCTGAGCGCGGGAGCGCCACCTAGCTACGAAAGGCGCCGGCCGCATGTCACGGCACAGCAGTCGAATAAGAGATACTGAGTTTTTATCATGTAACGAGCTATTGTTTCTAAGTGAGTGTGTTTGAATATCCACGCAATTATTGGTGATTAAAGGTTATAACATACAGAATGCACAATTTTAATGTCTTTCGGACTGTAAAAACAAAAGCTGGTGACAAAACAGTTTGCAAGTGCACTTTACCCAGCACTGCCCTAGTGTGTAAATTAATATTTATTCACATAAACATTCAAAACAAGGAGGAGTTACTGTATGTGGTTTCTGTTCTCCACATACTTATTCTTATGAAAAATACTTAAAGCTCCTTACTTATTAGAGGCATTTCATTTGGTGAAATTTGATGTTAAACTATTAAGCATATGCAGAATATTTCTCCAAAAGTAAATCTGTTCAATAACTACATGTGAATTTCTTATATACATAATGCTCTAGTGACACCACATGACTGATTAAATAGCAAGTGAATATCTTTTAAGACTAATCACTGGCGTACTTTTCACCACAGGGACTACAGTGACTTTACTCAACAGTTGACAAAATATGCATTTTTAACAACACTGTTTCTTCCTGCATTTTATATTCTGTCATTTATGGTGCATATTGTATTACAAGTCTTTGAGGAAACTGAAAATAATACTCACATATACAGCATACACATAACACGTAAACACCCTGGTCTCCCAAATGCTGACAATGGGACTTTGTTTGAGTTTGCTGCCACACCTCCATGAACTAGGTCTGGACCATCAGGGACAACATTGCCAACAGTAGAACTAGAAGATTTCCGGAAAGGTCCACCTTCTATTTTAAACTTCTCCACGAGAGCAGCTATTTGGTGATTTGATTCAATAAAACGCTCACGAGATCGACGGTCCACAGTCGACAAGCACACTGGAATAAATTGGTAAAAGTGAACTATACTTTTTAAAATTAAAAAGTAAAGGTATATTATATTTTTCACATTTACTCCAACTGATAACAAAAAATAAATTACCAATAACTTTTCTTCCCATTAAAACAAGTACTACTCAGTAATTGGCACACTGAAAGAAACTCTATAAAACAAGAGTAGGCAACCAGTCGCCTATAGAGGACTGGTGTGCGGTGGACAGAAAAACATGATAGAAACCAGTTAAAACTATCTTTTGTGCTCTTACCCTTTTTCTAGTGAGAGTACACACATTCACACATACAAACATATAGATACCCAAATATACACACTGTGTTAGAAAAAGAGCAAGAGCTCGAAAAATAGTGCTCACGACTTTCTATTACACGTTTCTGTGTGCCCTGCATCAGTCCTCTATATGTAAGTGATTGCCTTTCCCTTGTTTTATGTATTTTTTCCATGCTGGCATTTCCATTATAGTTATATAATTACAAAATCTCAAATACTAAAAAATCTACAATTTAGAAAATGTTAAAAAATTTTACTTAAAATTTACAATTAAATGAATTTGGAGAAAAATACAGATACACAAATGTGAGTGAAAAATAACTCTATCCACAATAACTTGGAAACACTAAGCACTAAACAAATGAAATTTTGTAGGAAGAACCACAAGCTAACATGACTGTTTTTGCTTCCTGTTGTTTCAGGTATGCTACCAAAAATGAGCACCATGGCACCTTACTACACCAATGTACGGTAATAAAGTACCTCTGCAAATCAGAGGCTGACTCAGCAACCTTGATTCACAGTAAGCTGTTGTCAATCCATCCAACTAGTTAACGCTAAATAGATCTCTCTCTCTCTCTCTCTCTCTCTCTCTCTCTCTCTCTCTCTCTCTCTCTCTCTCTCTCTCCTCTGGGTTATGTTATTAATTTAATCCTCATTTAGAGACAGACAGAGGAAGAGAATCACCAATCAACTGCATGTGGGTAGTTGCCATTCCTCTCTTTTTAAACAGTACGTAGATCTAGCATACAAGACTACCTATTATGGTTAAAAAATAAAAATGTACATTAATCTTTAATAGAAACGTTTATAAGAATGCCTGAATGCTTATAAGAATGCTTGAATATTAGGAAATGAATGCACACTTTTAGACAATAAGAAACAAACATTTCTTGGAAAGAAAAACAAAAATTGTTTACAACAAAAAATTGAAGATCTGTTAACATAATATTTTTCAAAAGTACTTACAGTAATACATGAGAGGATTCTCAAGTTCAGGGCATGGAAATCCAATGCTTCGGAAGTAATCTAACATAAGTCGAGTGCCACCAGTATAAACTACATCTCCTAGGCATAGATACATTACACGATCCAAAAATGGAAAAACATCTGAACGAGGTTTCTCCATTGTAAGAACAACAATTCTTCCATATTTTCGTGCATGGTTTGAAAGAATGGATATTATAAGATAAGTGTTCAAAGGATCCAAGTCCCATGTCGGTTCATCTAGCAGCAGCAGAACTAAAACAGAAGCACACAAAAATGAGATTACAGTTTAGCACTGCATGAAGTTGACTTCTTGAACCCTTTCAAAATCTAGGTAGAATACAGCATGCAAAAGTGAAACCATTATAACCACATCTTAATAACAGAGTAATAATAAATCAATAGCTTCACAGTAATGTGTACCATGGATCAGTATTTTTTTTAAGAAACAAAAAGACAAAATTTTAATATAACAAGTCTCGCAATTTTACCAAGATCTAATGAATGACAACTCGCATATCATTTAAAGTTGTAAGGACATTTTGAAAATCTGTTAAAATTTTTACTCTCTTCTTCTTCCTTTTTAATAAATTTGTAACTGCTAGAAAAGAATTATTAACTTTTCAAATTATGGTCTTTTTCTTAGCAGTTGGCCTACGAGTTCATTTGGTGCTTCAGAAACTAGGATATCATCACTTAGCAACTAGTTCACCAGTGTCCTTCAGCAGGCAGTAGCAAATATCTGAAAAGCATAAAAATGTTTTTATGTGACCTAAGCAGAGTTTCATTCATTTCTAAGATTAGTGCTCCTTAAAAATGTTGTATTTTTGTATGAACAACTGAAAAAGCACAGCTGCTGGACTCTCATTCTGTAGTTGAACTTCTTAAACAGCACCATGTAGTGAAATTGGAGGTAGCACTATTTCACAAAGTATTATTCTCCCTTTTGACTGAATGTACACTGGTGGAAAGAATTTTACCAAACCATCTTGGTTTCTTCTGATGCCCTAAGGCCTGTGATTCTGGTAGTAGCCCTTCAAGCATCCAGCAGTAATTACTTACATCTTCACAGTTATATTATCTTATCTTTGGACAAGACACCCACCCACACACACACACACACACACACACACACACACACACACACACACAAAATGGGACTCTACTTCCAACCAACAGTCAATTCTTCATCGTCATATGAGGGTTATTCAGAAAGTAACGTCCAAATCACTGCAGCTAATCGACTGTTACAGGAAAATTGAAATGCCAATGCACACCGACTTCTGGCATGCCTTGCTTGTCAAATGATGCCATTTGCATTGGTATTTTCACAGCTTTTACAGTATCAATTCAAAATGTTGAAAACAACTGATCAGCCTGCTGACTGTGAAGTACGGTAAATGATTCAGATTTTTACAGCAAGGAACGCTGCAGCAACGGAAATTCATCGACAGATAAATGAGGTGCATGGCCCCAACGTGATGAGTGACAGAAGGGAAAATGCCCATGATGAATCGGAATTAGGCTGACCGTCAGTGATCACAGAAGATTTGGCCAGAGCCACGGACAAAAAGATTTCATAAAGACTGGCAATTCACAATTCTGGTACCTAATGGTGTTTCTCAGCGGCAAGTGCTTCACAAAGGATGACAAGATAAAAGAAGTAGTTAAAGACTAGTTATCCTAACAGCAGAGAGAGAGAGAGAGAGAGAGAGAGAGAGAGAGAGAGAGAGAGAGAGAGAGAGAGAGGGAGAGAGGGAGAGGGGGGGGGGGGGGGAGGAGACATGTAAGGGATTAGATAAAAAACAGTTTCTTGAAAAAATCTGTGATGGTTCATGTTTTATAAAAAATTAGACCTTACTTTCTGAATAACCTTCATACATTTGGTGCAACAATGAACCATATACATGTACCCGCTATTCCGGCCGAGTATCACATGCCTAGGTAAGAGTAATGATAATGTGATTCAATAGGTGTCCCAAACATTGCAGATTAGCATTTCTGTTTCCATAACACCAATTCACATTCTTTGCACATTATTCACTTAAAAATTGACAATTTTTTGAATGTCTGTACCTCTCTTAAGACACATTCAAAAGAAACCAGGTTATATAGTCTTAAACAATCATTATATTATAAGGAGTGCATGCCAATGGTTTCTGAAACAAATACAAAATTTATAACCTTAGGGAAAGGTTTCACATTATTTAACACCAAGTGTAGTGTAAGACACTGGTGCTCACATTTCAAACAAGAAAAGGCCTGCTTGCTTTGGTACAGTTAATTCAGGTGGAGAGTATATTGTACCCTGAAAATTAATTAATTTCATTATTCTACAATATGGGGCTTAATTTCTGTCATATCTAAGAAGAGGCAATTTTAATTCAAACACAAGGTGTGAGCTTTATCACTATTCACTTGACCCAAGGAGCTTCAGCAACTTTCATACCATTAGGTGGTATTAAATTCATGGATTTAAGTCTATATCATTATCTGCCATTGAATAAGCATTTCACGTACTTCAGCTTCAAGCCCAAAAATCTTATTTCAATTATATTTCCATTCTATTTAAATTCATTTTCTAGCTACATTTTCAAACACTCTTGTCTCTTCCTATTTCACCACAGTAATATTTATACATACTCTAGATGCTACTTCTCTCCATTAAGGGAAACAGCCCCTCTATGTAAAGCTGATATCAGTGTGAACAATCTAATTCATGTCCAAGCTTTTGAATCTTGCTTATCTTCCTCTATACTTGTAGAGGAAAATGAATTAAAGAAATATAAATGTGAATAAATGATATTATGTTAGTTTCATCAACAGTGTGATCGATCACCATATTACTTTTCTGTAGCTGAATTTGTCTTCACTCTTAATCACTGGCCTCCAATTATTGGCTACTTTCTCTACTACAGCAAAAAGTAATGCCTCAATTTTGTGTGTGAAAACTTTTAAATCTTTTTGTATAAAACTGATGTTATTAACATTCTACATCTTTATTCTTCATGCCTACATATTTGCAACCCTCTGCCACAAGAGGGCTCAGAATTTTTGCGTGTAACATGGTGGTGTCTAACGTAGCTACGTCAGTGCATGAGGAACGGAGTGCTACATTCAAGTTTGAATTCGAAGAGTTCATCCACATATGGAGCTCACTCTCCTTCCACATGACAATGCCAGGCAACATGAGTGCTGTGACATTTTCAACAATTCAACTCCTTGGATTCATCATCATCGAGCATCCTCATACAGTCCCAACTTGACCCCACATCCAATTTTCATCTGTTTCCAAAACAGAAAGAACACCTTCAAGGAATTCACTTTGATAATGAAGCTGTGTAAGCAGAGAAGCGGTTATGGTTCCATCAACAAAGTCAAACATTCTACAAGGGTGGTATCTACAAACTGCTCTCTCATTGGGAGAAATGTATTTGCCACCAGGTTGACTCTATTGAGAAATAATTATGTAGACATGAAGAATAAAAACATAAAATGTTAATATAATTTGTTTTATTTTAAGAACTTTTAAGAGATTTCACATAAAAAATCCATTGGCATTGCCATTCAGCACACCCTCTTACATCTCATGTTTTTCATCTTGCATATGCTACAGCTAATTCCCCCCTCCCCCCAATTTAAGACGAAATGTTTGTAGAGAATGACCTTTCCTCTTTAATACTAAGTTGTAAGGATATAAAGACAGGGATGTGGTCTTTTGACCCTACTATGCAATCTATACATGAAAGAAGCAATGACAGGTATAAAAGAAAAAAATGGAATTAAAATTCAAGGTGAAAGGATATCTGCAGTAGCCACCAGAAAGATCGTGGGAGGCGCACATCGGCACGGCGCGTCACGGACGGTAGTTGCCGCAAGTAAAGTCCCGTCCACCAGAGGGCACGCGAGAATTCGGACGCGACCTCTGCCGGCATAACAACAACAACAACAACAACAACTCCGGCAGCACGGGCCGTGCCCAGTTAGTTAACATCGGGCATGCCTAGGACACAGTCCCGGCCTACGCTAAGTGAAGTGCGACGTAAACGTGAACAGTGTTACTACACAATTGGCGACGAGTAGGGTCGTTCTTTTGCGTGTTGCGTCGTTGTTCCGGTTTCGCAGCTTCTCCACGGCATGGAGGATTTAGTGCGGGTTTTGGTTGAGCAGCAGATGGAATTCATGGCCACCATGATACAAGTGCTTCCGGCGTTGTTCTCCACGCCATCTGCTCCAGCACCGTTCCCTCCTCCCTTTCCCCCATATGACGAGACTGCGGAGGATTGGGACGCATATGAACTTCGCCTTCGGCAGCATTTCCAGGCATTTCATGTTGCCGATGCGGAGGTATATCGTGCTCTCTTCTTGTCTTGGATATCTCCCTCGCTGTATCAAGTTTTGCGGCAGCTAGCGCCGTTGCAGGAACCCTCGTCCTTGTCTTTCGACGCATTGTGTTCATTGCTGTCTTCATATTATCGCCGCCGCACGCATGTTGTGGCGGCTAGGATCGAGTTCTATCAATGCAAGAAACAGCCCCATCAGTCTTACCGGGCGTGGGCTGCTACCCTGCACGGTCTTAGTAGCAAATGTCATTTTGCCACGGAGCAGTCGCGAGAGTCGTATGCCCACGTTATGGTACGCGACGTCATTGTTCGTTCGGCCCCTGATAGGGAGGTCCGGCAACGGACCCTGCAGTTAGAAGACCCTTCCCTTGAGGAAGTCCTGTCCATTGCTCAATCGTATGAAGTCTCTCATGCCACAGGTCAACAGCTGGAAGCATGGTGCGACGTCGCGGCGGTTCATGGTGGCGCGGCCGCGTCCACTGTGTCCGGGGTGGCCGACATGCGAGCGGTACAATCCAGCCGTTACGGCTGCTCCCGCACGGCGCGTAAACAGAATTCCGGCCGCCAGCCCCTGTTGCCCTCCTGTGCGTCGTGCTATATACATCATGATCAGTCAGAGTGCCCCCAGCGTTGGGCCGTTTCTCACAAATGTAATAACAAAGGTCACATTGCTAAAGTTTGCCGCTCAGCCTCAAAAGAATCGAAGGAAGCAGGTACAGAGGACATGGACGTTGACATTCAGGAAGTTTCATCGGGCCAGGCTCCCAACGCATCGGCACGCAAATTCTTTATCGAGGTGTCGGTTCGGTCGCGCCGGTTACAACTGCAAGTCGATACGGGCACGGCAGTTTCGTTGTTGAATGCACAAACTTATTCCGACCTTGGATCGCCCCCGTTGGCGCCAGTTTACCGGCGTCTACGCGGTTATGGTAAACAGTTCATTCCCCTACTGGGTCAATTCACTTCCGACGTGACTTACAAATCAGTCACTCGGCCTATTACTTTTATTGTTGTCAGTGATGCGAGCTCCGCTAACCTTTTTGGCCTGGATGCCTTTCAAGCTTTCGGTTTTTCTATTGCTGACACCATACAGTTGGTCTCCGAAGACGTTCCCTGTCAATCATTGGAATCTTTGATCTCAGACTTTCCAGATATTTTTGAGGAGGGCCTGGGGCGTGTTTCAGATTTTGAAGCTCACTTAACGTTGAAGGCGTCAGCTTGCCCGCGTTTTCTACGCGCGAGGCAGATTCCCTTGGCTTTCCGCCCTCAGGTAAAGGAAGAGCTAGACCGGCTGACAGACCTAGGAGTCGTTCTTCCCATTTCTTCTAGTGAGTGGGCTTTGCCCCTCGTTATTGTAAGGAAGCCCTTGGGAAAATTACGCCTCTGTGGCGATTTCAAGGCCACCATTAATTCCCAATTGGTGGTGGACACCTATCCTTTACCTCGTGCTGATGAATTGTTCTCCGCCGTGGTGGGAAGCCAATATTTTTCGAAAATCGAACTTTCGGAGGCTTATCATCAGATACCACTTGATGAGGACTCCAAACGGCTGGCGGTCGTCAACACCCCGTTTGGCCTTTACCAATACCAGTGGTTGGCCTTCGGAATATCCAGTGCCCCGGCGATATTCCAGCGTTATCTTGAGCACGTCACGTCGACAATCCCTCATTGTATTAATTACCTGGATGACATAATTGTCACAGGCCGCAGCACGAAGGAACACTTGCACAACCTTTGCACCCTCTTTCTCAAATTCAGGTCTGTGGGCATGCGTTGCAACCTGCGCAAGTCAAACTTCTTCCAACCGTCCATTGAGTATGTGGGCTTACACCATCTCTCGGCACGGCATCCAGCCACTAGGAAGTTTGGTCCACGGTATCGTCGACCTTCCTCGGCCCGCTTCGCTGAAAGAGTTACAAGCTTTTTTATGCAAGATAGCCTATTACCACCGGTTCATTCCCAGGGCTTCCACCATAGCCCGCCCCCTGTACTGCCTTCTGCGCAAGGGTGTTCCTTTTGATTGGTCGCCTGCATGCGAGTGAGCGTTCACCTCGTTGAAGAGCCTCCTCACATCAGTGCCTTGTTTGGCTACTTTTGATCCCCATAAGCCATTGGTCCTGGCTCCAGATGCTTCGCAGTACGGGGTGGGGGCGGTCCTGGCCCATCGCAACGCAGATGGTTCCGAGCAACCACTGGCGATTGCGTCTAAAACTCTTAGTCCCGCGCAGGCCCATTACTCCCAGGTGGAAAAAGAGGCTTTGGCCATTGTCTACGCTGTTACCAAGTTTCACCCTTTCTTGTATGGCACGAAGTTTCAGTTAATCACTGACCATAAGCCGTTAATATCGTTATTTGGCCCCGCCTCTCAGATTCCGGATACGGCAGCCCACAGACTACAGCGCTGGGCCTTGTTCCTCTCTAAGTACCATTATGACATTCATTTTCGCCCTACCAGACAGCATGCCAATGGCGAAGCTCTTTCCCGTCTTCTGGTGGGCCCAGATCCTACATTCGATCGAGAGGAGATTGTGTGTTTTCATTTGGATGTGGCGTCCCGCCAAGCGGTTGATGGCTTCCCAATCACTAGTTCTCGAGTCGCTAGGGAAATGGCAGCTGACCCGGTTCTCTGGCAAGTAGTTCGCCTCATTCAGCAGGGGTGGTCATCCCGCCCTCCGGGCCGGGCCTTGGACCCTCTTCGTAATTATTTTATTCTACGAGACCGCCTCTCGGTCTTGGAAGGAGTTCTCCTTCTGGCTACCGATGATACAGCTCCTCGCGTGGTTGTTCCTTCAAGTTTACGAAGGGAGGTCCTCACGTTATTACATGCGGGGCACTGGGGTGTTTCCCGTACTAAAACCTTGGCTCACAGACATGTGTACTGGCCCGGTATTGACAGAGAGATTGAGCACTTGGTGGCCGCCTGTTCCCAGTGTGTGAGCCAACAGGCATCTCCCAGGGCAGCGTTCTCTTCATGGCCGCCGGCAACCCAAGCATGGGAACGTGTTCACATCGATTTTGCGGGCCCGTTTGTCAATGGATTTTGGCTCATTGTCATTGATGCTTATTCCCGATTCCCATATGTGGTTCGCTACTCCTCAACCACTTCAGAAGTTGCAATCCAGGCACTAGCAAAAATCTTTTCTGTGGAAGGTCTGCCAATCACCCTGGTCTCGGACAATGGACCACAGTTTACTTCGCAGGCCTTCCCGGATTTTTGTAGGCGCTTCAGTATTCGGCACGTTTGCTCTCCCCCTTCCATCTACAATCGAATGGGGAAGCCGAGCGCATGGTGCGCACATGTAAGATGAAGATGAAAAAGTATGTGCACGAATTTCCTGCGGAGGAAGCATTGACGTTTTTCCTGACGGCGTACCGGACCACACCAATGGGAGAACGCAGCCCCGCAGAGCTCCTCCATGGGCGTCAACCTAGGACTCTGCTGCACCTCCTCCGGCCTGGTCATCGCCAGTCTTCGCAAAACGGAGTACCTGGCTTTCCAGTAGGTATGTCGGTCTGGGCCCGTGGGTTTGGTCGCAATCCACGTTGGATACCGGCAGTGGTCCTGCGCCAAAATGGCCGCCAGCTCTATACCGGGTGGCATGTCGTCACCAAAATCAGCTACATCCATGTTCGGGCATCCACCCTCTGACCTCTCGGACACCGGCTTCCCCATTGCCGGCACTTGTGTTGGTTTCGCAGGGGACGTTACCGCCTCTCCCCGCTGTGACTCTGCCGCAATGCGATGGTTCTCAGCCTTGGCAGCCTCCAGTAGCTCCAGCACCGGCATCACCATTGTTCGAGATGCCCCAGTGAGAGCTGGCCCCCCTCACAGGCCCGGTTTCTCAGGAGGCTGGTTCACCTGTGGTCGTCCCTTCCCCATCGTCCCCGCCACTGGGTCTTGCCCCTCCAGAGGTGGAACAGGATCCGGAGTTCGACAGCTTGTCGCCCGTTTTGTCCCGGGCTCCGGTTGTGGGATGACGGGGGCCTCTTCGTGTGGGTCACTTCCAGCCGTATTTGTAGGTTCCGGCTCGAGGGTTGGCAGATCCCCTCGACTCCGGCCTTCCAATGGATGTGGAGGTCATCGCTCCTGCCCGACGCTCCACCTTCCGATGCAGTGGATCACAGTGGCTTCACCCCCCGAAGGAGGAGGAGTGCAGTAGCCACCAGAAAGATTGCGGGAGGCGCACATCAGCACGGCACGTCACGGACGGTAGTTGCCGCAAGTAGAGTCCCGTCCACCAGAGGCACGCGAGAATTTGGACGCGACCTCTGCCGGCATAACAACAACAACAACAACAACAACAACTCTAGCAGCACGGGCCGTGCCCAGTTAGTTAACATCGGGCATGCCTAGGACACAGTCCCGGTCTACACTAACTGAAGTGTGACATAAATGTGAACAGTGTTACTACAATATCAATGATAAGATTTACTGATGACATTGCTATTCTCAGTGAATTCCTGTATAGAACGTACTGTCAATGAGTACAGAATAAGGACTGAGAGTAAATAAAAAAAAGATGAAAGTAATGAGAAGTAGCAGAAATGAGGACAGCGAGAAACTTAATGTCAGGATTGGTGATCACGAAGTAGATGAAGTTAAGGAACTCTGTTACCTAGCCAACAAAATAACCCATGGTGAGTGTAGCAAGGACATAAAAAGCAGTCCAGCACTCGCAAGAAGGGCATTCCTGCCAAGAGAAGTTTGCTAGTATCAAACACAGGCTTTAATTTGAGGAAGAAATTTCTGAGAATGTACGTTTTGAGCACAGCATTGTACAGTAGTGAGACATGGACTGTGGGAAAACCAGAACAGAAGAGAATCAAAGCATCTGAGATGTGGTGCTACAGAAGAGTGTCAAAAATTAGTTGGACAAATAAGGTGAGGAATGAGGAGGTTCTCTGGGGAATTGGTCAGCACAGTAATAGACAGAAAACACTGTCAAGAAAAAGAGACAGTATGGTAGGCCATCTGCTAAGACATCACAGAACAACTTTAATGGTGCTAGAGCGAGCTGTAGACAGTAAAAATTGTAGAGGAAAACAGAGATTGGAATACATCCAGCAAATAACTGAGGATGTAGGTTGCAAGTGGTACCGTGAGATGAAGAGGTTGGCACAGGAGAGGAATTAATGGTGGGCTGCATCAAACAAGCCAGAAGACTGATGACTAAAAAATAAATAAGTTAATTAATTAAATAAAAATTCTAAGTGCTTGCAAAAAATAATTTACTTTATTTACTTACTTGGATCTCTAACAAGCTGAACTCCTATCATAAGACGACGATATTCGCTTGGTGTAAGATACTGTGTTCCACGGTTAGCCACCTGGGTCAATGCAAGATCAGCCATGACTTGTTTAACTCTTGATGCTTTCACATAGTGCGAGATCTTTAAATAAAATGAAACAATATGAGTTAGACCAAAAAAAGTAAGAAAATTTGACAAATTAAACATAAAAATTGTCTCTCAAAGCATATCAGACAGCAAGTAGAATTTGCTCACAATGAAAAAAGTGTCTTGACTCAGAAATACATGAGACATACTGCAATATAAAAGTACCTTTTTATATTTTGTCACATTTTGTGTGTGTGTGTGTGTGTGTGTGTGTGTGTGTGTGTGTGTGTGTGTGTGTGTGGTGAAGAGGGGGGAGGGGCACATGTGCAAACTGACAAAAAAAACACTGCAGTGTGAATGAACTGTGGTCCACTAACTCTATGGTTTCAACACAAAATATTTATATATGATAGGTTTAATGAAGTCAAAACAGTTAGTACAATTAAATTCTAGAATTTGCATTGAAAGAGAGTTGAACTTCTAATAGTGTATATGCAATATATGGCAAAGTTCACGCAATGTGTATGGATTACACTACTTAATAGTAGCATATTTTCACCACCATGTCCTCTTTTAATGTGATGGAAACAACATTAGGTGGTTCTCTATGTCCTGGTAAGGACTGTCCATAATTATTCATGACATACAAACAGCCTAATTACAAATAACTCATTCAGTTTATATCATGTTAAAAATGATGAGATTTTTTAATTATTTTAATTTTTGAAAATGTGTGAAGTTAAGAGCATCAATGATGTGCCTGCTTCAAACTTTATTAAAAAGAGAAAATAATGTTACTTTATAGAATTAGTATGTGAACACTTGAGAAGAACGAATGTAAAACTGAAAGGGTTTGACAAACGCACGGATTAAATGTATGTAATCAATAGATGCAAGCTCAAGAAAAAAGCACATAGTTTGCAACCAAAATATTCTGTCAGTCTATTGGGATAAAAGTTCTGTCATCCCAGCTGAAAGAACAATAAAGACGTTGGCCTGAAATGCTGTAGGAAAACTGAACAATCTGAATCAAGATGGGCACATGAGTATTTGACTATGTCTATATCTATACGCTGCAAATCATGGTGAAGTGCATGGCAGTTTAGTAAAGATTCAATATCTTAACCACTTTGCCAATCTTAACCACTTTACCAATCCATTTGGTAGATAAGACGAGTTTTGGCTATCAGCAAATTCAGAAGGTACATACAGACAAGTACATTAAAGATTGATTTTTTTCAACTCACAGGTGTTTGTTACAAAAATGTTGAATAATCTATGCACCAAAAACATGAAAGAAGAAAGAAAATAAATATAGCACAACGATTTACCTCATTAAAAATCAAGGAGCAGTATTTGAACAAGATATTATGGAATATCTTCCAAGTTCCATTATATTTCTAATTGAGTCATCACAAATGCACGAAAAAATTAATTGCATACATGTGCATAGTCATACGAGCAGCCATTCCTCCTCACACTATCAAGACCGAAGATGATTTAGTAACATTGTTCAAAGCACATACATTCCACCACATTAGTGTGTTTTGCAAATGATAGGTATACATTAAAGTTACGGAATGAACAAACAAAACTATTAAAAAACTTAAGAAATCTTCAACATAAATACCTTGCCAAAGTAGTTGCCATCTTTGGCAACAATAAAATATATATGAAACGTGTACTATAGAATCTGTAATATACTCTTTCAATATGATTACAGATATGCATACCTTAGATCCAATTGTCAGTTGAGCAGCATAATACAATGTCTGCTCCACTGTAATTGCAGGAAGAAGGTCACACTTATGAGTAACATATCCGCAACTTTGCTGAAACAATCTTAATGACATTGGCATTCCATTCAATAATATCTGCCCCCTAGTAGGACCTTGGGCACGCCGTGAAATCACCTCCAACAATGCACGTTTTCCACTTCCTTCAACAAAAATAAAAAGCTATTGGCTAATGGATTCTTTATTGTAATTGTGCCATTTTCAGGAGAAATTTTTTTTTTTTTTTTTTTTTACCTTTAGACCCAAGAACTGCGAGAACTTCTCCACCATGAACCTCGAGTGACACATCTTTCAAAATAATACCTGTCTTCACATTGCCCATAAGTCTTTGCATGCAGGTACCTGGTTCCACCTGGAATAATTATAAGAATCTAACTAAAAACAATGTGACAAAATCAGCAGAATGTACTTAAAATTACATAAATCAACAACAAAGTAAAAATAAATAAGTATTTTGTAAGAGCTTTTATTCTACTTTTCCATTTGTCACCACTTACAGCACTTTTCATCCTATAATTACGAGGTAACATACTATGTTTTACTGTAGTATTTGTTCAGTTTTCCCTTCGATATTTTCCTTGGAAGTTTGAGATGATGTAAATTCAAGTGTGAAGAATGTGTTTCACAGTCTTACTGTGACAAAAAATGCAATCTAGACTCTAATTACAAAAAAAACTTAGCTTACCAAGTTTTGCTACAATTAGTAAGTAAGTGTATTCACTCATACCTTTGGGAGATGAGCAGATAGCAACAAAAAGCTCCATTGTAAAATGCCCCCCCCCCCCCCCCACAAAGACTTAATGGCCAACACAATTGATGTGTAGGCCCCAAAAACTAGACAATTTATGATGAACTGGGAAAGGCAAAGTTATGTTGCATACATTTGACCATCAACTGATTAACTGTGCTCCATATTTAAAAAAATAGTTTGAGGTGAAAAAAGAAAATGATATACATAGTCTTGTTGATTTTAAACATTTCCTTTGTCAAAGCTGCTATAGCTAGCATCACCTTTAAGTGCATTAACAAATTTCGGAGCGATACATTTTGTGTTAGGAATGCATTCTCTCTTCCTACATTAATATTGGGTGCCTGAAAGGACACTACTGAGCTGCCAGAACTGTTACTCTCTAGTTGGGTGCATATTTACCATCATCATCTCTATGGTTTGGATTTTTGGTGAAGCAGAACACCTTCTGTACTCAAAGAAGCTTCAACACCAACTCCAAAAGCAAGTTAATATGTTCTCTCTCCAAAACCCAAGGCATTCATCACTATTAATGTATGCTTGTCTAAGAGCTTCATGTTTCTTTCCTCATAAAATTTACAATACTTTTTTGACTGATGCCATTCCCTGTATTTACACACTCCATTCCTTTTGCCTTGCCATCTTTTGCAATCTTAAAATATTTATCAGACACTTGAAGAGTACATTCACATACAAATGACATAACAAACAATTATTATTGTACATCATACAACTATCCTTCCGCTTAAAAGTATCTAATGAGTGAAGAAACACAGAATATTGCATTCAATATTGTCCCAGAGTTTCAAGAGTTACAAAACACTGAACCAGCACAATACTTCCTTTAAGTCATGATATTAGATTCTCTTTATACATATTGATTCCCACACCACTCAGGGTTGTCTCCTGCTGTCTAAACATTCCTTGTTGCTGCGTCTCCTGGCTACCATCTGCAATATGGCCACCAACCACACAATCATGTACCGCGGGTTGCTACAGCACTGACCTGCTAATGACGCTTCTTCTGGAGATCAGATGAAAACAGTCTGCATCAACAGACACACTGGGTTGTTGTCAACTGAACCTCCAGCAGCAACCATGGTACTGTGTACCACCAAACTCACTGCTAGCAACATAGGCATTGCCACAAATGGACTGCCATCACGGCACTATCTCCTTCAGCAAGTCACCTGCCTCCACCAGTATCCTTCCAATGAGCAAGTATTTAGGTCACTGTCCAACTGCTCTGGAACCAATTCAAACTCTGGACTTATGTTGGCTGCACCTAGCAACTCATCAATCAGGTTTCATATCGGTGAGCCAACAAAGAGTATATCACTGCAGCATCCATGGACTGAAACTGTCCTGACGCTACCGCAACACTGGATCTCACCTTCTCTGCCCTCAAGCTCACTGCCTCAATGGACTTCATCTTCAGTCCTTCCTCTAACATCTTACTGCTCTTCGTCAACCGTAGCCTCACAAACCTCATTTCTGAAGTATATTTAAGTGCAACATAAGAGATCGACTTTCAGCGTGAAACAAATACTGCACACTGATGCCATTAGGAAACTGTCATTGAATTCCATTTCTTAGACTTAATAAATGTACAGCAATTGATCTTTGCCACCAGGTCACTTCAGTCATATGACATCCTTCCTGTCGGTCATGAACACCACAATGACAACAAGTATAATTGGCATATGGTTTACATCCCAATAGTGACCAGTGTCCACAGTGTGATTTTGTACTTGACCAGAGTAGTCTTCCATACCTGTTCCCCACTTCAGACTGATGGAGCGTACCCTCTGCCATGCACTTCACAGTGGTTTGCAGAGTATGAATGTAGATACAGCTCTTTTTTTATCCGCATATCACCACATACTGTCTCTCTTTCAGTATGGCACTGTAGCCCTCCGATATCTTGTCGCAGCCCTTGCTTTGCTTACTATGCCTGCAACATCACTCTGTGCTTCTCTTATATAAGTTAACCTACCCAGATGCTGCCCTCGCCCAGGCACTGATGACAGACCACTGCTACCTCAAGAATACAGTGATGCGATGGAGCCATGACCAGTATTTTTCACACAGCTGGAATGGAATTTCACGTCCTCTGTTCCCATGGTGAAGCTCAGCATTGAGCTTTTCCCTTCGCCTACTCGGTTCTTCTTCTTCTTCTTCTTCTTCTTCTTCTGTAGTGTTACAGTCCTTCGTGAGCCTTAGCTCTTTCAACAATTTTCCACCACATTTCTCAGTTATTTGCTGCTCTTTTCCACCCCCAGACTCCCATACTGATGAGATCCACTATCATGTCATCAATTCATCTTCTTTTATGTCTCCCTTTTCGTGCAGCTGAATGGATCACACCTTTCATCATTTTCTTTGGAATTCTATCCTCTGCCATACTCTCCATGTGCCCTAGCCATCATATTCGCTGCGATTTTGCTAATTTTACTATGTCCTTACCTTGTATTAACAGTTTTTTTGGTGTTGCAGGGTATTCTCAAGCCTTCTTCCTCCCTTTTGAGATACAGATTTCGCATAGTATTTACCACTCATAGGTTCTTACGGAATTTTTGTCATGCTCTGTCACTGTCCATATCTCTGACCCATATGCGATAACGGGGTGGCCTAGGAAGTTATACACTGAAGAGCCAAAGAAACTGATACACCTGTTTAATGTCATGCAGGGCCCCCGTGAGCATGCAGAAGTGCCACAACACACCATGGCATGGACTCGACTAATATCTGAAGTAGTGCTGGAGGGAGCTGACACCATGAATCCTGCAGGACTACCCATAAATCCATAAGAGTACAAGGGGGTGGAGATCTCTTGTGAACAGCACATTGCAAGATATCCCGCATATGCTTAATTATGTTCATGTCTGGGGAGTTTGGTGGCCATCGGAAGTATTTAAATTCAGGATAGTGTTCCTGGAACCACTTTGTAGCACTGCTGGAATTGCCAAAGTCTGCCGGAATGCACATTGGACGTGAATGGATGCAGGTGATCACACAGGATGCTCACGTATGTGTCACCTGTCGGAGTCATATCTAGACATAACAGGGGCGCCATATCACTCCAACTGCACACACCCACACCATTACAATGTGTCCACCAGGTTGAAGAGTCCTCTGCTGACAGGCTTGGTCCATGGATTCAAAAAGGTTGTCTCCATACCCGTACATGTCCATCTGCTTGATACAATTTGAAATGAGACTCGTCTGACCAGGCCTCATGCTTCCAGACATCAACAGTCCAATGTCGGTCTTGACAGGCCCAGGTGAGGCGTAAAGCTTTGTGTCATGCCCTCGGCTCTGAAAGCACTTATCAATGAATGTTTCACTGAATGGTTTGCACGCCATTTGTTGATGGCCCAGCATTGAAATCTGTAGCAATTTGCAGAAGGGTTGTACTTCTGTCACATTAGACAATTCTCTTCAGTCATCACTGGTCCTGTTCTTGCAGGATCTTTTTCCAGCCACAGTGATGTCAGAGATTTGATGTTTTACTGGATTCCTGATATTTACTGTACACTTATGAAATAGTTGTATGGGAAAATCCCCACTTCTGATTCTGAGATGCTGTGGACCATCGCTCATTTGTTGACTATAACACCATGTTCAAACTCACTTAAATCTTGATAACCTGCCCTTGTAGCAGCAGTAACAGATCTAACAACTGCGTCAGACACTTGTTGCCTTATGTAGTGCTGTATTCTGATTACGTGTAGTGTGGTCATCACCACCCGTAGAAAGTCCCAATTTTTACACAGTCCAATGCCGTATTCTGCCTGTTTACATATCTCTGTATTTGAATACTAATTTCTTTGGCATTTTGGTGTATACTAGCAGTTTTGTTTTTCTTACAGAATGGATATTTCTGAAAAGTTGCACATTTGCAAAGTAAGCTCTGTTTCCTGCATGTATTCTTTCCCTTATAGCCTTTCCAATCCTGTTATCTGTTATTAGGGCTCCTGAGCAGTTAAAAGAGGACACACCTTCGAAGCATTTCAAATGGTTCAAATGGCTCTGAGCACTATGCGACTTAACTTCTGAGGTCATCAGTCACCTAGAACTTAGAACTAATTAATCCTAACTAACCTAAGGACATCACACACATCCATGCCCGAGGCAGGATTCGAACCTGCGACCGTAGCGGTCGCTCGGTTCCAAACTGTAGCGCCTAGAACCGCACGGCCACTCCGGCCGGCTGAAGCATTTCCCATTGACGTTTAGGTCTTTAGGGGTTGTTCTGGCCTCAGATTGTGACATTACCACATAATTTGTTTTGTTTTCACTTACTATGAGGCCAATTTTTAAGGATTTTGTTTCCATTGCCCAGTATGCTTCTTTGAGTTTATTGATATTTCTTCCTACTATAGCAATTTCATCAGCATATGCACATATCTGGCTATTTCATAAATATGGTGCCTCTTTTGTTGATTTTATTTGCTACACTAGGCAGGGCTATACTGAATAGGACAGTGGACAGTCTATCACCTTGCTTCACGCCTTTATTAAAGTCGAAATTTTCACTTGTTCTGCTAAGGACGTTTACTTTTGCTCATCTCTGTCATTGTCATTCCGATTAGTCTTATTAGTTTAGCACATATACCAACTTCTTTCAGTACTCTGTATAGTTCCTGCCGGTTTATGCTGTCAAAGGCTTGTTTGAAGTAGATGAACAGGAAATGCAGATCTATATCATATTCATAGAACTTCCATCATTTGTCTTATCACAAATATTTGATCAGTTGTTCCTCTGTCTGGTTGAAAGCCACACTAATATTCCTCTAGTATGTCTTCTGGGCACTTCTGTATCCTTTCGTTTAATATACTTGTGAAGATCTTATAAGCTGTACTTAGGAGTGTTACACCTCTATAGTTTTCACATGCTGTTCTGTCCCCTTTCTTATAAATGGGGATTATTATTCCAGTTTTCCAATTATCTTGCATAGTTTCTGTTTTGTATATATCTGATATTAATGTGTGCAGTTCTTTTATTACAGGCTCATCACCAGGTTTTATTAATTCAGAGATTATGCTTTCTTCCCCAGGGGCTTAATTGTTTTTTGACTTAGGCACAACCTGGGAGACCCCTTTTAGTCTTGTCTTTCTTGCCTCATTGGCATCATTTTCTACTTCCAGCTCCACTCTTTCCTCCTGCGCAGCTGTCCCTTCACCTTCTAGGCTAGTGCTTAGTGTATCTTTGAAATACTCTGCCCATCTTCCCACTATCTATTCTTCCTCCCTTATAATTTTCCCATCTTCACTGAAACATGCCATCATTTTTGGCTGGAATCTGTTTATTTTACCTACAGTATGATAGAACTTCCTTATTTCACTCTGTTTCTTTAATTCTTTTAGCTCTTGAAATTTCTTGTTAGTCCACTCTCTTTTCTTTCTCTTGCACATTCTGTTAGCCCTTCTCCTTAATTATCTATATTTTTCCACATTATTTCTGATTTCTCTCTGTAGCACTTTTGTTCTTGCCCTGTTCTTTTCCTCTATTGCTGACCAGCAATCTTTGTCAAACCAACCCTGGGTTCTTCTGTTCCTTCTTATGACTATTATTTCTTTTCTAGCATCTTAATGGATTTTTAAATCCTACTCCACCTTTCATCTACTCCTACTGCAGTCTCTTCATTGCTGAACTTCCTGCTTAATGTTACTTGGTATTTTTTTTTTTCCTTCATCAGGGATTTTCAGTTTGTCAGTATTCCATTTCATCTTTTCTGTTCTGTTGCCATTTGTTAATGACAGTTTCTCTCTCAAGACTGGTTAGTCACAAAGTGGTTTGAGTCACAGTTTGGTCCTCTGCAGCTCCATACATCCATAACTGATGTGGAGTGCAGTGACTAAAATATGGTCAATCTGATTAACTACTCCATTGACTGCAGACTTCCAAGTACCCAGACGGATCCTTTTGTGTGGGAAGCAGTACTTTTAATAATTGCATTTTTCCTTGCTGCAAATTCGCATAATAAGTCTCCATTCTTGTTGTTTTCTTTATGTAGTGAATATTTTCCACTAACTCCATACGAATGTTCATTCCTACCTACTTTTGCATTAAAATCTCCTATTACTAATATCAGGTCATATTTAGGTATCGTGCAGCATAGTTTTTCCACGTCTTCATAGAACTGTTCTTTAATTATATTCTCTTTTTCCTCTGTTGGTGGATGTGCCTTAACTATTGATATATTCCTAAATTTCTACAACAACATATTTAAATTTTAAAATTTTATTGGCTATTTCTTTCATTTTTCCAGGTTGAAGCATTGTCCTCACATTCCATGATGGTACTGTCAGATCCTTTATCTGTTTCCTTTGCCAGTGTCTTGATACATGTTTTCCATCCAATTTCTGAGGCTTCTATTGAATTTCTGTAATATCATCATCATCATAATCATCAATTATTATTATTATTTTACAGTATGGGGTTATTAGCCCCATGTCCAATCAGCAACCTGGAGGACCAGGATATGTATTAGGTTTACTCCTCTAGGGAAGCTGGCTTCACTATGCCTCTAGATCCCTCACTGCCCAATGTTGTGGGACACACTCCCAGGGGACACCACCTTATAGGCACCTTCAGTGTCCAACAGGATGGCTTGTGTACTTCCTTGTTCTGCCTACTCCTCCAATTTTCCATGCTGATTCGCACACTACACATTCCATGTCATCTTTCCTACCACAACTCAGCTCCTTGACAGTCTTCACCAGCACTATTGTCTCCAGCACCACACCACAGACTCCACACATTTCCAGGCTAGCTCTCGCAAGCCACCCATCTCTTGTTATGCCCACACACGACTCAGCCTTGTCAGGTCCCTTATGCATGATTCTATGAGATCTCTCATGCTTTTCTTATCATTCTGCCCTCATTCCTCCTGGGAAGGTCACACACCTCATACTCTTGCATACTCTCATGCTGGTGGCACTGCATGGAGCCACAGGGATTACAGCTGTTTCTCATCTGCATACCATCCTCAGGCCACCAGTTGGATGTCCCTCAATCTCGTGTTGTGCACACCTGGAAATTGACGCAAAACCAGACCAAACCATATCCTGTCTCTGTCGCAACCTCCGGCCACCCATCTGACCTTCCATGAAAATGAAATTGTACCTCCATCACTGCAGCCAGTAGCCAGTTCGGCCTTCCCAGATGATGACATCACATTTCCACTCACTGCCCCTGGTGGCCAAGTTGATATCAGACGACGACCTGCACATCTCTTTTTCAGTTTCATTCCTACTGCCTCCCAGACCCTGGGGCACCTCCTCCCCCTTTGGAGACTACATAATCTTTAAGATGATTATGCCATCTCTCCCTTAACCTAGGGCCAAATATGTGTGTGTGTGTGTGTGTGTGTGTGTGTGTGTGTGTGTGTGTGTGAGTGCGCGTGCGCGCGCGCCAGAATTCATGCCAACAATATCAAGAACACAACTAACAAGATGGTGAACTGCAGAACGTCGCTCTCAAAATCCACACAGTGCATTCGTTAGTAAATGGTGACACTTAAGCCACCACACCAGCGGGGCATGAATCATACGTTCCATCACCTTGCAGACACAGCTCATAAGAGACATGGGGCGGTATCTAGAAGGAAGGTTTTTGTCCTTACCGGGCTTAGGTATGGGTGTGACTGTGGCTACACACCAGTGTCTAGGAAATGGGAAATGTGCCCTCTGCCCAAATGTGGTTGTATGTGTTAAGCAGAAAGTGCTTGCCCGCTAGAGGAAGGTGCTGCAACATCTGAATGTGGATGGTGTCTGGCCCCGGGGTTGAGGATCGGGATGAAATGAGAGCATGATCTAGCTCCCTCATAGTAAATAGCTTCAAAGAAGAGAAGAGTATTGCCCGAGCTGCCTCCACTAGTTTCCAATGGAGAAAGGCAGGGTGATAGTGGGAAGAGCTCAAAACTTCCGCAAAATGGCAGCTCAATGTGTTGGAGACAGCAATAGTGTCCACGATGACATCGTCAGCTGCTGTCAGGCCAGAAATTGGGGAATGGATCTTGGTTCCAGAGAGCCATTGGAGGTTGGCCCACATGACAGAGGAAGTTTTTTTTTTTTCCGGTTTTAGGGCGCAAAACTGCTATGGTCATTAGCGCCTGGTCCGTGACGTAGGAAACAGTAAAAAACCGAAAATGGAAACCAGCAGCAATGGGAACGAAAGTCACAAAATTGGAGAAACTAAAAGCAGAAGGAAGGCTTAAAAATCCACTACAGAAAGGGGTTGGTTGTCCCCAAAAAAAGCTTCAAATGACTGACATCATTTCACTGGCACTAATAAACTCGAGAACGCGAGCGGCTGAGCGCGTGTCATCTGCTAAAATCGACGATATATCAGGCGATAGCTGTAGACGGGAGTGTAACGGGTTAAAATAGGGGCACTCAATTAAAAGGTGTCTTACCGTCCACAGCTGAAAGCAGTGGGGACAGAGTGGGGGAGGATCGCCGCTTAAAAGATGTCGATGGTTAAAAAGACAGTGCCCTATCCGGAGTCTAGTCAAAATTACCTCCTCCCGACGACGCATTCGGGAGGAAGAGGTCCAAGCACAAGGAAGAGCTTTCATGTCCCGCAATTTATTATGGGGAAGTGTCGACCAATGTGTGTGCCATAAATGAAGAACACGACGACATAAAACGCTCCGTAGATCGGCGAAGGGAATCGATTGAATAGCTGGCCGAAGAAGAGAGACTGCAGCCTTGGCTGCAATATCGGCTGTCTCATTTCCACAGATACCAACGTGTCCTGGGAGCCAGAGGAACGCCACCAAGACGCCCCCCAGGTGGAGCAAGCGCAGACAGTCCTGAATCCTGTGGACCAGAGGGTGGACAGGGTAAAGAGCTTGGAGACTGAGGAGAGAGCTGAGAGAATCTGAACAGATAACGTACTGTATCCGCTGATGGCGGCGGATGTAGTGGACAGCCTGGAGAACAGCGTAAAGCTCCGCAGTATAAACCGAACACTGGTCGGGAAGCCGAAAGTGATTTGGGGTGTCGCCAACAATATAGGCACTCCCTACACCTAACGATGTTTTCGAGCCGTCGGTGTAAATAAATGTGGCTTCTGTCATTTGTGCACATAGAGCAGCAAATGCCCGACGGTAAACAAGTGAAGGGGTACCTTCCTTGGGAAACCGACAAAGGTCACGGAGCAGGCAGATCCGGGGACGGAGCCAAGGCGGTGCTGTACCCCAAGTTGTCAAGAAGGTTTTAGGAAAGCGGGAGGAAAGGGAATGGAGCAGTTGATGAAAGCGGACTCCCGGTGGTAGTAGGGAGGAGGGGCAGCCTGTGTATCCTACATCAAAGGAGGCATCAAAAAAAATGTCATGGGCTGGATTAGCAGGCATGGAAGACAGATGGCTAGCATAACGACTCAGAAGGACTACTCGCCGATTGGACAGCGGAGGTTCAGCAGTCTCAGCATAAAGGCTTTCCACAGGGCTGGTGTAAAAAGCTCCAGACACTAAACGTAATCCACGGTGGTGGATAGAGTCGAGACGCCGAAGAATAGACGGCCGAGCAGAGGAGTAGACTATGCTTCCATAGTCCAATTTTGAGCGCACTAAGGCGCGATAGAGGCGGAGAAGGACCACTCGGTCCGCTCCCCAGGAGGTACCATTCAGGACACGGAGGGTGTTGAGGGATCGCAGACAGCGAGCCAAAAGATAGGAAACATGGGAGGACCAGCACAGTTTTCTGTCAAACATAAGACCCAAGAATTTAGCGACGTCTGAAAACGGAAGGTTGACAGGACCTAGATGTAAGGAGAGCAGAAGAAACGCCTTACGTCGCCAAAAATTAACACAAACGGTCTTACTGGGAGAAAAACGGAAGCCGGTTTCGAAGCTCTAAGAGTGGAAGCGATCGAGACATCCTTGAAGACGTCGTTCAAGAAGGCTGGTCCGTTGAGAGCTGTAGTAGATCGCAAAATCGTCCACAAAGAGGGAGCCCGAGACATCAGGAAGGAGACAATCCACAATTGGATTTATGGCAATGGCAAACAGTACAACACTCAGCACGGAGCCCTGGGGTACCCCGTTTTCTTGGGAGAAAGTACGGGAGAGAGTAGTGTTCACCCGCACCCTAAATGTGCGCTCTGCCATAAATTCGCGAAGAAAAATGGGCAGCCGACCTCAAAAGCCCCAAGAGAACAGTGTGCGGAGGATGCCTGTCCTCCAACAGGTATCATATGCTCTCTTCAGATCAAAAAATATTGCTACTGTTTGGCGTTTCCGGAGAAAATTGTTCATGATATAAGTGGAGAGAGCAACAAGATGGTCAACTGCAGAACGATGCTTTCGGAATCCGCATTGGGCAGGTGTTAAAAGACTGCGGGATTCCAGCCACCAAGCTAAACGGTAATTCACCATACGCTCCAAAACCTTACAGACACTACTCGTGAGAGAAATGGGGCGATAGCTAGAGGGGAGATGTTGGTCCTTTCCAGGTTTCAGAACAGGAACGACGATAGCTTCCCGCCATCGTCTGGGAAAAGTACTGTCGGTCCAAATTCGATTATAAAGGCGAAGGAGGTAACGCAGACTATGGGTTGATAAATGCAGCAACATTTGGATATGGATACCATCCGGTCCTGGGGCGGATGAGCGAGAAGAAGAGACTGCTTTAGTTCCCGCATGGAGAAAACAGTATTGTAGCTTTCGCGATTTTGAGAGGAGAAAGCAAGAGGTCGCACTTCCGCTGCACGTTTCTTCGGGAGAAACGCTGGCGGGTAATGTGAAGAGCTCGAAATCTCAGCAAAGTGCTGACCCAATGAGTTAGAAATTGCGACGGGGTCCACTAATGTATCATGCGCGACAGTGAGCCCAGAGGCCGGGGAGAAACTAGGCGCGCCTGAGAACCGTCGAAGCCGACTCCAAACTTCCGAGGAGGGAGTGAAGGTGTTAAATGAGCTAATAAAGAATTTCCAGCTTGCCTTCTTGCTATCGCGGATGACACGACGGCATTGCGCACGGAACCGCTTATAGCGGATACAGTTGGCCAAAGTAGGATGGTGGCGGAAAACGCGGAGAGCACGTCGCCGCTCACGTATTGCGCCACGGCATGCCTCGTTCCACCAAGGAACTGGGGGGCACCGTGGCAATTCGGAGGTGCATGGTATTGAACGTTCCGCAGCTGTAAGAATAACGTCGGTAATGTGTTTGACCTCATCGTCGACGCTGGCAAAGTGACAGTCATCGAATGTCGCTAGAGACGAAAAAAGTGTCCAATCGGCTTCGCCAAACTTCCAGCGTCGCGGGTGCATATATGGCAGTTGAGGCTGCAGTCGAAGGACACATGGAAAGTGGTCACTCGAGTGTGTATCATCAAGGGCGAACCATTCGAAGCGCCGAGCTAGCAGAACAGTACCGACCGCAAGGTCCAAATGAGATAAATTTGTCGTGGAGGCAGACAAAAATGTGGGGACCCCAGTGTTGAGGCAAACTAGATCCGCTTGGTGGAAGACGTCTAGCAAGAGTGAGCCACGTGGACAAGGATGTGGAGATCCCCAAAGCGGGTGGTGGGCATTGAAGTCCCCAACCAGCAAATAGGGGGGTGGAAGCTGACCAAGAAGATGAAGGAGATCAGCTCGTGCCATTGGTGTGGACGATGGAATGTATACAGTACAAAGAGAAAAGGGATATCCGGAAAGGGAAAGACGGATGGCGACAGCTTGGAAGGAAGTGTTTAAATGGATTGGATGATAATGGAGAGTTTCATGGAGAAGAAACATGAGTCCTCCATGTGCAGGAGTGCCTTCAACAGAGGGGAGATCATATCGGACAGACTGAAAATGAGGGAGAACAAAGCGGTCATGGGGACGCAGCTTTGTTTTCTGAAGACAGAAGATGACCAGCGAGTAGGATCGTATGAGGACCGACGATTCATCCAGACTGGCTCGAATGCCGCGGATATTCTAGTGGGTAATGGACATAGGGTGAACAGAAAATGGAGGAATGTGACCAAGGTCGCTGTCAACTCAACGACTGCTCAGAGCTTGCAACCGACAGCATGGAATGGCATTCAGCCGAAGGCAGAAGATCCTGATCCATAGGTTGTTCAGGAGCAGCTCCTGCCACCAGCGATCGGCCGGTTGATCGGCCGCCAGCAGTGCGCCTCGGCGACACAGAAGACGGCCGAGGGCGATTTCCGCCAGGTGATGCTGTAGATGGGACACGCCTTGGCGGAGAAGGAGATGAACTGGGTTTCTTTGTAGCTTTCTTGGAAGTATGATGTTTAGATGAAGGAGGAACTGATGGGTGTGAAGTTGGGGTACGTAAAAAATCTTCACGAGAATGCTCTTTTTTCGAAGTCTTGGTGTCTGACTTTTGGGCTCGAGATTTAGCAGAACCCGATGAAGGGCGAGCCATAGAGTGGGCAGGCGAAAGTGGTGAGGTTGAACGGGCGATCTTTGCACTGGCTGATCTGACGACCGTGGCACTAAAGGTGAGGTCGCAAGTCTGCGTGGCCACCTCCTTTGTTGGCCAAGGAGAAGCAAGGACAGTGCTGTATTTTCCTGTCTGAGGCATGGTGGGCTGTTGACTGGCGAATAATTTTCGAGCAGCAAAGGTCGACACCCTTTCCTTCACTCTGATTTCCTGGATGAGCTTTTCGTCCTTAAAAACGGGGCAATCTCGAGAGGAAGCAGCGTGCTCACCCATACAGTTGATGCAGCGAGGGGATGGAGGTGGACAAGCACCCTCATGAGCATCCTTGCCACACGTAACACATTTGGCCGGATTGGAACAGGACTGGCTGGTGTGATTGAACCACTGACACCGATAGCAACGCGTAGGGTTTGGGACGTAAGGGCGAACGGAAATTATCTCATAGCCTGCTTTGATTTTCGATGGGAGTTGAACTTTGTCAAATGTCAAGAAGACAGTGCGGGTTGGAATGATGTTCGTGTCAACCCTTTTCATGACTATGAACAGCTGTTACGCCCTGGTCAGACAGGTAGTGCTGAATTTCTTCGTCAGACAATCCATCGAGGGAGTGTGTATAAACGACTCCACGCGAGGAATTTAAAGTACGGTGCGGTTCCACCCGGACAGGGAAGGTGTGTAGTAGTGAGGTACGCAGCAATTTTTGTGCCTGGAGGGCACTGACTGTTTCTAACAACAAGGTGCCATTCTGTAATCTGTAACAAGACTTTACAGGACCTGCAATTGCGTCGACACCTTTCTGAATAATGAAAGGGTTGACCGTGGAGAAATCGTGACCTTCGTCAGACCGAGAAACAACAAGGAACTGTGGCAACGATGGAAGAACTGTCTGTGGCTGAGACTCAGTGAACTTACGCTTGTGAGCAGACATAGTGGAAGGTGAGGAAACCATTGCGGAAGAATCCCCCATGATTACCGGCGTCTCCGATGGCGCGCTCCTCCCTTGTGGGGGCCCTCTCTGAGGGCACTCCCGCCTTAGGTGATTGTTCACACCTCAGGTCACACCTCCCGACAAACGGACGGAGGGACCAATCGGCACTTTCGGAAGGTATCAGCTCGGGTAATCACCCCTCCCTGGGCCTGGCTGTTACCAGGGGGTACGTACGTGTCCTACCTGTCCACCCGGGGCGGGGATTTACGCGTTACCCCGTCACCGGATACGCATGGAAGTGCGTGGGTCGGCCTTCAGACACGCACAGGGAGGAAAAAAGAGAAAGGGAAAGGAAAGAAGAGGGGTCTCAAACGCCGCAGCGGAGAAAAGGGCAAAGAGAAGAGGGAAGGAAAAGAGAAGGACAGAGGAAGGACGAAGACTTGCGAGTGTAGAAAGCAAGGAATTTGTAACAGTTTCGAGCGTCCATCTCCAGACGTAGGCACAAACCATACTCCCAGAGGGGGAGAAAGGGAAGGAAAGAGCCAGAGGTGGGGGGGGGGGGGGGATGAAGATGGGGGACGGGGAAGGATGCGGAAAGGGAAGGTATGCAGCCCGGAAAGGAAGGAGGGCCACATTAGCTCAGGGTCCCGTGCTCGCTACGCACATATCCACAAAAGAGTTGTGGACCCCCTGGGGGGACAGAGGAAAGTGTGGAATTGTTAAAAGAATTAGTGAATGAAATCCAGCTAGCTCTTTTGCTATCCCATAGAACCCAATGACACTTTCCACACATCTGTTTATAATGAATCCAGTTTGTCAGCGTAGGGTGGCAGTTACAAATGCAGAGAGCACGTCTCCATGCACGGATTCCATCGCGGCATGCCTCAATCCACCAAGGGACTGGGACATGATGCGGTAAAGGGGAAGTGCGAGGGATGGAATGTTCTGCAGCAGTAAGGATAACATTTGTGAGATATTTTACCTGGTCATTGCAACAGGGGAAATCTTGTTTTTCGAAGGTCGCCAGGGAGGAGTAAAGCTGCCAGTCAGCCTTAGGAAGCTGCCATTTAGGAGTGCACACGGATGGGGAAGGAGTCAGCAAATTGACAGCACAGGGCAAACGGTCGCTCGAGTAGGCGTCAGTAAGAACGGACCACTCAAGACGAGGGGCAAGCTGGGCAGCGCACAAGGACATGTAAAGTTGGGAATAGGAGTGTGAGGAGTCGGAAAGGAAAGTGGGTGCTCTGGTGTTAAGGCAGAAGAGGTTAAGTTGGTTAAGAAGGTCAGCCAAGAGGGCACAACTCTGACAGGTCCTGGAAGAACCCCAAAGGGGACGATGCACATTAAAGTCGCCAAGTAGCAAAAAATGGGGGAGGCAGCTGCCCAGTAAGTTGAAGGAAGTCTGCCCTGGTGACAGGGAATGATGGAAGGACATATACGGTACAGAGGGAAAAAGTCAGGTGGGGAACGAAAACGCGAACTGCAACAGTTTGAAGATTGGTAGTCAGGGAGATGGGTTGACTATGAATGTCATCCCGTATGAGCAGCATGACGTCCCCATGAGATGGAATGCCAACCTCAGGGGGAAGGTCAAAACGAATCGGTAAGAAATGTGAAACCTCAAAGTGGTTGTGAGGGTGCAATTTCATTCCCTGAAGGCAAAGTACAAGGGGACTGTGACACTAAAAGCAGTCGTAAATCCTCTTTGTGGGACCGAATGCCGTGAACATTCCATTGGAGGAGAGTCATGATGAGGCAGATATGTACATGTGTCAACTCGGCAGCTGCTGGATGACAGCTGGGGAAGAGGCACTACTACAGGGCACAGAATCAGGAGGATCCTGCTCCATGGGGTCCACAGAAGCATCAGCTTGCTTGTGCAGTCAGTCAGTTAGTGGAGTTCAAAACTGAAAAACATTTGTTGGTGAGCACCGGCGACACGGAGGCTGGCTGGGCTAGGGTATCATGTGGCGACACAATTGAAGAGGATCTTTGAGGTGGCAAAGGGGAAGATCATTTGCCTTTGGTGGACTTCATTGAACCTTTCCAGTTAGATGAAAACTCGGGTGTTGTTTGGCTGGAGGGATGGAGGAAGTCTTCACGGGAGTACTTTCTCTGTCCTTTCCAGCCTACCGGTTGTGTAGCTGGTGGCTTCGCCCCTTGAGGCAATAGTTTGATGGCTTGTTGCACAACAGGGGGATGGCAATGCTACCTTGACACTGGGCGATTTCACAACCTCAGAGCTGAATTGGAGGTCACATGTCTGTGTGGCCATGTCCTTCATGGAGTGAGGGGTAACAAGAACAGAACTGCAGGTGCCAGATGAGAGAACACAGAATTTGTGACTAGGCAGTAACTTGTGAGCTACTGGGTAAGGCAATTTTTCCTTTACCGAATCTCTTGGAGAGCCCATTCATCAAGATACACCGGAAAATCCTGAGAGGAGGCAGTATTGCCGCCATTGCAGTTGATACAGTGGGGAGAAGGAGGTGGACAATCACCCTCAGTGCATCCCTACCACAGGTTACACATTTGGCTGGGTGTCGACAAGACGTCCTAGTGTGGTGTAAATGATGACACTGGTATCAGCACATCGGGTTTGGAATGTACAGCCAGATTGTGATAATTTCATAGCCTACTTAGCCCTTGGATGGCAGCATCACTCTATCAAAGGTGAGGAAAAAGAGTGTGAGTGGGCACTAAGGAGGAATCTACCTTTTTCATTACATAATTGATGGCAATGACACCCTGATCAGAGAGGTAAGATCGGATTTCGACCTTGGTTGACTGCCGAGCAGCGTGGTGTAAATTACACTACGGGAAGAACTCTAAGTTCGATGGACCTTGACACGAACAGGGTAGCCATGGAGAAGTGAGGCAGTAAGCAGTAGTTGTGCTTGAGAATCAGAAGCAGTCTCCAGAAGAAAAGTGCAATTCTGTTAATGAGAGCAGGATTTCACAGGAACAGCAGTTGCATCAACACCTTTCTGAATAATAAACAGATTTACCATGACAAAGGACTGACTGTCTTCAGTATGTGTGACCATGAGGAACCGTGGTTCATCAGGAAGGGCCTTCGAATCATTAGACTCATTATGTTTATGTTTTGTAGATGTTGATTGGGAAGATGATTGACTCATTGCAAGAAAATCACCCGCGATTGCCAGTGTCTCCGATGGCGCACTCCTTCCAACTGGGGGCTCCCTTCACAAGGGGGTGCACCTACCTTAGGTGATTGTCCACACCTCAGGTCACACCTCCCGAACATCTACATCTACATCCATACTCCGCAAGCCACCTGACGGTGTGTGGCGGATGGTACCTTGAGTACCTCTATTGGTTCTCCCTTCTATTCCAGTCTCGTATTGTTTGTGGAAAGCAGGATTGTCGGTATGCCTCTGTGTGGGCTCTAATCTCTCTGATTTTATCCTCATGGTCTCTTCGCGAGATATACGTAGGAGGGAGCAATATATTGCTTGACTCCTTGGTGAACATATGTTCTTGAAACTTCAACGAAGTACTGAGCTACTGAGCGTCTCTCCTGCAGAGTCTTCCACTGGAGTTTATCTATCATCTCCGTAACGCTTTTGCGATTACTAAATGATCCTGTAACGAAGCGCGCTGCTCTCCGTTGGATCTTCTCTATCTCTTCTATCAACCCTATCTGGTATGGATCCCACACTGCTGAGCAGTATTCAAGCAGTGGGCGAACAAGCGTACTGTATCCTACTTCCTTTGTTTTCGGATTGCATTTCCTTAGGATTCTTCCAATGAATCTACGTCTGGCATCTGCTTTACTGACAATCAACTTTATATAATCATTCCATTTTAAATCACTCCTAATGCCTACTCCCAGATAATTTATGGAATTAACTGCTTACAGTGGCTGACCTGCTATATTGTAGCTAAATGATAAGGGATCTTTCTTTCTATGTATTCGCAGAACATTACACTTGTCTACATTGAGATTCAATTGCCATGCCCTGCACCATGCGTCAATTCGCTGCAGATCCTCCTGCATTTTAGTACAATTTTCCATTGTTACAACCTCTCGATATACCACAGCATCATCCGCAAAAAGCCTCAGTGAACTTCCGATGTCATCCACAAGGTCATTTATGTATATTGTGAATAGCAACGGTCCTACGACACTCCCCTGCAGCACACCTGAAATCACTCTTACTTCGAAAGACTTCTCTCCATTGAGAATGACATGCTGCGTTCTGTTAGCTAGGAACTCTTCAATCCAATCACACAATTGGTCTGATAGTCCATATGCTCTTACTTTGTTCATTAAACGACTGTGGGGAACTCTATCGAACGCCTTGCGGAAGTCAAGAAACACGGCATCTACTTGGGAACCCGTGTCTATGGCCCTCTGAGTCTCGTGGAAGTATAGCGCGAGCTGGGTTTCACACGATCGTCTTTTTCGAAACCCATGCTGATTCCTACAGAGTAGATTTCTAGTCTCCAGAAAAGTCATTATACTCTAACATAATATGTGTTCCAAAATTCTACAACTGATCGACGTTAGAGATATAGGTCTATAGTTCTGCACATCTGTTCGACGTCCCTTCTTGAAAACGGGGATGACCTGTGCCCTTTTCCAATCCTTTTGAATGCTACACTCTTCTAGAGACCCACGGTACACTGTTGCAAGAAGGGGGGCAAGTTCCTTCGCGTACTCTGTGTAAAATCGAACTGGTATCCCATCAGGTCCAGCGGCCTTTCCTCTTTTGAGCGATTTTAATTGTTTCTCTATCCCTCTGTCGTCTATTTCGATATCTACCATTTTGTCATCTACCATATGACAGAGGGACCAATTGGCAATTTCGGAAGGTTGAAGCTCAGGCAATCACCCCTCCCTGGGCCTGGTCTGTACCAGGGGGTATGTGCGGACTCCACCTGTCGACCCGGGGCTGGGAATTACATGTTACCCAGTCACCTGTTACGCGTCAGACACGTGGGCCAGCCTTCAGAAGTGCACAGGGGAGAAGAAGAGAAAGAGGAACGAGAAGCGAAAGGAAATGAAGAAAGGAAAAAGGAGCGAAAAACAAAGGTGAGACTGTTCTTACATCAGTGACAGAGAGTGCAGAACATTCCCAATAACATCCTAGACATGTTTCCAAGGGAGGGGAAAAAGAATAGCAACAGGAGAGACATGCAACACGGAAGGGAAAAAACGCTGCAAAGGCTGGGGCCCCGTAGTAGCCAAGCACGAACCTGCCAAAGAGTGGTGAGCCGTCTGCGGGAACTACTGATGGGATTTACCTGAGCTTCATGTTGCATATTTAGCATTTCTCTTCCCAAAACTGAAGTCTGCTCTCAAAGGAACCATGTTCAAGTCCATGGATGCAGTGAAGGTAAAGCAGTGAGCCTCCTCAACAGCATAATAGAGAAATACTTGCAGCACTGCTTCTAATTTGCATCGAGCAGTGCAGGAATCAGGGAAGAGACTACATAGAAGGGGACAACATTTCAGTTGTGTAAGTGTAAGTATTTTCAATAAAAAGTTAGAGCATTAGTCTGGTTTCTTTATTGTCACACCTCATACTGTATGGCCAGCATCTACTTAACTTGACAGCCTCAACTCTTCAGCAACAGTTATGGATCACTTGCAAAAAATTTTGGAAAACTACACTCTTCTGTCACCAATATTTCACTTACTCTTAAAGATATCTACTCCTCCCCATCTTTGGTTCTACCAGTCTCCTCCTTCACCATACCATTTACTGTCTTCATTTTATTACCTGGTGCGAGTGTCTTTCTCTTCTACTGTCTGTGTTACTGTCTTCAATAAAATTGTAGAAGATGTCAGCAGTTAAGCTTACTTGCAATTATTAAAAACTGTATCAATTCCTTCCTTGTAGATATGTATAACAGTACCATATTTTTACCTATTTGAATAGCCAAGTTGTGACAGTGACATGTTTAATGTTTACTGTAATGATGACCTTATAAGAAGAGCAACAAGAACCCACCACATTTTTCTTAGACCATCTGCTGGCAGTCCAGTAGTCTAGAGAGATGATCATCAATGTTGGGACCATTAGAATTTACACTAGACACTGCAGTTCTGTACAATGGTAGACCAACTGTCATTTAAATTTTACTAGGCTGGTGCATAAGCTTGTAGCATTGTTCCACAAGTTTAATAAACACAACAGTTACACATAACAGACACTTTAGTCATCATTAATATATTCTCCTTCACTACTGACAACCATCTACCAATGCTAGGGTAACTTTTCAATTCCACAACTGTAGAAATCACATGGTTTTGAGACAAAGAACTCATCAAGCTATGTTTGGAGCACATTTTCATTCATAAAGAAGCTGCTTGAATGATGTTCAATAGAGAGCAGAAAAGGGTGAAAATCTGAAGGCACAAGATCAGGTGAATGAGGTGGTTATGGAATGACTTCCCAAACCAACTCTTGTATAGTGTATTTTGTTAGTCCAGCAGAATGAAGGAAGGCTTTATCATGAAGTAGCATCACTTCACACAGTCTTTCTGGTCATCATTCTTGGACTGCATCTGCAAAACATCTCAGTTGTTGACAATAAATGTCAGCAGTAATGGTTACACCTCGGAAAAGCAACTCATAGTACACACCACACCATCGCCGTTCCACCAGATTCATAATATTGTCTTTTGTAGGTGTCTTTGTATGGGGAGTTGCTGCTTTGTTTGGGCTCAACCATTCCTTTCTTTTCCTTATATTAGGATAAAGACACAATTTCTTGTCATCAATACTGATACAGGATACAAATGGTCGGTATTGTTCACAAGCCAATTGATTACGAGCAAGCAGAGATGCACATATGGCCACCTACCAATTTTTGTGATTTCAGCTTAGAGCATACAGTACCCATACACCAAATTTTGAATTTCATAGCATTTGTCTGTTCTTGAGTACATGATGTGGATCATTGTGGATTGTGGATTAATGTGTTTAAACGATTTTCACCAAACCCTGAAGGTCTTCCTGAATGGGAAGAGGCACACTAATGTCAAAACAATCCTCCTTAAAATGAGAAAAACCATTTTCTTGCTGTGTTCTGTCCAATCACATTATATGAATATGTCAGAGGTGTTCTGATTTTTCCACTTGGCACTCCATTTTCTACTGTCCACAGCTCTACTCACTACCTTCAAATGACAAAATGACAATACGTAAACTCAAACAGCAATAGTGAACTACAAATAAAAAATGACAACAGATAAATAAACTCATTACAACTGGAATACTACCATGCAAAAGAAAAACTCTACGAACTTATGCACCAACCTAATACATTATAGGAATGAGCCATTTAGATCATATCATACAGCCCTTCATGAACATTTTGCAAAAACCTTAGGTATGCTTAACAGCAACTTCCCTATATATGTACAAGTGCATGTTTTTACTTGTCAGAGCAACCTCAGACATTTCCAAACATGTGCTGACTATCATGACTACAACACCGACAACTGGAGGGTTTCTCTCGTGCAATGAATGAAAAAAACCCATACCTAAAGATATGTGAGCCACATTGAAATTACACTGGACTCGCATTTGGGAGGACGACGGTTCAATCCCATCTCCGGCCATCCTGATTTAGGTTTTTCGTGATTTCCCTAAATCGCTTCAGGCAAATGCCGGGATGGTTCCTTTGAAAGGGCACGGCCGATTTCCTTCCCCATCCTTCCCTCACCCGAGCTTGTGCTCCGTCTCTAATGACCTCATTGTCGACGGGACGTTAAGCACTAATCTCCTCTTCCTCCACATTGAAATTACATTTTATGAGGCATTACCAACTTACAAAAAGAGGGTAAAAGAGATGACAATGTTTACCACAAAGTTAAAACATCTGCTTGACAAATGGTTGTACACTTTAATTACACACGTTATCTCAAACTGGTACTAACTCCCCGTGTATCCTGCACAGTATACTTATATACAGGCAGCAGGTGTACTGCTTTTAATGTCTGTTTTATGTGGAAAATGTTTCTGATGTTGCATATCCATTTTGTGTATCCAGCAATTTGGTTAATGGGCCTAATGAAGAAAGGTAAATCAAGTTTTATGAATGATGTGTTGAGTGGAGATAACATGTAAATAATGCACCTGTAATCACCCACCCCCAAACTGAATCACACTCAAATATTTTTGCAATGTGCCCAATGAGTGTCATACCACTATGTTAAATGGCTGCAAGACAAATAAATCACCATATTGATTCACCTATCCTCTCTGTGAACAATTCCTACAACTGTTAATTTTTTGTGTTAAATTTGACGACTTTGTGCTGCTCCAGAATGTTTATGCTCATTGCCAATCTTAGTTGCATAACATTATTTGTGTGCACAACTCATTAAATATAATTTCTTTTATAAGCCGTAAGCTGGCTGCCTTGGGAGGAGGAGGCATGCTTGTTCTAGCTGTCAATGCAGTATGAGCCAGTTGTAAGCTTTTGCTCCCAACATCATCTGTATAGGGACCGAGTTAAAGAGGGCAATTAGTACTACAACTGTGTTGCAATCACCTTCTGGATACTTACTTAACTAAACTGTAGACTGGTCATGCATATAAGCCATCACTTTACAATTGCTCCATTTTGTTCAAAAATCCTCTTTTATCCTTAGAACTTAATAGAAATCTGACTTTAGGAGACTTTCACTCTCAGCATTATATATTAACCTTGTATCGTCTCTGATTCTACCTCAGCTTTGTGCTATTTTGCCAATTTTCTAAGAATTTTGAACTGCTTTGTTCATGTTATTTCTACTACTTCTGCCACATGACAAAATTATTCACTGAATAATAATGAACTTATTATGTATTAAAAATCAGTTTTTCTCTCAGTTGTGTGGCTCTGCAGAAATCATTTCTGGTTATCGTGTTTGTTTTGTTATTGGATGTTTGTTTCTCAGTTTGCTTTGATGCTGCCATAAATATAATCACGAGTACTAATTGAAGTGTCACAGGTGTCAACTTACATATTTCTAAAGCATTCAATGGTAAAGTGTACTAAAGATTTGACTCAAAGCATCCCTTAAAAAAAAAAAAAAAAAAAAAAAAAAACACCAACACACACCATGCAACACAAGGTGTAAAACTCATACCACCTCAGTCTATTCATGATGTAAGACTGGTATCTAAAGCAATGGAAGACAGAATAGATGTACCACAATTTAACATGTTAGCTACTCTTCAGTTCGTAACTTATATAAGAGACAGACAGACATCTGGCACAGCAGCCAAGATCACATTATCTGTGTAAGACACTAATGTCCCAGTGAGGGACAACTGTTGACCAGGTCATTCAGTTCCATACATTCATGGTTTAATACGAATAGGTTGACACCTAATGTGAATAAAACAAATCAGTACTTTATATTTCAAAACCAAGATATTAATACAGTGTGTGTGTGGGGGGGGGGGTTAAAGTGTTACATATAGTACGATCTACAAAACTGTTAGAAATTAGAGTTGACTGAGAAACTGGAAAGACCATGTAGTGAAACTTGGTCAGAGATTCAATTCAGCACATTTGTTTCTTAGAATTCTTTCACAAGTATTCTGTTGGAAAACTAACACTTATTTAAGTGGAAAATGTGTGCTGATGATCAGCAATCACGGTAAGTAGTGAAATGTGTTTCAGTGGTATGAGTACCACCAACCCCCATCCCTCTCCAAGGAAGTACCAAAACAATGCGAGTATGTTAAAGCCCGGTAGTGACCGCGTGTTAATTGGAGGTACTAACGATGTTTATAGGAATAAGAGCAAATGTGCAAAGACTGTTCTTAGAGAACCTTTGCAAAAAACAAGTGAATTTTATTTCCTCATTGTCAGTGTACCTCATAGACATGATGATATGGAAAATTCGTGTGTTAATCTTGGAATAAAGTCCAAGAAGAAAATGCTTTACAAGATACACAGTGATTCTGCCAATGCAACATTTAAAAGCGATGAAAACGATAATTCTGAAGGTCCAGAAATCATCTAGGGAAATCACAGCAAGACAGCTGCAAAATTCTCCGTCAACAGTAACTGGTAAGGTTCATCAACAGCAGAGGCCCCTGCACGGGCAGTGAAGGAACCTATACTGTCAGAAGAAGACCCTGAACCAGCAGCTGAAGACCCTACACCAGTAACAGTGGATGGGAACTGTCTGATGGCAGCACTAGACCCAGCCTCACTCTTAGCAGCTGTGATGAGCATTACAATGCATCTAAAGGCTGATCTACAAGGTGCAGAAAACCTGTAGTACTCCAGGATCCTCAAAACAGGATCAGCTATGACATAGCAAAGTATAAGTACAACTGTTCCCAGTCTCAATGCTAAAGGTTTATGTATTTTAAGCTATAATATACAGAGTTTGAGCAATAAATCTTTTGAACTTGAAGTTGCACTTGATGATTCCACTACTGACTGTGTTTTATGGCACATTGGTGCAGGGATTTTGAATTAGGGACCTTTAACATTAATCATTATAATGTGGCTAGTCAGTTCCGTTGGCACGGTGCTAAAAGTGGAGCGGTTTGCATTTTTATTAAATCTCATGCTGAATATAAAATAAACTGAGAGGCAGAAGCATAGAGTATTGAAAAACATTTTGAAGCTGCTGCTACTGCTTGATTGCATGAGTAGCTGGGTGAAGAAGTAATTACAGCAGTACATAGATCACCTAGTGCGGACATAGGTGCTTTCATTAATAAATCAGTCTTTTACTATGTCTATGGGGCCCTTGAATGAATCTGCACCTAACAAACTAGTTATTAATATAGCGCAGAGCTGCAACATGTTTCCTTTAATAAATAGCCCCACAACAACAAAAAATTCAACAGAAAATGTTATAGACAACATATATTTGCTACTTCACATTCCCTAGTTGAAATCAATCTTGCACTGTATGCTGGTGTACAATACTTAAGTTTATCCTAATTAATTAAATTCAAGCTTAGTGTTTGGGAAGCCTTTATTAAGTAAAAAGAGGGTGACAATTAGTGAACAATATGAAATAAAATTGTCATAACTTCTGAACGGTTTTGTTAAGACATTCAGACTGCACGGATGACCACGGGGCATTATGGGAACTACTATGGTTTGGTTTAGCAATGAAGCCCACTTTCATTTGGATGGCAATAAGAAAAACTGATGCATTTGGGGAACTGAGAATCCGCAATTCATGAGCGTGAAGTCTCTTCACCCTTAATGGGTGACTGTGTGGTGAGCAATGTCCAGCCATAGAATAATCAGTGTGAGATTTCTTGATGGCATGGTGACTACCAAACAGTATGTGAAGATTTTGGAAGATGATTTCATCTCCATTATCCAAAGTGACCCTGATTTTGACAAGATGTGGTTTATGCAAGATGGAGCACCACCCTATCCAAATAGGAGAGTGTTTGATGACCTGGAGGAGCACTTCGGGGATCGCATTCTGGCTCTGGGGTACTCGGACCACTGGGGTGGGCCTCGATTGGCCACCATATTCTCTGAATCTGAACACATGTGACTCGTTTTTGTGAGGCTATAGTAAAGACAAGGTGTACAGCAATAACCCCAAAAGCAATGATGAGCTGAAAACAGCCATTCAGAAGGTCACCAACAGCATTGACTTTCCGACACTTCAGTGGGCCATGTAGAATTTCAGTTATTCGTCTGTACCACATCATCACCAATGATGCCAGGTATATCGAACATCTCCTAACCTAAACCCAAATACCTGTAATGATGTTTACATGTTGAATAAAATGTGTAAACACCATAGTTTGTAAGTAATTTACTTTTTTCCCGTATAGTTCAATAATTGTCACCCTTTATTTTCAAATATGGACACCATACAGAGAGAAATTAATACTGATTTGTGGATATCTGATGACAATGCCCACTGTCTTAGACTTCCTGGTATAACTGTGAAAGAAAGACACGTATGTCTTTTTACAGAAGGAATTTCTCTGCAGAAAACTGTGCTAGTTTTATAAATAGCCTGAATACTGAATCCTGGTTTGAAATGCTTTCACATTCAGGTATTAACAATGCTTAGAAAGCTCTCTTCAGTATTTGTGACTAATTTTGAAACTGGCTTTCTGAAGAAACTGATCAGCGTCCATTCATGTGGAACTATTACATCTAGTACCTGGATTTGACAGCCATTAAATTTTCCTGTAGGACTTGACAAAGGCTTAGTTTTCAAACGAAAAGATCCACAGATCCCGCATCTATAGGATATGTAAAGACTTTTCAAAAATATATCAACATGGTAACTGGTGAGGCAAAAATACTTAGAAATGATAACAATAATAAGACCGTAGGGCAGTAAATCTAAATCTGTAGGGGAAGTAGTAAAACATGATAGGGTGAAGAGACATGAAAAGTAGGAAATCAAACTTGCAAATGCTGATAACATTGATATTGGCAAAGAAGACCAGCCAAATTACATAAAAAGTTACTTTATAAAGACTTCGCAAACACTAAGCTTGAATTTCATTAATTAGGATAAACTTAAGTATTGTACACCAGCATACAGTGCAAGATTAGTTTCAACTAGGGAATGTGAAGTAGCAAAGGTGATTAAAAGCAACAAATGCAAAATGTCTCAGATGTACATGAGGTACTGGTGTCACTTATGCTTCGCAAATTGCAAAGCATTTGGCTCACATAGCTGTTTATCATTAACTGAGGGAATTTCCCTCACAGATTAAAAATTTCGGAAGTGAAGCCTTTGGTCAAGAGAGGTAACAGGGATACAGTTGAAATTATTGGTTGGTTGGTTGGTTGGGTGATTCAAGGAACCAAACTACTAGGTCATCAGTTCCTTTTTCCTTGAACATACAGGTCTATGTGACAGTACATCACAGAAGGCCTACCACACAAAACCCAAGGGAAGACCTTTGGGTTTCAAGGTCTACCAAAGGTAAATGAAGGCGAGATAAGAGACAAAACAGAAGAAATGGAAACGTACAAAGAAAGGCAGTCAAGATGTCCCATTTACGGGAAAATTATTGACCCACATCACCCCTCTCAATGTTCTTTGAAGTATTTGAGAGATTAATGAAACAATGAGTCACCAAGTACTTAAGGAACCACAACCTACTGCACAGCAATCAGCGTGGCCCTCCAGCAACTAGAAATACAGAAACGGCAATAATGGATTACACAGATGAAATAATCAGAAAACAACAATAGTGTTGTAGGAGCTAATTTCAGTCTTTCTAAAGCTTTTGATGCATTTCCTTATGAAATTCTTTTAGATAAACAGAGAGCAATGAGGATAAAAGCGATAGGAATCGTGGTTACAATCCTATTTGCAAAATAGGTAACAGATTGTGGAACTCACACCAGCACATCCTAGTCGCAAAATCAGATTAGTACTTGATGTAAAGGAAGTCAAAACAGGTGTACCACAGAGTAGTGCATTAGGTAACCTTCTGTTTTTTGTTTATATAAAAGACACACAGTCCTCAGAAACAACGTCTATGATCATTTTGCATGACATTAGCGTAATAGTGAGCAACAATAAGGAATCTCTGTCTACAACAACCAATCAAGTCCATAGATTAATGGTTCAGTGCCAACAGGCTGACCATTAATTTGAAGGAAACAAATTACATTCAATTTAGAAAAAGGAATCAAAACAAAAATCTCTACCTGGTACCTGGCAGAAAGTAGAAATAGTCTGATGAACGAAACTTATAGGAATGTACATTGATCACACCCAGTGGGAAAGATCATGTAATGTAACTCTGCTCGTGTAATGTAACTCTCCCAGAGACTCAGTTCAGCATGTTTAGGGATCAATGGAAACGTCCGATTCCACCCGTCTGCTTTGACCTGTGACGTAAGGGTGTGTGTGTGTGTGTGTGTGTGTGTGTGTGTGTGTGTGTGTGTGTGTGTGTGTGTGTGTGTGTAAGAGAGAGAGAGACCTAGTTTGCAGTGCCGGAATTGGCAAGCTATTTTTCTTTTTAAGTCTATTCTTCTAGAGTTGTGATATTTTGTGTATTTATAGTGTATTGAATGTGTCCTAATTTATGTACAGATGTTTGATTCTTTGATTTTTGAGGTGTTGTGGTTTTGGTTTTATTTTTCATAATTGTAGTGTTGATTTTTTGGCATCAATAGCTGTGGTTGACCAATATCGGTAAAGGGAAATGACCAATTGCCATTTTCATAGTTTCAGTTTGTAGGTATTGGTGTTTCGGTATCGTCAGCTGTGGTTGACCTACACAGGTCAAGAAAAAGTGTCTGATTTCTGTAGATATATTAATTATTTTTATACGAAATGTTGCAATTTTTTTTGTTTGTCATTTTGTGTGTTTTGGGATTGAGGTGTTGTGTTTTTCTACTGTCATATTTAGCTCGTACCCTTAAAAAACCCAATTTCCCATGGTTATCCCATTAGTTCAAGTGATATTTTTCGAGGGAGATGGTATTGTCTTATTTATATGTATTTTCATGTTTGTAGCTGTGTCTACGTAGTGACATAATAGGCACCATATTGGAGACACTTAGAATAGCCATTGCTGCTATGCTGATGACGTCGTGGGTCAAACCAGACAGGTGAAATTGGACACTTCCGTAATCCCATGTTTTGCTCACAGAATCATTTCAAAAGATTGCTCCTCAGAAGGAGCTATTCGAACCTTGTCACATAGCTCTACAAGAGCTCATTGCAGTTCACTTTTTGCAAAGTTGTGTGATTACTTTACCCACCATACATATACACAAATGTGTGTTGCTGGCAAGTGCTAAACTTTAAGACCTGCAAATCAACAGCGATTACCATAATTTTGCAAGTATAGCACTCACAATACCAGGTCTCTCCATGAAGAACAACTCATACTAAAAGACATGTGGACCACTTTGGTGTCATTCTTTAAAATGCACTGTACACTTATGGAAAGGATTTTGAAAAGAAATTAGATTATAGAGCAAAATCAAAGAGTACTATTAATCTCAAATAAAATGACAGCACCACTTGCATTTTTCTTTTTTATTTTAATAATCGAGGCCAAGGCATTTATCAGTCAGTATATGTTAGGGGCCCTCAGAACACACGAGTCTTTCAGTGTTCTCTCAGTACATCTGATATATCATCAGCTTTCTCTTTTGCCTCTGCCCCGCATTTGCATTGGCTCAACATGGTTACTTTTGGATTCGGAACAGTTAATTTACAAGGTAGCTAGATGCCCCTCCTGGCACCACTCCATTACATCTTAGGAGGGAATATGCATGCCCCAAATGTCTCCACACATGAAAGTGAGTGAAAGTTTTCTAAATATTTGTGAATTGTGTAACTGAGGTGGGTGGTGGCTAAGGCAATGTTGATGCACTGGACTCTGATTTGGTAGGAGCAGGATTCATACCCATCCAGCCATCCTTACTTTGGTTTTCCTGAGTCGCTAAGGTGAATGCTGGGAGGGTTCCTTTGGTAAGGCCATGGCTGACTTCCTGCTCTATCCTATACTACCTCGTATGTGTTTACATACATACATTTCATTTCTGTAATGTATCTGAAATATCCTATACTGTTTTGCCAAATGATCAAAGGACAAATAAACAAACACACAGATCTAAACAGGCAGGTCTACAAATAAATGGTGACTATCATTATGATAATATATTCAGCTGTGGAGTTCTCAATTTAGAGCACGAAAGAACACTTTTATTGAAATACATTTGAGCAAAATTGGTGTCACACTTTATAATGCACTGCCATCAAACATAAAGGGGTAGCAAAAGGAAAGGCATTTTAGAGTAGGGCTAAAAATATTTAGGCTTGAAAAGTGTTTTTAAATTTTAACGGAACATGTTAGCCAACTAATTTTTCTGCTGTTGGTTTCCAGTTTTCTCTGTGCTGGATACAGCTGCAAATATTATTTGAGTCTTCCTGTATAAGAGCAGTTAACTATTATGAATGAAGCAGTGTTTATATTTGAACACATGGAATACAAATACAAACACAATTTGCGTGTTGATTGGTTTTTTGATAGGCCAGTCATTAAAAACATAGGTGAAGTTGAAGGTAACCATTGGCAGAATGTATTGACCTACTGTACCTTTTCACTGGAATTACAAATGCACGTATAATAGTTAACAGTTGATTTAATTCTTAAAACGTAAGTGACTGGTGGGTATGATATCTACAGTGTGTTGTGTGTTTTGTAAATGAATGTTTTGTGTGGATTAGGGAGTAGATTTCGGTAGTGAATAAAATTTTCATTTAACTCCCAGGGCGCTAATTTATCACTAGTCAACGATTTAAAACATTACATCGGCACTTCGCAGTACGTGAGCTCTCCATCTTTTAAATTAAATTTTTAACAATTTAAGTAGTTGTAGGGAGGGCTGTGAGGAAAGTGGGTACAGAAAGACACACAGCCTCTGGCAGTCCACTTTTTTGTCTTCATTGACAATTAACAACATCTGCTCATCAAGATAATACCGTTTCCAAATAGTTTTGTTCCAAAGAAGTACAAAACACAGATTCTGATGACTTTTTTGCTAGACGAAGAAATCTGAGAAAACGTTTTGGAAGTTGTCATTTACTTTTAATTAAGCCGATGTCCCAATAATACGTTACAGCTATGTGGGTTTGTTATTCAAAAACATGTAAGAGTAAATGTTGCAATACAAACGGCGTGTCCTCGAGAAAACTGTGAAGCATGTAGCAGGAATACTTGCTCTGACAAGATTCATCCGTATTGTTGATGGCCAATACTTACATGACCTGTGTGAAACACATTGCATAGTTCCAGGCAGTGTTCACCATTCATCTTCAATAAAAAAAGGTAGATAAGCACGAGACGTGCCTGTCACCATAACATTACTCTGACAACTACAAACAACAACTGCCATATACTACATCACTAGCACTCCAGACGATCCACTCCGTACGTCGTTCAATATGCCTACTTCCCAGGCGCAAGTTAATACCACCTGCTACCAACCACAAGCTAACTAGTGATGTACTGGGTGATTTCAATGCATGGTTACAGCAGAAACTTTTTCCACATTGGAAAAGCAGCACGAAACCTATAACGCTGTTTGTCTTTTCCGTGTATGAACAATGAAATTAAGTTTTGATCAAAATGTCTCATTAAGTTAACGACCATAATCACATTTGTATCGCAGAATTAGAATAAACCGCTCTCTCAAAACCGTATGTTACATAGAACCCCAGTTAACTGTTAATTGTCATTAAGTTCCAACTGCGTAATAGTGCAAAAATATAATGGCCAAAACCTCTGCCGTTTCAGACTTCATATATTATTTACTGACTAACGAAAACAACTGTCTGGCTAGAAGGAGCAGCGTCCATAATGATAACTACGTGAGATTCTTGTGTGGTTTCAGTTTTTAACGCTTTTACAAAAAATCCGTGCAACTATCCATGAACTACGTATGAACCCCACAAATGCGTTAAAGGGCATTCACAAGCTGCCTGTTGCACCAACTTCGTTTCCTCTTTTCTGTCGCTCAGGGATTTCTGTACTACAGTATTTTCAAGACCGCAAACGTAAAAGGGAAGAGGGAGTAAATAAACTCATAATCTTAAGTGCGAACCAAATAAGTTGTGTCCAGTTTCCAATGGTGCTTCCGATTGGCGCACACTTCATGTTCTGTGAATTAAACACCAAGAATTTGCAATGATGTAAAGAGGAGGTGAAAACTGCCATGGAAATCGAGGACGTACAAATTTTAAAAGCTAATTACCAATCTTCAGAGTAGATTACTATCATAGCCAACTTTACACTATGGCACATTTGAGCGAATCTTCGGTACACGTTAAGCGAATCTTCGGTATAGTTCATGATGTCAATGTTGTGGCAGCACTGTACATTGAAGCCGACTGTGAAAATGTTTCACGCAATGTTGGTACACTTGCCACGCGGCGTACACCTGTTGAGAGTTCATCTGAGAGAGCTGTAGCGACAGAGATTGAAGTACTGAGTACGTGATTTGTGATTGTGAAGTGCTCCTTTTTCACCTATATTGTATTTTACAAAGTTAACCGGTGCTAGATTTAACAATTACGGTTTTCAGCAGAGTATACAGTTGTCTATTGACGATTTCGTGTGAAGACAACAGTATAATTTGTACTGCCTTTTAGATTTGTGGACTGTGTGAGCTGACCGAAAATGAATTTGTAACACAGAAAGATATTTGGACTGTTGCATACGACACGCCCAAGCCAAGGTAAGGCAATTTAATAACTATACTTAACATGTTCAGTACGTAATTTGAGGTCGTGAAGCTAACAAACCGACGACATGACAGCTATGTTAAGAGTTTTAATTATTTAATTACCGGTATCTGAATTCTGTGGCATGGGCAAACTTTTTAATGTTGAAAACGTACTATTAACAGTCAATAGTGTAACTGTGATCATTTGAAACCAAAATGTCTAATTCATGTAAACAAAACAAAAATATCCCAAAGAGTAAATTATTTTTTTATTGTCTTCTTAGTTGTCCTTTTTTCCTTCTTAAAATATCTGGAATTAATGTTCTGTTCTATACTGAAATCGCTTCATTGCGCAGACCAACAATTGCCCCTTCTTTTTCTTGGCAGTTTTGTAATAACACTGACAGTTCGAGGATTCTGTATAAAATTCTCGGCCGTTTACTTTTTTAAAAATTTAATATCACATCACGAGTAGCAATGTTCGAACGCCCTATTGATTGATGCTGTCTCTTGTCAAGTATAATTGCTGGACGCATATGCGTGTACACACAAGCATGCGCGCGGTCATGAACACAATACGGTTGTAATTCGCTGTGTTACATTAAAATCTGATGATTGTCATAGTTGCAGTGATATTATGTCTACTGTGGCGTAGTTTGATATAAATTTTTGCAGTGTTGTTTTATTTACAGACCTACTTAACGAAAATAATGTACCGATAATCTGAATTGATGAATTGTGTGATGTTGCAGAATTTGCTAAAGATACTTGTATGTGCTCCTTATACGTATGAGGTCTGCAGCATTTATGATTTAATGGTGTGAGATTGCACGAAAGATACTTATCCATCGAGATCAACGTACTGAAGAGTGAAAAACAATATTCCCCGTGGATTTCGCTGACTGAAGTTACCTCATTGTTTATCTTGGCCAACAATATGTTGGTCATCCGGAAAATAAAAAAAAGTATCAATGAATATCAATTTATGATGAATTGTATAGATATGTTATTTTTCATAAGTCACCAGGACAGGTATCAACTTTGGTTGTAAAGTGGATGTCCAGTCTGATCCAAGATTATTATAAATGGCTACATCCATGTTGAAGAGCCTTGTTTGAAACATCTCGGATGAGTTATCCTTATGGGCAACAGACTGAAAGCAATACAAAATCGTTGATATGTAGCATGGAACTGATGATTACATTTTTTTCAGTATAAGTCCATTAAAGAGTCAAAACAAATAGAATAAGATTCTTGTAGAATGTTGGCATCATCACGTAAACATAGACAACTGACAGAAACTAAATATCTTGCTAATAATTAAACACTGGAGTGATCTAGAACCAAAAGAGACTTGCAGAGACAACATTAAGAGAATGTGCAAAATGATGATATCTATCAGACAGTTTTATACAAAGCTGCCTGTAGGAGAGACCTGAAATCCTCCAGGAAATAGTGGCTGGAGTGATCAGTTATGACAACGTCGCATTGCAGAACAGGCATATTGCCTTCGTTGCAAGGAAGAAGAAAAAAGTAGCTAAAAAGGAGACTTAAGTTCTGATCTGTATTGCGATTGTTGTACGTAGCTTACTCTGTATTTTAAGTACAACACTGCAGCACATCCGATTGCATACCAAGCAGGGCAGATAGACATAACCAGAATATGTGCAAGAATAAAATATTACGACGCTGAAAACAACTTCTCTACATTACAGCCACCGAATGAAGAATTTTTGCTTTCTTTCGTTCTTCCAATGTTTCTGTGATGCATAGTGAGAACTATAATACCTCAACAGAAAATTCAGCCTTCGGTGGATGTATAACAATGGAAATGTAACAATATGTCATTTTAGATGTGGAATTTCAAGGTAATTTAGTGGAGTAGTAAAATGCTGACCTCATAAGCTGCTCGGTGGAGGGTGCCGTTACTTTCACATATTTTACTGTTCTACTTGTGATTCTAATGAAGGAGAATTGACGGCTATATGCCACTTCATGCTCCCGAATTTCATATTTTCTTGTGGTTCACTTTAACGGGAACAAAAAATGAAAATAAAACGCGTGTAACGTATCACTGGATAGTTGAATATGTTCTTCCATTAACAGAAAGTTTATGTTATTTATTGCAGCAAAAGGGCGATGTGAAGAAAGAATCATATCATTATTGATTATATCTACCATCTGAAAATATTGCGCGACAAGTAGGTAGTGAAACTCACCTTGAAAAAAGTGTACTTGTATGTGATGGGTGTGTATGTACTATGCGGTGGTAGAGATTATATTCAGGAAAGAAGGATTAGTTTTGTTGAACTGTTGTGCCGTATGAAGATTCTCGCCGCTTCTGGTGAATCATAGAGCATCCAAGGACGATCCCCATTCCGGTTGTACCCTAGGCGAACGGAACTGTGTGAATACATTATCTGTCTCTTCCAATACTCTCCTTTGAATCATTATCTACCCATTTAACAATCTGATCGATCTTATTTTCAGTTAATCGACGACTATCAATAAGATTCATGAATAGATCAAGGTAATTTAGTGCAGCAGTAAAACGCTGACCTTATAAGCTGCACGGTGGAGGATACGGTTATTTTCACATATTATACTTGTGATTTCAATGAAGGAAAATTGACGGCTGTATGCCTTTGCGCGTTCCGAATTTCATATTTTCTTGTGGTTCTTATGCAAAATACACGACTGAGACAGTAGGTTCGTTTTACAGTTTGTCTCAAATCTATTTCCTCCAAACACAACTAATAGCTTCTAGCTAGAAGGACGTCGACTTTCAGTAATTCCCGTTTGAGTTCCTTGAGTGTCTTCACAACACTCCGTAACTGCCTGAAACTGCCAGGCACAGATTTGGAAGCACTTCTTTGAGTTCCTCCAGTCTTTCCCTTCAGGCTGACATGAGTGCTACCGAAGAGTATATTACTAAAGAGGGTTCTTTTTGATACATGCATGTCGTTCCCTGCAGACGCACACCCTCTTAACCAGAATTCCTTCATCTTGGAGAATAACATTACTCGTATTTTGTGAATTTTCACAGAGTACGTAGCTACACATGAGATAATGAAATATCAAAATAATTTTAGTCGCGCCTTAACGAGATATAAACGTTATAGGTGTACCTGGGTGCAACACTGTGTGGGGGTCTGGCATGGAAGGGTTATATACTTTCAGTCATGGGTAGAGCAAATGGAGGGCTTCTCTATTAGAATGGTTTTTTTCTGTCACTTACCGCTTCTTTCATTTTTGGCAATGGTTTTTTAGTATGAAGAATGCCCAATTTCACTGTGTTTCATAGGCCTAATTAACCTGTAGTTCCCTATATAACTGGCTTTTGACTGGGTAAGTAAGTTCAAAGTCGGAGGAAGGTAAAGGCATACCATATCCGATAGCACCGTGTTGTTCAAGTCAGTCTTCAGGTTGAAGACTTCGTATGGAAGAAACTTGCCTGTGTAGTAATAGTGCTCAAGTCTGTGGCACCTGCGTCAAATCAGACTTTAAGCAGACGTACATAGCAGAGCAGTGAAAGTGGTCAAATTACTGACTCACAGGTAAGTGTAACAGAAATGTAGACGCTGTTGAACTGACAGGCAAGAGCAAAGCATAGTACGAGTATTATATGAGAAAGTGCTTGGAAAAAGCCAAGAAGTGGTTTTCACGAGCGAACCTGCCAGTATTCTTGTATCTCTACAACCGATTCCATGTGGAGCGTGATTTGCAATAGCAGGCTTACAACGTATCACACAGAGACGTACAGTCAGTCATCCTTCTTATACTCTGGTCTCGAATAGGACTTTGATATCAGTGCAACAGGAAGTTCTCTCTGCTACGTACTTCACAAAATTGAACAATATACACTACTGGCCATTAAAATTGCTACACCAAGAAGAAACGCAGATGATAAACGGGTATTCATTGGATAAATATATTATACTAGAACTGGCATGTGATTACATTTTCATGCAATTTGGGAGCATAGATCCTGAGAAATCAGTGCCCAGAACAACCACCTCTGGCCGTAATAACGGCCTTGATACGCCTGGGCATTGAGTAAAACAGAGCTTGGATGGCGTGTACAATTGCAGCTGCCCATGCAGCACGATACCACAGTTCATCAAGAGTAGTGACTGGCGTATTGTGACGAGCCAGTTGTTCGGCCACCATTGACCAGACGTTTTGAATTGGTGAGAGATCTGGAGAATGTGCTGGCCAGGGCAGCAGCCGAACATTTTCTGTATCCAGAAAGGCCCGTACCGGACCTGCAACATACGGTCGTGCATTATCCTGCTGAAATGTAGGGTTTCGCAGGGATCAAATGAAGGGTAGAACCACGGGTCGTAACAATATTACGTTCACTGTTCAGAGTGCCGTCAATGCGAACAAGAGGTGACCGAGACGTGTAACCAGTGGCACCCCACACCATCACGCCGGGTGATACGTCAGTATGGCGACGACGGATACACGCTTCAAATGTGCGTTCACCGCGATGTCACCAAATACGAATGCGACCATCATGATGCTATAAACAGAACCTGAATTCATCCGAACAAGTGACGTTTTGCCATGCGTGCACCCAGGTTCGTCGTTGAGTACACCATCGCAGGCGCTCCTGTCTGTGAAGGGTAACCGCAGCCATGGTCGCCGAGCTGATAGTCCATGCTGCTGCACACGTCGTCGAACTGTTCGTGCAGATGGTTGTTGTCTTGCAAACGTCCCCATCTGTTGACTCAGGAATCGAGACGTTGCTGCACGATCCGTTACAGCCATGCGGATAAGATGCCTGTCATCTCGATTGCTAGTGATACGAGGCCGTTGGGATACAGCACGGCGTTCCGTAGTACCCTCCTGAACCCACCGATTCCATATTCTGCTAACAGTCATTGGATCTCGACCAACGCGAGCAGCAGTGTCGCGATACGATAAACCGCAATCGCGATAGGCTACAATCCGACCTTTATCAAAGTCGGAAACGTGATGGTACGCATTTCTCCTCCTTACACGAGGCATCACAACAACGTTTCACCAGGCAACACGGGTCAACTGCTGTTTGTGTATGAGAAATCGGTTGGAAACTTTCCTCATGTGAGCACGTTGTAGGTGTCGTCACCGGCGCCAACCTAGTGTGAATGCTCTGAAAAGCTAACCATTTGCATATCACAGCATCTTCTTCCTGTCGGTTAAATTTCGCGTCTGTAGCACGTCATCTTCGTGGTGTAGCAGTTTTAATGGCCAGTAGTGTATGTGGGGTGTCCGAAGAAGAATGGTCAACACACAGGGATATGACACGATCGATCCTTTCAATCAAATACAAGGGCGTGCTAAAAAGTAATGACTTAGTTTTTTTCGATTCTCAATATTGGTTAACGTATTGCATGTCACGCATACTACTCAGTCGACTATCCTGCTTCGCTGACACAAGTTGCAACCCTCTGTCGCTAGATGGCTTCTAACTGTAGCGTGTAACGTAATCATGTCATTGCGTGAGAGACGCACAGAAAAGTTGAAGCACAATTTCAAAGGGTTTGTCCGCACGTGGAGCACCCTCTCCTTCAGCACGACAATGCCAGACCACACACGAGTGCTGTCACATCTGGAATAAAACGATGCCCTGGGTTCACTACCATCGATCATCCTCCATATAGTACCGACGTGGCCCAATCCAACTGTCACATGTTTCCAAAACTTAAAGAACACCTTCGAGGACTTCACGTTGACAGTGATGAAGTGGTGCAAGCACAGGTAGGGTTGTGGCTCCGTCAGCAAAGTCAGAAATTCTACAGTGACGATATCAACCAACCAGTCTCTCATTGGGAAAAATGTATTTGTCTCCAGGTGCCTGTGTTGATAGATAACGAATGGTTTCCGAGATAGAACACATTTAATGAACATTGTTATTTATTTCCTGTATTGTTCAATTTTATGTCAGGTTTACACGTGTCCAACAGTTAGTAAACGTAGCAACATGCGTTTTACAAAGTATCATTGAAAAATAAGTAATTTTAACACGATATCTTGCACGTCACATTACAGCTGTTGTGCAGTTAACAATAAATTTAGAATACTTCACTGTCAACTTCAGTACATTTGTTCACTCTTGGGGGAACATGTTGTATTGGTTCCCTAATAAGGGCATCAGCGTCCGTTCAGTTCAGTTCATCTCGCATATTCACTTTTCGTTTGTACGTCTCGTATTCCATCCAACCTCATAAACAAAAATCTAATGGCGTAAGTTCTGGAGATCTTGGTAGCCATTTATACGCTTGCGCGCCTCTAGCCCAAAAACAAATATACATTACATGTGTTCTGTCTCGGAAACCATTTGGAGGGAAGTTTCGTGCTTCAGACGAGCATTTCCGTCATATCCCTGAATACTAACCATTTCTCCTGGGACACCCTGTATCTGTAGATAGATCATGGCGATAGAAGAAATTTCCGTTGCCGGAGTCTGCCTTTAAAAAACTGACAACACATAATCGCGTTTTATATGTAGTACATACCGTGCATGTTACAATTTCAGTACGCTATAGAAAATCATAGAAAATATTCACATTGTTATCAGAATATGGAACCCGTGAGGTTACTGTAAAATACCTGAAATTAATTTATTGCCTGCATGGCGCCGACAATGAAATGTGCAGTGGAAAAAATTACAGTGAGAACCCTCTTTGTGATTCCGTAGATTTTCCCGGCGTCTTACGTATATGTTTATGCTCTTCACGGGTATGCTGCCGGATATGATCGTCTTCACTACACTATATTTCGGCGATTCATCTGGCCGCCATCTTCAGGTGCGATCGCTGAGTACACGATCACGCCGTAACTGAATCGAGCATAAACAGAGAACCTTCTTTGTCGTATAAGGGGTTCGGGGATCTTGATCCTAAAGGTGTCAATTTTTCGACAGAGGGTTTCGAAGATGCCTGGACTGTTTACTTTTTGTCTAGTACCACAAGCACATCCGGACTGAACATTCTGAACCTCAACATGAGAGAGCAGTCACTCATAGTGCATGGGTTACAAGGTAATGATTTCAAAATAAAAACATACAATTTGTGAACTGGTTCGCTGAGAATAGTAATTTTTATCTTACCAATGTCTGTTGCATGTTTGGAATACTAGCTTCAAGTGAGTTGAACTCACATAGATATTTGTCCATACGCTGATTCTTCGGGAAGGCGGACTGACATTTTCTATCAAACTATTAACCATTTGCTCGGAATCGTACACATAAGAGTGGGTGACATGTTAAAGGTAATGCGTGTCCTCCACTCTTATGTGTACGACTCCGGGCAAATGGTTAATAGTTTTATAGAAAATGTCAGTCTGCCTTCTCGAAGAATTAGAATATGGACAAGCATCTATATGAGTTATAATATGAAGCTGGCATTCTAAACATTCAGTATACATTTGGTAAGATGAAAATTATCATTCTCAGCGAACCAGTTCACAAATGGTAAGTTTTTATTCTGAAATCACTACCTTGTAACCCATGCACTGCGACAAAGAGGGTTCTCACTGTAATTATTTCCCCTGCACATTTTATTATCGGTTGAAGGTAATTGATAAGCCAAACACGTCTGCAGCTGAAATATCGTAGTGGTAGAGCACTGGATTGTTATCCGGGGAGAGCGTTGTTCAAATCCCCATCAACTGCTAGAAGGGTGACTTAAAAATGACTTCAAAGAGGACACGGCCAGTTTCCTTTGCGAGTATTGTCCAATAAAAACTAGTTTTTCCTCTCTAATGACGTCAAAATTAAGATCTGACCTTCCTCACAAACTCATAGGAGACGCTAGTGTATGAATGCACTCTTCAGCAGACTTAGACCCTAATTTAGGTGAGTTTCATAGTGTTCACTTAGCTCTGTGCTCTGTTATCTGGTGTACGTAACCAGTTATCATTCACTGTTCTTCAGTCTTCTTGACAATTTTCAACGATAATAGAGACCAAATGAATGAGATAAAGTTATTGATGATCTGGATTCGGAAGAATCTTTTTCTCCATCTCAGTTCACGAGAACTCCACAGACTAAATTTCAGAGATTGTTCACGGATATTTTATGAATACTTTGGTACGACTGACTCGTGATCTCCATTGGCTCGTTGCGCAGTAATAGTCTAATTGCGATTTATTCGGTTGCTACCCTAATTACTTTTGTTTATGTGAAAATACCTTCCCAACTGTTAAAAAGCCTGTAATATGCAATCACCAAATCCCACAACCGTCAGATGAAACATGTACACTTTTATCAGTGTGTGCTCAAGTCCGCAGCTCGTGGTCTAGTGGAGCCGGCACGGTAGCTCAGCGTGTTCGGTCAGAGGGTTAGCTGCCCTCTGTAATAAAAAAAAACTGAGTGAATGGATCAATAACGAACTTCAATGGGCGTCAGGGGACGTCCGCCACGAACAATTGCAACGAACTAAAACGAACAAAATGAGATTAAAAAAAAAAAAAAAAGTGGCTAGCGTTGCTGCCTCCGGATCACGGGGTCCCAGCTTCGATTCCGGCCGGGTTGGGGATTTTTCTCTGCCCAGGGGCTGGGTGTTTGTGTTGTCCTTATCATTTCATCATCATCATTCGTGAAAGTGGCTAGATTGGACTGTGAACTACGGCCTCTGATGACCGCGCAGTTGAGCGCCCCACAAATCAAACATCATCATCAAAGTGTGTTCAATCTGTTCGGTTTGTACAGTGAAGCTATACACGAGGTGCATATTCATACTGCTTTGTATCACTGTTAATGTACAATCCCGAAACAGAGCAGTACCGGCTGTAACCTTGAGGCTTTGCCAACAGCAAATGCCGTGAGTGAATGGAAGAAGTTTGTTTCCAACTAAGGCACACGGCGCATACCATCGACGATATGCAGTGTAGTGCAGATATTTGCAGTGTAATACAGGTAGAAAGATATACGAGGGTCAGAAATCAAACGAAGTGCAATTACTCTGTAACGAAACACCGGAGACTATGGGTCTCTTCCACCAAAATGGTTCAAATGGCTCTGAGCACTATGGGAATTAACATCTGAGGTCATCAGTCCGCTAGAACTTAGAACTAATTAAACCTAACTAACCTAAGGACATCACACACATCCATGCCCGAGGCAGGATTCGAACCTGCGACCGTAGCGGTCGCGCGGCTCCAGACTGTAGCGCCTAGAACCGCTCGGCCACTCCGGCCGGCTCTACCCGAGGTGGCAGCTCTGTGCACTAACCTTCGGATTCTGTACACCTCCAAATCACGCACACATTTGGTCGTGTATTCTCCTACAACACTGTGTACGCACAAAAATAAATTTTTCTTTATTTGGTATCCTTTCTGCTTTTGCAGTTTTAATGGTGACCAGTGTAATTTCGGTGACTACGTTAGGCATCCTGTGTATAGCGCGAGCCTTGGCGCTTTCCGCCATATACCGCGACATATTCCGCTACTGTCTTTCACAATTTCTATTGCAGGCATCGGGCTTACTAGATAAGGTTTTGATAAGAACCCATATCCAGAAATGAACCGTTTGGATGTAAAGTAAGTTTGACGACCAGACCACGCTAAAATCTCCGACTTCACGGTACACACATAGCGGAGACAATGAAGACTGTACTACACTTGGTGGCACTCTGTGCTTAGGTTGTGTGCTCCAGTCTAGTCAGTCCGCAGCTCGTGGTCTAGTTGCTAGCGTTGCTGTATCTGGATCACGGGGTCCCGGGTTCGATTCCCGGCCGGGTTGAGGATTTTCTCTGCCCGGGGATTGGGTGTTTGTGTTGTCCCCGTCATTGTATCATCACTGTCATTCGTGAACGTGACTAAAATTGGACTATTTACAGATTGGGACATTGTACGGGCACTGATGACCGCGCAGTTGAGCGCCCTACAAACCAAACATCATCATCATCATCATCCAGTCTATCTACCGGCGAAAGACAACTCAGGCGTCAAGTTGGCGAAGGACATACAGATTAAAATCCCAGGCCACGTCAGGACACGAACTCACGAATCTTTTGTTGAAGTATACTCGCCCTTGCAAGGAACCCCGACGGGTGTGTTCAAATGGCTCTGACCACTATGGGACTTAACATCTATGGTCATCAGTCCGCTAGAACTTAGAACTACTTAAACTTAACGAACCTAAGGACAGCACACAACACCCAGCCATCACGAGGCAGAGAAAATCCCTGACCCCGCCGGGAATCGAACCCGGGAACCCGGGCGTGGGAAGCGAGAACGCTACCGCACGACCACGAGATGCGGGCCCGACGGGTGTGGCAAACTCTTTATCCTCTTCTCTACGAACAATGAGAGGTTTCTGTGTTACTCGTTGAGAGTAGCCAGTTGTGAAAAGTTAATGCCAAACGCCGTAGTATTTGGAAATATGTTGGGATTAGACGGCGAAACGATTACGTCGCGACCTTGCTGTGCGCGCTTTCTCGCTGAATATGCGTCCGGCACGGCGGCCTCGTTTGGATCGCCCTTCCCGTGCAGGATCTTCGGAGGAACACGTCCTCGATACGGGGCTGAGTCAAACACTCGCCACTAGAAAATTTGCAAACTGGATACAAATACGTTCTCTCTGATGAAGTTCCTTTTAGTGGAAGTAGAGGAGTAGTAAATACATCGGTGTTTGTGCATACTGCCCCATTTAGTCGTATATTTAACACTGGTACATTGTTTAGCTCTCTTTACACGCGTCCGTGGAAATGATAGCTAAATCGTGATTGTATTCGGCCCCGACGGCGGTGGGTTTTACGTTCATCACAGAAATTTATCAAGGGAGATGAGCCAGCTTATGCTTCATAATCAGGCAGTATGCCAATGTCCAGCAGGAACTTACAGATCTCTCCACAATTTGGTTTTGAGTTAAGAGCATTGGACAGTGTCCGTAGCATCGGGATGTGACTGTCAGCTTTCACACTCTTCCTTCCTCTCGTTTCTATCTTCATGCTTAGCGCCACAAACACAGTACTACTCACAGGGGTGGACTAAGACCAATCATCTGCTATTATGTAGAGCCACGTTCTGCATCCAAAACAGAATGAATTCCCTGGGATCGATCGCAAACGATGGCCTTGGAGTTTTATGCCATTCGTAGCAAACGAGATTATACGAGGCAGGGCAAAGTGTTATTTCATGCTCAGGTTCATTAATTTAGTTTAGACATTTCCAGTTGGGCGAGAGGGCAGGGGACGTGGGGATTGTGGTAGTGGTTGTGGGGAGGGGGGGGGGGGGAGCTTATTGTCCTCTTGACAACAATACCTGCGGCAGTGAATAGACATTTCTTAAAATTATCTTATAGAATTTACGAGTTATCTTTCCTCGCTCAGTCCGTAACCGCGCGACTGCTACGGTCGCAGGTTCGAATCCTGCCTCGGGCATGGATGTGTGTGATGTCCTTAGGTTATTTAGGTTTAAGTAGTTCTAAGTTCGAGGGGACTGATGACCACAGATGTTAAGTCCCATAGTGCTCAGAGCCAAGTTATCTTTCCTTACGGTGCGGCCATAGCACCCCCGAAATCCAAGATATGGTCGCCCAAACCTTAACAGAACCTCCTCCCTGTTTCACAACTGGAAGAAGACAGTCTTGAATGTACATTTCCGCAGGTATTCATTATGCGCAATACACATCCTTCACTATGGAATAACGTTAAAGACTGGGCAGACCGCTTGATATGATCCGATTGAAAGGTGGTACAGGTTTTGTGTTTATTGTCTAATCGAAGTCTGCTTCTTGCATTTATGTGAGTTGCAAAAAGTTGTCAAGATTAACACTACAATTAATGTCCTGTGTATGTTCCCGTGGTCTCTAGTCATTCGAGGTGCCTTTGAAAAATTGGACGAATGGTATAAGAAAATAAACGAAACCAGAGTTACAACAAAATACCATTACTGGCATTCAAAGTAGCCACGATAAGCTATAGCACGCTTCTGACGTCGGTTGTAAAGCTGTTGGAAACTGTCAGTAAACGCCTCTAGTGAAATTGCTGGAAGCACTGTGATCACACGTTGTTGGAGACCTGTAACGTCTGCCAAGGTCCGCAGACAATAATGCTTACACTGTCTTTGCTTATCGTAAACTCTTCTGCTTTCGTTCTCAAAGACAGCCGGCGCTTATTCGCAAGCATATGTCGCACTCGTGTTATTGCAAAATGGAGCAAGCGCGTTAACATCAAATTTTGCTTCAAATTAGGGGAAACGTTGACGGAGAGTCATGGAATGTTCTTGCAAGTGTACAGTGTTGAAGCAGTGAGCAAAACGTGTGTTTGTGTGGTTTAAACGCCTCAGAGACAGTGTCGAGGATGATCTGCACTCGGGGCAACGCCCACAATCATTCCAGACAACATTAAACGAGTGCGACGGGTGCTTGCAGATGATCGGCGGCTGTCTTTGAGAATTGGAGCAGGAGATCTGAAGATAAGTAAAGACACCGTAAGCACTATGTTCACGAACATTGGTATAGTCGCGGATATCCGACAACGCATGATCTCCGTGCTTCGGGCGATTCCACAAGAAGCGTTTGCTGACTATTTTCACAGCTTTACAATCTATATCAGGAGTGTGTTGTAGTTAATAGTGATTACTTTGAAGGCCAGTAAAAGTATTTTGCTTGTAACTTCTGTTTCCATATTTTCTGAGACCATTCACCGAATTTTTCAAATGCGCCTTATATATTACATGCAGCAGTCATTTTAATGGCTGTGCCCGTCTTGTTAGAAATGACAGGTCTTTTTAATTATGACCTATGTCTATCAGTAAGATTAATTTTTCTCCCGCTACTGATTTTGGGAAACAGGATTCAAATGGCTCTGAGCACTATGGGACTTAACTTCTGAGGTCATCAGTCCCCTAGTACTTAGAACTACTTAAACCTAACTAACCTAAGGACATCACACACATCCATGCCCGAGGAAGGATTCGAACCTGCGACCGTAGCGGTCGCGCGGTTCCAGACTGTAGCGCCTAGAACCGATCAGCCACCCCGGCCGGCGGGAAACAGGGTCTTCCCATGATACTTGTTTGTTGTAACGACGATAGATGCTGTAGCTATACGTACCGCTAATAATCTGATGGCTGTTGTCGTAAGTCTGTATAGCCCGACGTATTGGCAGAACAACACAAACCCATAATAAAAGACGATATAGTACCTTATAGCTAACTCTGGAAAAGAGGTGCGAAAATCAGCCCCTACACATTTTACAAGCGCTAATTACTGACAACTACACGATAGAGTTACACTTTCCACACAACGGATCAGTGTTGGTGGCTGGAAATGGAAATCCATTGTCACTAAGATGTTGCCAACAGAGCAATATGGATTTTTTTATTTCGTTCCAGGCAGAGCCCATTTCTCCAGATGCAGTTTTTCACGCAATGAGACACACAGGACATTGGTTTGTGGTTTGACTTCATTACAAAATATAAAGCATAACTTAACGAGATAAGTGGTCAACAAAATACTGTAGTCTGACAGTCCGGAAATTTTTGTATATACAGGGTGTTACAAAAAGGTACGGCCAAACTTTTAGGAAACATTCCTCACACACAAACAAAGTAAAGATGTTATGTGGACATGTGTCCGGAAACGCTTAATTTCCATGTTAGAGCTCATTTTAGTTTCGTCAGTATGTACTGTACTTCCTCGATTCATCGCCATGATTTCATACGGGATACTCTACCTGTGCTGCTAGAACATGTGCCTTTACAAGTACGACACAACATGTGGTTCATGCACGATGGAGCTCCTGCACATTTCAGTCGAAGTGTTTGTACGCTTCTCAACAACAGATTCGGTGACCGATGGATTGGTAGAGGCGGACCAATTCCATGGCTTCCACGCTCTCCTGACCTCAACCCTCTTGACTTTCATTTATGGGGGCATTTGAAAGCTCTTGTCTACGCAACCCCGGTACCAAATGCAGAGACTCTTCGTGCTTGTATTGTGGACGGCTGTGATACAATACGCCATTCTCCAGGGCTGCATCAGCGCATCAGGGATTCCATGCGACGGAGGGTGGATGCATGTATCCTCGCTAACGGAGGACATTTTGAACATTTCCTGTAACAAAGTGTTTGAAGTCACGCTGGTACGTTCTGTTGCTGTGTGTTTCCATTCCATGATTAATGTGATTTGAAGAGAAGTAATAAAATGAGCTCTAACATGGAAAGTAAGCGTTTCCGGACACATGCCCACGTAATATATTTTCTTTCTTTGTGTATGAGGAATGTTTCCTGAAAGTTTGGCCGTACCTTTTTGTAACACCATATATATATATATATATATATATATATATATATATATATATATATATATAAGAAAGTATCCCCAAATTTTTAAGTTCGCTTTTAACAAAGGCGGGTGAAATGGCAGATACATTTGGCAACGGACCTATTCATACAACTAGCTATTCAAATTTTTAAAATATGATACAGTGTAATTGTTCTTGCATGTTTGCCTTCTTGTGAGCGCCGAGTTGAGAAACCAAGGATGCCGTGGAATCTGTTCCTGAATGTGTACATTGGCGCCATGTCTGTTCTCGAAGTGCGGAGATTAACCAGTCGTTTGAGCCTTTTGGTTATATGGAGAATGCGCCCTACAGTCATTTAAATGTACATGTACTCTCAATAAGCTCATTTGCAATAAAAAACAAGCATCTATTGATACCATTACTTTCTTTTCCTTCTAGAACAGTGTGTCAGTAGAACTATTTTGATAACCTAAAATGCTGACATTTGGATGTCAGTTATATCACACAAGGAATGATCGTGCTATTTGGACCGAAGAATTATCCCGAAATATTGAAACACGTTTCATTCGACCTCTGCACTGATAGTGCTCATTTCTTACTTTATCCTCAAGACGAAGTTCAGAAAAATCAGTTATCAGGATGAAATTACAATTTCTCTATTTACTAGTAGTCTTTTCTGTGTTACATTTTCGTGTTATATAGCCGAATCATTTGATGATGATAATGATGATGTTTGTTTTGCGGGGCGCTCAATTGCGCGGTCATCAGCGCCCGTACAAAATCCCAATTTTTTCACAGTTCAATTTTTCTTCACAGTCCAGTGTAGCCACTCACGACTTATGATGATGATGAGGACAACACAAACACCCAGTCCCCGGGCAGAGAAAATCCCCAACCCGGCCGGGAATCGAACCCGGGACCCGAATCATTTGCGGCGTCTTACTTGATTGGCGTCTCGAAGAATTTACTCACGATGAGCTGTCGCTCCTACCTTAACCCTTTCAGACTCTCTGGCTACAATTGTACACATCAATTTTTACATCGTCTTAGCTTCAACAGTAGTACTTTTTCCCAGTTCAACAGTAGTACTTTTCCCAGTAGAAACTCGAGGTACACTTTTGTGAATGTTCAACCTCTCCATCATGTGCAGATGCAACCAAATGTTGGGCATCACTATGAAAATGTCTGCAAGTCAATGTAGCAGCGCGCAGGAACTCGTGACCTCCAGTTGTTCGCCATATTGCACTGCTGAAGTGAATATTGTTATTATTTTCGTAGTAATTATTGAATGATCATTTTACGGTTTGTTACAGTCTAGAATATTTCGTAATTAGTTATTTTAGTCCATAAAATTGAGCCAAATGTACAAAGTATGTTTTGCAAACAGGTACTTATATTTTGTATAAATTTTCCTTCTAAAATCATTAAAAAATCACCTAAGAGCAATATTACATAAAGAAAAATTTTCCTTCGTCCAAAAAAACGTTCAGATCTGAAAGGGTTAAACACGCAGCATTGTGTCACGTACGATTCGCTGACGAACACGTATATACGGAGTTTATCTGATGTTACACGGAGTTTATCTGATGTTACCTTTCCGTTACTCTTCCTAGCTGGTAAAATAGTCAAAGGGGAGGTATCATTTCATTTTGCTGCAGCTTGTTGTCCTCAGTACGTTTAAAGTGTCAGTTGTGTTTAGAACAGTACCCCGCGTAGTTGTGAGTGCATGAAGCCGGATGTAAGTGAGAGCAAATTGTTAGTGCTCGCATGGAGGGCAATTCCGTAACCGAGGTAGCCAAAGTGTTTAGTGTTTCAAGAGCCACCGTACAGAAGATTTATATCGCATTCACGGAAAGCGGAAAAACATCATCCACTAAGTCACAACGCGGACAACAGTGTGTGTTGAATGATTGTGACAGACGGTCATTGAAGGGGATTGGAACGAAAATAAGGGGACGACAGCTGAAAAAATCACTGCAGAACTGAATGTCGCTCTTGCGAACCCTGTCAGCACCAGAACATCACGAAGGGAGCTCCGTAAGCAGAGAACTCCAGAGAGAGCTGGAATTCCAAAGCCACTCATCAGTGATGCAAATACCTGTAATATGAAAACATGGTGCGGAAGCCATAAAACCTGGAGTGTGGGGCAATGGAAGATAGTCATTTGGTCGGATGAGTCTTATTGCTCACTGTTTCGAACTTCTAGCCGAGTTTACATTGCCATAGTGACGCATGGCGGGGGTTCGGTGATAATTTGGGCAGCCATATCGTAGTATTTATGGGTGTCATAGTTACTCTAGAAGGTCTCATTACTGCCAAGGATTATGTGACCATTTTTTTCTGATCAGGTCCACTCCATGTTAGGATGTGTGTTCCCCAATGGTGATGTTGTGTTCAAAGACGATTGGGCCCCTGTCCACACGTCTCCCATCGTCCAGGATTGGTTTTGTGAGTACGAGGATGAATTATCGCATGTCCCCTGGACACCACAGTAACCAGATTTCAATATTATTGAGCTTTTGTGGTCCACTTTGGGAAGAACGGTGCGTGATCGCTTTCCGCCTCCGCCACTGTTTTGCAGGAAGAATGAAAACCATACAGGTTCTGTATTTATCCACTCAGAGACGACTAGATGTTTTGAATGCCGACGGGTTCCCTGCACCCCATTAGGCATGGTAATATGTTGTGTTTTTGGTGTTTTCATATTTTCCACATCCTCTAAGTAAATGAAATCCTGTTCTGAGTTAAATCTGTAGGTAAACTAAATAATAGTGTAAATTAAGAAGGACTCGCGTGCTAGCTGCGGATGACACGCAGGCGCGTCTTTTGTTCAGTTTCCCAAAGTATGAGAGGGTCAATGTTTAGCGTCTCGCTCTACAGTCTACACGGAGCACTTGCTCATTTCGAGGAAGAAGGGAGAAGGAAGCTATTCCACGGAAATGTTCTAGCAGTCACCTGAGATGGTTCAGGGAAATCACGAGATATTTTAAATCAGTGCGGAAAGGCGGGATTCGTTGGCTACTTGTGTCGAACACGAATCCAAAGTCTGAACTAATGTGCTACATTGCCCGGTAAGGAACATGTAGGGCAGCTGTCAACACCCCACTTCTTCTTTCTGCGAACTAAATGATCTGAGTTGGCTATGAACGGTATGAAAGTGAAACTCATCACCCCATTCCTAACGGAAATAGCCGTTGTAGATGAAGACCACTGTGATGTCGAACCTCAAGGCGTAAAACACATTTTTTTGGAACGTCTGAGGATGTCGAAGAGGTTCATGTGGTCTGTATCCGTTATAATTACCACAGAAAATTAATGTTTCGTGTGAGTAATTCATAGCGGCCTGTACGTTCTGAAAAATGAAATTCATCACGTGAAACAAGTTGTTCCATCTGCTGTAGTTGTTGCACATATTGGTCCATGCTGTCGGTCTTTATTTATACGTACATGGTACATCTAATTTCCTGTATAGTGAAGAGCTTTTGCACAAGGAATTTCACAAGAGTACCTCATGTCTATTTTTGGCAAAGCTTAGTCGAGATTATTTCACAACAGTATTTAACACTAAAGAAGAATTTCTTCTTTCGCGTGTTTGGTTTATGCCAAATAGCTTTGTTTGATTTTTTTATTACAAAGAATGTAACAACTCAGACCTAAGAACCCCAGAACACAATGGAAACTATCTTTCCAGGTAATAAAATGATCCTGTATGTCACCACTAACGCAGCAAAATTTGCTCTCGTTGCTATTGAATTCTCGAATGTGCTCTATTTATTTTCTTGATACGTCGTCAGTAATTAGAAATAATTGTCAATTTTCGTGAACATAAGTTGTAGAACTCCTTTCGCCATACACTTGAAGCCCCCTCTGACATTTTTACTACTGATCACAGACTGTATTTCTCGTAAGTTTTTAGGCATCTACTGCAGCAAAATATTCGCTTGTGCTAGGTATACACGTTTTACACACTGAGGTGATAGAAGTCATGTAATACCTCGAAATATCATGTCGGACCTCTTTTTGCCAGGCGTAATGCAGCAACTCGATGTTACATGGACTCAACAAGTCGTTGGAAGTCCCCTGCTCAAATAATGAGCCTTGCTGCCCCTATAGCCGTCCATAATTGCGAAAGTGTTGCCTGTGCAGGATTTTGTGCACGAACTGACCTCTCAGTTATGTCCCATAAATGTTCGATGGGATTCATATCGGGTGATCTGAGTGGTCAAACCTCTTGCCCGGTCGTTCTTCAAACCAGTGGCGAACAATTGTTGCCTGGTGACATGGCGCATTGTTGTCCATAAAAATTCCATCGTTGTTTGGGAACATGAAGTTCATGAATAGGTTTTCCAGTCAATGATCGGTTCAGTTGGACCGGAGAACCCAGTCTATTCCATGTAAACACAGCCCACGCCATTATGGAACCACGATGAGCTTGCACAGTGCCTTGTTGACAAGTTGGGTCATGGCTTCGTGGATCTGTGCCACACTAGCTCTTCTTACCATCTGAAATCGGGGACACATTTGATTAAACCACGGTTTTGCAGTCGTTTAGTGTTCAGCCGATATGCTGCAGCCGATGCTGTGCTGTTAGCAGAGACACTCGCGTGTGTCATACACTGCCATAGCCCTTTAATGCCAAGTTTAGCACCACTGTGCTAACGAAAACGTTCGTCGTATTCCATCGTTAATTTCAGCGGTTATTGCACGCAGTGTTGCTTGTCCGTTAGCACTAACAGCTCTACGCAAACGCCGCTGCTTTTGGTCGTCAAGTGAAGGCCGTCGGCCACTGCGTTGTCCGCGGTGAGAGATAATGCCTGAAATTTACCATTCTCGGCACCCTCTTGACACTGTGGATCTCGCAGTATTGAATTACCTAACGAACCTAACGATTTCCGAAACTGAATGTCCCATGCCTCTAGCTCCAAAGTCTGTCAATTCCCGTCATGCGGCCATAATCACGTTGTAAGCCTTTTCACATGAATCACGTGAGTACAACTGACAGCTCCTGCTCCTGCTGCTGCTGTAAAAAACTGGCGACATCTGCCAGGTGTGGGGGCAGTGTAAGCAGCGTAGCTGCTGCTCCTGCTTTGACCTCAGGGTTGAACTGTGTTGCCTATCTGGGTTGAGCTGCCCTCAGTGAGCGTCTCTGACTATGGAGACGCTCTAAGCCACAGAACACCAATATACTGACAGCTCCGCGCGCACACGTGAACGAGGATGTCTTCGACTGAAGTGGAAGTACTAGCGCTCGTAGGCGCTTCCCCTTCTGGCTTGACGGGTAGGGGAGGAAAATTCTTGAAGTTTTCGATTGGCTTGACTTTTGTGCGTTGCTTTTTTTGTGATTTTTTATTTTTATTTTTAATATAAGAAAGATTCAAGGATAGTCAGAGGGACAGTAGGAGAAGTGGAAAACGTATGGCCTAAATGGCTGGCCGGTAGGTTTCGACAATGAGCTCCGCCCCGTCTGTTGATGACCTCTCGTTGTTTCGCTACTTAGATTGGGGACTGTAGTGAAGTGGTAGGTTGGTGGGCAGGTTGCCCGTCACTCGCATTTCTGCGAGGCCTGTCAGTAAGCGCCAGTCGTGAGGCGAGAAGATGGGGTGGGAGTTGATTAAGGCTAACTCTTTCTTTGTGACCAAATCCCGCCACATGTATTAAGAGTGGTCGAGGGGGTACGGACGGTGGGGGAGGGGAGGCCTGGCGCAAGGTGGTGTGAAGGGGTACGGGTGGTCCAAGTAGGGGTAAGACTCGTCCTGTAGTGACGCCGCAATCTTCTTGAGGAAGGGCTGCAAGTCATATAAACTTGGGAGTTTTAGGGACAGCCTCTCCTTTGCCGTTGGCTTCTCATCGTGGGAGGAGTCGGTCGGCGCTGCAGCACCGTTGCTTGCAGCTGCCTCCGCAGAGGGGGGCAGCCGTGGCGTCACATCGTCGGTCTCCATTGGCGCCACCTCCTGCATTGCTGCAGGGGGCGGAGCGGCGGATGTCTGCGTGGCGGCATCGACCCCCACCGGCCGATTCACAGGGGAGGCGGCTGCAGGAACCGGCGGCTTCTTCTTGAGAGCTCGCAGCTCTTCACGCAGCTGCTGGAGCTGTCGATGAACAGCTATGAGCTCTTCCTTTAGTGCGGCCCTTTCGGCCGCAAAGGCGGCTTGGAAGCTGGCCACAGCTTGATCGGTGGCGGCTTCGAGGCGGCGCGGCTCGCACCCCTCACCAGGGCTGGGGGGCAGGGCAGCCGACTTGGCGTCAGACACCGCTGGACGTGGAGCGGCTGTCTGGCGGCGAGCTGCCATGCGGTATCTGCAACTGCGTGAGTTTGCAGCGTGTGGACCGCCGCAGTTCACACTCTTACTGGCTGCACCACGTGGTTTGGGGCAGTCGCGCGCTGCCGCGCACTTCAGACACGCGGTAGCGTTCGTGCAACCACTCGCCCTGTGCCCCAACTGCTGGCACTTGTAGCACTGGACGGCGCCTAGTGCCCGCCGTTTGCGTTTCTGTTGCGGCTGGCGTTTGCGGCCGCGGGTGCTCCCCAACGCTTCGACGAGCAGCGCGAGCGCAGCTGTCAACTTGCTTCCCTAGCGTCCATACATTGCGAGACGGAGCGGAGCGGCGTGGAGGTGCATGCGCGACGGCGTCCGGTGCTGCCTTGACCATACTGACAGCTCCGCCAATGCAGTGCCCTTTTATACCTTGTGCACGCGACACTACCGCCATCTGTATTCGTGCATGTTGCTATCCCATGACTTTTGTCACCTCAGTGTAAGTTGTCTGGTAAAGGCATGAGCTCGGATGAAGTAGCAAAGAAGACTATCATCCAAAACTGCAAGAGATAAAACAGGTCGGTGTCTTCACCAGTGTTAAATATGCGACTGAGGTCGAGAAAATTAAAAAGTGACGGAAGTTGATAAAATTGAATTTTCTTATTTTGAGAAGACCGAAGAAGAGATCTGTTTTACTTGCTACGAATATTCAACAGCCAAAATCACATAAATATTAATTTATTTAAAACAACCGGTTTCGACAGATGTTAAGGTCATAAAAGAGATCTGATGATGACAGCAAAGTCTGTCTAAACCGGTTGTTTTAAATAAATAAATATTTATGCGATCTTGGCTATTGAGTATCTTTAGGAAGTTGATAAGCTTGATGAGAATGTAATGTGGATAATTATTTGCCATAATATCCTGTAAAATGTGTTCAGAGAGTGCTACTATTCACAATAGTTTGTTGACTTTCTTAAATTATTTAATGAAGCGACATGAGACAGAAACCCCATCTCCAGGCTACAATCGCAAGCCTGGAGAAGAGGTTTCTACCTCAAAACATATTGCTTCATTAAATAATTTCTGAAAGACAACAAAATCTTGTGACTTGTAGAGCTCTCTGAAAAGGCTTTTCGTAATTCCGAAGCAGTCGGAGTCTGTTAACAGTCAATATGGCTTTAGACTAGATTAGATTCCGTTTTCGTTCCGTAGACCCAAAAAATGAGATGATTCTCGTGGGTGTGGAACATGTCAGAAAGTATAACATAAAAACATAAAACATCTGAATGTAATACTTACTACCCTGATAATTTGTTAGGAGATTATCGAAATAGGTGAATACAGTGCAGTAAACTGGAACAGCTGATATTCACAGAATTAACACGCTGTCAGAATGAAACATTATTATGCACTGTAAATAAATTGATCATACACAAAATACCTAATCTTGACTGTTGTGACCAAGTGCTGTCAAAACTGAACTCTAACAGACATTTTTACTTAATCTGGCTTAACAGTATCTGTTAAGATATTCATCTATAGAGTAGAAGGAGTTGCCTATCAAAAAGGCTTTCAAACTCTGTTTAAACCGTACTTTATCTGAAACCAAGTTTTTAATGGTTGCTGGTAATTTATTGAAAATGTGTGTTCCTGAATATTGGACCCCTTTTGGACCAAGGTAAGTGATTTAAGGTCTTTACGTAGATTGTTCTTATTCCTAGTATTGATACTATGTATTGAGCTATTGGTTGGAAATAGAGATGTATTACTTGCAACAAATTTCATTAAGGAATAAATATACTGAGAAGCAGTGGTTAGAACACAAAGTTCCTTGAACAGGTTTCTACATGATGTACTTGAATTTACACCACAAATGATTCTTATCACACGCTTTTGCACCCTAAAAACTTTTGCTCGGTTTGATGAGTTGCCCCAGAATATGGTCCCATATGACATAATAGAGTGAAAGTAACCAAAGTATGCAAGTTTTTTATGTTTATATCTCCTACATCTGACGTCATTCTCACTGCAAACACAGACTTGTTTAGGCACTTAAGCAATTGTGTGGTATGCCCTTCCCAACTGAATTTATTATCAAGTTGTAATCCCAGAAATTTAACTCTGTCAACCTCTTTGATCTGCATGTCTTCATATGTTATACACATGCTGGAAGAAAATCTCTTACAGGTTTTGAATTGTATATGTGTGTCTTCTCAAAGTTTAATGACTGTGAATTAGCTGTAAACCACTTATTAATGTCAGTGAAAATTTGATTGGAAGCTATTTCTAAATCTGTACTTTATTTGCTACTTATTGCAATGTTTGTATCATTTGCGAACAAAACAAACTTAGAATCTGGCAATGTAACAGATGAGAGATCATGAATGTACACAAGAAAAAGCAATTGACCCAAGATGGAACCTAGAGGAACACCACATGTAATTAATTCCCAGTCAGATGAATACTGACTTCTTACTGCTTACTTTAAATCATACCATTTGTTTCTAGACCCAGTGAGTTGTATGGAGAAACTGCACAGGTGTTGAATGGTGTAATGTGACTGTCGCGATACTCTAGATTAGGCATGGGCAACATTTGGTGACACGCGGGCTGATTCACATAGTACGGTACTTAAGATCGCTGACCAAATCGTCACGAAGCGACAAAGCGCTCTGAGCGCATCGAGTCAAAACTATAACGTCCGTGACTTTAATGTTTATGAGCAACGCACCGATATGAATGGCTACCCCTTTCCCGACATACGACTTCAGCAAATTGTGCCTCAAAACACGTGTTTCTGAGAGAACATTCATTTTAGTTCACCCTTGATGTCTTCCGCGGGACGGATTGAAGCCAGCAGTTTGTGATCGATGTCTGGGTGTGGGAAAAAGTAGCGTTACCAGATGACGCGCGGAACATTGTATTCAATCCCATCTCTGCAGAAGAGGCAAAACAAAGTGCAAAAAATCTGAGAATAACCAGCGATTGGAGTCAGCTTTGTCCCACAGCTCTGATGCCTCGAGCGTCAATTAAAAAGTAATTTTAAGCGGTGAATCGACAAAAACATGTCAGGTAACAGTGAACATTGGTTTCTAACCAGGTGTACTGCTATGCCTAAACACCCCACTGTTTACAAGACGTTATATGCTTTAAAAAATGAGAAACACTAACAGCGGGCAGATCTGAGAAAGAAGAAGTCAATGGTTGCAGTGTCAGGAGAATACGGTGCAGTAGAATTTGATAGCTCAAAGACGTAGCACGTTTGACTGTCACGTTCGGAACGAGGCTTCCCGTAACCTCGTCAGATTTTGGTCATAAGTTCCTGTGAAGTTTTGCGTCCTACGATCAGGATCACCTTGCCCGATGACGGTTGTCTCTTCGCCTCTTTAGGCAGTGGCGAATCCACATGTTTCCACTAATTGCTCTGCTCCTTTGTCTCGTGAACAGTGATACACCCAGCACCAATACACGGTGATCAGGCGCTAAGGAAGTCATCTGGTTTGGCCTGACATAGGGGCAATAAGTCCGCCGCTGTGTTGGTTCAGCGGGCTTTTTGAGCGGGTGTGAGCAGTCGCGGAAGCCAGCAGGCAGTAAATATCGTGCAACTTGTTTGAAACTGATCCACGTGCGATTTTAATTTTTCCACAATCGCTTCGACTGTGATACGCCGGTCTTCCAGCACCTGAGGTTCCACTTCGTCATAGAGATGTGGTCTGTCACTTGGTTCTTCGTCATTCAGACTTTCTTTAACAACATTGAAAGTGACTGGCACTTTGTCATATAATGGTGCACTGTCGATGAGCACAGGATACTTCACTTTATCAGTGGGCTGCACCATTTTGTTTTGGCCTGCTAAAGTATTTTAGAGAACCGATTTCAGTGTGTACCAGGACTGCAGATATGTACGTGCAACACACAACAAATTAATTTTCGAGGCGTTAATTAAAATTATATGACTACCTCTCGTACAACTGCACTTCAGTGCGGAATTTGCAAATTAATAATGTTTAGGTGCGCCAGATGCAGGACTGTAAACAGATTACAGTAAAGTTGTAAAGCTGTCATCAGCCCGAGCACCACAGTGATAGGCTTGGTCTTATTGGACGTAGTACGCCTTTGCTTTCCTCATGACTTATCCATCCAGTTATAGTGGGATTTACCTTTGATGTGGATTGTGAACCACAGTGCAACTCGGCATTTTTCATATTAGTAAACATTGCTAGAGTTTTGAAAAAATTAATGCGTGTTGTTTGAATTTATTGTCGGGAATATCCGATTTTGTGTGTTCATGTTGAGGTCCACAGACCAACTGACCTAGTTCACAACAGCACCACCAGAGTGATCTGTTTGTCCTCTCTCACCCCCTCCCCATTTGGAAATTGGCGGGAAAAGGACTCAGTCTGTGCTGGGTTGTTGGATGGATGTCTTTATTATATTGTTTATTTAAACAATCTGAGTTGCCTTTGATCGATCACTAGGCAGTTGCTCCATCCAGTTTCGTCAATAACTGACAAATGGTTCAAATGGCTCTGAGCACTATGGGACTTAACATATGAGGTCATTAGTCCCCTAGAACTTAGAACTACTTAAACCTAACTAACCTAAGGACATCACACACATCTATACCCGAGGCAGGATTCGAACCTGCGACCGTAGCAGTCGAGCAGTTCCGGACTGAAACGCCTAGAACCGCTCGGCCACCGCGGCCGGCAATAACTGACAGATGTGGAGTGGATATTTTCGCTATTAGTCTAGCACTGGAGAGTGGTAATAATAAGCCTAACCTAACCTTACAGCAAGCTATCACTGAAGTACAGGGGAGTTGCTTCCTGCCAATCTGCAAGTGAATACCTGCTGGAAGTGGAAGAGAAAATCTTCACTATTAGTCTAGCACTGGAGAGTTGCTCCAACCAGTCTAGTCTACAGCCTTACATGTTCCTTAAATCCAACAAAGCCCCCTCTGACACCTCTTCCTATCCTCCCATCTGCCTCACCTCTGTTTTCAGTAAGGTCTTCGAATGCATCGTCTCCCGACGTATTCGTCACCACCTCAACCAGCACCACCTCGTTCCCCTTACCCAGTGTTGCTTCCGGCCCTCCTTCTCCACCGACGATCAGCTCCTTAACTTTGCCAATCTTCTTTCCTTCCAACTTAACTCCCGTCATTCTGCTATCTTTGTTCCCTCGACCACCAGGATGCCTATGACTGTGTATGTCGTCCTGGGCTTCTCTTTAAACTCCAGACCTACGCCCCTACTATCAATTCAATTTTGTCTGCCTCACCGCTTCCTTCCTCTCCCCTCGTCCCTCCTATGTCAATATCCACAATACCACCTCCCGTACATTTTATCCCACCATGGGTGTGCCCCAAGGCTCCGACCTTTCCCCTCTCCTCTATCTCCTGTATACTGCAGATATGCCCACACCTCCACCACCTGTTCACCTCCTCCAATCTGCAGATGACACCACCTTCCTGGCCCTCTATCCTACCCTTGAATTGTCCCAACGTGCCTTTCAAACCTACCTCAACCAGTTCACTGTTTGATGCAATCAGTGGCTCCTTCGTATCAACTCTTCCAAGACCCAGGCAGTCATCATAGGATGTACCACCCCCTGCTTCTGGCTCCACAATTTGTACCTTACCATTTATGGTCATCCTATCCAACGCACTCCTTCCTGAAATACCTTGGCCTCACTCTTGACTGTCATCTCACCTGGACTCCCCGCCTCCTTATGATCCAACACAAAGCCCACAACAGACTCTGCCTCCTGAAACTCCTTTCCAGCTGGACATAGGGACTGCATCCTACCACCATCCTTCACACTTACAAATCCTTGATCTGTCCCATCCTTTGATATACCAGCATTGCCTGGATTTCCAACCCACCCAGATTCTATAAAGCTCTCCAAATCCTCGAACGCCATTGACTCTGCCTCGCTTTCCATATCTGCCTCCTGTCCCCCACATGGATCCTATATGACCTCCTCCCCTTCCCTCATCTTCTCCTTTTCCTCAAACACATCCGAATCCTGTACATCATCCGCAGACTTGCTCCCCCTGACCCCCTGATGTCTTGTATAATCTCTACCCCCCCACCCCCTCCACCTGTTGCCGCACCTATACCGTTGTCCCACTCACAACTAGCAGTTACTGACAAAACTAGATAGAGCTATGGTCTAGTGATCGATCAATGGCAACTTAAATTATTTAAATAACCAGTATTCTGCACTGTGCACAAAATAATAAAGATTTACACCCGTCCTATCCAGCAGCTCAGCCAGAGCCAATGCCAATACCTCCCTTTGGTGGTGATGTTGTAAACTAGGTCAGTTGGTCTCCGGACTTCAAGGTGAGCACACAAAATCTCAGAGTATGGCCAATAAATTTGAATTTCCCGCAATTTTTTAAATTTACCACCATAATTTCAATTTCCCAACATTTAATGGGGGGGGGGGGAGGGGGGGGGGAAGGGAAGGGACGGAACGGAACGGAACGGAACTGCCGGCTGGGGAAAACCCATGCCACCATCAGGTCGGCCCCTGAATGTATGCAACCCACACTGACAAAATGTGCTGGTACCCTACTACTATTGCTAAGTTTGAAAACGTCGTCTCTTATGGTTAGAAATTACTATCTAAGATACTTAAATAATACAGTAAATTAAACCTTATGAAATACTAGTATTCATGGAATGTGATGTAGTGAAGAAGTGCTGAAGCAAGTGGAACTTGCAGTGGCTAGAAGCACATTAAAACGTTCACCAATGCTACAAAGAGCGCAGCACCAACCAGAGCTCATCCAGGTGGAAATAACAGCTCATAATCAACCTTCTGGGGCTACCTCCCTACTAGAAATACTCCATTCTCCCCTACACAAGTCATGACCTGCACCTGAATAGGAGAGGGAAGGATAGATTAGCTGAGCATCTTGAGAAAATGTAAGGGGGGCCAGAAGCAAACAATCCGTGTGATTACTGGAGTCAAAGAGGCACATTTTTTTATGTTAGTCAGGTTATAGACCAATAGTCTTGAAAGAAATTATAACAGATTAAGACTGTTATATATATTGATTGATTGATGAGACGATACGGAACAAAAAACGTCCAATGAACTTATATCTGGAAATGAATGGATTCCATGCTTCCTGGATTTCATTCACTACTTCTTTTAACAGTTCCACTCCCTCTGACGTCATGTGGCCCAACCTCCGACAGCACTCTGGAACCAAGATCCATTCCCCAATTTCCAGCCGAACAGTAGCAGATTATGTTATCGTGGACCCTATTGCTATCTCCAACACCTTGGGCCGCTATTCTGCGGAAATTTCGAGCTCCTCCCACTATCACCCTGCCTTCCTCCATTGGAAACGAGCGGAGGAGGCACGGACGATGCCCTTCTCTTCTCAGAATCGTGAGTGTTACAGTGCCGCCTTTACTATGAGGAAGCTAGATCATGCTCTCAGTTTATCCCGATCCTGCGCCCCAGGGCGAGCCTGTTCACATTCAGTTGTTGCAGCACCTTTCTCTTGAGGACAAGCACTTTCTGCCTAATACGTACAACCGCTTCTAGGCAGAGGGCGCGTTTCCTAGATGCTGGCATGAAGCCACTGTCATACCCATACCTAAGCCCGGCAAGGACAAAGACCTTCTCTCTAGCTCCATCTCTCTCACCAGCTGTGTTTTCAAGGCGATGTAATGGATGATTCATGCCCGGCTGGTATGGTGGATCGGTTCGCAATTTACTAACCACTGCGCAGTGTGGTTTTCGAGCGCGCCGTTCTGCAGTTGGCCATCTCGTCACTTTGTCCACTCATGTCATGAATCGTTTTCTGTGGAAATCCCAGACTTTGGCCGTGTTTTTCTATTTGGAGAAAGCCTACGACACCTGTTGGAGGACTGATATCCTCCGTACTCTCTACACATGGGGCTTCCGTGGCCGTCTGCCTCGTTTCTTTCAGGAATTTTTAACAGACCAAGCTTTCGAGGTACGTGTGGGTTTTGCCTTGTCGGGCACCTTTATGCAGGAAAACGGTGTGCATCAGGTTTCTGTCCTGAGCGTCATCCTCTTTGCTATCGCCATTGGACCTGTAATGGCCAGTCTTCTGCCAGGCATCTCCAGCTCCTTTTTTGTTGATGATTTTGCCATCTATTGCAGTTCTCCTTGGACCTATCTCATTGAGCGGCATCTTCAGCGATGTCTCGATCGTCTTTATTCTAGGAGCATCAACAATGGCTTTAATTTTTCCACTGACAAATCCGTTTGTATGAATTTCTGGTTGCGCAATAGGTTTCTCCCGCCATCTTTATACCCTGGTCCTGTTGCTCTTCCATTCGTTGAAACTATGAAATCCCTGGGGCTCATGCTCGATAGGAAACTCTCTTGGTCCTCCCATGTGTCTTACCTGGTTTCCCACTGTATGCGGCCCCTCAGTGTCTTATGTGTCTTCAATAGTACTTCCTGGGGTGCACATAGAACCACTCTCCTCCATTTGTACCGGTCCCTTGTGTGTTCGAAACTAGAATGTGGGTGCTTTGTTATGCATCTGCACGCCCATCCCTCTTACACCGTCTCAATACCATCCACCATCACGGCATCCGTTTGGCCTCTGGCGCCTATTGCAGTAGCCCAGTCGTCCAGTTTCACGACCTTCGCATGGAACTTCATGATAATACCTTTGTGTACAATGATGGCTCTCAGTCTGACCGCGGTGTCGGGTGTGTCTTCATCACTGGCGCCAGCGTTTTTCAGTATCGGCTCCCGGCACACTGCTCAGTGTTTACTGCAGAGCTCTTCACCCTGTATCAGGCCACTGAGTACATGTGGCGACACAGGCTTTTCAATTGTGTCATCTGCTCAAACTCTCTCAGCGCCCTCCAAAGCCTCTGTGCGCTGTGCAATGGGTCCAAGAAAACTGTCACTTGCTCACTCTTAATGGAGCCACTGTGATGTTTATGTGGGTTCCTGGCCATGTCGGTCTGACAGGAAACGAGATTGCTGATGCTGCTGCCAATGCTGTAGTCCTCATACATCAGCCCTCTAGTTCTTGTATTCCCTCCTTTGATCTCTGTGTTGCCGTCTGTCAGGAGGTGGTGTCACTTTGGCATCACTACTGGACCTCCCTTGATGGGAATAAGCTTCGGGTTATTAAGCCCCTCCCAGCAGCTTGGACGACCTCGTCTCGGACCTCCCGGCGCGAGGAGGTCATTTTAATTAGGTTGCGTTTTGAGCACTGCCTTTTTAGCCATCTCCATTTGTTAAGTGGTGCGATGTCCTTAGGTTAGTTAGGCTTAAGTAGTTCTAAGTTCTAGGGGACTGATGACCTCAGAAGTTAAGTCCCATAGTGCTCAGAACCATGTTAAGTGGTGCTCCCCCACCATTTTGTGCACAACGTTTAACTGTCCACCATTTCCTGACGGGATGCCCATTTTTAATCGTTTATGTCCCCGTTTGGGTTTGACATCTGAGTTATCGGCCGTTTTAGAGAACGACGCGTGGGCTGTCAACCGCGTTTTACTTTTTATACGTCGTAGCAAAATGGCGAAGGCCATTTAATTTTTAGTTCTGGACCTCCGTTCCTCTATAACGTATGTTATAGTCCTTTCTCCATGTCCCTGTTTTGAGCTGTCTTATCTTCCGTCGACTGGGCTTGACGTATAGTCGTTTTTAACTCCTCTCTTTGTCTTCGTGTTTCACAGTTTTGACATCGGCGCGTATGACACTAGTTGTTTTTGCGCCCTAAAACAAAACAAACAAACAACACCGATGCTGATGATTCGCTGTCACCATACCTTGGGGCTTCTGCATACTATCTCACAGATGACTGTTATGAATGCTGAAGGTACCACTCCGCGTAAAGGTGGTTCAAATGGTTCAGAGCACTATGGGACTTAACATCCATGGTCATCAGTCCCCTATAACTTAGAACTACTTAAACCTAACTAACCTAAGGACATCACACAACACCCACTCATCACGAGGCAGAGAAAATCCCTGACCCCGCCGGGAATCGAACCCGGGAACCCGGGCGCGGGAAGCGAGAACGCTACCGCACGACCACGAGCTGCGGACCTTATAGGTGGCCTTATTTGTGAATAGAATGGATGACACAAATCCCGGAATCGTGGTTGCATGGTGAAGAAACCAGTGACAAAACTACCCCCAATGTGGAATGTCTATCACTAGTAAGCCCTGCACACGCTGTAAGTGATAAGGGTAGGAACAATTGTCATGGAGAATGTTCCACGCGGTCGTCTGGCTTACCCTGTACTGGTGGGCCAACTGCCTGGTACCAAAACGGCGATCGCCTTCCCCAGTGTTGATCACGTTTTCCTCCAAGTCTGTTGTTCGAACATTTCGGGTACGTCCTTCATGATTTCCTGCTTCCTGAAACGATCCTGTCTCAGAAAAATGGCGAAACACTGTTGCATGCTGTGGTTGCCGTCTGCGGGGATAGGTCTCCTGATACAACCTTGCTGCCTGCCGCTCGTTGCCATTTGCCTTTCCGTAAGTAATCATCATGTCGGCAAGCTCTCGTTTCAAATAAGGAATCATTGTGTAAAACGCTGTACCACATCTACTACAAGGTGAGTCGGACACAACATTACCAATTACTGTGGCACAAGAGGGCGCTAGGGCATGACGTATAAGGAGCAGTACCATCCTCTAGGAGGAAACCATGCATTGTAACTGCGGCTACATGGTACAGCACGTATTAGACTACAGTCTCTGTAACAAAGTGCGACTGAATAAATGATCTCTAGCATGGAAACCATGCATTTCTGGACGTAAGTTAATTAAATCTTTTTTATTGCATATTCTCTCATCGATAAATCACTAGAGTTCGTACACGGTGGAAAAAATAAACCTGTATATATAAAATTCCCAAAAAAATAAAATTAGTTTGTTTCACCACTTTACTATGGGGCTGAAAAATAAGATAAATGAGCTTCTTGGATGCCTAGAAGATGTGGAAAATTGTTAAGTGTTAGATGTTTTGTGCCTTTCTGAATGCCATGTAACAACATGTTAAATATCAGAAATTGTAGACAAGCAGCATTTTCGTGTATAGATAACATGGAAAAATAGAGGGGTTGCAACATATGCAAAAGTTGGACATAAAGTCAAAAATATTGAAAGATGCAGTTTTTATATAGATGAGCACCTAGAAGAATTTGCTTGTGAATTGTTACTGAAGAATACTTCTCCTGTAACAGTCCAAAGCTCTAATCTAATGTCAGTAGTCAGTTTTCTAGCTCAAGTGCAGCAAGGTAGTGGGACACTGATTGATAACGTTATAATTTTACAGACAGTGCTCTTGTTGAAGCAATTAATGTATACCAAGGTGTTAGTGCACTAACTGAACATGATGCACACTTAATGGAAATAAACAATGTAGCACCTTACAGCTCTGAGGCTAGTACAAGGCAGTGCGACTTATTAATGACAAGAGGGTTCAATGTGTTAAGAATAAGTTAAAAGAGGTGGTGCAAGATTAGGTATATATAGAAAGAGATGCTAATATAAAATTCAGTATGTTCCACAGTAGATTTGGGTCAGTATTTGAAAATAGCTTTCCAAAAAGTTATCGAGAAAGTCAACTAAAAAAAAAACAAGTAATCCATAGATAAATAAAGGGATTAAAATATGACTTGCAACGAATATTCGGCTATTATTTGGTATTCGTCCTATTCGGCTACTTTCATCCTATTCGGGCGAATACCGAATATTTACGTACAATTCGTTTGAATACCGAATACGCAAGTAAAATTTTTGTTGTAGTCAGATAATTGGTAAAATGAAAATATTGGTATATTTTATAATAATAACGTATTTTTCTTGTAAACATTAATGCAGTCATAGGTACACGAGCAACTTCCGTATTATAAAAATTAGCATAAAACTAGGTATCAAAGCAAATAAATTTATGTATTCTGCGGGCACTTTTTTAAAATAATAAATGCCTATGCACCTGAATTCACGTAACTGAAATTTAAAAGTGAAAGATTATGATGCAAAAAGACTAATTTTTCTACATTTTTGGGCACTAGTTTACTCCTTTTCTTCACGTAGACACTCCCAGTTTGAGAAGCAAGACGCTTTGAATAAACACTACTTTCTGGCGTTGGCAAATGTTTTGCTGCAAGATTTACCAAACAAGGAAATTAATGTTTTCTTACTTGCCACCATGTATATGGATTGTCATGTCGTGACACGTTCTTAATACTTAAATAAAGATTTCTTTCAGTTGCAACTGCATTTTTTTCTTTCAGCGACCCAGTATGAGCTGTGTTTTTGTTTTCTGACCCACTTCTTCGAAGCAATCCGTAAAAGATAAGTGAATAGTCTGGCTTGGACTCTGCTCCTGCGTTCTCATCCTCTTGGCCCGAACAGGAGACGAATTCGGGCTATCGTCCCTACTTGTTTCACAATTCATCTTTAGGCTATCGATCAAAACATACCGCCATACTTTTTCTCTTGCAGTTCACTCGTGAAAATATTCATTTTAAAGCGTGGGACTAAAGCGGTAGACACCAAATAATTTTTACTTCTAGTGATGTCTTCAAATCGTTCTTGCACCCTTGTTGTATGACAAGCCTCACATGGCTTAATTTTGATGTCAGCTCTGATATGCTCGTTTTGTCGCAATATCGCATTAATGTAATAACATACGGAATAATTTCAGAAATGCAAGCGTGTCCTGAACTTGCAATTTTTGTTATTTCCTCGAATGCTTGTAATAATTTCGAAATTTGCTCTAAAACTCCAATTGCGCAGTAGTTAGACTGGCAGTAACACACTCCGTGAGATAGAGTGAAATGGCTCGAACTTGTTCCGTTAGGCTTGCAAGCATATAATACGGTAGATGGAATTCCACCGCGTACTGACATCTTGCACCAATTCATGCTGAGGGAGGTCCAAATCTTTTGGGACAGAATTCAGTTTTTCCTGTGCAGTGCCAGAATGATTAAAATGATTTTCAATCCTCCTAGCTGGTGCTGTCATTTGAGTCACATTTGTACTGAACCTTCACACTATTGTAAGCAATTAATTGAAGAGTATGAATGAAACATCTCATTGAGGGAAACTCTGCATTACCAACAGCTTTTACTATGTTTCGTCCATTGTAATGAATAACGACATGAATTTTTGCCAGCTGGATGTCCCATAAACTTGCATGTCCTGTAAACTAATCGCTATGTTTTCTGCTGTATGTTGTCCCTCAAAATGCTTGATTCTCAATACTGTATGTTTGACATTGAATTCACGATCAATAAAGTGCGAAGTGAAACGTAAAAATATGTTTTGTTTATGTAAGCACGTTCACATGTCGGATGTCATGGAAGTATAATTGGTCTCTAAAAGTAACCTTTTAATTGTCTCTGCCACCTTAGGATATATTTCTGGAATTATTTTGTCAGAAAAGTAAGGGCGGCTTAGTATTTTATACGGTGGAAAAGCGCTATTAATCAGTCTTCTAAAACCAGCCCTTTCTATTATGTTTATTGCCTCATTGTCAAGTGCTATCATTTCGGCAATTAAGAGATGGTATTCTGTAGCGTTGGTATCGTTAATATCCCATGGTTTACGTATTTCAGCTCGTTCTTCAAGACTCGGCTCCTTTTTTGATGTCTATGGTGTACTTACATCTGTATCTTGATTTCCAGTTTCATGCCCCTTAGGAAGCGCAGGCTGCAATTTACGATGTTTGTCTCTGTGTGTATTTTTCAAACGATTTATCATTCCTGATGTAGTCACATTCTTTCCAATGTCACCACGAGAAATTTTTATTTCGCACAATTTACACACAACACTTTTCGGATTATTTTCATCGCCCTCGAACTTTTTTTAGGAGCTATAATCGATTATTATTAGTTAGAACTTGCCCAATTTCACTTTTAAACAAGTCAAAGCGTAGAGAGTACGACACAAGTTTTTCCGCCACGCGCCAGCCGAATACCGTTGCATAATACCTATTTCACTGCAAGTCTGATTAAAATCCCATGTAACAGGAAAAGGGAAATTTATACTAAGGCCAGAACACGCTAAGATCCGACACTTGACTTCTACAGAAAATACTGTAATATTTTAAGAAAGGTCATTAAAATGTCCAGATATATTCACTGCCTCATAGGAATTGACAATGCAGATAATACGATTAAAACTATATAGGATATTGTGAAACAGGATACAGGACAGTCTGACAGTATACAAGATAGTATAATAAACTACGAGGGTTGCCCAGAAAGTAGTGCACCGCATGTTTTTTCTTCAACAATTCTTTATTGAACATAATGAGAATTACACAAACTAAAGAATGTTGTTTCATCTACACGCCCCATTTTTCTACGTTATCGCCATCCCGTTCTGTAGCTTTCCTCCAGCGCGAATCTAGGGCGAGTATGCCCTGTCGGTACCAATCCTTGTCCTGGTGACGCAGCCAGTGCTTCACTGTGTGAATCACGTCTTCATCATCCTCAAAATGTCTTCCATGAATGGCATCCTTTAATGGCCGGAACAAGTGGAAGTCCGAGGAGGCTAGGTCAGGACCGTAGGGCGGAAGGGGTAACACTGTCCAATCCTCTTTTGCGATGTGTTTAGCAGTCCTCAGACTTCCGTGGTGCCGAGCGTTATCGTGTTGCAGCAAAACATCTCCTGGGTTGCTGTTGTACCGAAGTCGCCAGAAGCGCGTCCTGAGTTTTGTTAATATGTTGACATATGCTTCTGAATTAATGGTACCGCCTCTTGGCATCGCATCATTGAGAATCACACCTTCTCAGTCCAACAACACAGTGATCATGACCTTACTGGCGGAAGTAGTTGCTTTGAATTTTTTCTTCTGTGGGGAGTGGGAATGGCGCCATTCCATCGACTGTCGTTTTGTTTCGTGCTCAAAATGGTGAACCCAGGTTTCATCACCTGTCACAATCCGGGACAAGAAGGCCTTCCCCTCAGCTTCAAAACGTTGCAATAAATCAAGACAAACGTTTTTTCTGTGCCATTTGTAATCCACCGTTAGACACCGCGGGACCCATCTTGCACACACTTGTGAATGTCCAAGGGTGCAGATAATTGCATCCACACTTCCTTTGCTGATTTACAGGTGCAGCGCCAGCTGCCGAGTCGTAATGCGTCTGTCTTCGCGAATGACAACATCAGCTTGCTGCAACATGGCAGGTGTGACAGCCATGGGTGGTCTCCCCGACCGCTGCAAATCGTGGAGCTCCGCCGAACCGCCTTCTTGATGACCTCACCCTTCGTCCCCAGCGACTAACTACTTCTGTCGACAGCAGATGCTCCATAGACTTTGCGCAAGCGTTTGTGAATATTCCCCACAGTTTCTTTCTCTGCAGTGACAAATTCACTGACGGCACGTTGCTTGTAACGTACGTCATCTACAGACGCCATTTTGAAACTGCCCTGCAGCTACGCTATCCTTCGGAAGTGACGGAAACTTGGCGCGCTCACTCAGGAGATTTCAGGTACTACATACTTAACGTTTCGCATTCGTAGCACTGTTTTCGGCTGAGAAAAAAAATGCGGTGCATTACTTTCTGGGCAACCCTCGTAAATGAAAATGTGACGGCTAATTCACTTGAACTTCAGAAGGGTTGCCCGATCGAGAATGCTATTTACACATTCACTATCCAAATACTACAGCCCTCAAATATAAAATATCGCTAGTTGGTATTTTGTGATAGTTCCAAGGCATGTGATTCTACATATCATATTACTCTCTTGGAAAATCTTAAGTTTAACTTTACACACAACTGGTCAGAATCATACTTAACAAACAGAATGCAAAGAGTTGTGCTGAATAATTGAAACAATGTTGGAAGGAGAACAAACTTTAATAGTTTGACTTAGCACTAATAAGGAAACGGTCCAGTTCGACTTTTCGAAAGCTACCCTGAAATATTTTAGATAAGAAGAATACACTGAAAGAAATACACCTTGGAGTCCTGTGGCTCCCCCCTCCTGCTTTCTGCCTGCCTTTACACGCTTGCCGCTTCTACCCTCGGACCACAGCCTGATTGGGCGCATCTGATCCAGAGCTGTTAGCAGCGGGGTGCTTGTCTCGCGGCCTTGTGGTGTTGCTGGCGCTGACGCCAGCCGCTCCTTGTGCTAACAGCAGCGTCTTCTACGCCTGGCTGCCTGCTGTTTACGTCATGTGGGCACTATTATCCTGGGCAACGACACAACGGATATACTTTGAAGAATAAATGAATGGTTTTCCCGCGCTGTGTCTCTGACGTCTCATCGGGCATCTAACAGGCACCCACTCACCACCCCACTGCAACCTTCACCTCGGGTGGTGATATTCCCTTATCCTGTCCTCGTTCTTCCTCAATTCCACCACCAACCGTAGCGGCCTGTCAGCTTGGTCGTTACAACGCGTTTAACATTTTCTGCGGAATGGCGCTTATTTCACTGCGAATGGCAGTCTTAAGTTCGTCAAATGTCTGCAAACGATTGGCAAAGACACTTTCCTTCACAGAACCCCAGAGAAAATAGCTGGAGCTGTGAAATCTATAGAACGTGACGGCTACATCACATCACTTTGGCAGGGTATCACACGGTTTGGAAACATCTAGCGGGGTATTGTCATACTTTGGCGTTCTGTGTGAGCATTTGAAACCAAATGTTATTCAGCGTCCCTCTTGTCTACAATCCTGCATTGAGGAAATTATGTGCAGTAGCGGTGAGCATACACCATTGCTTCAAGTCCAGCTTCATCCTGTATGTGGACCAATAATCCCAGTCGTGCCAACTGCACACCGTGCTACAACTTTTGAAATAGCGTGTGGCTTTTCGTATAAACGTCGTGGATTCTCCTGGAAACAGTACTAGAAGTTTTGTTGTTTACCAATGTATCCAATCACGAAAAAGTTTGCTTCATCGGACGTCAGCAATTGTTGGAGAAACAGTGGTTCTCAGTTAATCAGTCATGAAACTGGCAAGTGTTTTTGGCTCGACAGCGTCTCTAAACTTCTGAACCATCTGCAGTTTGTACAGATAAAATCGTCAAGTAATTGATCCAATGAATGTCGCGACCATCAATGCTAGTACATGCCGGCAGGCTGAAGTGACACGTGCGCTCTTTCCAGATTCTCACACGTTTGAACATTGATTTCCCGCCTGATGACTGTCAGTTCAAAACACAACCAGTGGCATCCCACCGCGCACCCACTGTTTAATCCACCTAAGAATATTGGTGCGTCTCGGGTACAACTAAATGGCGATCATTACTGTTCCGTCGCAATGCCAGGTGAGCCTCCGTGACAGAATCAGTTATTAAGGCGTCCATCGTCGCAGTTCACGTCTGCAAAGACCACGGCTCCGCGGATTTCTTATTGCCCGATTCCGTTCTATTCAATGAAGTGCGCATGCGCAGCATTCAACGCACGCTTTGTCAGGGTTGCCAGTCGCAGTTGGTTTTGATACATTACACGCTACCATGCTGTTAATTTCACTTATGGATGTTGCGTGAATATTTCACAGAAAAATTCAAAATAATTGTTCAGTAAATGCTACGGAAATCTGTAATTTAGTCAACGTACCAAGAATATGCCCAGCTATGTTGCATTAAAACGTGGTCCTGGTCGACCTCTACGTTCATGGATTATCGAATGTAAATTATGAGTACGACTTCAACAGACGTAAATTCAGGCTAAGCGCAAGCCTAAGATCAGAACTCCGGTGTACCGAACGGAGTAAAACGATTTACTAAATTTTAATATCCGCGGATAAGGATGTGGTACAGATGCAGATAGAATTTTTATTTTCCGCGCAGGCCTCTGTGTATGGGAATGTTTATATATCTGATTAGTCAGTTCACATTCTTCTTTTCGCAGATGAAATTATTTAACAAGTTTCATAACTGTTGCGTAACGCCCCTTTGTAGGTCATTACATTCGCCAATAACATTTTTTTCTCAGAAGGCACGCGTCTGCATGCCTCTAGCCGGCATAAGCACAACGCTGATTTTCTGGTCCGACAACATTCGCAGGCCCACCCGTGGACAGTCTGTCGGTGGCTTTCTTTGTCCCAGTCCTGACAGCCAAACCACCCGCCTGTATATTACTGTTATTATTGTATTATAAAATTTTATATAATTCGTTTACAACAGCATGTAATGCATCGCTTCAGCTTCCAAGAAATTATGTTTATGATAAATGCATAAAGTGAAAAGCATTTGAACATAATCTATATCATAAAATTGTTTAAAGAATCGCAATAGCAACAGACTTCCACAGCTTGGATAACTTCATAATTTATACGATATAAAATAGAAATGTCCACTCACCTTTATCGGTATTTCACTTAGCACTAGCAAGGAAACGTTTCCGTCCGACATATCGAAACCTGCCCTGAAATGTTATAGACAAAAAGAATACACCACAAGAAACACATTGTCAAAATTCAAGCTGCTAAGACATGCAAGTGTATGAAAATAAAAATGTTGAAAACTGCCAAATTCGAAGCTCACCAGGCGGTTTGAGGAATGTACACCCTACCGTAGCTGTAGCAGACCTATTACTCCTTGCCCAAGGAGTAATTCAGCCAGTTCCCGCGCCCGGGTTCCCGGGTTCGATTCCCGGCGGGTCAGGGATTTTCTCTGCCTCGTGATGACTGGGTGTTGTGTGATGTCCTTAGGTTAGTTAGGTTTAAGTGGTTCTAAGTTCTAGGGGACTAATGACCATAGATGTTAAGTCCCATAGTGCTCAGAGCCATCTGAACCATCCAATTCAGCCAATTTCAGAAAGATATTTTTATTATTGCGCCCGCAGTCCATTCGCTTAGCTTGAGATACACACTAATAAAGATATCTTTCCGAAATTTGGCTGAGTTATTCCTCGGACATGTCCGCAAGGTGTATCAACCTATTTTTTATATTAATTTATTCGTTAGTTACTACAAAAAAGTGGCCAAAAACACGCGACACAACTACATCTTTGTGTCAAAGGTCCGTCATTTTATTATTTTTCCATATTTCAAAAAACTGTGCAATTACTCCGTGCGCAAAATCTACTGACTAAGAAAATTGTTAGTTTTATTATTTCAGATAGAGCCGCGCGGTCTCAATCGTCTTGTCACGGTTTGCGCGGCTCCCCCCTTCGGAAGTTCGAGTCCTCCCTCGGGCATGGGTGTGTGTGTGTCGTCCTTAGCGTAAGTTAGTTTAAGTTAGATTAAATAGTGTGTAAAAGTAGGGACCGATGACCTCAGCAGTTTGGTCCCATAAGACCTTACCACAAATTTCTAAATTTTCAGATAGTATTTGCAGTCTGCAGGATTTCCGTTCTGACGCACCTCATTCTGGACAGAGAAAATTTAGGTCCTCAGATGGGGAGCTTAATGATGACTTAATTTCTTTAAAAAATCGGAAAATGTTCTACAAGGATCAAAAAGTAATGTTCAGAAACATTTGCGTTGATTGCTACATTAGTTTTTCCTCAAAAAATCGTAAAAGTCGCTTATTTCTTAGGATGACTGAGGAGAATGGAGCCTTAAGTACCGCTAGGAGAATTGGCATTTTGCAAGGTACCCAAATTCATATATCCCTTGCATGCAGTTCTCTTCGCAATGTTCAGTCGGTACCTTACGGTAATGGACACACATTCACTGACAGCAGCAATTCCCGACGGGCTTGTTATTGACAAAGCGTGACACTTGTCTCCAGTGCCTGTCAGTTACGGTCTTTTTACCACCACTGTTCTTATGCTGCAAGTAGAACCCATTCCTTGTTGACAGTTTTGACGGTCCTTGTCAATACACCAACAAATCGGGCAACTTAATTCGCGGTGTGATAATGGGTACGTCCAAACACGATAGCTCCTCTACTATCCGATAGTGGAAAAATCCTAAGTAGTTTCATTGTATAGTAACTTCAGCCATAACAGCTTATTTACAACCTACGATCTTCCCATAGGCGCGTATGTAAAACCTCTTAAGAGCCTTCCTCAAACCAACGTCCGAGCTACAAACGAATCTCGCTCTGCGGTCCCAACTCGAGTTACGCCTAGGCATTCGTCTGTAAACTGGTCATGCCCCCAGTGAACACTTCTGTATGCCCGCAGCATAGCACTGGCGGAAGCTGGGAGGCTGGCGCGTAATGCAAGTAAATGTTCACTACTGGGTAAGTACTATTGTACAACAACAGTAGCAAGTCACAAGTATTTCACAAACTCATTTGAACGACGATCTTAATTTGCAGCGACGAAAACTTGCGAATGAGACAGGTCAGTGGACTTTGCCTTGAATCACTAAAATTCGTGAGGCGCGGAGTTTAGATCTCCGTAATAAGATCCGGAGATAGGTTTCCCAAAATAGATGAAGGCTAACGCCAGGACGGCTCATTTGAAAAGGACACCATCGATTTCCATTCACATACAGGCATCAGACAAAAATATGAGCACACCCCGAGAAAAGTATGCTTGAACATAAATGCAAATGCTAGCTAAGCCAGCAGGTTGTATTATTGTGTCTGAACACGAACGGCACCTGTGCAATCTCGTCAATAAGCTGCAAGTGGCAGTCGTGGTCAGAGCAATGTTCCGTGTAGTTGTGAGTGCATTATGTCGGAGTTAAGTGTATTCGATCACAGGCAAATTAATGGCGTTCGTATGGTAGGTGCTTCCGCAACGAAGGTCGCTAAATTAGTGCTTTAGGAGGCACCGTATCGAAGTTTTAAATCACTTACAGAAAAGCGGAAAAATATCATCCTCTACGTCAAATCGCGGACAGAAGTGTGTGTTGACTGTGACAGATTTTGACAGAGGATTGTGACGGAAATAAGGGGACGGCAGCTGCAAAAATCACTACAGAACTGAATGTGCCACCCGCGAACCCTGTCAGAACCAGAACATCACGAAGGAGCTCCGTAAGTAGGTAACTGCAGGGCTAGCTGGAATTCCGAAACCACTCATCAGAGCTGCAAGTGTACATAACAGGGAAACGTGGTGCCAGAGATACAAAACGTGGACTATGGAGCAATTGAAGAAAGTAGTTTGGTCAGGTGAATCTTGTTTCATAGTGTGATTCTTCAGTTTCTCCTGGCGTATTTGTTGCTCGAACAGTCCACGGGTATACTGTCGGTTCATAGTGTCCAACGGGCACAACATTTCGGCGATCAGACATGTCGCCATCGTCAGGTGCGCTGACGAACTGAGCTCCTGAGGGCGGGGGGCCGATTTAAATCCCCTCCGCGCTGGCGGTCGCGAAGACGTGGGCGTCGGAATCTGTCGTAGCGTCGATGTGCTTGGTACGTCTGCCCTGGTCACCAGTTCGTACTTCTTGCTGAGAGTCTTCTTAATTACATTCAATGCCGGGGCCCAAGCCTTGCTGAGATTGTAGCCGCAATCTCGGTTGATAAGATATTCCCTGGTGCGAATTTCGGTAGCCTCCCTTATAACGCTGTCCCAATATTTTGAGCCAGGATCTTGGTACGCTCATAATCCATCTCGTGTTTCTCGGACAAACAGTGCTCTGCTATCGACGACTTATTTGAATATTTCAGTCGAGTGTGCCTTTGATGTTCTCGGCAACGATCTTCGATGGTGCGTACTGTTTGTCCGATATAAGTCTTCCCACACTCACAGGGAATTTGATATATGCCTTTGTTTCATAGTGTTTTCAACTTCTGACGAGTTTGAGTCCCAAAAGTGAAACATGGCGGGGATTCGTTGATGATTTGGGGAGACACATCGTGGTATTCCATGGGCCCCATTAGTAGTCTGCAAGGTCATATTACTGCCAAGGATTATGTGACCATTTTGGCTGATCAGGTCCATGCCATGGTACAATGTTCGTTCTCCAATGACGATGCTGTGCTCCAAGACGACAGGGCCCCTGCTCACACAGCTCAAATCGTGTAGGAATGGTTTTGAGAGCACGAGAATAAATTCTCGCATCTCCTCTGGCCACCACAGTCATCTTATCTCAATATTATGAGTCTTTGTGGCCTACTTTGGAGGTAAGAGGGCGTGATCGCTATCCTGAACTGACGACTGTTTTGCAGGGAGAATGGCATAATATTCCCTTGGAAACCGTAACAGAACATGTATTAATCCATTCCGAGACGACTGAAAACCGATTCCCGTCAGATCACCGAAGTTAAGCGCTGTCGGGCTGGGCTAACACTTGGATGGGTGACCTTCCGGTCCGCCGAGCGCTGTTGGCAAGGAGAGTGCACTCAGCCCTTGTGAGGCAAACTGCGGAGCTACTTGATTGATAAGTAGCGACTCCAGACTCGTAAACTAACATATGGCCGGGAGAGCGGTGTACTGACCATTTGCCCCTCCATATCCGCATCCAGTGACGCCTGTGGGCTGAGAATGACACGGCGGCCGGTCGGTCCCGTTCGGCCTTCCAAGGCCTGTTCTGATGGAGTTTAGTTTAGAGACGACTGGAAGCTGTTTTGAATGGCAACGGTTTCTCATGTCGCATTGGCATGGTGATGTGTACTTGTGTTTCTATATTATAGTCCACCTTCTGTGCTTGTCCTATTGCAGTTCTAATGACGGGAGTTAAGTCTTCCTCCAGTAAACGGTTAAAACATGATGCATAGCAGTTGAAAACGTTCAGTCAACTCAAACTGCAATGTTTATATAGATTGTAACAGATTTTCCGGTTCTTTTTCGAAATATTTGAAGAGTAAAGCACGGTGAGTCAGCGTCACTTTTATCTTCTGTGGATCTGCCCCTACCCCATTTTCCCTTTCTTTCCATATAAACTCTTGTGACTACAGACGGACACTTATACTAAATTATGATTCCTCAACGTATATATAGAACTCAGTTTACTTTCACCTTGTTTTAGTACCATTATCCTACGATTCTCAGGAAAAACAAACTGTCGTATAATTAATTAACTGCTTGCTACAGTTTACCTTACTTCTATGACGATTACCCATTAAAAAGGACAACAGCAGGGACTTAGCACTTAAGTCGGAGGATATAAAAACGAGTTACTGCGTAAGTCCACATTGTTAAGAGATAAAACATTTTTATCATTCTCACATAATTTCCAGCCGGTTTTACACTGATCGGCCGAGCACAGGCTTGTGACACTGTCACTACTGGAGTCATATTTTACTCTGTAACTTCCAAAATACATAGATAACATACTGCATAATTTTTAACACTAGGTGCTTCTATTTTTCATTTACATTACTTTAATTATCTGCATAATATTTTACTACGAAAATATCCTTAATTCTGTCCATGTTAATGTGATTCTGTAGCCCTGTGCTGTGAAATATTTACGTACAATTGTTTAATGCCTTTGGGTTACGTACATGATTTGTTAATCACTGATTAATCTTAACATATTCTACTGGCATGAATCAAGAGGAAACGTACATGCTTTGAAAGACGAGAGTGTACGATATCTTCAAAAACATGAGTCACAAAAATAGTTAATTAACGCACTCACAAACAGGTGGAAAGCTGCAGCCCTTAAAGTAACGAAGAAGGGTGGACAGCGGTTAACAATACACCTGTAGGATACTTTCTGAACTCCCTCCCTCCCACTCCCTTCCGTAGAATGAAGTACATGCTTCATTTACTAACTACTGTCAATTCACATCATACAAAAAAAAGGATGAAAAATAGCTGATGTATCTTACCGTGAGTAATTACCTATGGTTTGATGCGACTTTTACCAAGATATGATAAACAATACTTTACTTTCAAAACCGCCATCTGGTACTTAGGGGGAAACGTGTACACTCTACAGATGTTCAGTTGGTTGAGACGTCAGAATACAAATACCAAAGCTCTTGATTGAAATGCCAATGATACTAGCGTCTTTTTTGGTCCGTTACTTGACGTCAACGTCTGGTATAAGTCTACATAAAACGATGAGTGGCATGGCGCACCGCAAAGATGTCTCCGCACAGACACGGTAAGCTAATTAAGGTATCGGTATATTAACTCCATTACGGCGAAATCCATACAAAACTTCGAGTTACTCATCCTTAGCCTTCACACATGCATTCAAGTCAATTTACAGAGTGTAGAAAAATGTGATGACCGTGCCAGAAACGAACAGCTTGAATCTACTCTCACGCAAGGGTTTGAAAATTTTGCTTCAGGAGAGGTAAGGCATACGAGCCACAGGACAAAATGAAATACGTGGCCCGGTACTCTAGAGCTTCCGATCGAAATTTTGAAAATTTCTCTTACATAAAGAACCTGTTACTTCTTTCCGTGGCGTTATTATTTAACTTCATGCAGCTTGCAATTCTTTGCAGCGGGTGAACTGTTCTTTGCACATCACAGTACGGTAGTTACCTTGGAAATGGTTACTGAATTAGTATCTCTCGTAGGCGCCACGAGTAAAGAGCAAAGCAACACAGCGAAAAGTAGGCGCAGTCTTTCAGGTAGACTTGGGCTCAGTTGCCTTGCATCGCCTCCTTGTAAGGCGGCACAGGACACGACACGTAAGACGGTGACCATCACGCGTGAGTCAGCTGCACGTTGGAAAGCGCTCACCACACATAAGGGAAGCCATTCCGGAAATACACAGATACCGCGAGCTGTGAAAGCCTTTATGGACGGAACTGTACATACGGTAGAGGAACTTAAACTGAGTATTTTTTAACCAGGAACCATCAATCGGAACTGAATAATCTGGGCTATGACGTTGGTGGCAGGGTGTGCCTACGAAAAGGTTTAACCGCCTACTCGGAAAATTTTTCTTGGTGACTATGTACAGTGCAGTGACACGTATTGTTTTCTATGACAATGTGAGTACGAGGAGGGTGATATCCGGTGGCGGTACATGCCAAACCCTCCCGAATAGCAACAATGGGACCATCGGGCTTAATGTCACTATCCGGCAGACTGATTACCATCAACGGTGTCGCTTGCCCTCATGCTATCTGATACTGCAGAGAGATTTGCAGCGTAACCCACGACATTAGTAATTTTACTCCACCATCTCACCTCCCCTCCCCGACCAAACACCGGAGGTGAAAATTTCTTCACTGTCAGGATTCGAACCGGCTACCTCAAGAGTCGAGCGCCACCGTACTGGCGTGAGAAAGCAACCTCGCCCACGTAGGCTAGGTGTCCGAGTAGAAACCGAAAAGGAAATGGCTAATAGGGGCCTAGCTGCCAATCTCATTGTACAACAGACAACAGTAGTAAACGATTGTGGCAAAATTTTATGCTCCGGTACGACACATGCATTTAGACTGGCGTTCATAACTTTCAGCGGTTACGATGAGCTTGAGCTGTCACTATAAAGTGTTCTCAGTTAATGTTCTTCTGCCATCTGGGTGATTTAACTGTAAAGCGTCTGGTCACACACTGTACCTTTCATCGAAACATTCAGCCTTACAGAGTGATTCGTAATCACAGTTATTAACTTTCAGAATTTGTAAGGGTACGACGGAGGAAAGAAAGGACAGGTTTACCGCCCCGTCAGTATCGCTGTCATTAGCCAGGGAGCACTTTCTCAATTGGACAAGGATGAGACAAGAAATCGGCCGCAGCCTTTCTCAGGAACCATCCCACTAGATGCCGTAAGCGATGTAGGGAAAAACGGAAAAAAATCTTGATGATTGGACGGAAATTTGAACCTTTCTTTTAGTGAATGTATGAGAAAGTGTCATTTGAACTACAAATTATATACAGCTGTGTGTGGAGACTTCTTCTGCAAGCGGAATTTGTGGAAACAATTACTTGTCTGACACTCTTAGGTCAGCGTAACTTAGACACTGCCTCCAAACAGCAAAAGTATACTTTGGATTTAAATTTGGAGACAACGTACTTAAATCACGTATGGTGGGTGCTTCCGTATCCAAGGTCGTCAAATTGTTTGGTGTTTCAGGAGGCACCGTATCGAAGATTTATAGTGCTTATAGCAAAGCGGGGGAAAAATCATCTTTTAAGTTACAAAGCTGTTCAGTGGTCGTGACACACGGTCAATTAAGAGGATTGTGACGAAAAATATGAGGAAGGCAGCTGTAAAAGTCACTGCAGAACTGACGCACTCATGAACCTTGTCAGCACCAAAACAATACGAAGGGAACTACATAAGCATGGAATTGGAGGACTAGCTGGGATTCTAAAACCATTCATCACTGACGCAAACGCCGAGTTTACTTCTTAAGAGTGAAATGTGGTGGGTGGTCGGTGATGATTTGGGCAGACATAACTTTGTATTCCATGGGCCCCATGATTAGTCTGCAAGGTCTAACGAAATATTGACGTCATTCGACTGAATGTCAAAAAAATTGACTAATGAATACCTGTAACACATGTGTAGATCTTTAGGAGAAGTAGGTGATGAAATGAAAAAATAAATAAATGAAATGAAATAATGGTATGGCATTAATGGCCGGGAGTCCCCCACCTGTCGGCACCAAATGGACGCCACATTTGGCGACGTGCGTGTTGGTGATCATGAAATGGTGATGAGGACAACCCAACACCCATACCCGAACAGAGAAAAATCTCCCACCCGGCCGTGAATAGAACTCGGGCCCGCTACATGGAGTTTGTGACACTTGCACGGAACGACACTTGTACGGCGAGGGAATGTACTGACATTTGCACGGAGCCCAGAACACTGTAGGCAGTGGACAGGGTGTTCCAGAAGTAGTATACACCGGCCTGTCCACCGCTACCTGTGACGTATTCTGGAAAAGGCCGAAGCCCATTTCCTGCACGAAGTTCCCTGTCCCCGCGCCAGAAGTAGTGTGCATGGCTTTCTCCCAGAGTTCAATACTGCGGTTGACCTCTGACTGGCAAGTAGTGTTGCGTGTTTTAGAGCTGAGATAGTGGAGTTCATCGAGACTGTTATGATGACGACGAACGAGTCGTCGCCAATGTTGACTGTTGGCCAGTGCTAAATAGAAACATATAAATCACAGCAGGTTTGTTAGTAACGTCGGTAAGGTGCTGGCTGCATGGTCTGGATCTGCAGCGACTATAATAATTAGAAGTCGTGGTAAAAAATAATATACAGGGTTATTACAAATGATTGAAGCGATTTCACAGCTCTACAATAACTTTATTATTTGAGATATTTTCACAATGCTTTGCACGCACATACAAAAACTCAAAAAGTTTTTTTAGGCATTAACAAATGTTCGATATGTGCCCCTTTAGTGATTCGGCAGACATCAAGCCGATAATCAAGTTCCTCCCACACCCGGCGCAGCATCTCCCCATCAATGAGTTCGAAAGCATCGTTGATGCGAGCTCGCAGTTCTGGCACGTTTCTTGGTAGAGGAGGTTTAAACACTGAATCTTTCACATAACCCCACAGAAAGAAATCGCATGGGGTTAAGTCGGGAGAGCGTGGAGGCCATGACATGAATTGCTGATCATGATCTCCACCACGACCGATCCATCGGCTTTCCAATCTCCTGTTTAAGAAATGCCGAACATCATGATGGAAGTGCGGTGGAGCACCATCCTGTTGAAAGATGAAGTCGGCGCTGCCGGTCTCCAGTTGTGGCATGAGCCAATTTTCCAGCATGTCCAGATACACGTGTCCTGTACCGTTTTTTTCGCAGAAGAAAAAGGGGCAATAAACTTTAAACCGTGAGATTGCACAAAACACGTTAACTTTTGGTGAATTGCGAATTTGCTGCACGAATGCGTGAGGATTCTCTACTGCCCAGATTCGCACATTGTGTCTGTTCACTTCACCATTAAGAAAAAATGTTGCTTCGTCACTGAAAACAAGTTTCGCACTGAACGCATCCTCTGCCATGAGCTGTTGCAACCGCGCCGAAAATTCAAAGCGTTTGACTTTGTCATCGGGTGTCAGTGCTTGTAGCAATTGTAAACGGTAAGGCTTCTGCTTTAGCCTTTTCCGTAAGATTTTCCAAACCGTCGGCTGTGGTACGTTTAGCTCCCTGCTTGCTTTATTCGTCGACTTCCGCGGGCTACGCGTGAAACTTGCCCGCACGCGTTCAACCGTTTCTTCGCTCACTGCAGGCCGACCCGTTGATTTCCCCTTACAGAGGCATCCAGAAGCTTTGAACTGCGCATGCCATCGCCGAATGGAGTTAGCAGTTGGTGGATCTTTGTTGAACTTCGTCCTGAAGTGTCGTTGCACTGTTATGACTGACTGATGTGAGTGCATTTCAAGCACAACATACGCTTTCTCGGCTCCTATCGCCATTTTGTCTCACTGCGCTCTCGAGCGCTCTGGCGGCAGAAACCCGAAGTGCGGCTTCAGCCGAACAAAACTTTATGAGTTTTTCTACGTATCTGTAGTGTATCGTGACCATATGTCAATGAATGGAGCTACAGTGAATTTATGGAATCGCTTCAATCATTTGTAATAGCTCTGTATATTGTACTTAACTGGTTGTACAGGATTTTTCTTGGCTGCATACATATAATTATTAACAGATAGCTTTAGAGGCCACAATTAGGCTATACGTTACGAAGCGCTCTTGTTAGAGATTTCTTCGTATCAGCTGTAGGCTATGCTACTTTACTACTTGACGTCCCGCGCAAGCGTGGACGAGAGCTCGCTAGAAACTTGAGGCGCTGGTCGCGACTCGCGGGTCCAACGATACTAATATGGACCGCGATCGATAACTGCAACCCCTAAGTGTGGTATCGAACGTTGATACTACAGAGACTACGAAAGGGGACCCTCTACTGATTTACAACGGGCATCAGTATATAGTAGAATGTACAAACAAGAAGTGACTTAATGGCGTTGTGTAAACTTTAAAAAGAATAAATGCAAAGAAGACCATCCACAAAAATAGCAGTTTTAGCGGAAGGTAGCCAAGTTTGTATTCCAGATGAAGCGGCAAATGAAGTGTGATAACATTTTGCCAGCGCAAAGAAGCGGGCAGAAGAAACATGTGCTACAGTTTCATCAATTTGCGTTGAGTAGGGCAGCTCTTCAATCGGAGCTAAGACTTAGTAACATCGTTACTATCACGCAGAAGTGCGAAAAAATCGTTACATTACATTAGGCGAAAATATATGGGAACTACACAAGATCCCACCGGTTCTGGAGAAATACCCTTCCAAGAAAATAATTTACTGATGAATGGTGGTAGCAATTTTTTACTTGCAGTTGATAACAGGGGACCGAATGACGGAATAGTGGTGTTTGCCAGCGAAAACAGAAAAGCGTGTTTATCAAACTGAGAATCATTCTTGCTGGACGGAACGTTCAAAAGTTCAAGCAAGCAGTTGGACAGCTGTATATACTCCTCGCCGACCTTAATAGTTCTTCCGAGGAAACAAACACCATTCCAGTTGTTTACGCTTTGCTGCCAAACCAGAAGCGAGAAACAAATAAACGTTTTAAAGTTATTAAAACTAACGTGCCTGGAAGGAACCCTGCACCTCTGATGATGGACTTCGAAACTGTCATCGTTCAAGCAACTAACAGTGTATTCTAGGACAGAGATCACTGGTCGCAATTATCATTTTAATCCATGTTTGTCGAAACAAGTTCAGTGTTGCGGCCTCGTTCCAGCCCACAAGGAAAACAAAAAAATACGCTGTCTTACAAGAATGTATTCTGCTGTAACACATCTTCCCTGGAAATGTAGAACGATGGTTGGCTGTGTATTCAGGAGAGCACGTCTGAAAACCAAAAGCTTCAGGACTTTGTGGCTATTTTTTGAACCAGTGGTTCGACAAAGAACATATATCGAGAGACGTGAAACTGCAGTGGAAGGCGCCATCGCACTCATGACGTCTCAGAAAGATGGAACAGAAAAATAAATACATTAATATCAAAAGTTCATCCGAATGTTTACTAATTAGTGAAAAATCGTAGAGAAGATGCAGAGTACCACGGCCACCACTTTGACCGACCAAGTTTAAACTCTGATGAAAAAAAAAAAAAAAAAGAGTCAGCAATGAAGACAGACGGAACGGTTGCAAATACTATCAAGAAACTCCAAACTGATAGAAACTTAAAATAATTTCTCACTTGTCTGGCCTACCAACAGAAGTTACAATGCCGAAGAAATCGTCAGATTCATTGTAAAATTTGTAAATTGTGAGAAGTAGTTTAATGTAATCATTGGCAATCTTATAAATATTGTAAATAAATTTAATGGAGGGCTGAAAGAGACTGCCTCCTCGTGCTTTTCCCTGGAAACGACACAAAGTCGGCTAAATGTCTCCTGAAATTTGTAAAAATATTCCCTAATGAAGACCGACTAGACTACCTCAAAGCCCAAGCCTTTTCTAGTATCACCATTCTAGATTCAGAAAAGTTCGTCAGATTAAATACTTTGCACCGCACTTCAGCAGTAAAAATATCATAACTCTGGGCATAAATGAGAGAACAGCCTCAGGATCAATATATCTGTACGCTCTAAGCAGCCCACTCAAAAGTAGAAGCTTTGTCAGTCACCACTAAGATGAAGGTATATTACACTATCATCTGCCCAGTAGTACTGCATGGTCTGGAAAGCTAGACGCTTACCAAGAAAGAAAGAGAAAAACTGAATGTTTTCGAAAGAAAAGTGATGAGAAAAATCTGGGGACCTTTGTTGGAGAATGCCATGTGGAGAGTTCGAGAGAACACAGAAATTTGCCAGTTAATCAAGGAACCCATTATAGTCCAGAAATTAAAAAGTAGGAACCTGCAATGGACTGGGCATGTGGCTAAAATGGAAGCCAACAGAATTCCAAAGAGGGTACTCTCCAAGCAACAAGACCATTGGGCCGACCTCTACACGGTGGAAAGACGACATAGAGAAGGACGTTGCAGCATTTGGAATTCCCGCAGGATGGAGAGAGACAGCCAGAGATAGAAAAAGATGGAAGCAGATCTTTGATGCTGCGAGTGGTCCACAAGGCCTGTGATTGCTGAAAAGAAGTAGTCTACATGTAAAGATGTAGCAATATCCGAATTCTGAAATCTATAACTTCATTGGTTTATGAGTTTTGAATTTTGAATATGATTTTCATGGTATTCTTGAAAACCAACTTTTGGTACTCAAACCATAATTTTCACATGCCAGATTTTGTAGGTGCATTCACAAGACATAGTTCAACGGTTCTGTGTATTCATTTTATGAGAAATATTAATAATTTCTTTTCAGTGTTTGTTTAAAATTTCAGCCTTAAATTATCTTTAATTATCGGTACATAAATGTTATGATGAAATAAACAAATTACATTTTAGATAACATTAAGGCATACAAGTATGCAAACACATCAAAACTACGTCCTGCAAAAATTTCATTCGGACTAATTAATATTTATGATAAAGAAGTTTGCACTGAGCTTAGAAACCAAACTTATGATGTGGATTTTAACAAAATGGTTCAAATGGCTCTGAGCACAATGGGACTTAACAGCTGTGGTCATCAGTCCCCTAGAACTTAGAACTACTTAAACCTAACTAACCTAAGGACATCACACACATCCATGCCCGAGGCAGGATTCGAACCTGCGACCGTAGCAGTCGCACGGTTCCGGACTGCGCGCCTAGAACCGCGAGACCACCACGGCCGGCGGATTTTAACATTTTATCAAAAAATGAATGTTACTACAAGGCACATGCCAACGGCCTTGCCGCAGTGGTAACACCGGTTCCCGCCAGATCACCGAAGTTAATCGCTGTCGGGCTGGGTTAGCTCTTGGATGGGTGACCATCCGGTCTGCCGACCGTTGTTGGCAAGCGGGGTGCACTCAGCCCTTGTGAGGCAAACTGAGGAGCAACTCGATTGAGAAGTAGCGGCTCCGGTCGTAAATGACAGCCGGGAGAGCGGTGTGCCGACCCATGCCCCTCCATATCCACATCCAGTGACGCCTGTGAGCTGAGGATGACACGGCGGCCGATCGGTACCGTTGGGAATTCCAAGGCCTGTTCGGACGGAGTCGAAGTACAGGACACGTACCCATTAAAATTCCTCGGTACCTTAACGTTTCCCCTTTCTGCTTATATCAGGCTGCTTCTTGTAACTTCAAGATCAGTTTAGGCTTTTTTCTTGAATTTTCTAAATACAAATATGTCTTCTTGAGGAGGTGCAGTACTACCTGGTTGTAAGCGAATGCCTGTTTTTTCGGAGCTTGCTGATTGTACTGAACAGGACTTCAGTGTATTCCTTAAATTTATAGTTACACAGTTAACAGGCAAAGCAATGGATTTCCAACGACTGGCTGCCAATTGTTTCGCTTCAGTGTCCCTGGAAGTCTTGCAGTATATTTTTCCAAGTTTGAGCTTATGCCAAGTTCGGAGTAAAGATGGTTCCGTTTGATAGTGATAGAAATAAAATATTATCCTTTGCATCTTTCGGTACGTCCCAGGTTTGAGACTTTCCCGACGTAAGAACTGCTTCAGTGGTTCACGGGCGTCGCGTAGGATAACGTGGTGGTGGTGGTGGTTAGTGTTTAACGTCCCGTCGACAACGAGGTCATTAGAGACGGAGCGCAAGCTCGGGTTAGGGAAGGATTGGGAAGGAAATCGGCCGTGCCCTTTAAAAGGAACCATCCCGGCATTTGCCTGAAACGATTTAGGGAAATCACGGAAAACCTAAATCAGGATGGCTGGAGACGGGATAGAACCGTCGTCCTCCCGAATGCGAGTCCAGTGGGCTAACCACTGCGCCACCTCGCTCGGTATAGGAGAACGTGAAAGCTGCACAATATTTCAACGAGACAGCTACTCGTCAACTTTAGGTGCTTGCTGACGTGTTGCTGCAGTTGCTCCTGAATATATTATGCGCTGACTCGCTAGAAAAGGGCAGGCGCCAATGGGTGGGACTATAATGTCATCGCAGACGAATCATAGAGAACTTCGACTTCTAGAACCCCCTGCCGAAGGAAAGGGCCACGGTCTTCGCATGCATTTCTCAAAATAACACTTGTATCACGAATAGTCCGCAATAGTTCATACCGTGTTGTACTTTCCACTTAATAATTATCGTAGCCCACGTAACAAGTTACTAAGTCAGTTTTTAACGTCTCGTCGACGTCGTTGACACTGCAGGCGGATCACTAGCTTAGCAGAAGATGGCCGTAGCCGTTCTTTTTTTTGCATGGAGAAGGGAGGAGAGACCAAATTTGCGTCCAGAATTTTTCTGTGGAAGGATTCATTGTATGGTCACAAGCACAATATTTTCTGTTGACATACTCAGCGTATGTTTCATTGTATTTCTCATTCCCATAGACTTGGTCATTGCTAATTCCTCCACCATGAGTGGCAGTTTTGTATGTCAGTTGCAACCCCCCCCCCCCCCCCACTCCCAACCCCTGCACACACGCACTACCATTTTCGCTCTCTATGAAGCGGTTGGCTGATTTTTCGGATAGCAGAGTCTCCTCTGCAACAAGTCACTTCAGTATTTGAGAATAAGGGTGGTATCTGAATAAACTGGGCCCCATAGAGTGCAGTCCAGGTGCTAGAACCTTTGTTGAACTATACTGTGTATAAAAATAATCTGTGTCAATTTCGAAGGTGCCTTTATGAGGAAACCTATTCGACGTGTGGTACAGGGGCCTGCGAGATGAAACGTCTCTGCTGGGTGAAATGAAGCCTATAGATTCCGTGGCGTACAGAAACAGGTTTGGCCCGGCAGTGCTACTATCTCCCGACCGGTCGCTCCAAGTCACCTGCATCTTGTCTGCCTTTCATCCCGTCTGTACCTTAGAAAGCAGAACGCAACTTGTCTTCTACTGACCAGACAACCTTCGTCAAGATACGGAGAGAGCGCAGTCTACTAGTGGCTCGAGTGCCGCTTGTTGACATTCAAGCGTAACGCCATCCATATACGCAGAAGTGACATTTAGGCGTGCCACCTGGGGCGCTTCAGATACTTCGTTTGCAGGCTGAGAGAGGGACGTTCGCTGACATACTTTCTATCTGTGTGGCTAGTCAGGTGCGAAAAGGATTCAACAATCTACGTACGACCTTTTGTTGTATAGAAGACCAGTAAAATCTGAAGCCTTAACTTCTTCGAACCAGCGGTTCCCTATCAGTTACTAAGGTCCCTAAAAACTGAACATGCGTAGCAGGCAGTTGTAAACTGTATTTCGTTATTAAACCTAAAACTATCGTTGCTGATGGCATGTCACCTGTAACATCGAACGCTTCACTAATTCAGTAAATGCTGTCTTTCTAGGTTACGTAATTGAGAATTTTAAAGAAGTATAAATTGCCTACTTAATGATGTGTTAGTGTTGTGGCTGTTTCTGAATGGGAAATGCGTGTCGCATGAGTTTTTACTCGGGGAAAAATAAAAATGACCTAGAAATTGCTATGAACCTGGTATTATCTGATAAAATCTAAAATTGAGGATATATATATTCCGACCCTACTTCATTCAGAAAGCATCGGCAGAGTTGTACATAGGCAGGTTGGTATGGAAGATTAAACTCAATACGACAAAAAATTTGCAAGAATAAGGACGCACGTCGTTCTTGATAATCACAACTATGTTTAATTCACACTTGCACAGCTAATTAACGAGAAATGTTTTCTTGTGATTTTACATAATTTTCAAATGAACTCTTTACTGTTTAAATTACGTTGAAAAAAACACCCTTCTTCGAGCCGATATTATTTTGGCAACACGTTGGATTTCTACATTCATAGTGCTCGTTCATATACGTTTCATATACGTACATGTGCGAAATCATTAAACTACGAAGTCGATTACCATATTTTGATTTGTTATATCATTACAAGAATTTACTATTTACAATGTAATCGTGAGCAAAATAATCACTTTCTGGTATGGCACTCACTCTTAGGAACATGTTTTAAACTAACATTTGAATTACGAAATTGGAAACTCCATGCAATATTTGATACAACTCCAAACCCGCGATGTTGTTTCCAAGAAATGTTTGGTGTTTGAGAACGGGGCATTCTCGTGGTTCTAAATGTGCGCGCTCTGCACGTTTCTCTTTGAAGGCCCGGCCAAGATCGCTCCTGTGATTTTTTGGCTTTTGTAAATGGTGTTGGATATTTTCCCTTTACTTCTTCAAAATAATGCTGTTAATCACTTATATTTTTACCTGTCATCTTTCATAAACAATATTAGAACACGAGCTGATATTGATATGACTCACACTTTCTCGACTGTTGGGTTGTCAAGATTCAAATAAGTGAATTGTCACAGATTCATGAGGATTAGGAGTGTGGAGAAAGAGCTCGATAGACGAGAAATCAGGCAAATGCTTCGTCTCTTCGATTATGGAAGACGAAAGAATCTTATATCCTGATAGAGTTTAAACGAATGGAGAATCGTGTTACGCTTTTTCCAGCGAACCGTAAGTACAGATCCAGAAACGTCTGATGGTGGCACTGCGGAAGCGTAGAGGGTCATGGCTCGCAGGCAGGCAACTGTGAAATGCGTCTTAACGCATGCAATGTGCTCGCCGTATCCTACGAGTGGTCGACACGCCAGGCTACAGCATACCGCAACAGGTTGGAAGCTCGAAAGTGTTCTTGTGAAATTATCATCTCTTGTTAAAAAAATTCCAGATTTTGACAATGTATAGCGACTTTAATGATTTGTCGAATGAATTCCTAAGACATAAGTGGAATATGACACTCGGATAAATCTTTTAAGGTGCACTAAATCCCATAAAACCAACAATTAAACTTACTTAGCCTGAAAGAAAATAAGATTCGTTGCACTAACAATGCCGTCAGTACAGCAAACTAACAAGGAGACGGCACGAGCGTGGGGTCGGGGATTTGTCTGAAATTTTGTGTGGTGAAAGAGGACCCCTAACCCCTCACGTGGTTAAAATATTAGGACGCACTACCCGGAAAATCCGGAAAAATCGATCCAAAGTTTCTTATGTGCCTTATGGGTATAAAATGATAGTCCATTGCCGAGCCGCTGTCTGGCCTAGGTGTTCGCCGGCACGGTAACTCAGCGTGTTCGGTCATAGGGTTATCTGCCCTCTGTAATAAAAAAAAGTGAGTTAATGGATCAACGACGAACTGAAACGGGTGTCTTGCGACGTCCGCACCGAGCAGATACAACGAATGAAAACGAACAAAATGAGCCTAAAAAAAAAAGTTTAGGCCTTGGACTCTTACCCCGGAGGTCTCGGGTTTCACCAATTATTCAGAAAGTTTCCGAAACTTACATTATCTTTAACAAATTAGTTACATTATTGAATAAAAATTATTTTCTTTTTGTCCAACAATACAATTCATGGCGGTGGGTTTTCCATTTTTCATTGTAAAGTATATACAAAGAATCATTGGGTTTTTAATCAGAATAGCAAATTCGATTGACTAACATTCAATTTTCATACATATAATAATTATAAACAAGAACCGCAGTGGTAATTATCGTAAAAACAAACAAAGCAATAATTTTTGCGACATCTTGCACAACATATAAAAGCTGATTTTCTACAATCACAGGGCGTTTGCAATAAATCTGTACAAAAATATGCCCCATTAACATTTACGAAAATGTTTTGAGTTTCTGATAATTTTTAGGCAAACCAGGCATATTGAATCATGTCTCGGAATATTGGTGACGATAACTGATGGTGAATAATAGAATGAATTTTTATACAGTCTTCCCGGTAATTAATGTGACGATTCTCCTGTAACAATGCGCTGCAATTTCGCAAGCAACAGAAGGAAAAAAAAGTGCGGGAGGAGGAATCGAACCCGAGACCTCTGGCTTAGGGGTCCGACCGCTAACCATATAGGCCAGACGGCGGCTCGGCAATGGACTAACATTTTATACTCATAAGGCACCTAAGAAACTTTGGATCGGTTTTTCTCGGGATTTTCCGAGTAGTGCGTCCTAATATTTTAACCACGTGAGGTGTTAGGGGTCCTCTTTCACCACACAACATTTCGGACAAATCCCGGACCCCACGGTCGTGCCGTCTCCTTGTAAGTTTATAATATACTCGTAAACTGATCAGCCAGAACATTATTACCACCGACTTACTATTGAAATAAACCCGTCCAGGCGATAAGAGCGTCACCTAGCGATGAGTGACTGCTAGTCAGACGCACGTACGATGCATGTAGTATCAGTGAGTGTGCTGGGCGTAGTCTGACCAAGGACAGATTGTGATGGCCTGGAGGCTCGGCACGAGCATTTCAGAAACTGCACGATTTTTCGGGTGTTCGAGGAGTGCCATGGTGAGTGTTTTCAACACGTGGCGAAACAAAGGTGAAACCACGTTCGGACGTCGTGATGTTGGGCGGTCACCCCTCATTACAGATGTCGGACGTCGTAGGCTGGAAGGACTGGTAAAACAGGACAGACGGCGAATGTGGCGAAACCAATATCAGACTTCAATGCTGGGCAGAGTACAAGTGCGTCTGAACACACAGTGAACCGAACAGTCCTAACGATGGGCCTCCGCAGCCGACAACCCGTGCATGTACCAATGTTAACACTACGAAATCAGCAGCTACGACTGCAATGGACACGTGATCACCACCACTGGGGGTCTGGAGCAAAGTCGACGTTCTAACTCATCCAAAAGGTCTTCCATTGGTTTCAGTTTGGGACTCTGGGCAGGCCATCCATTTCAGGAATGTTATTGTCCACAAACCATTGCATCACAGATGTTGCTTTATGGCAGGGTGTGTTGTCATAATGATGCATCATCATTTCCGAGCTGTTCCTCTACTCTCCACAGTACACGATGCTGTAAAATGTGTTCAAATCCTTGGGAAGTTAGCGTTTTCCGTATCACAATACGGGGAACACACTCTAACCACGAAAAACACCCTCATTTCGTAATACCATCTCCTCCACGCTCCATTGATGGCACTACACAGGATGACAGGTAAAGTTCTCCAGACCCTTGCAAATCCCAGGCTTTCCATCAGATTGCCACAGGTTATAGCATGATTCGTCACTCCAAATCACTCGCCTACAGTCATCCACTGTCCAGTGGCATCGCTCTTTACTCATCTCAAGCGTCACTTAGCTCATGAGGAGCTGTTCGACCATCGTCCCCCATTCATTTTGACTCTCTACGCGCAGTCATTGTGCTAGCTGAGCTGCTGGTAGCTGTCCATCATTTAATGAAGTCTGTCTGGTCTTGGTTTAGCTGTGATTGTTCCTTCGCGTTTCCACTTCACAGTCACACCGCCAACAGTCGATTTGGGCAGCTTTAGAATGGTTGAAATATCGCTGATGGATTTGTAACTCAGGTGACGTCAATGACTAGTCCACGTTCAAAATTCACTGATCTCTACTCACCGACTCATTCTGCTTTTACTGCTTCTCTGTTGACAAGACAATACTACCCACCTCCTTTTGTACTGGCGGCTGTACCTCTGGGGACATCTAGTGGTCAACTCCACCTTACATAGGGCTGTCTGGATACTTTTAATCTGATAGTGTATGTGTGTATTATTGATATTAATGCCTGTATATAATATTTTTCTTTGTTATGGACGGTTTATCCCGAACAAATTCTGAAAGGTGGGCTGCGTCGAAGATGCTCCATAACTGCAATCACAGATGGAAACCTCGACAAAATTCGCAATATGATGTTAAACAATTAAATATGTATTAAATAGTTGACACCGTAGACATATCAGAAGCAAGAGCACAGCAGATTGTATTTGAAAAATTGATTATGAGAAAGCTTTGTGTGAGATGGAAAACGCATTCGTTGGATGCTGGCAAAAACAAATTTTTCGATAATGTTTAGACCATTTCAGAAATACTCTGATTGATTTTATGCGTCAGTTTATTACTGTGGAACAACCAATTCGTGCCAGAAACGAACCATTTCTCAGAATAGTATGTGAAAACGTGTAGTAATGCACCATAAAGGCATAGTCGATTTCATTTGCCATCAAGGTTGTAGCGAGTGCTCTCTGGGGTGCAAAAGGGGTGCTTCCTACGATTATCTTGCAGAGGGAAAAGTAATAACAAACGAACACTACAAAAGTGTTCTAGACCAACAAGATGAAAAAATACCCTAGTCGAGGCTTAGAATTCCGATGGAAAAAAATCAATATAATGAACACAATACTGCGTTGGCAACTGTGAAATTGGAGTATTTGAAATACGGTTTGTAGAATCATACATCGTACTAAGCATATTTGGCGCTTTCTGACTTCCAACTATTCCCTCGTCATTGTAATTAGTTGGTTGGGAATATTTTTAGCCAAATGGAATGGTTGTGGTTGTCGAAGATTGCTATTTTGCAGATCTTCCGGAATTACACTTCAAGGATAATAATGTACTCATTGGAAGAAGGTTGGACAAAATTTGTCGACCTAAAAGGAGACCATGTTGAAAAACACATGCATTTTAACTTAAAAAAAAAAACAGTATGACCGCCATGCTGGGAACTTATTTCTCGTGTAGTGTAGATATTGGCTTATGTAACAGGAACGATCATTCAGGCAAAAAAGTCTAGTAAACAAGGACTCTATAAAATGCATACCTTAAGAGCTACGGGCACTTCTTCATCTTCGATACTGTGAAACAAGTCTCTTCTACTTGAAGCTCTTTGCATCCCATATTTTGGAAGGAGATAGTATGGACCAAAACAAGTATACTTGGGTTCTAAAATGCGTACCTTAAGAGCTATGAGCATTTGTTCAGTACAAGAGGTGTGTTTCACAGTGCGAAGATGAAAAAGTGCTCGATCTCTTAAGGTACGCCTTTTTGACTCCATGTTTACTAGGATTTTTTTGTGTAGAATGGTCGTTCCTGTCATATCCCTCTATATTGATCGTCCTTCCAAGGACAACAGTGTTGAAAGTGACAGTGCTGATTCGTTTGACTGCTGTAAGGCACCGGCCTCGAAAGCTGAGCAGTTGCTTCTGCAGTACCACACCGCTGTCTCCAGCGACTGGGAGATGTAACCGCCGTTCGTGGGCGAACAGCCTGGGCGACCTTCGAGTGTTACAGTACTGTGTTCGCCGACAAGTGGTGTTGAAATATTTAGCGGCCATCTTCGTTTGTGGAGGTAGACTTGTCCTCTGTATATAAGGAATCGTGCATCGTTACCGGAAAACTTGCGTGGTTTTAAAGTTGCGTCCACACATCTGTGAGACCGGTGTTGGTTGACCTGCTAGCTGCAATACACATTTATCACCTTTTTTAGCCTGTCGTAAACGTTCTCCTACTGATCTTCCATGTAGTCCTCCATTTCTCTAAATCTTGTTCCGATCTCTTCAGCTCTGCGTGTCAGCTACATCCTGCTTTTTCACTTATATTTACTACATATTTTATTCTTTTACGTTACAGTCTTTAACCCCTGCTGCTTCCATGACAAATAATTTGGTTGATTTCTTGGACATGTGGTTCTTCTGATACAACTAAATGAAAGGTTCTCTTTTTTGTGCCATACACGTAGTTGGTTTGCGTATCCAGATGTCCGATTTTACGAAAACATTTCGATTGAACACCTCACTTCCACTGTTCACTGTGTTTTGGAACAGTGGAAGTGATGTGTTAAGTCGAAGTATGTTAGTAAAATCGGACATCCTGGATACTCAAATCAACTAAGTACAACTCCAGATGGAACATTTGCGCTAATAAGATCTCAAATCGCCGCTGAAGATGTTTCACAAATGTAAAGAAGTGAAGCGTATATGGCACAATACTGCTAGCTTTTCATTTTAGTTGCATTAGACGAACCAATTTCCAAGAATATGGAAGCAACTAAGGAACGACGGAAAACATAAAAAATGATGAACTTATCTCATTTTTCGTACATTAGCACATCTCTCACAAGTCTGTCGGTTTTGCTGATACACGTTTCCACAATGACTTCTCCCTTCGCCATTTTCCTGTCAAACTTCTTTACTTATACATCCCTGTGCAATTGAATTTAGCACGCATCTACACATTTCATGTAGTCCCGTTTTTATTTACCTATGTGATTATTCGGCTGTTATTAATCCCCATAAATTGATACGCTTCAGACTAACAGATTCAGAAACGCTGTCACTAATTGGGATCCTCACTATGTCGAGCTTGTAAAGAAAAGGATTCGCATGTGTTAATAGTTTGCTGTGTACCTTCAGGGCACCCGTACTTGAGAGTTATTGTCAAAGCCTTCATCGTACTTTTTGCATCTAGTGGTAGGAACAAACTGGATGAGGAAACCTATGGAGGCATAGGGATAGACATTTTTCCGTCGTCAGTTCATGGTATGAACACTGGTTTGCAAAGCATTTATGTTGATGTAGGGCTGTGTACCAATAGAGAAGCGGATTTCTCGCGGCGAAAACAGATTTTACGCTCTGTATCAGTCTGTTTCTCGTGTATTTCTCGGTAGTATTGATTATTTCTGCATGGTAACCAGAACAGTTTCTTTAATTCTACTGTATCTTTCCAACTTTTATTCTTTTGGCAGATTTTTATTTCCGTTTATTGTTGCTTCTCGTCAGCGTTGCTTTTTTTTATCGATCATCTTTAATACGAATTCTGTTTTAACAGACCGGTTCACTCCGTTAAATATTTGTCCTAGTAAGTTTTCCTTATTGCTGTCCGGAAGTGCACTGTCATCCATAGACCTTATCATTGTTTTTCTCCCCTCCAGCACTAGGAGACAACTGGAAGTAAAATACACGTTTTATCTGATATGGTGCGGATATGACTTGTTCTTTCGTGGTAGAGAGAGACTTCCATTCTCTTACATCCAACAAGGGATAAAGCCAAATAAAGATTATTTTGAAATACGGGGATGTATCTATTCTACGAGCCATCAACGTCATTCATCTGGAAAGCCGCGCATTTGCGTACTCTGATGTTTCGAGGCAAACGAATCTAAAAACTTGAGAAACACACGTCGGTGAAGAAACAGTACCTTGTAACGGGCGCAGCAGTCAAACAGGAAGTTAAATGTATTAACACATGCGACACCAACACTTATATTTCCCCAACTAGAAGCTGGTGTGCTGTCGTACGATCTTTCCTTATTCGTCATCGAAGAACAAATGTGGAGTTTCAGCGAAGTGATCAAATCACAGCGGAATGTAAGAGCTCGTGGCAAAGATGTGGATAATGTGATTAGTGTGGCTTTTCATATTGCAGTAGTGCAGTGCAGATGTAGCCCTTGCCGATTGTGTAAACTGTACCACTCCATTGTGTTTTCATCACATGGATACTGGAGAAAAAAAGAACAAACCACGGCACAACTACTTCTGTCATTCTGTAAATAATGCACGGATTAACATATATTGTTTCAAGCAAATGCTTAGTTTTTTTGCTAAATGATTCATCATTTACGATCCCAGTTAATCTGCTGATCATTACTGTCTGCTGCGCGGTATTGTTTCTTGAACGACGTATGCTTCTGTAGTATTTACATTCTTTGAGCTTCAAATATCTTTTGTACACAAGTGCAAAGTTTTCCGAATAAATAACGTTGGTGGGCCGTATGCCAGAAACATCTCCGTATTTTGAAATAATTTTTATTCGGTTTTAACCGTTCGGACAGGGGAAACTACCCTTGCAAGTGATTTAAAAAAAGGCGGGTCGTATTGCTAATATATTCAGCACACTCCTGTTTCTTGAGGATGTGATGCAGAATGAACTGTACTGCACTTGTAATAGTGATGTCATTTCCGCGTGTATGAGTCGAGAGGTAGTTGTGCAGTCGAGCTACGTGCTGCTGTTTTAGATCGGTGGCATCCGGTATGGAAGTTGCCTAAGCGCGACTCGTGTGTATACTTTCGCTAGCAGAGTTCGCGCTTACACAACGCTTCTTGTCCGAGGTATTTCGGCTGTACCAGGCAAATGGCGATGACAAGACGCTCTGTTGTGTGAAACCCTTAACGGTATTAATGCTCTATCTCTCTCTCTCGTGTGTATAAGTGTGTGGAGCGTTTTGGTCATAAGGAACAACTTGCGTCGCCTCATAATGCTGCAGTCAAAAGTGGAGAAATGCAGATTGCATGGTCTGCTAGTGAATCTCCCCTCGAAATTTTCAAGGACGCACTGTTTGCCCACATAAATGCGTATTAGGTTGTTTTCACATTAATCATTCGTCACAGCTTAAAACGCAGAGTCTTTCCGTGGAGTTGTGTTGGAGCAACTCGATTGGAAGAGAACTGCAGGTGAAAGGCAAGGACGGCTCACACCCATAAACATAAATTTAACGTGTAATGGACGTTTAACACAGCATGTACTTCACTGTGTGAAACACACTTCTTCATCTTGGCCGGCCGAAGTGGCCGTGCGGTTAAAGGCGCTGCAGTCTGGAACCGCAAGACCGCTACGGTCGCAGGTTGGAATCCTGCCTCGGGCATGGATGTTTGTGATGTCCTTAGGTTAGTTAGGTTTAACTAGTTCTAAGTTCTAGGGGACTAATGACCTCAGCAGTTGAGTCCCATAGTGCTCAGAGCCATTTGAACCATTTCTTCATCTTGTTATATATTATTTTCAACTTGAGCTTTGTTGCGATTGTTGTAGTTTACGCTCATGTTTCAGGAAACAGTGTATTCGCGAATGAACTCTACTGAACAGATTATTTCAGTTCCTGCCACTGCTTGGCGAAGGTAATACCAACAAAACGAAACATTTTAATGCTCTGAAAATTTTTTTATTTGTTCACTCATCGATTTTCTATATCTTAGGCCATCATCAAATGACAACTGACTTGTATCCTCAGGTAAAATAACATGGAACAGTCAGAGGTACTACGTGGAATAAAAGTTATGTACGCGTATTTGTGGGATCTAGACAGTTAAAAGTGCAAAATCAACTTTATTTATAAAATGTATCAATTTCTTTTTGTATGGAATTTATGATTAAGATAAACTTCACAACTGTAAATGCTGTGACTTTTGTAATACGAGTTATCTCTGTCTCTGCCATGCTATTTCATTCACAGTTATCAAAGCCGGTTGCCACGTGATGATGGCCTAATAAGCTACAGGTATTTAATGCGTTAATAAAAAATTGTTTCAGAACATTCGGGAAGTGTTTGCTCTCTTATTTCACTATTCAGTAAAATATGATATGCTGAACGTGTAAATTAAAATATGCTTGTAGCTCAAAACTTGTTATTGCCGTCTGAACGGTGCGTACATTACAGGGTTATTTGTAAGGACCTCCGGGATTTCAGAAGACGACTGCGCGAAAACTACGAGGCATACAGAAAAACGTCACATTCTTCGTTCTTCTTCTTTTTTTCTGGCCTTTATCCCTCATGTTCACTGGACCAGCAGCTTCATTTTTGGATTTGGCAATGTTAGTGGTAGGCTCCGTCCCCCCCCCCCCCCTCCCACTTCCTCCTCCCTGAGTTCCGGAAACGGCGTGTAACGCGCGCGGCTATCCAGGTGGGTAAAATTGTCACACATTGAATTCCCTAAATGTGAATCAATTGTGACGGTTCACCGACAGTTTCGTACCAAATATCAGGTAAAAGTTCCAACAGACAAACAATCCGTTGGTGGTACAACACATTCCGTGAGACTGGCTGCCTCTGTGGTGCGAAAAAGATGACCGCCCGGTATCGTCAGTGAAGACGGAGCGTGTATGTGTTTATGGGAATCATTTGTTAGGAGCTCGAAGAAAGCGACCGAACGAGGGAGCAGAAAGCTGCAGATACTGCTGTCAACTTTCTGGTGCCTTCTACGCAAACGTCGATGTGTAAATCCGTACCGGATGCTGTGGTACATGCGCTGACTATTTGGGACAATTAATTTACAGCTGCTTCTGGAGGAAGATGGTTTCTCACAGATGTTGCTTCTCAGTCAAGAAGTCTCGTTTCATGTATCTGGAAAGATGAATCCTCATAACATACGTGTTTGGTGCACAGAACATCCACATGAGATTGGGGAACACGTTCGTGATTCACCTGCAGTGAATGTCTTTTTTGCCTTGTCCACTTAAAAAGTTTTTGGAACGGCTTTCTTTGCGGCGAAAACTCTGATTGGTTACGTTCCTGGACATACTGCAGAAATGGCTTAAGCCAAAAATACGGCGAGACAGTGGAGACTTCATTTTGCAACAAGGTGATACACCACCACACTTTCTTCCAGAGACTTGTGATTATCTCACTGCCTAATTGTCTCAGCGTTGGACTGAACATATTCCCGTCGCACCTCTCCCTTTCTTCAGTGGCCCCGGTGTCGCCTTACCTAACTCCATGTGATTTCTTATTACAGGTTTACGTCAAAGATCATGTGTTCCTGCCTCCACTGCCACTGAATTTATAAGAGTCCCGAGAAAGGATAAATAATGCGCTCGCTGATAGTGACACTGACGTGAAGGAACGTGTAAGGCTAGAGTTAGACTATCGTATTGACGTTTGCTGCATCGCAAACGGTACGCATATTGAGTTTAAAACTTCGAGAGGTGCTCTATCTACTGCTACGTGTCTGCTTTCTCTGTGTCTTGTAGCTTTCGCCCAGTCGTCTTTTGAAAGCCCTGAAGTACTTACGGATTACAAAGTATTTTTGAAAATTCACCTGTTTCTCGTGCGGGGAACATGTTCTTTGTAAAACTCCACAATAGATGAGCACTGGTGAGCCAAAACATGATAGCCACTGACCACTACGAGGATGAATGGCGCTTGGAGGCATTGCAGACACGTGGCGCTGTAAGGAAGGTATGTAAACTGAACAGAGACAGTGGGGACTGTGCGAAGCTAGTCGGCTGTCCGCGTGCTAGTGTCGAGAACATCTATGGAAAGTGGTTGAAGGTGAAACCACGACTAGGAGACGAGAAGCTGGACGTCCACGCCCACCACAGAATACTGAGATCGAAGGCTTGCCCAATCTCTGAAGCATGCTAGGCGGAGATCTGTGACAGATCTGACGACGGAGTACAATGCTGGTACAAGCACACGTGTTCCCGTGTCGACCCAGTGACATCGTCTGTTATGACTGAAGTGGACATGGGTTCATTGAGATTGGACCATGGATTGTTGGAGAAATGTTGCCTCGTCTGATGAATCATGTTTCGTGCTACATCAGGTAGAATGTCGTGTCCGTATACGCTGTCATCCAGCCAGATGAATGGCTGCACCGCGCCATGAACACAGGTTAGTGGAGGGAGTATTTTGCTATGAGGGACATTCACCTAGGCTTACATTGGCCCTGTTGTACTAATCAAAGGCACCGTGACAGCTGTGGACTAAGTGAACATTATTGTGGACGACCTGTGCCCTTTCATGCTTGATATACATCTGCATAAATACTAATAGAATTGTTCTGCAGTCAGCTTCAAATGCCGGTTCTCGGAATTTTTTCAATAGTTTCGTAAAAAGAACGATGGTTCCCTCCTGGAATTCTCATTTGAGTTCACGAATTATCTCAGTAATACGCGCATGTTGATCAAACCTACTGATAAGGAATCTAGCTGCTGACATTCATGACCCCAACTACAAATTTTCTCCAATTCATCCTGTATCCCTCTACAGTGATGTCTTTCCTGATGACGATCGTATCTTCTAATCGAATAACCATTCATGTCAGAAGGCTAGAATCATGCAACAGTGATTTGAGGAGCGTGATGGTAAGTAGTATAAGGTACCAGTTCTGGTACAGTGTGCATTGTTGCCAGATTTCCCTCCGTACACCCCTTTCCCTTCCTCCTCTCCCCAATACATCATGCGCTACTGCCAGATTCCTCCCCCCCCCCCAGCACCCCTTCCCCTCTGACATAGGCCAGTTGCTCTATGTGTAAATGGTGGGAAATTCTAAATAGGCCAATTGTTGTACAACGATCTCCCCCTCTCCTATGACATCACTGTGGAAGTAGGGCTATTGTCCTACGTATAAATTGGTGGGAAATTCAGGATGGAGTATTGTCCTGTTGATGTGAAATTCAAGGACAACCTGAATGACATCAGAACCAAAGATGACGATCCAAGACAGCTGACGTGGAGTACTAGTGCAATTCTGTGATATCAGAATTCAAGATGGCGGATGCTGTAATATGGCTGCAGCCTGCATGGTCGTCAGATTTCCTGGTTTTTCCCAACCCTACGCTGTCAGAATTCAAGATGGCAAACCTTGGGAAATTAGTGCTGCGTGTATGCTTGTCAGAATTCGTATGTTCTAAATTTAGAGTCCTATTATAAATATAAACTGGCGGGTAATTAAAAAAGAGAGGAATTTAAAAATGTTATGGGAAATTCAAAACAGACCAGTTGCCCTACAGAGTGTTCTTCCACTCCTATGGCATTACTGCTGAAGCAGGTATGTTGTCCTAAGTAAGAAATTTAAAAAAATCCAAGATCGTGTGTTGTTCTGTTAGTGTGAAATTAAAACAAAAATCAGCATATGAGTATCTGGACCAGTTCTGGCACACAGCGCATTATCTCTCAGGTCACCCATTTCCCATGTGCTAGTTCTGGGACAAAGGACATTTTCTCACCTGAGACAAAAGATGGTTTTACTTCTGGAGATCCAAGTCAGCATGCTATTCATGAGGATGTTTTTCCCATTGCCTCTCTAAACCTGCTGACTATTTATAAGAACCCACATAGGATATGTAAAGATATTTTTAGCCATACAGGTACTAATCAGTCCGGAGTTTCGTGCTATTTATAGCTGTCCTTCTTTCCGCAACATGAAAAACCACGTAACATGTTTTCTCTACGCAGCTAGAAAGCAATTATTCACTCAGACGTGTAGGGACTTGTAGGGCTATTTATAGCAGTCACGGCAGTCAGATATCCCGGCTCATTCATGCAGTCAGCGTTGTTGTTAGCTCGCTTGTCCTAACTTAAAAAAAACAACAAAAAAACAGATTCCTAACTTCAGAATGGTAGGAAAAACAAAACTCATTGATTTCACTTTGAGTTACTGTTTACTTGCCCCAATTTCAAGTTTACCTTTTCCTGCATTGTTGCTCCTGTCCATGGGCCTCTGCGGTAGCAGGCTAAGTCCGCACTTTCCATAGCTGCACTAGGGAGGGTTGAGCCGGGCAGTCCATTACAGGGATGTTACTTCCGTGTAACCACTCCGCCACAGGCTGTGCATTATGAAGAGGTGCTCGATCGTGTTGAAAGATGCAATCGCCATCTCCGAATTGCTCTTCAACAGTGGGAAGCAAGAAGGTGCTTAAAAGATCAATGTAGGCCTATGCTGTGATAGTGCCACGCAAAAGAACAAGGGGTGCAAGTCCTCTCCATGAAAAACACGACCACACCATAACAGCACCGCCTCCAAATTTTACTGTTGGCGCTACATACGCTGGCAGATGATGTTCACCGGGCATTCGCCATACCCACACCCTGCCATCGGATCGCCACATTGTGTGATTCCGCAGTTTGCCGTGCATTGCCAAGTTGACGCTTTGCCTGGAATTACGGATTCCAATTCTGTAACAATGTTTGAAGTCATGCAACCATCCACTACTTCCCTTGAAATCACTGTAATCTATGTCACGCGCAATTTGATGTGCATAACGTAGTAAGTCACTACTAACGCACATCTTGTAAATTCTATGGAGCATCCTTGAAACGCGCAAACACCAGTTTTTGAAACAAGTGCGACTTCCCTTCCCTTTAAGATCCGTAGTTTTTCTTATGCACTACACGGCCATACTGTTGTGGACTTATTCGAAATCTCTTCATTTTTTTCTTCTGTGATGCAGATGATTTTCCATGTCCGTAATTATGTTTAGTACCCGCTCCTTGGTCAACGATTTCCCTTTACTACGTTTCACTGGAGACGGGATTTGTGCCTCCCTGTCCGACAAGGATGATGAACTGCATGGCTCGACACCTGTTTCAATATCATTTCCACTCGTTAAGCATGTACGGAATCGTTGTATTCCACATGTACACTGTCCGCACAGTCCAGCTTATGCGACATCACACATTCCAGTGACACATCATTCACAAACGCTAATGTTTCATCTGCCACTTATTTCTCACTCTGAGAAATTCCTTGGGTTCCTGACGAAATGTAAACGTCGGCAACTGTTGTTGTAGATATAATGCAATGTTTCCTTTGTTTATCGTTGCCATTGCTCTGCTTTGTATCATGCCTAGCACTGTAGTACTGTTGTGAGTTACCCGTCGACTAATCAGTTCGGCTGGGCTCCATAGCCTGCTGCTGTGCTCACAATTGGACACCTCCAGTCCCGCCCATTGTTGCCATTAGCAGCCAATATTGTTGTTGCATGGCAGACAGTATGTGGGAGACCGAATGCCGTAAACATAATTGGCCTTTTGCGACCTCGCACTCAAGGAGTTCCTTGTTAGTCCCTTTAGGCGAGGACTTGTCACTTTCAGCTACCACAGAGTTAATGTTGTCCCGTGAGACAGGTAACCAGAAACAATTTGCATAGGCGAACCTTACACATTGTCTGTGGAGTGGCATAAGTGCGACACCATTCTGCGCCATGCTGGATATTGCGTCTGGATACTACGAGTGCAATGCATAGATCGGGCATTGTGTCTGGCCGTGCCGAATATCGCGGCCAGTTTTTGTATCAAATTCTAGACGTATTAATGCCATCTATAACATTCTCATCTTGTGTGGCACAGAATCGGCACTGTAACGTACACCTAGACGCTATTAAGCAGTCATTCTCATTTTCAAGAACTGATAATAAAGCTGATATGATTTTGGATTTCAGTAGAAATGATAAAGTGCTCTGACCAATCGTCTTAGTCATCAAGCAATGATACTTTAGCGATGGGAGATCGAGTGTATATTTCCATACATTTAGTGTTCTCTATCAAACAGCTTCGTCTAAGTCGTGAGAAATATGTCAGATACCTATACAGCGCTTATATGTGCGTCTTCAACGGATCTGTGTGTACTGTCCAGCTGATTTCTTAGTTTTAAAAACAGATTTAAGAATTGCAGGCCTGTGTTAAATCATCCTTTCAGTTCAGTGCCACCAGCAGATGGTTTATTAGCTCATTTTTAAAATCACAATTGCCCAACTGTAATAGCACGCCAGTTTCGTGAACAGTTGACACTATATGCCTCCGACAAATCTATCAAGAGCTTGCACATGCAAATCGTCCACTAATAACAGTACGGCACATAACTACTTGGCTCTGTGGGTGGTCGGCCTGCAGTGAGGCACGGTGTGAGCGGCGGCGACTGTCGGACTATATAAATCTGTTTACAATCACGCTGGGTCCTATTGTTTGTCAGTGGGCCTCTTCACTAAACATCCGGTCGCTAGATGGAGCTACGCTGTGTCGCAAGTGACAGCTGCATTCATCTCCTGTCAGTAAGTGCTGCAGTCTCCTGCAAAGGTACCAGAAATTTTTCATCATGAAATGTGTTGTGTAAATTGGTTATCAAGCTCTCCACTCATAAAAATGTAATTCTTGCTTCATCATATGTATTTACGATGTTTTTGAGCGTTGCAATTCAATGTGTTAATAAGTGTACACATGTTAAATTCTCGAAGATGCTTCATTCATGGCTGTTGCATGTAAGAAAGATGAGTTTGTAGGAGACAATAGCTGGCAGGCTGTGGCCATAGATTCCATTATAGCTGGCATCCCACCACTAATTAAAATTTTTTTGGTGCTTTTTACAAGCACAGTACCAGATCCCCCCCCCCCCCCCCCCCCCCCCACAAGTCACCCCTCAGAAGGGTGAAAATGCGTCTGTGATTTTTCGAATTTCAAATCAAATGGTTCAAATGGCTCTGAGCACTATGGGATTTAACATCTTAGGTCATCAGTTCCCTAGAACTTAGAACTACTTAAACCTAACTAACCTAAGGACAACACACACATCCATGCCCGAGGCAGGATTCGAACCTGCGACCGTAGCAGTCCCGCGGTTCCGGACTGCAGCGCCTAGAACCGCACGGCCACCGCTGCCGGCTTTCGAATTTCCCTCCAGAATCTCTGTGTGGTATATAGATCAATTCGAATTTCCCACCATTTTTCGATGTGGGTCACAGTCTAAATGTGCTGCTTGCATTTTAAAATTTCCCCATTATTTTAACTCTGGGTCACATGAGCTGTGGCTGTAGTCATGTAGTGCTAGCACAAACAGCAGACTAGTGGTGGGAATTGGAGTTACTATCCTCCACTTAGCGATACGCAGCCGAGTCAGCAGTATGTGTCTTGCAGTGTGTCTGAGCCTTTAGCGTCACCGGTCAGTGAATGGGACTAAAGTGCTCACGGCCTCCAACCCTGTAGTGGCACGGGTGAGTTGACAGCACGCAGGTGTCTCGGAGCCCGGCGGCTCGGCACGGCTCAGTGCTGCTCGTAGCCATCCGATGGCAGCAGACTTAAGCCTGCTACCGTGGTGGCCAGTGCATGGGAGCGGCGGTGCGGAAAAGACTCTCCCTGGTGCGGCATTTGTTTCAAATAATAAACACACAATTTGTCCTATCTTATTCCTACTACACACAATAGTGACAACCGTATGTGCTACCCAGTTTTTAAGTTAGGACAAGTCATCTCCAAACTTAGAGTGAAATTGTTCTAAACGCAGCACAAGCAGACTTAAACTTATGGCTTGTGATCTGTAACTTAAAGAAAAACCGATGAATTGCGGATTTTCTATCTTGTTGAACTTAGGAATATGCATCTTTTTAAAAAAAGCTCAGGACAAATGAACTAACAACCACCCTGACTGCAAGAATGTGTTGGGATCTCTGACTCACATGACTGCTAGTCCTACAAGCCCCTACACGTCTGAGTAAATAATAGCTTTCCACCTGCATGAGGAAAACATGTTAAGTGCTTTTTCACGTTCCTGAAAGGAAGTCAACTATAAATAGCAGGGAAGTCCATACTGGTTACTGCCTGTAGGGCAAAAAATATGTTTGCATGCTCTATGTGGGTTCTTATAAATAGCCAGAAGTTCTAGGCAGGCAATGCAAAAAATATCCTTTGTCCTGGGTGTAATGGGGGACAAATATCTTCTGTCTCAGTTGAGACAATGTCGATTATTCATAGAACCGGTTCAAGGAGAAGGGGGTGACCTTATGAGACAATGCCATTCGTCTCAGAACTGATGAATAGCATGCAGGCTTGGCTCTGCATGGGGAATAACGTCTTTTGTCTCAGGTGTGGGAGGCGGTTATCTTGACTTTGTGCCAGGACTGGAAGATCTCGAACTTTTAAATTTCGCACCATCAGGAAAATGCACCATCTTCGATTTTTGTTGCCCGTCTGTTTAAATTAGAACAACAACCCTTCTTTCACTTTTATTTTACGCCATTTTATGCTCATGACAGGATCCTAAAATTAGAACACACGAAATATGAGAACCATGCAATCTGCACCAGTATCCCAGGATCTGCCATCTTGAATTGCGTCATCACAGGGTTGAGAAAAAACCCGTAGGCTAATCTGACAACCTTTTAGGCTGCAGAAGTATTCCAGATCAGCCATCTTGGATTCTGATGCCATACAGACTGTCCTTGAATTTCACACAACAGAACAATGCACCATCTTCAATATTCTGCCAGCCAATTTATACTTACACTATGTGATCAAAAGTATCCAGACACCTGGCTGAAAATGACTTACAAGTTCGTGGCGTCCTCCCTCGGTAATGCTGGATTCAATATGGTGTTGGCCCACCCTTAGCCTTGATGACAGCTTCCATTGTCGCAGACATACGTTCAATCAGGTGCTGGAAGGTTTCTTGGGGAATGGCAGCCCATTCTTCACGGAGTGCTGCACTGAGGAGAGGTATCGATGTCGGTCGGTGAGGCCTGCCACGAAGTCGGTGTTCCAAAACATCCGAAAGGTGTTCTATAGGATTCAGGTCAGGGCTCTGCCCAGTCCTTTGCAGGGATGTTATTGTAGTGTAACCACTCCGCCACAGGCCGTGCATTATGAAGAGTTGCTCGATCCTGTTGAAAGATGCAATCGCCATCCCCGAATTGCTCTTCAACAATGGGAAGCAGGAAGGTGCTTAAAACATCACTGTTCTCCTGTGCTGTGATAGTGCCATGCAAAACAACAAGGATTGCAAGCCCCCTCCATGAAAAACATGGCCACACCATAACACCATCGCCTCTGAATTTTACTGTTGGCACTACATACGCTGGCAGATGACGTTCACCGGGCATTCGCCTTACCCACACACTGCCATCGCATTGCCTCATCGTATACCGTGATTCGTCACTGCACAGAACGTTTTTCCACTGTTCAGTTGTCCAATGTTTACGCTTCTTAAACCAAGCGAGGCGTCGTTTGGCATTTACCGGCGTGATGTGTGGCTTATGAACAGCCGCTCGACCATGAAATCCAAGTTTTCTCACCTCCTGCCTAACTGTCATAGTACTTGGAGTGGATCCTGATGCAGTTTGGAATTCCTGTGTGATAGTCTGGATACATGTCTGCCTATTACACATTACGACCCTCTTCAACTGTCGGCGGTGTGTGTCAGTCAACAGACGAGGTCGGCCTGTACGCTTTTGTGCTGTACGTGTCCTTTCACGTTTGCACTTCACTATCACATCGGAAACAGTAGATCTATGGATGTTTAGGAGTGTGAAAATCTCGCATACAGACGTATCACGTAAGTGACACCCAATCACCTGACCACGTTCGAAGTCCGTGAGTTCGCGGAGCGCCCCATTCTGCTCTCACGATGTCTAATAACTGCTGAGGTCGCTGATTTAGAGTACCTGGTAGTAGGTGGCAGCACAATGCACCTAATATGAATAACATATGTTTTTGGGGGTCTCCGGATACTTTTGATCACATAGTGTAGGTCAACAGCCCATCTTTCACAGTGGTGTAGTAGGAGTGCGGGGGAAATCCTGTAGCATAATTAAGCCATTCCGAATTTTCTGCCTTTTTTTTTAATTTCCCTCCCCTTATAAATGTAGCAATTGGCCTATGTCAAAGGGGGTGAGGTAAGGGGAGGAATCTGGCAACAGAAGATGGCGTCATAGGAGATAGGAGGTGGGAAAAAATGCACCAGAATAGGTGTACCTATACTAATATAGTGAATTCATGTTGTCTTGGCCACCAAATACCGCTGATTTGAGATCGATGCAATAAATCTGAGCTGCTGTGGGGTGCCAGCTACGCAACCAAAGGTACTGGCCCATAATATAGGAGAATTGCGTGACATATTCATTGACATCTGCTGCCACATAGGCCTATCTTAGTAAAGCTACCGAGGAGTTGTCGAAACTGTGTCACGCAGAATCGCTGCAGTATTAGTGTTCCAAAGGTGGGCAAACACAGTATTAAGCAGGTGCTCATAATGTGTATGTCGCTATCTGAAAAAGGTCGTAGTCCGAAACTACATACTGATAAACGAATCGAAACTTTGAATGTTCGTGACGTTTTCCTCATTTTTATATCTACATCAATATGTGTGTTCCAGAGCACATCGTATGGAGCGTGGTGGATGGTATGAAGGGTACCAGAATTCATTTCCTCGCTTTCTACTGCATTCGCGGATGGTATGCTTGAAGAAAGATGAATGTTGGAAGACGCAGTGTTTGTTGACTCGTTTTGGAATGTGGACTCGAATTTTTAGAACAACGCTCTTCGCGATGCATGACGTCTTCCTTGCTGCGTATTCCACTGCAGGTTGTTGAGAATGTCATGACATTCACGGTAGCTTAACAAAACCGCGACGAAGCGCGCCGTTTAGAATTTGTGTCCTCTTTACCTCATTCGGTAATCCAAATGGGTAAGTGTCCCAAACCGTTGAACGATACTCAGTTATTGTTCGATCGAGGTTATTGCAAGCGATTTTTTGTCATGTAAATTGTATTTCCCTAGCTTTCATGCAATATACTTCAGTCTGGGATATGCCTCCTTCTAGCTAAATTTATGTGGTCAGTTCACCTCAAATTGCCCCGGGTAGATACTCCTTATATATGTGTAAGGAAATACTTATATTTTTAATTTCTTTGCGTAGTTCTTATGGTATAATGAGGGAAATAACTAAAAGGAAGGAACAGAATGCTGCGCTCCATGGTTCGTCTAATAACACTAAATCTTCACCCTGAAACTTCTAAGGCAGTATCTGTAAAACTGCTCTGGACATTTTAAAACATTTTCTGCCTCTGCGCTTGATTTTCAAAGTGCTAGATCCTGGAACTACGATAGGAGGTTTTATCTGTTACATATGACACGTTTTATTTACATTTTAATAACTCGGTAGTGGACTCAGTTGCGTTACATGGCGTTCACGCTCCTTCACTGACGACATCCCTCTTTAATAGAATAAAAAAAGAAGTAAAACTGCCATCCACCTTGAGATACTTTACGAGGAAAGGTAGCTACTGGAAAGTTTATGCTATTATCTTCCACCGATACTTGAACTAACTTGCCCAGCCAGTTATGAGATGTCCCTATAGTTTAACATGAGAGATAAATATCGTGGGACTTATCTGGGATCGAACCTGAGACCTATAGATACAGTAGTCTGTCCCTTTACCACTGTGTCCCCGAGACGCACTATTTAATGATATATTGTGCCCCATTTGTTTTTAATGTTGTCGTATTTTCATTTCGTCGTTCAGCTTTACTACATCAGAAACCGAACAGTTCATTCTCTACCGGTAATTCCTTTGATCCATAACAGCGATAACGGATAGGTGTCACACGGGCTATCGCACTCCTTTATTATCGAATATTCCACCTTATAGGACATAAAGTACTTAGTAGGTTTTGCACTGCCGATGTCAAGTATAGAGCGCCATCAAAATTACGTAATTATAATGTGTAAAAAGTCCTGAAATACCACAAAATATCTGTTAGTTCCCTTAACTGTTACTTATCATCGGTAACGTGGTTCATTCTAGAATGTTGATGGTTCCATCTCTGAAGTACACACGACACCAGCATGTTCGCTAGAAAACCCGCATTGTGCGTATCTGGCACCGTTCTGCCCTTCCTGCTTTGATAAACTAGAATTTAGAGCATTTCACTAACACAGTTTTACACAGCTTTTTCTCGCTGACTTCGTTGTCAGAGATTAATGCTGTCTGTCTGTATTAGAAGCAAGTCACACTGCTGCTGTCGTACTAGATTGTGTTAACCAGGTACCTCTTGCTAGGTAAGAAATACGCTGATAGCGGATTTAAACAGGGCGCTAATAAGAAGTGGCGTCTGATTGATCACTTGAGCCGTCTAAGCAAGTTTCCAGCAGCAGACAAGAAGTACTCGGAGCGAAAATCTACTGCATTATATTTTAGATAGTTTACGAGGAACGGTTGTTGTTTGATTAGTACCCTTCATTTGTCAGAGATGCGCCGAGTCTCAGTCCGTGTGGTGAAAAGGACTGCTTAGGAAACGACCATTTATCGTCAATGACAGTTGATGAAATATGATTATGGTCAGATAGCAGCGCGTACTATTTTCTCCGTTGCGAATACCATTTTGTAACTGGCGGTAACAGTTGCGGTTTCGTTGCGTAGCGACTTGTGGAAAATGTCAGGCGTGAAATATTTCTGATGAGGTATATTCTAAAATGAAGGTGAATTTGACGAGCAGTCATTTCTGAAGTTGCACGAACTTTTCAAAGAAACTGCTGGTGATGTAAACTGTGACGCATGGATCTCGAATCGAATACAAGTGTTTGTACTCGTAGGGCCTATATAAGACGGAAGCGGGCTAATATTGCCCTCACTCGCTCCATTAAACGTTGGAATTTTAATGCGTAGTTTACTCTCATTAACAGGAGTTGGCTGCCGAATCGCAAATGTCTTAATTTCGTATAGTGTAGATAGAAAGTCGGCCTTCAGTCAACAATGGTAAGTTTGTTCAAGGTGAATGATGCATTTAGATTTATGGGGCTGACGCTTAAGTATTGTTGATCAGTCTTGCATCAATACTTTGTACATTTCCCTACTTTGATGTGTATATCTGTGTTCAAACAGAATTGGGGCACAGAGAATTACTTCACATTACAATGTTTGTGGAAAAGCATTACAATGTTTTTGAAAATTACTTTGACTTTTTGACACCTTTTGTGAATGAAGACCAGTCAGAATACTAAAACGTAATGTCTAGCAGTATAACAGTATCTAGAACCTTTACTGCTATCAGTTACGTTGGCAGAAAAATGTTTTGTCGGCGTGGTTAAAGATATCATATTTATGTGCAAAAAATGGAATAGTGAATCAAACTAACAAGACAAAAATATACTCTTTATCAATCACTCTAGAAAACCCTTAGAAGTCACTTCATATTTATAACTGCTTTATTTTTATTAACTGTATATGGAAATATAGTTTTCACGCTGTTTAAATTGTTACTGGCTTTAATACTGTGGCACACGATGTAACGAATGACATCATTCCGTAGTAATTCAGGCCACATGCAACAGCCACAACATGTATTCTAATAAGAGACTAAGCGTCTGTATATTGATCTGAAAGAATTATTTGCTGTATACAGTGCATAATCGACCTTGAACTTCTAGACACTTGCCATTTCGTTGGTCATCCAGTTTTTCTTTTTTCCCCTAGATTTCAAAGAACAATGATTTTTGGATGTGCTGCATCTCTAATGTTAGAAAATTTGACATTTCTGTTTTCTTATGCCTGAAATCAGCACAGTATTTCCCAGGAGTACGTTATGCCTGAAATCAGCACAGTATTTCCCAGGAGTACGCCACCTGGAAAGTCCAAATGGTAAAAAGAAAAAAAAAAGAAAACAGAAAGAAAGAAAGAGAAACCTTGCTGCTTTGTGCTGCATGACAGCCGCCGTGTGAATGATTTCCGTATGATGGCTAGCCTTAAAATTTGACGTAGAGTTGCCACATTTGTTGTAGATTAGTGAAAGGTAATACTTCTTGATGGGAGTGGTTTGCGGGTAGCCTCGAAATACAAGTGCAGTTTTATCCGCCAAAGACGAAGAAACGTCACACAGTTAAGTAACTCCAAGGTATGAAGTGTAGTATTAAATCAGTAGTGAGGGGAAAAGACCAAGAGTGCACTAATAGTGGGATACAAACCACATCGGCATTCGTATTCAGATATCTAAGAGTATCACAATGAGCGCATCGGATTGGAACCTGTTCTCTGAGATTTTGAGTCCAGTCTTTTATTATTTTGTGGCCTATTTCCACGCGTATCATTACAAAAGAAGAAACTAAGTAGTTTCTCGGCAAACATATGCTGTTAAATTCTCATTATTTTTCTTCATTTTTGTAACAACAACCATGAAAGAAAGATGTGTCTTAATTGTATCCGAAATATAAATTTTATGAAATCCAATGATTCCAGCAAATGAAATGATAATATAAAAACAAGTCAATTTTTTATGAGTACATTAATGCGTTTTTAAAAACCATATCCATTTGAAATGATCAGCGAAAACGCGACGGTAAAAATAATGGGTTTGTTTGTTACAAAATAACTTTCTTTGCAGCAGCAATTCACGCATCGAAACCATCACGCATAAATGCTATAATACGCAAAGACGCACTTTGAAAATCGTAACCATTTACCCGAACGCATCGTGCAAGAAATAAATAAAAGAAAATTGTGACTAGCAGCAGAAAAAAATATTTTATGACAAACAAACCTAATTTGTTAATGCAGTTTTCATTTTGTCATTACCAGTTTCCAGTTTCAGTGTCACTCGTCGTCAGGTGATGTGCCTCATATTTCTATACGTACAGATGCTCCTCCTAGACAGCAACATTACACGCATAGTTACAGTAGTTTTGACGCTGTATGTTTATGCACGATTTATTCGAGAGTGCAAAAGAAAAATTGGAAACTATAGTAGACGAAAGAATTTCCAAAATAGGTAGTGTTTCGAAAACGTAATAACTAATGGAATATTTAAAGTGTTGTAAGTGATATGAATTTTAAATATACATTTTCTTTCTCTCCAGCTGCTTCAGTGATACCAAGCACAAAATATAAACATTTCATTCGGAAAGGAGCAATTTTTTCAAAAAGAAAAATGGGAGGAAGGTGAAGTTTAAACGTTTCGTAGGCGATGAGGTCGTTAGTATATGTAGAATATTTCGACAGTAACTAGGAACACTCGAAATTTTGTAAGTAAATTTTTGGAAGATTACATTGTTCCAATGGTTCAAACGGCTCTGAGCACTATGGGACTTAACTTCTGAGGTCATCAGTCCCCCAGAACTTAGAACTACTTAAACCTAACTAACCTAAGGACATCACACACATCCATGCCCGAGGCAGGGTTCGAACCTGCGACCGGAGAGGTCGCGCGGTTGCAGACTGTAGCGCCTAGAACCGTTCGGCCACTCCGACAGGCTTACATTGCTCATTATAATTAAATGAAGGTAATTAAGTTGTGAAATATATTTCGGTATAAGTTCAAATTGAGTTATTCAGAATATATGGAAATTATTTTGTATGCTAGTGCAAAGATGCAAGTAACTGTAGTTTCTTAGTAGTGCCTTATGAAATCAGCGATCGTAATTTAGTTCTTTTGATTAATCGCGGTTCTGTCAGCAGTGTTATCAAAAGAATGCAGGAGAATCATTTCAGCAATCATATATAGTTTGAAATACTACGAATGCTGAAAATGAAGTTTTTTTTTTTAATAATGTTTCATACGTATACTTAACTCACTCTTGATACTGTTAACTGTTACTGCCACGTTCAGGAGCAAACCTAACTATTTGTTAAATTAATAATTAATGAAAAATCCCGTAGTTACGACAATAATTTAATGATATTGACTTTAGTTGCTATTTTTTCCTAAAATTGTTGAAAGAAGTCGACTGGTTGTAAATGTTCATTCATGGTACATATTAAAAATTAAAATACCAAGTTGCAGTTGCAACTTCTGAGAAGACACTTCGACATACAAGTAGAATGAAATATGATATTGGTATTGATATAAATGGGTATCAGACTGGAGAAATATATATGTTAATCGACGTTATGTTGTGTCAGTATTTTAATTTAGTCTCCTTGAACTCGAGCTTTTGCAAAGCACTTGAAGAAGTAAGGATGTTTAGTAGTTTCCTATCTCAGCTTTTGGCTTCACTTAACTAAGGACGCTTATAGCCATGATCGTGGCCTCGCTTTGATATGTTCGTGTTTAAGGTCAAGGACTGGTTCGTGAAGAGAAAGCCTGCTGCGTGACACCTGCTCTTACAACAGGCTGCCGGAACTCGTCATATTGAAATCTCTGTCTAAATAAGATAAGCTGCGATTCTACGAAAAACTGGAATTCGAAAAGAATTGACGCATTGGACAATAATTCCAGGGACAGAAGTACTAGGTTTTTCGGTAGAAAGCGAAAACGTTTAAAATGATGGAAGGACCTTTCTGAAGGGGAAATAGACATGAAACATATATTTTAATGGCTTCCAAGATACAGCTGTTTGAAACTGTCAAAATTGCGATGAATGCGCGTGACAGTTTTAATAGATTGTTACTGCTTGTTTTGTTGTTGATTCTCCTTTACAACTCATGTTCAGGAAAGATACCGCCAACGATAATGCAGTAGAGAACGTGCATCTTGAGGTTGAAGCTCACTCTTGTGTCCGTGATTGCTTACAAATAAATTTGTTTGTTGGTGGGTTCCGCTTTGAGCAAATACATTTTTACTTCTTTATACCGAAACGTGCTTCGCTGAAGTTACAGCATCATCAGTGGTTTTTTAAAATTTTTCTTTCTATTGAATGACAGCGGAATCGCTCTTTGCGATCTGTACATATAGAAATGTTAGTTTTTAAGAAAATATATTTATAAATTTGATAACAGACGATTTTATCGTATATAACTTATTACTATACGGTGTGCTTTTATGTATTGTGCATTACAGTTTCTTTCTTTCACAGTTTGTCATTTTCAGTCGTAGAGAATATAATATAGAAAGTTATTTGCATCGGAAATTCACGACTGGGAAACTTGTGGCTAGCATTTAGCATTATTTTTAATGTTGAAGACTGTGTGTGTGTGTGTGTGTGTGTGTGTGTGTGTGTGTGTTTGGCTCGTCTGACTGTTCCTTGAGGGCAGAGAACAGAGTTCCGTTGCAGAGAGCTGTGTATTCGTTTATTATTTCTTTTCCTTAAAGTAGGGCTTTCTGCCTTTCGTAGTTGGTCGTAGTTATTAGCTTTTCTGAGGGCTGTTGCTGAATTTGAGAATTCTTGGGTCGGTGTTGATGTCTGTTAGTCTGTGCTCCACGTTCGGCGAATGCAGAATGGTAGCTATTACTTTTTAGTGCTCTTGTGTGTTCTGTGAGCCTAGTACTGAAATTTCTGCTTGTCTTCTAGTATAAACTGAATTGTAGTCCTGACTTGTCAGTTGATAATTATCACATGTGTAGTGTGTTTTTGTGCTGACATTGGTTGTCCTTACTTTCGTCTGCATTGGTTGTCCGTTTTGTAGGGTATTTATAATCCTTGTTTTGTGACTTGTTGCTTACCCGGTGAGCTGCTTTACTGCTGTAAGTGAGAATGTACCATTTACTTTTTGTCGTGGGTGCTTCTTGCTCGTGTGTGTGTGTGTGTGTGTGTGTGTGTGTGTGTGTGTTTTGTGCCTGTTCTTTGCATGTTTTTGGCGGTCTGTTAGTTTTTATGTGCTGGTTGATCCTTTATTTTTGTTTTTATTATGTGATTCATCTTGTCTGTAATTTTTGTGTCGTATCCATTCTCCACAGCTATTTATTTGATTATCTGTAGTTCATTTTTGTAGTTGTCTTCACTGAGTGGAGATTTATTTAATTTGTGTGGCATGTATTGGAACCCGGCTTGTTTGTGGCCAATTGCGTGGTTCGAGTTTTTCTGTATGCAGCGTCAACACTGTGAGCTATTCAAAATCCAGGGTAGGTAGGGTAATACTGATCGTCATGAGAATGTAGGGACTCCATTCTATCACAAGTTTGCCCCTATCCAATGGAATGCCCTCAAAGTATTGCTGAAACTGATTGTGCATGCATAGATCTTAGTGAGTTTATGTATACTTAGAAACCGTTGACAGCGGATAATGTGTTTACTTTTTTGTTGTTGTTTTTATTTTGCTCGGAATGATTCATACTATCGGCTGTTAACATATGCTCGTGGCCTCCTGAAACACGCCATGTATGTCTGTAGAGCCCCACCTTCCAGCTACCTCTAAATAGTCGCCGCTCCAACTTAGACATTTGTCGTGGCGTTGTACAAACTTTCCAGTACCCTCGTCACAGAAAGCAGCCGCCTGTGCTTTCCGCCAATTCTCTACACTGGTGTGCCTTTCGTTGTTTGTGCCAAAATGTTGTCTTCGTAGCCAGCGGTTCATGTGAGCAGAGATGAACAACGGGGGGAGCCAATTAAGGGCTGTATTGTGGGTGATCAAACACTTCCCATCGAAAATGCTGCAGGAGAATCTTAATTGCCCCTGCAGAAAGAAACGCATGACCTTTATGTTGTGTTGTCTGCATAGCTTCAGGCGAAATCTCTTACCATATCCACATAGTTGGCTGGAGGCACTGTTGTTTTAGGCATTTCTACATGATTACTTTGCGCTCTGAACTGAAAATAGTGACATGAAACCATCGACAGGCACACTAAATACAGTGTCCAACACATCTGTGCAAAGTTCCAGCGGATTTTCACAGTGGTTTCCATTTCGCGCCTAATGGGACCTTAGTTTCCGAATACGCCTCGTAATTCCATAGAAACAACATCTGCCAAAAATCATTCGTGTATCCACCTTAATACTCCCCACCCACAACCTCAAACCAAACGGCTTGTGTAGTCATGTCCAACATTCTACAACTACACTAAACGAAGAATAGTCTCTTTTTATAGCTATATAAATTATAGAAAAATTGCTCTAAACTTCGCTTTTTCAAATGAGACTGTAATAATTTCTGTCGCTAGTATCGAAGTTCTAAAAAGAGACGAATTCAGTGGTATTTCACTCTTTAGCATCGGATTACTAGTTTCAGAGTAATTACAACATATAGAACTTCCGATTTATCTATTTTGAACACGACACCAATTGCTGTCTTATGCAGAAATTCATTTTTTCGTACCGAAATAAGAAAATACGTGACGTCGGACAAGGAGGAAACAGAGTGTTGGACCGCTGCGATACCGGCATGAAAGTGTCTCAGAAGAAAGGTGGTTTTCATTCTGTCTGTGTCATTCACGTGTGTCGAGTGTTGTTTAGTTTGCAAAAATAAGTACCTTTAATAGACCGAGAAAAACTAGATATGCTAGTCTTTTACCGAGAGTGCGGGAGGAACTCGAAGACAGCAGATGAGTTGCACTCACAAAGGTATCCCGACAGACCGTGGCCAACAAGAATGACAATTCAGCGAACGTTCAAAAATTTGCTGTCGTAAGGGAACTGGAATACAACGTAGAGGGAAAGCAGCAAGCCTAACGAACGAAATATGCAGGCTTGTTATAATTCATCCTGAGCCAATTGTAGCTTATTTTATAGAGATCATGTTAAGAATGTGCGCTGCACGATTTCCGTTCTTAGTAGTGTTAATGTCATGACTCGCGTAAGGCGCCGGTTCCGGTACGGCGACGTTGAATTGAAACACAAACATCATTGTGGATTACAGTTGCGGGCATTCAACATGAGTCTGGACAAGGTGAGTGGGGCTTTACTCGTAAAGCTGTTTTATCACAACAACAGCAACAGTGCTGCTGATTTTCGCGAGAATACGGAGAGGTCCCCTTTCCGAACCGACGTGATTCGCAAGTTCGATGTAATTGGCGATTTCGGAATTGCTCCTGGGAGAGACCGACGGCCAGTTGTGCCACAAATTGTTGAAGCTACTGTTGCCATGGCTGAGATGCTGGACTCAGTGTGCGATCTTCGAGCAGTACACGAGATGTGTGACGACAGCTGGACTTCCCACCGTCCACCGTTCGAGAAGTGCTACGAAAAATTGTGAACTGGCATCCGTGCAAATTTCACATTACTCACCAACTTTTGCCACGTGACGCAGATATTCGAGTGGACTTCGCTCTTACGTTCCTTGCAAGGGTTGAAGTTGATGGCACGTGGCCTTGGAACATTTCGTGGAGCAGTAAAGCACACTTGATTTGTTATTTCTGTTCTGCATGTGCTTACAAATATTACCACAAAGTTTCATTTTCCTTCGATTACTCGCTTTTCACGGAGGCCCTCTCAAGTACAGAAACTTTAATTATAACCTTCCTATATATTCTGCAGCTGTTGCTCATAATTCGCATGTTAGCTCCAGAGAAATTGCGAATGCCTCTGGAATAAGTCAGCCCAGCGTTGTTTGCATTTTGCACGCAAACAGCTTCCATTCGTATATGTGTCACTTCACGAGCAGATTAAACAGCGTGATTGCAGCATATGCATGGAATTCTTCCACTCGGTCGGCCGGAGTGGCCGAGCGGTTAAAGACGCTACAGTCTTGAACCGCACGACCGCTACGGTCGCAGGTTCGAATCCTGCCTCGGGAATGGATGTGTGTGCTGTCCGTAGGTTAGATAGGTTTAAGTAGTTCTAAGTTCTAGGGGACTTATGACCACAGCTGTTGAGTCCCATAGTGCTCAGAGCCAGTTTTTTCTTCCACTCGGTTCTGATGCGACCTCAGGACTGTAAGATCTTTCTTCAAAGAATTCTCTTTACGAATGAAGCTACCTGTGATGTCGTCCAGACATCGCGGTGCCACACCGAAGTCGGCAACACATATCGATACCACAGACGTGAGGGAGGCCTCGCTGCATCCGCATCGACATATACGAGGGTGGTTTGAAAAGTTCTCGGAATCATCACGAGAGGTCACCGCTCTCGGGAGAGAGCTGTGGCGGTGACGTGGCTCTGTTGTTGTTCCCGCGTAGTGATTTGCGAAGAAGGAAAAAAAATCAAGATTCGAGCAGTGATTAACTAATTCGTAAAGAAACGTATGAAAGCAAAGCACATTCATGCCGATTTCCAGAACACGCTGGGGGACTCTGCTCCCTCATATTCAACTGTTGCCAAGTGGACAAATGAATTTAAATTTGGTCGGGAGAGCTTTGATGATGATCCGCGCAGTGGTCGGCGAAGATGTGTCACTACTCCAGAAATCATTGCAAAAGTGCACAAAATGATCATGGAGGATCGCCGATTGAAAGTGCGTGAAATTGCTCACGCTTTCCAGATGTCATGTAAAGGTTATATCACATTTTAACTGAAGAATTAGAAATCAAAAAATTATCTGCAACATGGATGCCGCGACTTTTGATGCTGGATCAAAAACGTATGAGAATGGACATGTTGGAACAATGTTTGGCCCGTTTTAGGAGAAACGAACAAATTTTTCTGCGCCAGTTTGTGACCACAGTTGAAACTTGGGTCCACTACTATACCCCAGAGACAAAACATCAGTGAAAGCAGTGGGAACATGCTGATTGTCCGCCACCAAAGAAAGCAAAGACAATTCCTTCGGCATCAGTGTTCTGGGATTCGAAGGGGATTCTGTTTGTAGATTATCTCCCCCGCGGCAAACAATTACTGGAGAATACTATGCTAACCTCCTGCACAAATTGCAACAAAAGATACGCGAAAAAAAGGCCACGTTTAGCAAGGAAAAAAATCATCATCTATCAAGACAATGTGCACCCGCACATGTGCTATCGTCACGGCAAAATTACACGAACTAAGATATGAATTGTTTCCACTCCCGGCTTATTCACCTGATATGGCTCCGTGAGACTTCCATCTCTTTCCAAAACAGAAAATTTTTCTTGTTGGACGAAGATTCACTTCAAACGAAGAATTAATAGCCGGAGTTGACAACTATCGTGCAGGCCTGGAGGAAACTCATTTTCGTGATGGGGTCAAGCCACTGGAACATCGTTGGTTCAAAAAAGGTTCAAATGTGTGTGAAATCTTATGGGACTTAACTGCTAAGGTCATCAGTCCCTAAGCTTACACACTACTTAACCTAAATTATCCTAAGGACCAACACACACACCCATGCCCGAGGGAGGACTCGAACCTCCGCCGGGACCAGCCGCACAGTCCGTGACTGCAGCGCCCTAGACCGCTCGGCTAACCCCGCGCGGCGAACATCGTTGGACCGAGTGCATTAATCTACAAGGAGACTACATTGAAAAATGAAAAAAAGCTTCAGTGATGTAAGTACTTTTTTTTCTATTCCGTTCCGAGAACTTTTCAAACCAACCCTCATAGCAGGCACTCCTGAAGACCCACTCTCAGCATAGCAGCGACCCCACGCTGAGGTCAATACGGTGTCGAGCATTCGAGGGCTCAGCCCAATTCGTGACCTCAGTCAGCATCATAGTGTAGGACCAACGAGTTGTTAAAATATCTCTGGAACTTGTATTGTTGGAAATGTCGAACATTGCACCTCAAGAGAACAGTTTGTTGGTTAGTGAATCAGGTCGTACTTTGCTAGTCAGTGACAGTTGTAAATTATCCAGTATTCCTGTGGCAAAGGAAGTGTATCAGAGTTAAGTAAATCTTTTATTCAATAATGTAATGAAATGAACTAAGATTTCATGAGTTCTAGTTTGTGTGCCACCTCACAGAACAATCAAACAACCCACAGTTGCGGCTGGACGAAAATAGTTTCATCTGATCACGACACTACCTTTACAAGTGATGGCAAGTTAACTGTAAGAAATATACGTTACTGGGTCGCTGAGAACCTGCGCTTGCTGAGACAGGATTAATGCGAGAGACAGGAAAGAGCGAGATTATTGCAGACTACATGACTGATCCTTACTTTTTTGGAGAAACATTAATGGGTAGAAGATACGCACAGTTTCTTGCACGATGGGTGCCTGGCTATTTGCTCGTTTGTGGCTAGGAAAGTGCTCACCCAAGTCTTCGCTGGTCGCTGGATAGGATGTGTAGGCGTCATCGACTCGCCTGCACTTTGGCACGATTTGACACCACTGATCTTTATTCTTGGGGGGGGGGGGCAGGGGGACGGGAGGGGGACTCATGAGGACTATGCAGAAGCTCCGAGGACGCAAAGGGATTTAGGACATCGCATTGCTACAGTATATGGAATGATATCGAAGGAATCTCTTCAGCCCTCCGGAAGTCCTTGCTCCAGCCATTGCTCCAGCGATTGCAAACTTGTGTTGCAGTCGACGGGGGGCATTTCGAACACTTGTTGATACAAATGGTATTTTAAGGTAGTGTTTATGGCCACATCCTTTTGTAACTTCCTTTTTGTTGCTTAATTTTGAAATGTAAGTTTGTATCTTGACATTAAATTGTTGGCGCGAAGTTATTATTCAACAATATTTATAACTCAGTTGCATGTTTTTGAGTGTATCTTTCTTTCAAATCTCTGACAGAAATAGGGGCATAGTTGTTACCGTAGTTAACTGGTGAATCATACTTTGATGCCACCTCCTTTGCCTTCCGCCTGGTGTGTAATCCAGCCACATATAACCAACTGTGATCAGTATCAGTTTTAAAGTGTTCTTGTCTATTCGGCTTTTGTAAGCAGACTGTCCTAGCTGTGTCAAGTTGGAGCTCACGATCAGCTTCACGCGACGGTTCCGTATAACACGCACTTCCGGAAAACAGCAGTCGCTTACATATTGAAAACAGATCAATCCCAACTTCCGTATATTGTAATTTCTCTGAAACTAGTTACCGAGTTTGAAGAGTGAAACGCCGTTCAATTCGTCTCTTTCAGAACTACGAGAGTAGCAGCAGAAATTACTATAGTTCCGTTTGGAAAAGCGAAGTAATTAATATAGCTGTGAAATGAGACTATACGTCATTTGATGATGACTTTCTCACAATTCACCTGGATGAAAAAAGAATAGCATTACCTGAAACGGTTCCGGAAATATCTGAGGTGAATAGTTTAGATGTATAATGCAGAAGTAGCGTATTAGTGTGGTGGGGAGCAGGCGGAGGCACGCAAGGCCAGCTGCGGCCGCGGGGAGCTAACTGTACAGCCGCAGGAATGCGCCGAGCTGCGCCGCTCACCTCGCCCCGGGCCAGCGACATCAAGCAAATGATATCCATTTTTTACATGCACACTCTACACACCACTGTCAAATGCCTGACGGACGTACATCCACTTCTGCATCACTATTCTGCAATTCATCTTTAGTGTTTGTCTTAGAGTTCATCGACCCACTTTTAGGCTATTTTTCCTACTTTCCACTCTCGAATAGCACTTAGCAAAAACAAACACTTATACACTGACGGAAAAAAATCGCAGCACCAAAAAATAATTAATGTAGAATAATGGAATTTCAGGAATACACTACTGACCATTAAAATTGCTACACAAGGAAGAAATGCAGATGATAAACGGGTATTCATTGGACAAATATTTTATACTAGAACTGACATGTTATTACATTTTCACGCAATTTGGGTTCATAGATCCTGAGAAATCAGTACCCAGAACAACCACCTCTGGCCGTAATAACGGCCTTGATACGCCTGGGCATTGAGTCAAACAGAGCTTGGATGGCGTGTACAGGTACAGTTGCCCATGCAGCTTCAACACGATACCACAGTTCATCAAGAGTAGTGATTGGCGTATTGTGACGAGCCAGTTGCTCGGCCACCATTGACCAGACGTTTTCAATTGGTGAGAGATCTGGAGAATGTGCTGGCCACGGCAGCAGCCGAACATTTTCTGTATCCAGAAAGGCCTGTACAGGACCTGCAACATGCGGTCGTGCATTATCCTGCTGAAATGTAGGGTTTCGCAGGGATCGAATGAAGGGTAGAATCACGGGTCGTAACACATCTGAAATGTAACGTCCACTGTTCGAAGTGCCGTCAATGCGAACAAGAGGTGACCGAGACGTGTAACCAATGTCACCCCGTACCATCACGCCGGGTGATACGCCAGTATGGCGATGACGAACACACGCTTCCAGTGTGCGTTCACCGCGATGTCGCCAAACACGGATGCGACCATCGTGATGCTGTAAACAAAATCTGGATTCATCCGAAAAAATGACGTTTTGCCATTCGTGCACCCAGGTTCCTCGTTAAGTACACCATCGCAGGCGCTCCTGTCTGTGATGCAGCGTCAAGGGTAACGGCAGCCATGGTCTCCGAGCTGATACTTCATGCTGCTGCAAACGTCGTCGAGCTGTTCGTGCAGATGGTTGTTGTCTTGCAAACGTCCCCATCTGTTGACTCAGGGATCGAGACGTGGCTGCACGATCCGTTACAGCCATGCGGATAAGATGCCTGTCGTCTCGACTGCTAGTGATACGAGGCCGTTGGTATCCAGCACGGCGTTTCACCAGGCAACGCCGGTCAACTGCTGTTTGTGTATGAGAAATCGGTTGGAAACTTTCCTCATGTTAGCACGTTGTAGGTGTCGCCACCGGCGCCAACCTTGTGTGAATGCTCTGAAAAGCTAATCATTTGCATATCACAGCATCTTCTTCCTGTCGGTTAAATTTCGCGTCTGTTGCACGTCATCTTCGTGGTGTAGCAATTTTAATGGCCAGTAGTGTATCATGCAAAGAATGAGCTTGGTCCCCTTCTAGCACCTGTTTATCGTACATCGTTGGAGCAAAGAAGGATACCTAGCAACTAGGAAACAGCGCAGGTCATTCCCGTTTTCAAAAAGGGTCGTAGCACAGATGCAAACAATGATTTCCTCCATAAAAATCAACGTGGTTTCCACACACAGAAAGGTCTTGCGAAACTCAGCTCCCTCTGTTCCTACATTAGATCCATAGCGACGACGCTCAGATTGATGCCGTGTCCCTTGACTCCAGGAAGGCATTTGACGCCGTCCCGCACTGCCGTTTAGTAAAAAAAAAAAAAAAAAAAAGAGAGAGAGAGAGAGAGAGAGAGAGAGAGAGCTTACCGAGTATCGGACCAGATTTGCGACAGATTCAAAACTTCCTTGGAGATGGAACACGTTGCTCTTAACGGAACAAAATCAACAGATGTAATGGTAACTTTCGGCGTACCCCAACGAAGTGTGGTAGGACCGCTACTTTTTATAATACATATAAATGATCTAGTAGAAAGCGTCGGAATCTCTGACTGTTCGTAAATGACGTGGTTTTCTATAAGAAAGTAGCAGCGCGAGAAGACAGTATCGATTTGCAGAATGATCTGCAGAGAATTGATGAATGGTGCTGGCTCTGGGAGCTGACCGTTAATGTAAATAAACGTAATACATTGCGCATACAAAGCAAAAGAAATCCATAGCTGTACAACTACACTATGGGTGAAAAATTGCTGGGAACAGCATCTACCGTAAAATATGTAGGAGTAACTACCAAGAGCGACTTTAAGTGGAATGATCACATAAACCAAATAGTAGAAAAGCAGATGTCAAACTGAGATTGATAGGAAGAATATTAAGGAAATACAAGTCACCCACGATGGAATTGGCGTACACGGCGCTTGTTCGACGGATTGTTGAGTACTGTTCATCAATCTGGGACACTTGCCAGGTAGGACTGATAGAAGAGATAGAGAAGATCGAACAGAGAGCGGCACGTTTCGTCATGTGTTCGTTAGTCGGCTCGAGAGCATTTCAGAGATGCGCTACCAACTCCAGAGACAGTCTTACAAGAGTGGCTTTGTGAATTACGGAGGGGTTTACTCGCTACGGTCGCAGGTTCGAATCCTGCCTCGGGCATGGATGTCTGTGATGTCCTTAGGTTAGTTAGGTTTAAGTAGTTCTAAGTTCTGGGGGACTAATGACCTCAGATGTTAAGTCCCATAGTGCTCAGAGCCATTTGAACCATTTTTTGAGGGGTTTACTGTTGAAACTTCGAGTAAGCACTCCCCAGGAAAGGTCAAAAACATATATATCCCACGAAATGACGAGAAAATTCTTGAAATTTGAGCTAATACAGAGGCTTACCGACTATTATTCTACGGACGCACCATTCGCTAGTGGAACAGGAAAGAAGAGTGTTAGTTAGTGGTACCAAAAATACCCTTCACGACACACTGTTATGTGTTTTGGAGAGTACGATGACAGATGTAGATTAGACGAAGGATGAGAAGGCAGACCGTGTCTGTGAAGGACCAGGAATCGCTGGAGGTGTTGAGGCCGTAGTGGTCGAAGACCGGCGTATCTCAACCTAGGTGACAGTAGAAAAAGTGCAAATCAGTCACTGGTCAGTTTTCATCTTCTTGCATGACATTATAAAATTGACAAAGGTGGCCGCCCACTAGCTGCTGCAGCTTTTCACTCATCCTAAAGGTCTGCCAAATTGAGGGAGCAGCGGAAATTTCATATCTTCGTTAGGCCATTCAAGATGACTTCAGCCGCCTAATAACCACGGTCGAGTGCTGGGTGTATTATTCTGGCCCCGAGACAAAGGAGCTAAACGAGCAGTGGAAACACGTGCATTCACCACCACCGGAAAGGCGAAGACTCAACCATCAGCGGAAAGTGTTTTTGGGAAGCTGCAACGGCCTGTTGCCAGCAGAATATGCTTGTAAGGACGAAGCTGCTCCATGACAACTCACACGACAGAGCTACGCATGCTGTTTCTTTAAGCTATCAAATATTGCGTCAATCCCTGTATTCTCCTCACATGACACCCAGCGACTGCTTCGTCTTTCCTCGAATGAAGAAATCATTGTGTGGCAGGCCATTTACAGAAGGACGACGAGGTGGAACTTCCTGAACAGACTACTAGAAGCAAGTTAGCCATTGCTGGCAAAATGTGTGACATCGAAGGCTGAAGACCTAACACCATTACCAACTTCCACGGTCGCCGCTTCACTCTTTCCAGGTTATAATCAGAAGTTTATGAATCTGCTTCGTGCGATAGAGCCAGCGCAACCTGCCTCCAATACAAGTTTCTAAATTTAGCTTACAAGCATGCACAAGAACAGCGTCGCCTTTCTTGCAGTGATTCTCAGATAAACTCCCGCAGCTTTTCTGTGTAGACTTTTTTGTGAGCAGTGCCGAACTTTTACGGTGGTGGGGTGTTAGGCCGATAATTAACGAATGTCTTCTTAAATTCGGACTTAAATATTTCGACTTTCTCATCTCTTCGCCTTCTACGCCACACAGATTCACGAGAGTCTGTTTCTTTAATCAGCCTTCTAGTGTTCGGTGGCTTACGGCTCGGCGCAAGCCTTCTCGTCGTGGCACTGCTTTGGAGAATTTCGGCTCAGTGCCCATCACGTGTCTTAACATTTTATCAGTGAGCTACTGTGCTGTGGAGCGTCCATCACCCTGCATGCACCTTGATCGACGACGTTCAGCTTCTACGCGAAGAGCATAAACAGCCTGTCATTATTTCGAACCGGAACGAAGTCCAGCGTTTTCATTGTTGTTCGACCCTAGAGACTGTGTTCCGTTTGTGATGACCTGGCTGTCGACGAATGCCTGCCAAAGAGTCCCCTCCCCACAGTCTCCTCACAGCTTTTATCCCATACATACAGAAAAACGGATATCAGCAGTTCACGATATTCTCGAATACTGTTTTGCAATAACATTGTTTTTCGTGGGTCAAGATGAAATTTTCTCGGCCGTGCGTAGAGATGAGGTTGGTATCAATGGCATTTTGTTTTCAATATGATGGTACATATGGTGCAGTAGAGTGAACCAAGTGTCAAATTAATGTGCAGAATAACTATATTTAAGTGGCTTTCTGAAAAAGCCCTGTCGTGTTTCGTTTAAATGGGCGAACTTCAGTGACATGTCATAGTACTACTCTCTGTTTTTGAGTGTTCATCAGCATTTGAAATACATCAGTTGCTAGTGAAGATTTTTAATACGACTGGTGCTTCATTTTCAACAGTTAAAAAATGGTTCTTGCATTCAACTTGCCTGTATTTCTCATGCTCATGATCCACGTGAAGAGCTTTCCAGACATTCAAACACAGACGAAAACATCGAGAAAGTGTTCTGTACGGTACTTGACGATCAGAAATGACGGACGAGTGATGGGAAATTGTACCGTACAGTTAAATGAAAAATTAACTATGAGAATGCATGTTGGCCGGCTGCCGCATTTGTTGAATATTGACCAAACAAGATTCTCGGATGTATCTGAATCGTTGAAAAATCCTGTTGTCGATTTGTTACTATGGATGAGGCATGGGCCCACCACTTCACACCTGAAAAGGAGTACCAATCAGAGCAATGGCTGGAAGCTGATGGCCTTGCGCGGAATAAGATGAAGATTAATTTAGCTGCCGCAGGGTTTCTGCCTTCGTCGTCTGGACTACAAAAGATATTCTTTTTACAATGGTTGAAAAAATAAAGAATACTACGCAACCAGTGTAAAAAGAATACGGAAGAAGAAATCTGAATTGCAAAGAATAAGAAATAATGTTTTAGTGAAGAAAATGCCCTTGTTCACATAGGCATTATGGCATTCGGAAAATGGAGCGGTATGAAATAAAATAGTTGAAAAAGTCACGTAATTCTCCAAACTTACACATAATCTCATATTAGAAGAAATTTCTATTTGGAAATGCGTTTGAAACAATGTAAAGATTATTGCAGTCGTATTTCACAGCACTGCCATAATCGCACTTTGGGATATAATGTACTCACTGGGAAAACATTGTACATTGAGTAAGCGTAGACTTAATAGTGCATATTTGGCCTAAACTGCACAGTCTTTTACTGCCAGGGCGACAGTTTTTCACCCTGCCCTCGTCACATTCTTCTTATCTCTGGCATACTGGGGGTATCAGGAAGAAGTTCTTAACTAAGGGGACAGTGTTTTACGCTCGATGGAGTGTACACTGCATGATCATTTGCAAAAAGTTAAATCGGTGTGCCGGTTCGTAGCTGGAACGCAGACACCTACCTCTGTGGCCATAGCTATCTTATTTGAGTCACCCGAATACGGCTTCTAGGCTCTATCTTAACCTCTACTTGCTACCGGCCCCACTTCATTCCCTCCACTCATCGCAGAAACTATTCGACGATGCATAGCTTAAAACTGTCGCGAATGAATAATCTCTTCACCGGTAGACAAAGAATTTCACGCAGTTAAAACAGTAAGACAGAGCTGAAATCAGTATTTCGCCAACTCATCGGTGTCAGTCTACATACATCCTCAGCAAAGTCAGTGAGGATTTTAACTGATTTATCACGCTTTAGTTAATAGAAATTTGATTTTGGAAACAGTACTCTATATTATAACATACAGAATGTAAAATAAAAATGAAAGGCAACTGTCAATTATTGCATATTAGTGTTGATACTAGATTGGAAAATAGACTTTAAAAATGTTTCGTGCAAGTAGTCAAACCATAAATTATGACGAATTAAATAGAGACGAAGCACAATCCCAGAATAGGGAAGAGAATTGGTGGTGTCCTTTTCCAAGAAAACATTCCAGTGTTTGCGCTAACGCTTTTAGGGGAGTAACGGAAGACCTAAATCTAAATACCTTGTCAGAGATGTGAACCTTAGTCCTCTATAATGGGAGTCTAGTCTCTTAGCCACTGCGTCACCTCGTCACCAGCTCGTGGTCTTGGAGTGAGCGTTGCCGACTCGCGACTATGGGGTCCCGGGTTCGATTCCCAGCTGGGTTGGGGTTCCCCTCTGCTCGGGATTTGTGTGTGTGTGTGTTTTCGTCATCATTTCATCATCAGCAACCCGCAAGTCGCCGAAGTGGCGTCAAATAGAAAGACTTGCATCAGGCGGCCGGACCCACTAGAAGGGGCTCCCGGTCAAATATGGCATACGCACATTTCATTTTTTGCCTCACCTCGCTCCGCGGTTGTTTCAGTTCTGCTTAGTTACAATGGAGGCGATCGTGAAGAACGAGCCGGCCGGTGTGGCCGAGCGTTTCTCGGCGCTTCAGTCTGGAACGGCACGACCGCTACGGTCGCAGGTTCGAATCCTGCTTCGGGCATGGATGTGTGTGATGTTCTTAGGTTAGTTAGGTTTAAGTAGTTCTAAGTTCTAGGGGACTGGTGACCGCAGATGTTAAGTCCCGTAGTGCTCAGAGCCATTTTTTGTGAAGAACGATGGTGATGAAAGATGACAATAGAGAGATGATCTCTGCGACTGAAACATGAGAAACTTAGAGGAAGCTCGATTCTGGAAGGCTTCAGTGAAAACCTTGCTTATTATCACTGGCAGTAATATTGGTTATTTCGGTGTTGGGAAATGCGTAATTTATAAAAATGGCGTGAAAATGCTGGAATGGATCTAGTGGCGGATTAGAATGCCTGAATTACTAGAGCGGGGAAGTTATTTCGCATAGTGAGATCCGGATTTCTGTGAAAAAGGCAGATAGGTCTGCAAGAAGAGAGGATGATGGAATTTGATTTTTTTTTTTTTTTTTTTTTTTTTTTTTTTTTTTTTTTTTTTTTTTTGAGATACAAAATCACCTGGG